>NC_069728.1:797469-1482469 GCF_027358585.1 Pangasianodon hypophthalmus | reverse complement strand
ATGTCTTTGGAGATGAACATCAATTTGAGGTCCATTTTGTAAACCCTACACAGCACACTGAAATAAATCTAAAAGATAAATGTCATGAGAAAAACAACAGACTCAATACCACAAATGCTGCTTACTACTTACCATACTGGGACAACATAATATAGGAAACAAATCTCACACTCACAAACACTAAGCCTTCACAGAATTGCAAGAAGCCCAGCATAAAATGTCACATGGGATGGATTTCAGGTATGAAGCTGGATAAACTATGTAGGATTTAAAGACCTTGATGCACAAAAGAGCATTTGGCTGATGAAACAAGTCACTGATGACAAAATGCAGAAAAAACTAATACTGACAACTAGGTCAATAACTGGCCAGCAGGTTTCAGTATTCAATATACAGGATGCCTGTATTTAGAAAGTTAAACACACATCATGTGCTTATCAAAAAAACAAAAAAAAAAAACAAAAAAAAAAAACACCCTCCTCACTGACCCACAATATGTGATGAAAAACTTTCATCACATATTTAGATTGTCTTTGGTGGACTCTTCCAGCATAACCCAGGCATTTCACCTGTAGTTCCCATTATTCCCATTTCCCAGTTCCCATTAAGATTTTAAGATGCCCATGCTGCTGACCACGTAGAAATCTTTTCAAGTGTTTTGATGAGGAATTTTTAAAATGCTAACTAGGCATAATAATGTTAAAGTTAATAAAGTTCTACCATATATTCACAATATTCAACACAGACAAAGCCACATAACATATTGTAACAGCCTGTGCTTTCCATCTGAAAGGCAGTATATGGCATCTCATTTTGGCTAACTTGACAGCACTGCAAATATCCTTCTCAGCAGCAATCCCATAATTCTCTTCACCAAATGAGAGCCATTTCCATCCATATCCATAAAAACACTAATAGAACTAACATAATTAGTGATCAATCTGCAAAACGTTTTTAGTAATAAAGAATTTTTTAACATACAATATTGTTATATCATAAACCATTAGACAATTATGGGTGCTGGAAAAGTTTATATCAGCACATTCCTACTGCCAACAAAACTTTTCCAAACACAAAAAACATTAGCACAGTGCAATCATAATACATTTCTATGTGGAGATGTTTACAATGAAGTATGAGTGCTGAAGTTTGGAACAATTAAGCAATTGATTGTAGCAATGACATCAAATAAATGCAATGAATGGTGAAGTTCCCCAGGAGCAGCATCCTCCCTCTCAAAAAGTCTTTTATGGGGTCATTTAAAAATTATTAAGCCTTTTGCTCAGTAGTTCAGACACTAAGAGTTTCTGTAGTAATGTATAAAGGCTAATGGCAACTAAACCCAGCAGTACAGATAAATTTTGTTCCCCAGACAAAAAATGTCACATTCACCAATAATAGTGACTTACTGTTCAATGTCAATGAATATAACTTAGCATAAAACTGGATTTGTCAGCCGTTGACCAGACTCAGAGGTTGTATGACTATTAAGGTGGGTAATACGAAAGAAATGACATAAGCTCCTGATTTTTGTCTGGGACGCGCATATCAAACAAACCAGCTTAAATACAAAAATGGGCCACACACACTGTATTGAAAATAGGTAATGAAATGCTCCTAGTATGTGTTTTTATTCTATTAATATTCTTTTGCTTCTAGTCACTTAGACATAGCTCTTCATTTTCTACGAAATGTGCAAATGCTGTGGCTGTTTGCTTAATTGGTCAATTGTCATGTCACATTTATCTACTCATACAGAAAATGAATTGTACATTTCACACACATCTTACTTCATGAGTGAAGTGCTGAATTCATCAGTACTGCCTTATCATTACAACATACAACAAAAGATTGTGCAAAGGTACGACCTGGACAGTTAACATCATCATGGCAATTTTTTTCGGTTCATATAACAATAAATATGGCCTTAAGCATCTGTTATATAATGAATTTACAGAAAATCACAAAGCCGTCTCCTGCTCCACATTCACCAGCTTGCCAGAAGCCTGTGAGGTTTTCGACTCCTCCTGTTCATTCTTGTCTTCATCCTGAATTTGGACAATTCCATTCTCTTTCTTTCCATTTTGATACGGCTGCCTATCCAGGTCCTTGGACTGCATATGCAAGATGAATGGAAACTTGACTTAGTCATTAAATACAGAAATTTTTCAGCACCTTCTATATACAACCCTTGGCAAAAATTAGGGAATCCCCACAGTTAGAGGATGTTCACCCAGCTTTTTTACTTCATAGCAATAACAAATCATAGATATGACAAAAACAGTTTTTGTTTAAAAGCTGAACATTCTGGATTCATGAAACATTATAAATAACAAACAAATCAAATTAAATTATTTTAATTAATGACATTTTTTCCAGCTCAAGTAGAGGAAAAGATTATGGAATCACCTTGTAATTTGCATTTCTAAAACAAGTACTGGTACAAGTCTACAAATGCAAATTAGTCTGGATTTAAAAAAGGAGTGCTCACAGACGTTAATGAGTTGTTGGACTTGGCTAATTGAAAGGAGACATGGCCCCAACAAGAGAGCTGTCAATTGAAACAATGGTAAGGATTATAAAACTCCTTCAATAGGAAATCCAACACGGCGTGTGGCACAAGATGTTGGCTGTTCCCAGTCAGCTGTGTCTAAACATTTGGTGCAAGCATAATTGTGCTGTTTTTTGATTTAATGTGATTATGCTGTGTGGTTTTATTGTGTTGTCCTATGACTATTTTTTTTTTTTTTTAATTTATGTAAAGTGTCTTTGAGTACCTTGAAAAGTACTCTATAAACAAAATGTATTCTTATGATTATTATTTAACTCAAAGCAATATGCCTTGAAAATAGAAAATGCACAACAAAACAAATGAAAAACAAATGGGTGGAAACAGGAATCAATATTTGTGACAGAACTGTAAGAATTCGGCTGAATTTACATATAGAAAAGTAAAAGTATATTACATACAGTGGGCTAAAGAGAAGCAATCATGGAGCGTGGATGATTGTATGAAAGAGATATTCAGTGATTAATCATGAATCTACATTGGCCAAGGTGATGATGCTAGAACTTTTGTCTGGTTCCATTCTAATGAAACATATGAAGATGACTGCCTGAAGAAAACAATCAAATTTCCCAACTCATTTATGAAATGGGTTTTGCATGTCAGGTAACGGACCAGAAGAAATGGCAATCATTACCTCAACAGGTCTACATTGCACAGGTGTACGTTTTCAGGATGACAATGCATCTTGCCTCAGAGCAAAGAATGTTAAAGCTTTTCTTCAGGAAAGGCATATCAACTCAATGACATGGCCTTGTAACTATCTCACAATTGTTTGTGTTTCTGGTCAGTTTTTTGGCCATTTGTATCATTATTGGTTCAAACATCTACATGCTTGTACTACATTCTGTCTTAGTCAGAGATTACTTTGGAAACAAAAAAAGCAGCTTCAATAATGTCTATGTTAAAGGAAAAGTCCACCCTGAAACACATTAAACATTTACCCTGATCAGCTATAACAATAAAACCACCTGCCTAATATTGTGTAGGTCCCCTTGTGCTGCCAAAACAGCTCTGACCCCTCTCGAGGCATGGACTCCACGAGACCTCTGAAGGTGTGCTGTGGTATCTGACACCAAAACTTTAGCAGCAGATCCTGTAAGTCCTGTAAGTTGCGGTGTGGGGCCTCCATGGATTGGACTTGTTTGTCCAGCACATCCCAAAGATGCTCAATTTGATTGAGATCTGGAGAATTTGGAGGCCAAGTCAACAACTTGAACTCTTTGTCATGTTCCTCAAACCATTCCTGAACAATTTTTGCAGTGTGGCAGGGCGCATTATCCTGCTGAAAGAGGTCACTGCCATTAGGGAATATCGTTGCCTATGAAGGGGTGTACTTGGTCTGCAACAATGTTTAGGTAGTTGGTACGTGTCAAAGTAACATCCACATGAATGCCAGGACCCATAGTCATCTTCTTTCATTGCTCCATGGTCCAGTTCTTATGCTCATGTGCCCATTGTAATTGCTTTCAGTGATGGACAGGGGTCAGCATGGGCACTCTGACCGGTCTGCAGCTACACAGCCCCATACACAGCAAGCTGTGATGCACTGTGTGTTCTGACACCTTTCTATCATAGACAGCACTAACTTTTTCAGCAATTTGTACTACAGCCTGTACAACAGTTTGTAGCTCTTCTGGGCTCTTATGGGCTAGCCTGCACTCCCAATGACCCTGTCTCCTGTTCACGTGTCCTTCCTTGGACCACTTTTGGTAGGTACTAACTACATACCAGGAACACCCCCACAAGACCTGCTGTTTGGAGATGCTCCGATCCAGTCGTCCAGCCATAACAATTTCGCCCTTGTCAAAGTCGCTCAGATCCTTACGCTTGCCCATTTTTGCTGCTTCCAACAGACGAGAATTGTTCATTTGCTGCCTAATATATCCCACCCCTTGTCAGCTGCCATTGTAACAAGATAATCAATGTTATTCACTTCACCTGTCAGTGGATTTAATGTGATGGCTAATCAGTGTATGTTAAAATATTTGTGATGTGTGAAGTACTTGTGCTTATTCTGTTGCGAATATGTTGGTTGGTGCTGTATTTTTGTTATTCCTGTGAGAAGTTAGTGGTTGTCTGGCACTCAAACGTCACAGGGCAACATTGCTAGTGCAGTTTCAGTGGTGATTACAGACCTGCCAACCCTGTAGATGAACAATGCAGGGTTGGGGGGTGGTAGGAGTTGACTGGGGGTGTATAAACAGTACATTTTCAATATCACACAATGTCACAAATCACTAGCATAAGGCAGAAACTTTAGTGTGCTTTACAGTAACCACAGGGTGCTGAGGGGGGTTGGGAGCTGCCACTTGAATGGTGGTTACTGTAATACATATAGGTTTAATTGCGGTTGCACTGACCTGTACAAGAGAGGTCTTTTTAATTACTGTGTAATTATCATTACCATTAGTGATTTGTAAAATGTTATATTTTACACTTTGTTGAAGGACTAATTAACTTTTTTCCATTTACTTTGTTTTTCTGCCAACAGTGTCATTTTTGACCATTTTCAAGTTATATTTTAACTGATGTTTACTAAATACTTGTCTAATTTGCCAAGTCAAACATGAATTGATTGAGATTGTATTTCACATTAATCAACTAAAAACATTCTCCATTTACCTTGACAAAGTGAGGAAGAAAGTGAGGGTGGTGCATAAGCGAATCTTTCAAGCAGGGAAACTGAGGGACTAGATTGGGGCATGGGGTGGAATGGGACAAGTCCCTAGGCAAAATGTGTAAAGGTTGGCAGGTCTGTGATGATTAGGAGAAAAAAAAAATTCAACAAGTTTTGCTGTTAGTTCATACAAACAAAAGAGCAAGAGCTTTTTTCAATGTCATATTAATGGCAATCCAATGTAGAAGTAGCAGAAAGAGCAAATGGTGAACTCAGAGTTCCAGAATGCAATTCTATGCAGACATACACTCACCGTCCACTTTATTAAGAACACCTGTACATTCATGCTACAACAGCAGAAGACCATGTGAGGTTCCACTCCTGTCAGCCAAGAAACTGAGGCTATCATGGGCACAGACTCACCCAAACTGGATAGATGAAGACTGGGAAAACCAGACCAGGTGATTTTTTTCCCCCTAATAAAGTGGACAGTGGGTGTACAACACAGTTGTGGGGGATTCGGCTTGGCTAGTTAATGATCTACATGATAAGAAGCACAATGATGTTGGCAGCAGTTGAAAGCATGAAAGTTGAAAGCTGATCTGATTGAGCAGGGTGTACAGATGAGGAGGTGAGAGAGTTGGAAAGATTAATGGGCTAAAACGCTGCTGCACTGGTCTCTGGTAGAACTGAAGCAAGGGCCAAGTCCCACTGGTGCCACTATCTCTACTAGTTGAACGGCTTTGTAGGATACCCAAAGTAAAAACAGATCAACATGTAGATGAAAGAAATTTTAAACAAACCAAAAACCCTCAGAATTTCATTACCAAATAAATCCTGGACAAGGCTAAAGACCACATGTTAATTATAAAGTTTAATATGCAAATCTTTCAGGGTGGACTTGTCCTTTGGCATGATAAAGATTCTATCTGTTTTTGTGTGCACACAAGGATTGTACTGAAAGACTACCTAAGTGAAAGTGTGTTGCTGGGTAAAATTACCTTGTGTTCCAGAGGAGTAACACAGCACAGCTTCTCTCTGTAACGCTCAGGTAGAAAGAACAGCAGCATTCCAAACACAGGGTAAACAGTACCTGGGGTCAAATCCTTCTCTTTCCAGGGTCCTGATCATAAGCACAGAGTAAAGGTGCATTTAGAAGTACACTTACAGGGAGAAAAACAGAATTCTTACCTTCATTTACAGTGAATGTACACATTTTATTCAATAGATTTAGTTTAAAAATTATCACATTGGCCAAATTGTCCATTAATCTATACACCATAACCCATAATGTCAAACTGAAAACGTTTTTAGACATTTTTGCAAATTTATTAAAAATCAAAAACTGAAATTTAGATTAAGACTCAGATCCTTTATTCAGTACTTTATAGAAGCACCTTTGGCAGCAATTACAGCTTCGATTCTTCTTGGGTGAGTTTCTACACGCTTTTCACACCTGGTATTAGCCAGTTGATGAGCAGTACCTGGTTTTTGCCTGATGTACAGTAGCACTTGGAGTTCAGCACAGAGAGGTCAATGTTTGTCTCATTAGACCATCAGACTCCTTTAAGTGCTTGCCATATGCCTTTTACACAGGAGAATTCTAATTCTAATTCTAAAACTTTTGTCATTATGGATTATTGTGTGTAGATTAATCTGTAAATCTATAACACATTAAAGTGTGCAAAGTCAGAGCCACTGTATATTAAAAGAAGGTGTGCTTTTAAGCTGGGTTTCCAAATAGTCACTATAATTGTGATTTGGAAAAAGGTTTTGGAACACAACATGAAATCTTCACATTTACCCTGGATTGTCATACAATGTTAACAGCTTCACATACCAGTAAGAAGGCTGACCAACAGTCCTACCACTACAACTGTGGCTGAATTGTGAGCGCTATACCACATGTAGGACAACGAATAGAGAGCCTGCAGTCCAGTGGGCCTACAGAGACACAGTACTGGGTTATTTTATATTTCTTCAACTCACATGAAAATCTTCTCAGTTCAGTTTAGTTGAAGGGCCTCTTTTCTCGATTGGACAACTGAGTGTAAATGTCTACATGTGTTTTTATCTTATAAATTACAACCAACTTGGAATTAGGTTAATACAGTCAATAAACCCCTCCAGTTAATATATGAATGTTTATATAAATAACAAACTGTGATGAACTGTATAAATAATGACATTACAAAAACCCACAGAATAAAAACAAACAAAATAATAATTTTCGGATGAAACATGTTAACTAATAGTATTGTTATGTTTTATGTTATTATTAAGTTTAGCAATCGTCTGCTACATAGACGTTGCTACGTTTAAATTAATTGTGCAATTTAATGATTATACAACTCTGGTTAAAACAGATTTAAAAAAAAAATTGATTTCACATTTCACAAAAAAAACAAAAAAAACAAATAAAAGCCTGAAGACAACACTGCACCTGTGAACTTCCTCAGATTTACCTGGGTTTTGCTGTAATAGAGCTGATGACAGTAGTCATGATGGCAGTTGTGTTGCCTGTGTCATGAATGATTGTGGTGTTAAATATGGGTGTTCCTGGTGCTTGCATACGGGAGACAAAGCTGCCAATGCCAATCCAGAAAGCCATAATTAGTCCTGCTACCAAGCCAGTCACTGCTCCCTGGAAATACACACAAACACATATGCCTGGATTTTGCATTACCATCATATAACAAATGTTGCTACTTTTGTTTATCCAACAGTTAGTTTTGGTCTACTAATGTGATTGGACAAGCGGTGTTTGAAGAGTGCTGATGTTTGGTATAACAGAACTGGTACATTTCACTGTGTGCATCACTCCTCTTGTCTGGTTTCGAAACACAAAATTCCAATTCTATCAATAGATTTTTACACTGAAACCATTACTGCACTTACTGTGGGCGGTCATTCAGTCTGTACATTGGCATGGCTATACACAACACTCTATCTAGCTATCCAGCTCAGCCAATTTGGCCATATTGTGTCAAATTTAATGTAATTTAATTAATATTACTCCATATTAATTTATTGTTTATAGAAATGTTGTATTAAAGCAACATCACACTCACAGCCGTGCTGTTCTACTGAATATCAGCACAGCTGTGATCATGTTCGGCCTCTTGCCTAAAGCCGAATCACAGCCGAGCTGATATTCAGATATTCTTGCTTTTGCTATATTGCTTAATTATATTAAAGCTTCTTTGAGACAAATGTTTCTACTGTTAGAGAGCATCAATGCACTTACAATAGAGTTGGCCCAGGGAAAGAACATGCCTAGACAGAAGAGGCCAAGAAGAGGCCCACCAACCATCCCAAAAATACTGAGTGCTGCCTGAAAGGATCACAAGAAAGTAAGAAATAAGACAAATAAATATATGCAGGAACATAATACGTCTTTGGAGATTAACTGACTCAGGAACGTAAAGAATAACATTCTCGTGGGTGGGGGAGGGGGTGGGTTGGTGCTGGGTATATGACACGCAAGCAGAGTGCATTATTTTTATATTACAGCACATTCTGGAATGTGTCATTTTGCTTATACCACAGCAATTTGCCAATGATTACAATGTTTACTTCATTAATATACGAAAAATCCTGAATTTTAACAGTTTATAGTTAAATATAATGTTGTGGAACATCCAAAAGACAAGATAGTGCCTGTTCTCACTTACATTATAGCAGTTGCTCCCTCACCAGCCTCTCTCTCTCTCTCTCTCTCTCTCTCACACTCACACAATAAAATGAAAATAAAAAACCCGCAAAGAACTGTGACTGTTACAAAGCGCTAACACTGGAGAGATCATTCCTTCCACAAATGTTAAATAAATGTAACAAAAAAACATCACCATATCAACAACACATTTTTAAAATCCGTTTATTATTTGTCTTAGAATATGTGGAACATAATAAATTCTGCTGTAGTCCAGATGGGCACTATACAAAAAAAACAAATTGGACTTCATTTGTAAACTGACTTATTCAGTGTCACTTTCTGCCATGGTTTTCGAATTCTCATGGGATTCTCATTCAAGGTGAAAAGAGCTATGACCACAGGGAAAGAGGGAGAGGAACTTGTGCTGTTTCAGTAGGTACAAAACTAACCAAAATGCCATCTAAATAGAGATAGTCACAAAAATTTGAGTGTCATAACATTATCACATGATTATTGCTGTACTACAGTATCTGCATGCTAACTATTGTAAGTAAACAGACTAGTCCATACCTGTAACACAGAGCCCATTAGAGAAGCGATGTAGGCCATAGCTAGACACACCAGTCCATAGCCAAGAGCTGAGAAACAGAGCAAAAATTCTTCAAAACCTTGATAAAAAAAAATCCTTAACACACTGATGTTATTTTGTGTACTAAGTAATATTTTACACATCCAATATTGATAAACGACATGAAAAATACTACAAAATACTACATATCTGCTGATGGTATGCACATGAACTACAATGAATCACAACAAGCTATTTGCACTCAGGGCTATAACACATTTCCGTTTTGAAATTGTGTGGTTATCAAGTTTCTGGTACCACGTTTACATTTGTCAGTGATGGCTTTTTTCTTTGTAATGCATTCAAAATGTGTGTCCACCATAAGGTATTGAAGACAAAATATTTTCAAAAACAAATGAAGGAATATAACAAGCACTGCTGTGTCCCTCCCGGCACAGCGTCTTCAAAATTTAACAGCTTTAAGCTTCCAGTTTCCTAGTTCAGAGGGATCTCAGGAGACCAGGTAGAAAACCTATGTCATGACCATTTCACCATTTCCATATACGAAGGTCTGTGGCAGATATTTCATGCCAGATCAGCTAGTTAAAGCCTCAGAGGGTCAAGGAAAACCGTCAAAAAGCACAGTGCCATTGTTCTTTGAATGGAACAGCTACACCACGGCCCAGTGTGTGGGAGAGTAAGCCACTGGATAATAACAAACACCTAAGAAGAAAAACTACCCAATTATTATTATTATTATTATTATTATTAACTACTAAATATACATTTACATGCTGATAACATGGTCAACATGCATTAGCAATATTTACCTTTATGACATGAGTGATCATGGTTAAAAAGACCATAGCCCAAAAACACCCACAACAGAACTACAAGTGTCAAAAAAGGACTCAGTTGTGAGTAGCTCCACTGTTCTTGGTGATAACTTCAAATACTCATTTCGGCATGCTTGATGCAACTGTTTCCAGGAGGCTGGTGGGAACGTTGCTCCATGTGGTGAAGATGGCTTAATGAAAGGCATCCACAGTCTGGAACTGACGTCCGTTTTTGTAAACTTCCCTTGCCATCCATCCCCAAACATTCTCAAGGAGATTTAAATCAGGGGAACACGCAGGATGGTCCAGAAGTGCAACGTTATTGTCCTGGAAGAAGTCCTTTGTCAGGCAGGCATTGTGAACTGCAGCGTTGTCCTGTTGAAAGACCCAGTCATTACCACACAGACGAGGGCCCTCAGTCAAGAGGGATGCCTGCTGCAACATGTCCACATAGCCAGCCGCCGTTTGACGTCCCTGCACAACCTGAAGCTCCATTTTCCCACTAGAGGAAAAAGCACCCCAGATCATGATGGAGCCTCCTCCACTGTTCCACGTAGAAAACATCTCCAGTGGGATCTCCTTGTCATGCCAGTATCGTTGGAAGCCATCAGGACCATCCAGGTTAAATTTTTTCTCGACAGAGAAAACTTTCCTCCATCTTTCAATGTCCCATTTTTGGTGCTCCCTTGAAAATTCCAAACGGGCAAGTTTGTGGTGTGGGAGGAGACGTGGCTTTCGAAGACATTTTTTGTTCTTTAAGCCTTTCTCTCGCAGATGCCGTCTTATGGTTATTGGGCTGCAGTCAGCATCAGTAAGGGCCTTGATTTGGGTCGAGGATCGGCCTGTGTCTTCACGGACAGCCCGTCGGATCCTCCGGCTCAGTTCCGGTGAAATTTTTTTTTGGGTCTACCACTTGATTTTTTTGTCCCATAACTCTCAGGATCTTTTAAGAAATTTAAAATGACTGTCTTACTGCGTCCAACCTCGGCAGCAATGGCGCGTTCAAAAACAGAAAGCCTTTTTGCTTTTGCCATCAGAAGATCATGACAGTGTGACTGTCTGAAGGACAATGACATTAAAGCCATATTTTTGCACAGATTTTAACTTTTAAAGGCTATGGTCTTAAACTTTTGATCAGCTGATGACCAGCCTGTTCGAGTTTAAATGCAGTTTTCAATAAATTGCCTACTCTCTATTTTTTGTCTCTTGCTCTTGTTTCTTCTTTTGGCATTTTGAAGAAGTACTTACAACCTGGTTACGATCCACCAGTGCGAAGTGTGAATACTGTGTGTAATATTTTCCCTGGTCTTAAGATTTTGTTCAGGAGTGTGTGTGTGTATATATATATAAATTATACATCATTTAATGTATGTGTCTAGAAACTAATACCATGGGCAGTATCCTGTTTCAACTGAAGACACCCTGTTAGTAACAGCACAAGCTAATTTTCAGAGAACTATGTGAGCTAATGTTAGCTCAGGTGTTCATTTCTGTTAACAGCTATTTTCTTACTTTCATAGTTGTGTATTTATGATGAAGCACAGAGTTTGAAGCCTTTCTTAAGCTTAAGAGAAGGGGTTTTGCAAGTGTTCTTACATATCCCATGAACGTCGTGGGAGCTTTTGCAGACATCGGCTGTAAAATACCTGAGTTACAACTGTAGCAAACGAATCGGAAACCCAGGAGCCATGGTGAATGAAATCAGAGGTGTTTGTGCAAGCAGCCCATTGTATTTTATTTAATGCAATTACAATACAATTTGAGTTCTATGAACACTGCCCTCTCTTAGGTGGGAGAGTTAAATCACTGCTCACCAAGGCCTTTGGACATCAGTGTGGCTCGTGCCTCCGTCATGCCAGGATAAAAGGGCTTAATCAGATCTTCCATAGTAACCGTCGCCAGGGAGTTGAAGGCAGATGAAATTGTGCTACAGTAAGAATATAGAAAAAACAGAGATGATCACAGCCAAGCACCAAATAAGTGTTTTTTTGAGGAATTCATTAATGTGAGGCCTTTACCTGAGAGCCCCACTGAAAAGACAAGCAACAAACAGTCCAGGCAAACCAGGAAGGTCTCTGAGCACATCCATCACAAAATACAACACCATCTACAGAAAGAGAATTGAAAAAAAAAAAGCATTTTTCTTGAGCACCTTACGATAAACAATATCTAGCAGTAGTAGGTCAATGCAAATACACTTGCATTATGATCTTGAAGACAGTTTGTTACTCATTAAAGAGCTTCATTAGGAGCATAAGACATAAGCATAAGCATCATCAAAATTACAGCACAGCATGTCATTTTAATGTTTTCCTTTCTTTCAATTTAATTTTATTTATATAGCACTTAAAATAGACAAGTAGCTTCAGAGTCATGAATAAAATCACAAAATTATTATAAGCAGTCATTAAGATTCAAAAAAGCAGTCTTCTGAAAGCTCCTGAGACATTATGAAAAGATATGAAAAGACCATGAGCACAGCTGCATGAAACACATCCTATAAAAGCATGACAGGAGATAAAAAAACAAAACAAAACAAAAAACAAACAAAGCCAGAGGGAGTCTGACCTGGTCATTGGTCTGAACGTAGCCCTTGTCCAAAGGACTGTCTTCACCGTAGCGGGCAAACATGACCAGTCCCATGAGACAACCAAGTGCCAGGACTATCTGCTGGCATGGAAACACCACATAGCAGGACCTATGACAGAGACAGACACAAGAGTGTATGCCAGTAGGTTTTTTTGCAGAAAGCCAGAAAGCCTGTAATTAAAAAAAAACTATGCTGTTCTGGAATGTGCATAAATTACTCAAAAGAATAACACACACACGCGCGCACACGCGCGCACACACGCGCGCACACACGCGCGCGCGCACACACACGCGCGCGCACACACACGCGCGCGCACACACACGCGCGCACACACACACGCGCGCACACACACACGCGCGCACACACACAGTTGTTTACTCGTTAATTTCTATATAGCCAGGCTAAACTGAGGTGGGTATTACTGACATGATGGCCTCTCTTTCAGAGCGGGAGCTGAGATATCGCTGGACCTGAGCCTGGTTCACTCCATAGAGTGCCAGCATGAGGAAGATGCCCCCAACAGCCAATGTCCAAAATGTGTGCCTCTCCAGGGGGTCAGGGTTCAGCCTGAAGGATCAGACACAAGAGTGACAGAAAACAGACAATACACAACGCAGAACAGAAATGTAGCATGGCACCAGACTTACAGCTTACCTTCAGCCTGTACATTCTGTATCTACTGGACTAACATAAAAAACTCCTATATAACCTTTAACACTTGGACTATTCATTAAACTTTTTCATATTCTGCTCTTCTTGAATTTTGCTTGTAACAATGCGACCAACTCTCAAGTGAAATTTCAGACTCTCAAGTAAAAATCAGACTCACTCGATGCCTGAGATACGGCTGCCATTCTGGGCTTTCATCCACACCTCAGCCATGCCACCTGCCTGATGGGTGCCCACCACGATCACAGCCAGCTGCCCAGCAAACATTACAACTGTCTGGAACACGTCTGTCCAGATGACTGCTTTCAGGCCACCCTGTACACAGAAGAATAAGCAAGATACTTATTACAGAATTTATGAATTAAAATTTCAGCAGCAGGTGCCATGAAAATAATCACTCTTCTGTTGCCATTTTAAATAAGAGCTCAAAACCAGTTACATTATTTTCACTTTTAAACTGATATTTCTTAATAATTATTGTAACACCTGTGACATGCTCTTATCCAGTGCAGAGTGAAAACATGTCCTTACACTATTATAAATAGGGCACTGTCTAAGAATAACATTAAATTAACATTAATTAACATTAAATTAAAACCTTGATAGAGTGGAGTTAAAGTATTTTTGCTTTAACTAGCAAAGTTTTTTTTTTTTTTTTTTTTTTTTTTTTTTTTAAATTGTGGTCTATCTTCCGTTTTTGTCTGAAGACAGCCAGAAACTCAGTTGTTTGCAGAGCCAGGGGAAGTTCATTCCACCACCTGGGTGCCAGTACAGAGAAGTGTCTTCCTTGTCTCTTGATTAGACATCTAATGCTCTACTGACTAAGCTAGCCAGACAAAGAGTTATTATTATTCATTACTTAACATCTTCATACATTTAAGAATCAGCTCAAAGGGATTTACCTCCTGTTCAAAGCAACATTATATACCTCTTCATAAACAGGTATCACATGAGTAAAATGTGTTTAGAAAAGAGCAACAAATAAATAAATATTACTATGTCAATGCTTCTTTACATTCTTGAGATGGGAGACAAATAATCAAGCTTACCAGTGTTGTGTATAGTGTGCACACAAGACCCATTGCCAGAACAGCCCCCCAGAGGTCAAAACCAGTTACTGAAACACACCAGGAAATAAAACAACTTATTGGTAGATTCACTGGCAAAAAGCTCATTATCTTCATTCTCATGCTTTTTGCTATATATTGACTTAAATAGCTGTTGTTTCTATTCACTGGCTGTACTTCTTACTGAAACAAACAAGAAAAAACCTAAACGAAATGAATGAATTCACTAATTGTTAACTTTCTATGCACAGGCTTATTTACCTGCATTCAGTGCAAGCGCAGGAGCATACAGCACCACTCCCATGTAGATTACCTACAGGGACATAAAATGGAGAAAGAGTTGATTCTTTTGGTTAATTCCACCAAAAACTTTTGGTTAATTCCACCAAAAACAAGTGCTAACACTTTAAAGATTAAATAGTGAGACCCTTAAATCACTGCAATCACATTCATAAAATATAAATCCTTACACTAAATCTGATTTTTTTTCTATTTATACAATACACGGTTCAGAAAGCTGGTATAAGGTTTCCAAAAACCAGACTAAATCAGAAAAAAGGAAAAACTGCTTGAGAACACAAGCTTGCAAAATGATCTGTAGTTACGCAAGTCAGATAAGAGAGAGCTCCACATCCTGACACCAGAGCTGCCTATGACCAAACCAAACTCACCATCTGAAAGATGAAGGTGACAGTGCCACATATCCGTACAGTTTTATTGAAACGAAGCTCTAGATACTGAAAGAGCAACGAATAAAGATTAGATGAACAAGAAACAAGATTAGATATTGCCAAAACATACATTATTAAAAGAAGATTTAACTCACATTCCACTCCACACATTATATGCAAATGATATAAATATAAACATGCTTATATCAGAAGATTCTGAGAAGATAGAGTTTTAGAGGTGAGGGTTTTGACATTTCTTTAAATCAGTGTCTATTCTCTCACAAAGAGAGATATACTTAAATATATGTAGATCTGTAGATACGTAGTTCTCTGATCAATTACTTAATGTGCATAGTTTCCATTTTTAACTGGTTGTCCAAAAATACTGCAAACAGTACAATATTAGACAATCAATAACAAAAGGCAAATATTGGTACATACAGTGCTTAACTGGTGAATTTACAACAGATTCAGATAGTCTACTCCAACATTATAATAGCCCTAAAAAAAAAAGAAGAGAAGTGAAGTGTAGCCCATACTCGGAATTTGTGCTCTGCATTTAACCCATCCAAGTGCACACACACACACAGTATTGAACACACACCCGGAGCAGTGGGCAGCTTTTTTTGCTGCGACGCCCAGGGAGCAGTTGGGGATTCGGTGCCTTGCTCAAGGGTCTCACCTCAGTCGTGATATTGAGGGTGAGAGAGAGCACTGGTCATTCACTCCCCCACCTACAATCCCTGCCGGAC
The DNA here is from genome assembly GCF_027358585.1 of Pangasianodon hypophthalmus. Classification (NCBI taxonomy): domain Eukaryota; kingdom Metazoa; phylum Chordata; class Actinopteri; order Siluriformes; family Pangasiidae; genus Pangasianodon; species Pangasianodon hypophthalmus. Next base: position 1,466,475 of record NC_069728.1, on the reverse strand, counting down.
CTGAGAGTCGAACCCACAACCTTCAGGTTCACCTTCGGGTTACAAGTCCGAGACTCTAACCATTAGGCCACGACTGAGCAGTACTTTTAGCATTTTTTAGCAATTTGTCAGAACCGTATACTCAATCTGATGGCAGTGGAGTTAGCTATAGGCTTCCATTGCTCATTTAGTGCAACAGGAAAGAAACGCGGGTTTAAAAAAATTGCTGCAGACTTCGTGACAATTATAATAAATGGAAAAAAATAAAAGGGAAGTACAGTGTAATCCTTCCTGGGTAAACTCAGAATTTGTAAATGAATACTACATTTACAAATGAACTACACATAGTCATTTGAAAGCGAAGCACAAATTATTAAAATATTATTTAAACAAAGCAGTGAAACATTACAATAGTTATTTTGCCTGAAAAACCCATCCCTATTAAAACATTTTAGAAAACAGGCTACCTGGTAGGCGCTGGAAAGACGCAGGCGGTAGAAAACAGGGATGAAGATGTGTGCTGGGATGAGCAGGCCCAGGAAGTAGGAGCAGCCCAAGAACCAGTACTGCGTGCCGTAAGCATAGATTTCAGCCGGTGCACCCAAGATAGCTACAGCCGACTGGAAGGTGGCAAGCAGGGATAGTGACACAGGTAGGCAGCTCATGCTGCGGTCAGCCAGCAGAAACTCGCGCGTGGTGCTCTGGCGGCCCCCTGAAAATGCATGGAACAGGCCAATGCCCGCTGAAGCTACAAGGAGCAGCACGAAGATAGCATAGTCCACTGCAGTGAAGTGCATCTGGTCTATGTCGCCCATGATGTACCTGGAGCGGTATGGCCACGACAAGTTGACTAGTACAGCAACAGTGGGTGGCTGGCCATAGAATCTTCACTAGTGCCTCTGTGGAGCAGTAAAGAGCACACTGTGGTAAATGATTCACCTTAAAATATCTTACAATAGAATCATCACGATAATGCCATAAACAAATAAAATTATGTAATAGGTTAAAATACAACAGCAATTGAGGAGCCAAGCCAAAGTTAGATTGGTGCTCTTCAGATATTTTGGTGACTAAAGCTCTAATAGAACCTTTTGGGCTTCTGGTGGGTGGTGGCTTAAAATGCAACTAAGTGATAACCAATAGAGTTTAAACATCAACAAGAGTTAACTAGGAAACATGCAGATAATCCCCAAATAGCTAACAAACACCAATATGACCTTTACACAGTATTCCTGCTACGAATTTAGAATTGTTTTGATACAAGAAAAGATTACATTTCTAAGTGACAAGGATTAACCACAAATGAAAATAGGAAAACAATAGACTCAAGGCAACAGAAATAAATTAGTACCTTCTAATACCCAGGATGAAAAAAACTTCATAAATAATTGAAAAAGCTGAGTGCTCTGGATGAGTCTCCTTCCTGTCTGGGTGTTTAATGGAGTAGGATCAAAGCAGTACAAGTGACTAGCTGAGAAGAGATGAAAGTGCAACAACCACAGTTTAAAGTTATACCAGCAGCCTTGAGAATCTCAACTACTTTAAAAATTCAGAACAGTAGTGCAAGGTTTATAGAAGGTGTTGCTAATAAATTGAAGCTAGCTGGGGCCTTGCACAAATGCAATCAAGCTAGCCAGTTTCCTCTGGGTTTAATATACCATTGTTGGAATTAAAAGATTTTCAGTAAAACATATATTATTAAACAACATAAAACAGTGTGTAACCAACACAAAAAAAATCAAAACAGGGAAAAAATAATATTCTGAGCAGTAGCTACTATGGCTGTAACATTGATTATCTTGTTACAATGGCACCTGTCAAGGGGTGGGATACATTACGCAGCAAGTGAACAGTCAGTTCTCAAGGTTGATGTGTTGAAAGTGAGAAAAGTGGGCAAGCATAAGGATCTGAGTGACTCTGACAAGGGCCAAATTGTGATGGCTAGATGACTGGTTCAGAGCATCTCCAAAATGGCAGGTCTTGTGGGGTTTTCCTGGTATGTAGTGGTTAGTACATACCAAAAGTAATCCAAGGAAGGACAACCAGTGATCCGGTGACAGGGTCATGGGCACCCAAGACTCACTGATGCACGTAGGCAGCGAAAGCTAGCCCGTCTGGTCCAATCCCACAGAAGAACTACTGTAGCACAAACTGCTGTAAAAGTTAATGCTGGTTATGATAGAAAGGTGTCAGAACACACAGTGCATCGCAGCTTGCTGTGTATGGGGCTGTGTAGCTGTAGACCAGTCAGAGTGCCCATGCTGTCCTCTGTCCACTACCGTAAGCGCCTTCAATGGAAATGTGAGCAACAGAACTGGACCATGGAGCAATGGAAGAAGGTGGCCTGGTCTGGTGAATCACTTTTTCTGGCCGGGTGCGTGTGTGTCGCTTACCTGGGGAAGAGATGGCACCAGGATGCACTATGGGAAGAACGCAAGCCAGTGTGATGTTCTGGGCAATGTTCTGCTGGGAAACCTCGGGTTCTGGCATTCATGTGGATGTTACTTTTACACGTACCACTTACCTAAACATTGCTGCAGATCAAATACACGCCTTCATGGCAACGGAATTCCCTAATGGTGGCGGCCATTTTCAGCAGGATAATGCTCCCTGCCACCCTGCAAAAATTGTTCAGGAATGGCTTAAGGAAAATGACAAAATGTTCATGGTGTTCACTTGAACCTGGTTCACTTGGCCTCCAAATTCCCCAGATCTCAGTCCGATCGAGCATCCGTGGGATGTGCTTGAGAAACAAAAGACTGATCCATGGAGGCCCCATCTCACAACTTACAGGACTTACAAACAATCTGCTGCTAACGTTTTGGTGTCAGATAACACAACACACCGTCATAGATCTTGTGGAGTCCATGGGTCAGATGAGGGGTCAGAGCTGTTTTGGCAGCACAAGGGGGACGTACACAATATTAGGCAGGTGGCTTTGATGTTATAGCTGATCAGTGTATACTTGACTCCTTCATAAAAAATAAATTCCTAACAATTACTTTATTGTTTATAATGTATATACAAAATGTTTTTTTTTTAAATAACGCATGGCTTTCCTGAACAAAAATACTTCAGTATGTGTAGCATTACTTTTTCTTACTGTAAGAGAGACAAGGAAGAGAAAAAAAAATCAACCTTGGTTTAAAATAACTTTACTAAATCTTTATTAAATAATTTGACTGATTTGTTACAGCGAAGTTAAAATCATCCATTAAAATATAAGCTTTATTATTGTAATTTTATTTTTTTAAAAAAAGTTTGTATTTTCATAATAATAACTTGTTTTTGTCAGAGATGGTTAGAGTATCAAAAATAGTTACACAAGTAAAAGTACCATTACTAAGTACAGTTACATTACAAAATAATCAAGTGAAATTCTCATCTATTTTAGTAAGAATAAAAAAGTATGTAGTTGAAAAAAAAAAGTAGCTGTTAAGGTCGATTTATATTTCTGTGTTGTAGTGTATTGATGTGGTGACACAGAGGGCAATCATGGGTAACCATGGCACACAGAGACGCAGAGAGGGGGATCATGGGTAAACATGGCACATAGAGATGCAGAGAGGGGGATCATGGGTAAACATGGCACATAGAGATGCAGAGAGGGGGATCATGGGTAAAAAGAAGTTTGTATTTTCATAATAATAACTTGTTTTTGTCAGAGGTGGTCAGAGTATCAAAAATAGTTACACAAGTAAAAGTATCATTACTAAGAAAAATAATCAAGTGAAATCTATTTGAGTAAGAATAAGAAAGTATGTAGTTAAAAAATTAGCTGTTAAGGCCAATTTATATTTTTGTGTTAAAGCGTATTGGTATGGCAACACAGAGAAGAGGACCATGGGTAAACGTGGCACACAGAGACGCAGAGAAGGGGATTAAGGGCAAACATGGCACGCAGCTAAAATAAACACACACAAAGTTACTATTGTGTGTTGACACATAATATCAATAAATATCCACAGCTAAGGCCCTGTCACTGTACACTCATACTGAATTTAGTTCTTGACTGGATTTTAATATCTCTTTATTAGTTTCATAACACACAACTTCCATTTGATTTCTAATTTATTTTGTCATTAAATTTCTTCTCATTACTGTTTTATTATAAATCAGTATCATTCAGTGAGTTAAATGAATTATGTGATTCAATTTTTATGATAATTAACAAGAAACATGGGAAGCTAACATTAAAATTCCTCTGTCTTTAAGCATTTCCTATTGACGACTGGTTTCACCAGGAAAAATAAGCGTGGAACTTCTTACCTTAATCTGTAAAAAGTCATTTTAGTTACCAAATTCCTGCTTCACTGTTTCACGTTATCTTGCATCCTAACCAAGCCTCAACCTTGACTAGACACAGAACTCTAATAAAAATATTGTTGTATTACTGCTAATATACAGGAATAAGAAAGGAGACACTTTGCATGTAGAATTACCAAAACAACACATATTATTTGAACCAGCTGCAAGCTGTGAAATAACAGCAGACTTTATATGTTTATAGAGGTTTAGAGTTTAGATGTCACATTATACTATCATAACAACTAGCGATTTGTGTTGCAAGTGTTGCAAGAAAGAAGGCCTTCCTGAGAGCATCTCACTACATGCAGCATCTGAGCTCAGGGGTTCGGGGACTCTAGTGAAGATTGAGATCATCATGAATTCTGCTAAATACCAAGATACTTCAGCCCAAAACCTGGATACCAGGTGTTTCAGACCTGGCCATATAGAGAGCTTTCAACAAGATGATGCACCAAACATTACAGATATCAACACAGAAAATATTAAAAAAAATATCTTAAAAAAAATAAATAAATAAATAAATTTAAAAATTTTGCAATGACCATCTCGGTGATCAGATCTGAAATCTGCTGAAAACCTGTGGTCTGAATTGAAGAGGAAGAATATAAAGGGGCTTAAAATGTGTGGAGGAGTGGACTGTGGAGTAGGCAACGTATTGCATTCTGTCTATAAAAACGGTTGGCATGTGATGTAGGTGTGTATATTATAAATATAAAATCTAGACAAATAGTGTCTTGAAGTTCAGAAAATAATAGTTTTGTACAGAAGACAATGTGGCCACACCACACACATTGTGTGTGCACACAGGTTGATGATGTAACAACTGAACTGAATTATTCATCCGTACAATAGTGAAGCATGAAATTAAAGCCATGGGTACCTGAAGTTCTCTTCATAACTTTTGTTTTTAAAAAAATCTTAAAAATATGTGATTTAATGAAAACTTAATATGAAATAATTTTAATTTACCAGAATATTATAGATTTTTCTGTGCAATAAACAATATACAGACTCAGTCCTAACACTTTCCATAGTGGCAGCTATATTATTTTTAACACGTTAAACCGCTGCACGTTTTTGTTAATAAAGCTTTCTGTGCAAAGAGCAGAAATACAGAAGTCTTAACACTTTCCTATAGTCAGTGCGATGATGTGCCTCATGGAGCCGAAAGACCAAACCGTATTTTCTACGCCCACTCATAAACGGGCTACCGTAAACCGTAATGTACACGCGCACAAAATATTATGAAGAGTAGATGGTGTGAGTGAGCTTTCTCCGCGTGCAAATGGCGTGACCGCAGTTTTATACACACACATATGTGCGTTTATGAAAAGCAGCGACCAGCTCGCGCGCTGTGTAGCTGCCGCAGGGTCAGGTCAATCCATGTCACGCGCCAGGTGCGTTCTGAGGTCACGTTTTGTTTCCGGGCCGCATACTGTTAAACATGTACATCCAAAATCCTGTTAGACACCGACCTAAGATGTCAAAGGTGTCTTTATGGACTAATCGGGTTCAGAAAAGTAACGACGCTGATTAAATCGTTATTTGTAGTGAATTTTAGCGTGCAGCGATGCCTCGCGCTTTGGTAGCGGAGGTTAAAAATGTCAGAGAAACCATTTATATTATAGCTAAATTACAGATCGATTACTCGGAAAACCAACTCCATCAGATTATACCACTACGAGTTTACATTTTGAAACAAGAACATTCGGGTGATGACGATTATCTTTGCTGTAGCCACTATAAACTAGCACCGTGAGCGAATTTAATCGACAACCTCAGCTAATTATGAAATTGTCTCACCTGAATGCGGCGAGACTCGTGGACCATGCAGCGTGTCTGCTGTAACTGAAGGGAGGAACGAGGTCCTGAGCGAGAGACCGCCTACTCTCCTTCAGCCCATAACCGATTCTTCTAGTAACCGGATTTTGTTTCCTACTCGTATTTCGACAAGTCCCGCCTCCTAAGCTGGGATTGGCTAGTAGATCGCTGCCTCCTGCGTTACAATTGGCTAAGGCTGAGTGTGTATACCACATACTGCACTAGTGTGTATATATATATATATATATATATATATATATATATATATATATATATATATATATATATATATATATATATATATATACACACTGTAGTTTAAATAATGTTCCTCGTGGTAACAAATCGCGTTATTTTTGCTACAGATTAACATTTGATATATTTGATATATATCATGTGACTGTCAGTCAGATTCACTTGGGGACACGGCTACATGAGATTTACCTAATATGGCTTCATTTTTGTGCATTTCCAGTTACTGTAACAAAAAATGTGTTAAACTTTGTTAAACGCACTTACCCACAACACGTTTGTAACTATGCAGCCATTTTGATTCTCTAGCTCACGTGTGTCAAACTCAGATTCTGCCTGAGCCACATCAGCATTTTTGTGAGACCCTGAAGGGCCATAATCTTTTTGTAAAGAAGAGATTTTTAGAAAAAGAAGGGCTAACAGAAACCGTCAAAGTGTATGGCCTATTTATTGTAATAACATTTCTTTTACTGATCATAATAAAAGTTTATGAAGGCGTTCCTTTGTTTAATCACATTTTATTGGATACCAGCTGCTGTGATGAGAAACAGAATTAGCCAATTGGGATGATGCATTTTTCTCACTTCTGTCTGAAAGCTACTAGCCAGAAAATGCTAGTTACCTATGTAACTGTGGTTCTGTGAATTCTGGATGGTGCTAAACACTAGTGGATAATCACAGCGCCAGCCAGATAGGTTGAGAAAATATAACAACACGTCACGTCATGTCGCAGTCCGAGCCACAATGATATAAATATTAATATAATAACATAAACTGTCAATTTATTTATTTATTTTTATTATTTATTTATATAAATTAATTGTTTAGAATTTTATAAAACATTAGCATGAGCTTACTGTTGACCTACCAGTTCACATTTATAAATGCGTGTTTGCTGCGTAAAAATTTTTGTAGATTTTTTTTATTTGGTCTTAACAACAACACCAGACGGGTTTATTGAAAATGCCAATTCATTTTCTATCAGCAGGGTTCCCTGGTAACGGCAGTACACAAAGCAGCACAGCATCTGACTTTAAAACATGCAGTGCCCATTTATTCAATGAAATCACAGCCTTTTGAAGTTAAATCGTCACATGAAGCTATCATAAAAATCATAAAAAATTGTAATTAGGACTGTCTTGTACCATTTAAGACATTTTATGGCCTTAAATTCGATATAACTGATTTAACTTTTTAAGGACCTGTCGAAACCCTGTAAGGACAAAACTGACAGTGACAGACAAATTATAAACGAAATAACCATCTTTAAGAAAGAATTTGTTATGATATTTATCTTCAATGGTGCAGTAATATAAAGTTACTGTTGAGTTTGAGTGCGCAGTCTACCCCAACTCGCATATGGAAACAAACAAAACGTTGCACAGTTCTCTTATCCACCTCTTAAGAACATTTATTCAGAATAAGCATCGGCTCAGAAATGTATATAGAAATATAGACTATGTACATCTGTATGTGTGAGTGTGCAATGTTGACTTGTGCAAAACAATAGTACATGTTACTGTACTATTGTTTTGCACAAGTCAACATTGCACACACATACATACAGATGTACATAGTCTATATTTCTCACACATACAGATGTACATAGTCTATATTTCTATATACATAATCTATATTTCTACTTCTGTAACATAGCTACACTTTATTATGTTTGTTTGTATGCATGTGTATGTCTGTTTTTTAGTTCGGCTTATGCCGTAATGCAATGAGTAAGAGTGCAATGCTTAACAACACCCCCGCTCGCTCTTAGCTCATTGTGTTACCAGAAAACAAAAACAAAAAAAACAAACAAAAAAAACAAATAATGCTTCTCTTTTACATAAATAATATAAACATGCACTCTTTACACTCTTACGTGCCAAACATGTCCCGAACAAACCTCTTTAACTTTAGCTTAGTGGCTGGCTTTGTCATAATGTCAGCAGCCATTTGCTCAGTAGGACAATATTCCAAGATTACCTTGCCATCATTTACAGTTTCCCTTATAAAGTGGTACTTGATATCAGTGTGCTTGCACCTTTGCCTACAGACTGCGTTTCTGGCTAGTGCTATGGTACCTTGGTTGTCTTCATACACTTTTGTTTGTGCATATTGGTATGTGTCCATACCCTTGAGTAGCTGCTCTAAGTAGATACATTCCTGTATGGCTGATGCTAAGGACATGTACTCTGCTTCACAAGTAGATAATGCTACTGTTGGTTGTTTTCTGGTTTTCCATGAAATCAAAGAGCTTCCTTCAGTACTCTTAGACCTAGTTTCTTTTGAATTTCTTTCTAATTTCTAATTTCTAGTCATTTCTTCTGAAGCATAATTCCTGTTCTGCCGTACCTTTAAGGTATCTGAACACATGTTTTACTGTGTTCCAGTGTTGTTCTGTTGGTTCAGCAAAGTGCTGAGATAGTTTACTGACGACAAAACTTATATCTGGTCGAGTGCAAGTGGACAGGTAGATTAAACTTTCCACTGCCTCCCTAAACTTCCTTGGCTCTTTCATTTTTTCAGCATCTTCTGAATAATCAAGCTTTGGTTCACATGGAGTCTCTCTAGACTTGCAATTCTGCATCTCAAATCGATCTAGTATTTTCCTCACATATCTCTCCTGTGACATTTTAACTAGACCTTCTGCTAGACCTTCTGCTTGTTCAAAAATGTTTCAACCTTCCCATGTCTTTCATTTTGAACCTTTCAGTGAGCATTCCCTTTAGACTTTTCAGAACACTTTCACTGTTAGCGGCTATGATCAGGTCGTCAACCCATACTATCAGGATTACTTTTTCATCATGCTTTTCCTTTGTATACACACAGTTATCAGCTGGGTTTTGTGTAAAGTCATTTTCAATCAAACATAGATGTAACATAGCATTCCAGTTTCTGCCTGATTGCTTAAGACCATTGAGAGATTTCTCTAACTTGCATACTAGCTTTTCACCTGTCTCAGATTTTTGCTCATAACCCTCTGGTTGTTTCATATAAATTTCACAGTCAATTGGTGCATGTAAATAAGCTGTCTCAACGTCCATCTGATGCAAGATTAGATTTTCTTGTGCTGCCTTCTGCATGACCACTCTCACACTTGTCATATCAGCTGTGGGTGAGAATGTCTCCTCATAGTCAGTCCCTAGTTTCTGACTGTAGCCTTTCGCAACGAATCTCGCCTTGTATTTTTCGGATCCATCAATGTCTCTTTTAAGTGTGTAAACCCATCTGCCCCCAACTGGCTGTTTGCCTGGTGGCAACTGAGTGAGTGTGAAGGTCTTATTCTCCTCCAGTGATCGCATTTCTTTGTCCATGGCATGCTTCCATTGCCTTGATTTGGCTGATGTTATGGCATCCTGGTAGGTTTGCGGTATATCGCATACTGCTCTATAACAAAAGTCTACGCATGTTTGCAGTTTGTCCTCCATATTCTCAATCTCAAATTCCTGTAGATGAGCTGGCCTTCTCCTGGTTCTTGGTGGGTTCCTTCTGATTACAGTCTCAGTAACTTTACCTGGCTGTGTACGTTCAGTCTGTTCAGGCAAAGTCTCAGAATCACCACTTTGAATACCCTGATCTGGTACATTTTTCAAATTTTCATCAACATTTTCTTCACTGCTACTGATCTTGGGATATACATCCCCAAATTCTGGTGACTCAGATGTTTGTGTTTCCTTTTCTTTGGTTGTCCTAGTTGTGAACTTCACCAACCTATGCTTTTGGACCTTCTCTGTGTTAGGATAGTACACTAGGTAAGCCGGACTGTTTTTGTCGTAGCCAATGAAAACACCTTGCTCGCATCTAGAGTCTAATTTGCCTCTCTCTTGTTTGTAAGCAAAACATATTGATCCAAATTTTTGCATTTTGGAAACATCTGGCTTTTTGCCTGGGAACAACTCATATGGCGTTTTCTTTGTGCGTCTACTGTAGCACCTGTTTTTCACGTAAGCTGATGTCTGCATAGCGTAGTTCCATAGCTTATCTGGTAACTCGCTTTCTATCAGTAGGCACCTGCTCATGTCATAGAGTTTTCTCTAACCTCTCTCTGCTGTGCCATTCTGGTGGGGTGAATAAGGTGCAGACGTTTCATGTCTAATCTTATTCTTTGTTAACAGTGCCTAAAGGTTTCGACTCATAAATTCAGTGCCATTATCGGAACGGATACACTCTTCTCCATAAGGTGCTATGTCTGCTAAGAACTTTTCTGTGGCTTGTACTGTGTCACCCTTGGACTTTAGAAAATACACTAACACAGTACCTGAGTAGTCATTTGTAAAAGACTGTGCATATCTGTACCCTTCTTTGCTCTGTGTTTGCATGGGGCCGGCTAAGTCAGTGTGGATTAGTTCTAAGGGTTTCTTTGCCTTTCTGTCTGGCTCCCTGTTTCTTGTCTGAGTGAATTTTCCCTGTGTACATACTTCGCATAACTGATTTAGTCTGACTGTGCTTCCTTTTATCTCCATGCCTCTAACTACACCTTGTAACCTTTGTACATCTTCATAGTTATAATGACCCAAAATTTCATGCCAAGTTTGTAAATCATGACACACTTTGCACTGGTCAACACTCTCTTCAACAGTTGGCAAATTATACAAATTTCCACTTTCGTGGATGTCAAACCTGCTACCGTCTTTGGTAACCATGTGACTGTTCCCCCTTCTGAAAGTGATTGTTGCTCCTCCATTTGTTGCCCTTGCCACTGAGAAAATGTCATGTGGGTACGAAGGCATGTATAATGCGTCCCGTAGCTGTGCTTTGTGATGTCGTCCAGTGCTGTCTAGAAAATAAATCACTGCCGTTCCTCTTTGTTGTGCCATTCCGCTGCACTTTGTCCCGTCGGCTAATTCCACTGAATGAGTCTCAGGCTGAAATGAGCTGTTAAAGCTTTTGAACTTTCTGATGTCGTTCACAATGTGAGATGTCGCTCCAGCGTCTACCATGATGCCTTTCACCCTTACGTTGTCTGGCGGTCTTCCATATTCTGAGTGCACAGCTTTGAAGAGATGGTCTTGGTCACTGTCTTGTTCATCTGCAACCTTTCTGGTGCCATCTTGGTCCCCCTTTTTCTTGCACAGGGATTCTGCATGTGTACCATTTTTACAGTGATTGCACCACACTTTTCTGAAACATTTTCTTGCTTTGTGTCCTTTTATTCCACATTTGTATCTTCATCTTTTCTGTTCTTAGTGTGTGACTTGATAGGGCCTCGTCCCTGTCTCATGTGTGCTTTCATCACATTATCTGTAGACTCTGTTCTTTTCATTTTCTCCGCCTCCTTGTAAATTCGTAGTCTTCTTTTAAATTCTGTGAACGTAACATTGTCCTCATTTTGCGTTATGTGGACGGCTAGCGGCTTGAAAGAGTCTGGTAGTCCGCTGAGAATCATAGCTATGGTCAGTCCATCACTCATGGTTTCTCCTGCATCTCTCAGGGCGGTGATGTTCTCTGCTCTTATTAAGTAGTCAATAACACTCTCGTTGTCCGCCATGCATAGCTTGGTTAACGACGTGCACATATTTATTATCCGTGGCTTGCTTTTCCCTGAATAATGCTCTTTCACTATTCTCAGGGCTTTCCTGCCATCATCAGCAGCTTCATGTCTTATCAGTGATAGGCTTTTATCATCTATCAGTCTTATTAGCTCAGCATAGCAGTCAGCATTCTTCCATCTGTCTTCGGCTAGCTGGTCTGCGTTAGCACCAGTGGGCTCATGTAAAATAGTCTCTTTTAGCTTTAGAGTATGTAAGTAGCCTAGGAATCTTGTTTCTCAAAGGTCATATTTATCTTCGGATCCGTAAAACAAAAGCTGTGGTGTCAGGACTCCTGTCGCTCTGCTTGCCATTTTGTAAAGTCGCCGACTTTTGCTACTAACTGTGCTTCTTTTGCTAAGCTAGACCATTAGCTTTATTAGATAACGCGTAATGCATCGCGTAAAACTTACTCAAAACACTTGCTTGTTTCCAATCCTGGGCCCATAACCTGTTGAGTTCGAGTGCGCAGTCTACCCCAACTTGCATATGGAAACAAACAAAACGTTGCACAGTTCTCTTATCCACCTCTTAAGAACATTTATTCAGAACAAGCATCGGCTCAGTACATCCGACTCCAAATCCCCATTTTTACTTCTCGCGCAAAGTGCATTGTACAGCGTAATGACATAACACCTGAACCGTAATACCTTCGATAGAACAATAGGTAGTTCGGCTGATGCCGTAATGCAATGAGTAAGAGTGCAATACTTAACAGTTACACAACAGTTATATCCTATAATACACTCATACCCCTATAATACCTATAATAACCCCCATACCCCATACCCCTATATCCTATAATACCCCTCTGGACAAAAAAGGCACAGACCCTCTGCTGCTGCTGCTGCACTGCAGAATAAGCGAATGTGGGGAAAATGCAAGTAATGAAGAATGAGCTTTTACATTTCGGCCTAAATGTGGTGATAGAGGAAACATCATGAAACATCTTCATGAATTTGCTTACCAGATTTCATGGCAAATCTGCCCAATAGACAATGTCGAACTTTACAGTCTGGTCTGAGGGTTGTGCTACAGGGAATGTCATGAGGTCAACAAAACTGACAGGATTCAATGCCTGGGAAGCTGGAGAATGCTCAGCAAATTTCTTACAAATCTGTTCCTAACATTTGTTGTATACAAGTCAAAAGTTTAGCCTTGAGATTTACACAAGAGGAAAGGTCACAGGGTCACCGCAATCAAGGGGAGTCTATCTTAAAGGAGTATGAATACACAACCCAAATATCATGTCATGATATTACATCTGGTAATATCATATGTGCAAAGTTAATATTTTTGGCTGAGATTGGTGCACCTATACTAAGAGATTTGTGCATCTTCAAGGAGCATTCATGTGCTTACTGAATTGCTTGGCAATCTGCAGACACAGGTTTAATTTTCAACAATATAGAATGCATACAGATTTTGATGTGGTAAATCAATCAGCATACTAAAAATACACAGATACTGGGCAAGTCCATTTCCTTCAACACAGTCCTTTGTGCAGCTTCCATCTGGAGAAATACAGAAAAACAAAAATGCAAGGATAAGAAGGTGAAGCTCAGCTGTTTTAGAATGAACAAGGTGTGTAAAGCATCAGTAGATACACAAATAAATTATGAAGAGTTACAGTAATGAGGATATTCCATCAATGCAGCTAATAAAAGCTGTGCTCTCTTGAAAAAGCCTGGCTTCAATTAACATTGACTTTCACTGCAGGCTCAAGCCATTCCACTTACATAATTTAGCCATGTCTAGTCAACGTTGACTTTAACCAGGCTTGAATAAGCGTGTATTGTGCTTGTGCATGGAGTACATAAGCAACCCTGTAGAGTTCAGTAAATTTTAAGTCTTGTGTCATGCAGACACTGCTGTTCCTCAAACAAATTGATGAATTGATCCTTTCTTTCCTCCGTCCAAAACTTCGACCAGCTGAAAGTTTAGTAACTTGACCAGCTGACTTGCTGACTGGCTGTTGAAACAGGTGCCATGCCTTGTATTCTAAAATCAGCATCTGGCAAACTGACAAGCTGAGTTGCAGCGACGGCATCAGTCCGCTTTGAGTCGAGCTGAGACGGGGTAGTTGACTTTGCTGCAACTTTTCGCTGCAATGTTCCTAAGCCAGGCTTTTCCTTATCCACCTTGATGGAACATCCCCGGTCTATTTTTGAGAACAAACATACATATGAATAAATTAATTACCTAAATTGTGTTTTCTTCCTCACTGGTGTCTGGACTACTGAGGCCAATTTGATCTTCTGCTTCAACATGTAGAAGGGCAGAGGCCTCAGGGCCTAAAGCAGTCTTGTACTTTTGGAGGACCACTTGCAACCTTTCTGACACCTCTGACAGTCTTCTTCTTAAGAGACAGCGAAGTCCCTCATTTCCCTTGTCTACATCTCAAAATACAAAAGAGATAACATTAAGGACAACTACATATTAAGACTGCTTCATGAGGCCAACGAACTTCAGTGGAGTAAAAATATTTCACCCATTCAAATCTATATACCAGGATGGCTGGCATTTTATGTGTATCATTGTCATACTACCTGGCTACCTTCTGTATAAACTCTGATGGCTCACTGAGGCGACTTTATGCAGCGAGGCCCAAAGCAGCAGAAAAGCGTGTTGCAGCCAATGTCTAATAGCTAACATCTTTCTTCTTCACTACAGTTGTGCTAAAGTAACACCTTGTGTAACATTCAAGAAGTTACATCAAGAAAAAGGTGTGTTTGATGATGCTGTCCAGCTAGATTTTCTATGTTGACTGGAGGAGATAATAATAAGCTTAATCTTGACGTTATGCTAACCTCGTGTAACACACCAGGACACAAATTCTAATTTTCCAAATTATTTTGTTAATTTCAGCTTTCACAACAAATCACAACAAATCTCTCAAGCAAATGTGACACACTTTAAAGCCTTACTGACTTGTTACCATAGTCAACAACTATAGTCCCCTTTTTATTATGTGCAAGCCAAATGACCATGGCAAACAGAGCAATAACTGTTCTACTCCATCCAAGTTCTGTGACTGAGACTGATATGTTTTTTATTTATTTATTTGAAATTCATACTTTAAATGGACAGGGTTTTTATTCAACTTACCCTCCTCAGCTATTTTGTTCTTCAGAACCACTGCCAGGCTCTGCAACTATGTGCAGTGTTGTGCCATCTCCAATACCAAAATGCTTTTTTCCTCTTGCAGTCGCATTGTCAACATCACTTAGTTATGCAGTTGTTTCTTGATTGAAATGTTTGCTAAGAATCAACAACAGTTATATGTATATATGAGACAATCTATACATGAGCATAATAGCATTGCAATGTTTTGTTACTACAAACGTACTTTTTTTAATCAAATTGATACATGAGAAAACTGAAAATGCATCCATAAACTAAATGAACATTACAACACTCAATATGTTACATGCATGTCTTAGTTCAGTGTACTCTATATAGCAGAACTGTAAATAACTTCTTGTGAAGCATCTGAAAACTGACATACCACTGTCATGAACCTCCCACGGCCATATTTGAGACACAGTGCTCTCTCCAGTCAGGGAATGCTCCATCACAGCTACATCAGTGTTAGTGGCAGAGTCTAGTACAAGACCATTGTATTTCTCTATCTCCCGAAGAAGGAGATTTTTGTCTTCTGCCAGCTTCCTTCGAAGGCGGTGGCGAAGTTTGATGCTGTCTAGAAAGACAGGAGGTACAGGTGTAGAGGTTTGTAAAGGAAAGATATATTGCACCCAAAAAAAAAATTAAAGCAAAGCTACAGTAATTGAAGTATGTGAAAATTAAAATTTAGATTTACAAACAGATAACTCAAAGGTCCAGTGTGTAACATTTAGGGGATACACACAGTCCTGAAAATAAGAATTGCTGTGCTTTAATTACTTTAGAATGGGCAGTTTTTATCTAAATACGGTCCCCTTCCACAGAGGCCACCATGTTCCCACAGTAGACCACAATGGATAAACAAACACTGGCTCTAGATAGGACCACTCACTTTTTCTCGTCTGCCACAGTAGTTCTACTACAGCTTGGAAAGGGAGAGGTGAGGGGAGTTGGTTGCATCTACAACCTCACCGCTAGTTACCACTAATTCCTACAGACTGGACATTTAAAGCACAGAACTCAATGATTAAGCTTAGCTGCTACTGAATTATGTGTTAATTACATGTATTTTTGGTGGAGTAGGATGCATACAATAGTTTGAATATATTGACCTATTATATTCTATAGTTATACCATTCTGATGGTAAAGGGTTTGCTTCTGCTGCCTCACACTAAGGTAAAGCCCCTCAATTGACTGCTGAAGTCCTCTGTGTGTGGTGCCTTGACTGGCATGAGATGTATCTGGTGTCTCTGTAGAAGTAATAGTAAAAGCAAATTCACTGTGAAACCAGCATAGAACTGTTTCAGTGTTTGAATTTGTATTTGTATATAAAACCCCTTCACTGAACTTGGTGATGAAATCTAGCTTCATTGAACTTGGTATGTGCACTTCCTGCAGGGAAACTGAAATACCCAACATAAATGTGGCAAAACATCTGATGTTGACATGTAGTTTGCTGTAATCAATAGATGATCAGCCTATTATCTTTAGCTGCTCTTTAATATCAAACTTAAAATTTCAGATAGTAGTGGAAAAGGATATTTGCTGTTTCTTTTATCTGGTCATGCTTACCACCAGCTGCCCATTCCTTCAAATCAGAAAGCCACTGTGACACCAATTCATCTGTGCAAACCAACTCAGTTTTTAGTTCAGCTAGCCTTGCTGTTTCATCTTGGAGTCTCTGACAAGTCTGATAAACAGTGTTATACAATAACAGGGTTTCTGCACACTTTGTAAAATCATATTTAAGACTTTTTAAGACCTTTTTAAGACCCAAACCAAGAAAAATTAATACAGTTTTTGCACAGCAGAACAAACAGCCATTAACACAGTTTTAACGTATGTAACATTTTTATTCAACAAAGCAACATAAAAACTGATACATCTCAGCAATATATTGTTTGAAAACTGATTCAACTCAGCAATATATTGTTTGAAAACTGATTCAACTCAGCATTATATTGTTTGAAAACTGATACATCTCAGCATTATATTGTTCGTAGCTCAGAAGCCCTTCTCTGAATTTCATTATCCAATTCATCTAGCTCCTCTCTCTTTTCCTTATAGCGTCTTCTTAGTGTGTTAGACTTTGTAATCAGTTCTGCCATCTTCGTCCCTGCCATACTCTCAGCTTTTTCGGCAAAGCTGTCTGCATCTTTTTCTAGGGTTTCACATACACTTTGGATGGTTCTTCTTTTCTTCCGCAGAGCTTCAAGTTCATCTCCAGCAGCTTTTCTTTTGGTGATCTGCTCATCCTTTTCCTTTTTCCTTTTTTCCTCATCAAGGTGCATTCTGTACCTGGTCCGTGCAGTTGCACAATAGTTTAGCAACTCTTTTGTCAGAGGTACTTGGCTTCACCATACACTCTCACATAGTCACAGATAAGTCTTTGGGCAACAACTGTTTCTTCATCCATGTTACATGTTTCTACCTCTTTGTTGACAGAGAACCCATGCTCTACTGTTGCTTGGCCATGGGAGAGCATCAGGAGCTTCTTCATAAAACTCCAGAGCTCAGGGGAAGAGGTGCTCATGTGCTGATGTAAAAACATGTCAACTCTGGAGTTTGGTTCTGTGGGACTGAAGTTCTTGAAGCTTTCTGCTCTGGCATCATTAAAGAGGAATGTCTCAAACTGCTGTGCAATCACATCACCTGTATTTGAAAAAGAAAAGTTAATATTGGCAGTTGCTCATACATCAGACCTTATTCTGATGTAGTCTAGCTGTGTGGTGGTGCCTGTTTGACAAGAAATTCTACCCACTGCCTGTATTTAATTTTTTCTGAATTTTAGATATTTCCTGAATGTTTCCACTGCTGGCAAATTTTCCAGCCAGCGATGCCCACAAAAAGGTAGGGGAAATTTTGTGGACTTTGTCACTAAAGTGAAGTCTTGCCGCCTTGCAGGGGCACAGTGAAAACGGTAGTGCAGGGCCTTAAGAAGCTTCTCTACTTGCCACACTCCAAAACCACTCTTGATAGAGTTGTGCATGATGTGAAGACCACAGCTTAACAACCACAGTCTTGGTATCCAAGTTTTCTCCCACCCCAAAACACATGCATCCTAGCCTATAAAGCAGGGCACTGAGCATTAATTTTCAGCAAGCCTACCCTGGGTAATTAAAGTTTATCATTAATGAAAACCAACCTAATAATAGCAGGCTCGTGGCAAAGCCAACACAAGGGATGACCAACAACCTCTTTTACAATAAGGCATTTTAGGTGGTATGGTCTTGCTTCTTTCCAGCGCTCTGAGGCTTTCTGCTGCCGAAAAGACCATGTTGATGCAGAGCTTCAGAGCTCAGCAGAAGGATATTTCACATTATTAATGTGCTTATAAACATTACAAATGTACATATGATGCCAAAATACCAAAATATCAGAAAGCCTCTCCATATTTTTTTCTGTAAAGAAAATACAAAATAAAGCTGTAAGACAATTTAGATGAGGACCAATTAAAAGTCAACTGATCAATATTTAGAATAAACACACCATGATTCAGTATCAAACTAGCCTAAATCTTTACTAAATTGTGTTCTTAATCCATCTACTGCACTGGCAGTTTTGTCTAAGGGGATTTTCTTTAATTACTTTTCTTACACATGGATTTTAGATTTAAACTTAAATTCATCACTTTGATTTACCAAATTGCTGTTTAGGATTTAGTTCTGCTGAGGGTACAGTAAGTGGAACCTCCACACTGGATGACAGGGGGCACTCAACCGGGGTGTGTGTGACTGTAAAAAAGTACATAGAAGAATAAAAACATGTTAGGCTATCACTGCATGTTTTTTTTTTTACCCCAAACTGAACAATTTATTAAATCAGACATACTTCTGTTAAGTACTTGGTAATGTCTTCTACTATAATGCCACTGAAAGGTTTATGTACTTTTTAATGTCTTTTTAGATAATGGAATATTACAGTGTTCTAATTTGATTTGGACCAACATTTACATAGTAAATTCCTACAAATATAAAATAATTCAGATATAACCTGTAGCTGAAGCTAACCCTAACCCTAACCCTAGCCTCCCCTTGGCTTGCCATGTCCTAAAAATTCCCTTTTAGAGGTCTGTGGAGGGTCTCCTACAGAGCGTGGACGTTTCCTCTCCACAGCTGCTGTCTCTGTGTTGGAGTGAATATTTTTTGTAAGACTGATGTTGTTAAAGGTACTGGATCCAAAAGACAGGTGATTAGTGAAAGGAAAACACAAC
The DNA here is from genome assembly GCF_027358585.1 of Pangasianodon hypophthalmus. NCBI lineage: Eukaryota > Metazoa > Chordata > Actinopteri > Siluriformes > Pangasiidae > Pangasianodon > Pangasianodon hypophthalmus. The sequence goes on along the minus strand of NC_069728.1, from coordinate 1,447,253 downwards.
ATAGTGTGTTAGTAAGGTGTTGAATGGCTTAAATAAGCCTTGCCATAGATTCTCCAAGTCTCTGTAACTCAGGGGAATGGAGCTCCATTTTTCCAAAATATATTCCCTCAGTTACACATGCCAAAGAGCATTACAGGATGTTAATGCATCATGCAGTGTACCTGCATGTAATCTCCTGCACTCATCCTTCTTCTACATTCATCACATTTTTACTTTAATTTGTCACCCATCCGCATGTTCAAGCATAACATGATTGAGGTATATAAAAACTCTTACCCTGGCTTCAGCTAGAACACGGTCTAGTTTCCGTTCAAGAGCCATGTGTCTCCCCTCTTGGTAGTGGGGATCCTGTGAATCAAGTTTATGTTTGGTGGCCATTGCAACGCAAACAGATACAGACAGACAGATGAACACACAGCCAGCCAGACAGACACAAACAGACAGAAGTACTGTATACACAGAGGTTGCGAGAGTTAGACAGAGATAGATAGATAGATAGATAGATAGATAGAATGTTGTGTAGAGTAGTTATGTTAAAATAAGGTTTAAAAAGTGTACCCCAGTAGTGAGAGGTTCCCATTTTCTTATAAATACTTCAGGTAAATTAATAAAAATTCAAGATTTTCCAATTTCCTGTATGACAGTTAAAAGGCATGTAACATGCTTCTGGGGTTTCTCATTCCAGATTTAAAGGAAACTTTATGTACAGTAACTTTAGCCAAAGTTATATTGTTATTACTGACACATTACAGTGAAGTTGTGGGTGAACCACGATGATTGAGAGAAAATGACATCATCTAGAGCTCACACAATAATGCAATGCTCCATGCTAAGTTACCCTTCATCTGATATAACTTAAACTACACTTAGCTTTTACTAGTAATCATTACTAGTATGATTGGTTTTTTTATATTTTTAATTTGTGTAGGTCCCCCTGTAATGGTTCTTTTCTTCCAACTTCACTGACTAATTATATCTACACCTGTTAATTATACGCATACTCTGAGGAAGGCCAAAATGCATCAGTGTGCAGTGTTTTAGTTATGTTTCTATTAATAGTGATGATGGCCAAGAAGTGAATAAAGGCATTTAACTTTTTTGTACCGAAAGAAGTGCCTTGGATTTCTTTCTATTAATAGAGTTAGCTTATACTGAAGTTTAGCAAGTATTAGCCCCGTTTAGCAAGCGTAATTTCATAAGTGTTTTTTTTTTTTTTTCGCTGATAAGGAGTAAACCATTGGTCGGGTTTTAACTGTTGCTCTAACATTTAAACCATGTGGGTTTAATGGCAAAGAAAGGCATCAATTACAACATTTAAACAAAACGTGATCAATGAGCTCGTGACTTACCTGGACAGTGGTTTGAGCGCAATGAGAAGATGTATAGTATATTTGACTGCAAGGAACCACTGACGATGGTTTATAATAGCGAGTAGCTTACAGAATATAAAGCAATAAAAACAAGGATAAAATCTCCTGATTAAATGTTGAGTAATAGTGCTTGAATATAAAAAAAATTAATAACAAATCAGGAAAAAAAATACAGCATCTGTGGTACCCAGTGGCAAAAAGAAAAACGTGGTGGAGGGCACGAAATATATTTCCTACTGAAATACATTAGATGGAAAGTCGTGCTGAGTGATACGAAAAAAGAGGGAAATTCGTGTCCATGAACACGAATCAATAGATTACATTTCGTGACTATATCACGAACTGCCTTGAGACTGGGTTGGTTTGCTTTTTGGCACACACTTCAGCTGTGTCTCTGCTGCATTGCCTTCATCCTTTCTTGGTCGTATGACAAAAGATGGTTTGTGCCGGAAATGCCCCTGTTAAAAAAAAAGTGTAAAAATGTGAATACTGTCAATGCAAACAAGTGGCCATGAAGTACCCTCAGTTACTGAGGGACTCTATAACTGAAAGAAGCAGTCTGTTATTACAGACACTATAATAACAATAATAATATAATGGAAGGAACACTGTGCCATTTGTATTTAGCAGGGATTAGGAACAGGACAGTGTTACACTGTGCTGAACTTTTGAACACACACCGCAGATTTATGTCAGTACTCACTCGTTTTCTCTCTGGTCCCGGCAGGAACAGCAGTGTGTTTTTGAGCCAGACGCAGCCAGATGTCAGAATCATCTGCAGAGAGGAGGCAAAAAAGCGTACCAAGCTTTGTATGAACTTTACATGCATTTCTTCAGCCTTGAGGAATTCTGGCAGCTAGTTGACCCTGATGCTGCTCATGATGTTTCGTGTGTGGCTTCTTGTTACATGGCACTACTTACAGACTTCCATAAGCTGTGGTGCGCAATTTTCATAACCAGCGTCATTTCTGGCCTGGCAGTGGTACTCCCCTGCATCTTCTTTCCTCACTGCTCTGAATTTCTGAAAAGAATAATATGCAGAGTTTAATACTTGAACCAGGAGAGGTCACTGCTGGTCAAAAAAAACTTGAATGGCACCTCCTATTTAATATTTTTAGTTTCAGACAAAAAAAAAAAAAAAACCAAAAGTGTCCAAAAGTTTTCTGTGGCATTCCTAAAAAATATAATAAACTGATGATAGCTACTGATGATAGCTATATACTTGTCTAATGTTAATTAAGTCAAACATACAATGGTAGAATTTATTTTGATTTTAATTATTCACCTTGACACAAAATGGACAGCATGTGAGACAGGAAAGAGAAATTTGTACACCTGCACAAATTGTTCCAGATTCATATGATAGTTGGCTCACTTCCCGTTTTACTGGGAAGAAAAAGTGATAACTCAGACGTGCATAATCTGATGTTAAATTGCAGAGCATCTACAAAAAAATGTGTAAAGTGTGGCAGGTCTGATAATCCAATATAATCGGCATAAACGTCACTGGATGTTGTGACAGTGTAATAACGTGTAGGGGCAATAAAACCGTGTAAGCCTAATTTCTAGCATGTCCATTTATTTAGTGTACACTAGAATGTACCTAGTTCAGTGTGGCTGAAAAATGTTGCTTACTAACCCTAATGTTGACACTAGCAAGTGACAAAGCAACAGACACCCATTCATTTTCTACATTTGTATGTGTGTGACACCGAGCTACAATTTCACTGACAGCAGCAAGCATCAAAGCAACAAATGACATGTGAATGGTGATATTCTCAATTCTATTCCAGTTATGCCAATTAGGTATGATGCAATAAAGAGACAAATCCAAACAATCAGCTGTAGCAAGCAGAATAAACTCCGGCACTGTAGGAGAGGGGGAGCAGTTTGTGTATAAATATAAGTTAATTGTTTTATCTCAACATGTTATTTCTGATGAGAAGTCGCTGGTGTAGTCAGAGAATAGTTGTTCTGTTTTCCCAACATTACTTTATTTGGCAGCGTTGTGATGTATGGTGCCCTTGAGGCCAGTATTAAACAATTTTTTTTTAATAACTGGTATCTTTGAAGCTATCAAATCATTGCAGCTGCCTTCTGTTTCAGACACACTTTGTGCCTTAGAATATAGCATGGCAGTTGATGCCCAGTGTGCTAGTTCCATATGTTGTCATTGTTGTCATGGGCTTTTAATGATCATTTGTTGCATGATAATGCAAAAAGGCCATGTCACTATGTTATGTGTTCACATGAAAAGCTGGCAGTGCTAGTAATCCTGGCACATATTGGGGAACTGATGCTCATTAATGTCATTCTAGAGGTGCTCCTGCATTTAAGCACATTTTAAAGAAAAAAACATACTAAAATATTTGACTTTCTTCTAACGAATCCAAGTATTTAATTTAGTATAACAATAAATCAGTTACAACATTTTCAACTACCTGTGCTTACCAGTGAGCCAGGCTTAGCATTCATGACATATGAGGAGTTGTAGAAGCGGATGCTGGTTTTGGGGTCCTAAGGCAGCTCCTCGTTGTCGCGAAACCACTGAGAGTGAGACAGATGGTAGCCCTGGCTCTTCTTGCACCCTAGTTCAGTAGAAGAGTCTGCAGCAACCGAACTTGGAACGCTGCACTGTGGCACCACCGGTTTCACGGAAAGCCAATCAAAATCAGAGAAGAATTAATATAAAGATGCAGAATTGCATCTATGGTTGTGGTCTTTGTGGAGTCCCCAAAGAAAGAGCCAATGCAAACAATGAGGGATGGCAGAAAAATTACTAGCCAGGGATGTGGCTGTACCAAAGAAAAAAAAACAGTTTAAAAGTGCTTGACATAACCCCGTTAGTAAATATTTGTGCTTTGGGGCAGTTAAATATGGGTTTAAAATATCCAATAAACTTAAAGCAGAAATTCATGGCTTCTAAGGTTGCAAAAAGAAAAGTAGGCTTGATTCTCTCAAAAGCCTTTTCAGCATCCATAGACAGAATAAACATGGGTATATTCTGCTTTTGGGCAATATGAATTATATGAAGGAGCCTTCTGACATTATCAGCTCCTTGTCTATTCTTAACAAAGCCCATCTGATCTGGATGTATTACTTTGGATATAATAGTCTCCAGCCTTAGGGCAAGCAATTTGGTCAGAACATGATAATCCATATTGAGGAGACTTAACGGCCTGTAAGACCCACATTTCTGCCTGTCTTTACCTGGTTTAGGAAGTAGTGTTATTGTTGACAGTTCTAGAGAATGTGGAAGTTATCCTCTCTCAAGCAATTCTTTAATCATGTTTGTTAGGGGAGGTACTAATATATTGGAAAAAGCATTAAACTGTTCTATTGGGAAGCTATCTGGTCCTGGAGCCTTGTTGTTTTCCAGTGCATTACTGGCTCGGAGGACCTCTTACTCAGTTATGTCTGCATTCAGTAGTTTATTGTTTTCATCATAGATCTCGGGAATATGTATTTTACTTAAAAAACCTTTAGCACCAACATTTTCCTGGTTGTGATCAGTTTTGTATAAAGATTCAGAAAAATCCTTAAATAAAGTATTACTTTTCCTCAGGATCTAATATAGAATGAATGTCCCGATCGGATTCTTCTTTTTTGATTTGCCATAACAACATCCTGCTAGTCAGAATCACCTTTATTGCCAAGTACCGTGGGTTTACATGTACAAGAAATTTGTCTTGGTGTACTGGTGCTTAATAATATAATAAAATACAAGAAATAAAAATAATACTGATGAGGTAAACAAATATAAAAATATAAAAATTTAGGAAAATAAAAATAGAGACATTAACTGTACATTAGTGCAGGATGTGCAAAAGTGGGCCAGTGCAAATGCTCACAGTTTGAAGTAAGAAGGTGCAGTATAGCAGTCTGAGTTGTGTGTTAATGTAATGCATATGAAACAGCAAAGTGGGGTTTTTCATTAATGTAATGTGTAATGTCCATGGAGGCAGATAAGAGACCATGGTGGATCCTGGGTATTGTTGATGAGGCCAGTTGCGGATGGAAAGAAACCGTTTTTGTGGCATGAGGTTTTAGTCTTGGTGGACCTCAGCCAAAAAAAGTTTGTGTCCAGGGTGAGACGGGTCAGCCACAATCTTAACTGCCCGCTTCAGGGTCGTGGAAGTATACAGGTCCTGAAGAGGTGGCAGATTTCAGCACATCACCTTCTCAGCAGAATGAATGACACTCAGCTTTTGTCCTTGGCAGTGGCAGCAGCGTACCAAATGCTGATGGAGGAGGTGAGTATGGACTCGATAATGGAGGTGTAGAAGTGCACCATTATTGTCTTCGGTAGGTTGAACTTCTTTAGCTGATGCAGGAAGTACATCTGTTGGTGCGCTTTTTTAATCAGGGAGTTGATGTTCAGCACCCAATTGAGGTCCTGGGTGATGATGGTTCCCAGGAAGTGGAAGGAGTCCACAGTATTTACTGGGGAGTCACACAGGATGTTGGGGGCGGGTGGGGCTGGGTTCTTCCTGAAGTCTAACACCATCTCCACTGTTTTCACAGCATTGAGCTCCACTTTGTTCTGACTGCACCAGGTCACCAGATGGTCAATCTCCCACCTGTAGGCAGACTCATCCCCCTCAGAGATGAGCCCAATGAGGATGGTGCTATCTGCAAACTTCAATAGTTTGACGGACTGGTGACTGGAGGTGCTGCTGTTGGTGTACAGGGAGAAGAGTAGAAAGAACACAGTCTTGTACTGGGCGGAACCAGTACTGATGATCCTGGAGTCAGAGACATGTTTTCCCTGTCTCACATACTGCCTCCTCTCAGTCAGGAAGTCTGTGATCCACCTGCAGGTAGAATCAGGCAAACACAGCTGGGAGATCTTGTCCTTGTCCAGAGCTGGGATGATTGTATTGAAAGCACAACCCCACCTCCACCCTGATATCTTTTATAGCTCCTGCAGAAGAAAAATTGTATTGCAGTACCTCCACGAATGGTGCACCTTCTTAAAATGTTGAAAGAAAGAAGTTGTTTTTTTCTTTGGTGCAGCCACATCCCTTGCTAATAATTCTTCCCCCATCCCTCATTGTTTGCATTGGCTCTTTCTTTGGGGACACCACAAAGACCACAACCATAGGAGTGGCTAGAAAGAAGTAAGGGAAGCAACTCCAACCCCACAGACAGCTTTAGGATGCTTAAACACTGACTGAGTGAGTGGGTGGGTGATGGCTATCTCTATAAATGAATGGGAACTAGTAATCTGGCTCAGTGTAAAGTGACTTGAGCAACCCCATCCCCACCCTGATATCTTTTGTAGCTCCCACAGAAGAAAAAGAGCAGAGTGCCATATGGTACTCAGTAACAGGTTTTAATACAAACTATAGCCCATTGCTAAATCTAATCAAATCCTACACCTATAGCTACTGCTTTGCCTGTTTCCAATAGTTATCAAGGTGACAAAAGAGATTGCCCGGTATCTGTTGGGGGTGGAGTCTGGCTACCATTTTGGAGTCACAGCTTTAGGATGGCTTAAACACTGACTGACTGAGTGAGTGACTGACTGAGTGGGTAGGTGGGTTGGCTGGGTGATGGCTATCTCTATAGGTGATAGGGAACTAGTTATCTAGCTCAGTGTAGGGTGACTTGAGCAACCCTCCCCCCACAGAAGAAAAAGAGCAGGGTGCCAGAATTAGGATTAGGGTTATGGGTTAGGGTTAGTGTTAGGGGTTGGGGTAAAGGGTTAGGATTAGGGTTGGGGTTAGAATTAGGTTTTGGATTAGGTTTAAGGTTAGGTTTAGGATTGGGATTAGGGTTGGGTGTAAGATTAGGGTTGGGGTTAGGGTTGGGGTTATGCTTAGGTTTAGGGTTGGGATTAGGGTTGAGGTTAGGGTTGGGGTTGGGGTTAGAGTTAGGGCTAAGGTTAGGGTTAGGGTTATGGTTAAGGGTTTGGATTAGGTTTAGGGTGTTAGGGTAAGGGTTAGGGTGTTAGGGTTAGAGTTAGTGGTCAGGTTTAGCGTTAGGGTGTTAGGTTTAGGGTCAGGGTTAGGGTTAGATGTAAACACTGAGTGAGTGGGTGGGTTGGATGGGTGATGGCTATCTCTATAAGTGAATGGGAACTAGTAATCTGGCTCAGTGTTAGGTGACTTGAACAACCTCACCCCCACCCTGATATCTTTTATAGCTCCCACAGAAGAAAGAGAGCAGAGTTCCAGAATTAGGGTAAGGGTTAGGGTTATGGGTTAAGGTTAGGGTTAGAGTTAGGTGTTGGGGTTAAGGGTTAGCATTAGGGTTGGGGTTAGGGTTAGGATTAGGGTTGGGTTAGGGTCGGGGTTAGAGTTGGGTTAGGGTTGTGGTTGGGGTTAGGGTTAGGTTTGTTGAATTTACAATGACCCCCCCCATCACAGTACGAAAACTGTGTGGTTGTCTAGGGAGCCAAGGGAATTGCACGGGCCGGCGCCTGTTAAGCACTGCTATAGCTCTGGTAGCTACTGGGTCTTTTCAATTGCCACTGGTGCCGGTTAGGGTAGAGGGTTAGCAGTTAGGTTTAGGTGTTAGAATTGGGGTTCAGGATGGGAGATAGAGGTTGGGGTAGGGAGGGGGAAGGGAAAAAGGCTAGAATTGGGGTTAAAGTGAAGATCTTGGTTAGGGTTAGGATTAGGGTTCAGGGTGGGAGGTAGAGATTAGGGTTAGGGTTGGGTTTAGGGTTAAGTAGGGTTATGGGTTGGGGTTGGGGTTAGGGTTAGGGTTGGGGTTCGGGTTAGGGTCAGGGTAGGAGATTGAGGTTAGGGTTAGGGGTTAGGGTTAGGGTTAGAGTTGGGTTAGGGTTAGGGGGTTAGGGGTTAGGATTAGGGTTAGAGTTGGGGTTAGGATTAGGGTTGGGGTTAGGGTTGGGGTTAGGATCACGGTTGGGGTTAGGATCAGGGTTGGGATTAGGGTTGGGGTTGGGATTAGGGTTAGGATTAGGGTTGGGGTTAGGTTTAGGGTTGGGATTAGGGTTGGGGTTGGGGTTAGGGTTAGGGTTAGGGTTAGGATTAGGGTTGGGGTTAGGGTTAGGATTAGGGTTGGGGTTAGGTTAGGGAAAGATCAAGTCCTCATATGTTGAGTGTATGCTCTTTAGTGCACAGGCTCACTTTATTCTATTCTAGAGTTAAAAAGAACGAGGCCAGACCCGTTTTCTTATACAAATACAAAAAAAAATTTTTTATATATATAAATTGGATCCCTGGGTAAGGGTGATCCTTAAAACAGTGCAAATTTAAAATCCCCAAATGGTAAATGAGTAAATAAAAAATATAAATTTAAAAAACATAAAATATATAAATAAATAAAATAAAAAGAAAGGATGCTTTTTTAAAATATGATTAAGAAAATAAAATCAATAAAGTTAAAATGAGAGAGCTAAATAAAAATACCCACTAAGTTCAAAAGGAACAGTGACCTGGAAAGGGACCAGGAGTCCCCGTAAAGAAAGTAAAAATGGAGGGGGGGGGGGAAAGACAACATTATTTAAATAAAACAAGGAACCTAAGGGACCGGATAGGGCGTGCAGTTTTTCCCAAGTCAGATCCACACCCCATATCCGGCTGAGTGATCAAAGCACAGGATCCCGGGTGAAAGCTCCATTCAATGTCTGCACACTCCCATGTCCACATACAGCTCACATTTACCTGTAGATGTATCCATCTCATGGGGCAGATTTGGGAGTTAAGTTTATATCCTTGGAGCCAGGGTACCCACTCCAGTAGAAGAGCAGGGAAACAAAAGAGGGTCAAGATAGAGAAGGGGGAAGATTAGGGTTAGGGTAGGAATAAGGCTTGGGGTTAGGGTAGGGGGTTAGCAGTTAGGGTTAGGTGTTAGAATTGGGGTTCAAGATGGGAGATTGAGGTTGGGGTAGGGAGGGGGAAGGGAAAAGGGTTAGAATTGGGCTTGAAGTGAAGGTCATGGTTCGGGTTAGGATTAGGGTTAAATAGGGTTATGGGGTTGGGGTTAGGGTTGGGGTTCAGGGTAGGACGTTGGGGTTCGGGTTAGGATTAGGGTCAGGGTAGGAGGGTGGGGTTTGGGTTAGGGTTAGGTAGGGTTAAGGGTTAGGGTTCGGGTTCCGGGTAGGAGGTTGAGGTTGAGGTTAGGGTTAGGGTTCATGGTAGGAGGCTGAGGTTAGGGTAAGGGTCAGGGTAGGAGGTTGAGGTTAGGGTTAGGGTTAGGGTTAGGGTTAGGGTCAGGGTTAGGATCAGGGTAGAAGGTTGAGGTTAGGGTTAGGGTCAGGGTAGAAGGTTGAGGTTAGGGTTAGGGTTAGGGTCAGGGTAGAAGGTTGCGGTTAGGGTTAGGGTTAGGGTCAGGGTTAGGGTCAGGGTTAGGGTTAGGGGGTTAGGGTTAGGGGTTAGGGTTAGGGTTAGGGTTAGGGGGTTAGGGTTAGGGGTTAGGGTTAGGGTTAGGGTTAGGGTTAGGGTTAGGGGTTAGGGTTAGGGGGTTGAGGTTAGGATTCGAAATAAGGTTTTGGAGTTGAGGTTCCGGTCCAACCCAGGTGCGGAATGATGGTTGAGGTTGAGGTAAAAGCTGAGAAATTGTGTGGAAATAAAGTAAAGCATCACAATATTGTGGTTTTATAAAAAGTTATTCAATTTATTTTACTGGATCAACCCATGGCATTGTCCGTCCCAGTGGAAGAAGTGCTGAAACCTAGAAAAAGTGCTGTAAGTGCTAGTAAAAGTGCTAACAATTGAGTCAAGTGAAAAGTGCTAATAATCAAAACAAGTGCTATATAAATACTTTAAACCATATTTACAAAGTGTGTATTTGTACGTGCACAAATCCCCCAAGTTGTGTTTAATCATCAAACCAAATCAAAACAAAACCAAACGCTCCACCGAGACGTCCATTATACAACGGATTGCTCCAGTATCAAGTGCTATTTTTACTCACAATAAATGTGACAGAATGGGTATAAAAAAGAACAAAGAAAAGAAAGGAGAAGAAGAAGAAGGAAAAGAATAGGAAAAGAAGAAGAAAAGAAGAAAAAGAAGAACAAGGTAAAGAAAAAGAGCAGAGGACAAAAGAAAAACAACGGGGGAAAGAAGAGAATACTGTAAAAAGAAGAATGGGTTAGCCCTATTTCCTCTCTCTATATGGGTATCTCTGGTTCCAAGTCTCCAAGTCTAAGATGTTCTCCTAGTATTGAAGCCATGAGGATGGTCTGTGTGCAGTTTACTTATCCAATATGCTTCTCTTCTTCTTCTCTGTTCCCTGTTCCATGCCCTATTGGCCTCCAAACCCGAGATCCTGAGCTTCTGTATCCCAACCCTTGCAAAATGGCATATTAAGTGTGTGTTGCGTGGTCTGTGTTGAATGGAGTAAATGTGTTGTTTCAGCCTTTGTTCCAGACTGTATTCAGTTTCTCCAATATATCTCTTATGGCAGTGTGTGCAAGTGATCATGTAAATGATATTCGTGGTCTTGAGGTTTGTTCTTTGTGGCACTAGGTGTCCCTTGTTTCCCATCTCCACTGACCTGAGCTGTTGAAAATGTGTTGCTAGTATAGGAGGAATCACTCGTCGGTCTGATTTCAAACTGGCCCTGACCAGGAGATCCCGTAGATTTTTATTTCTTCTATAAGCTGATATTGGTTTGAATGACCGAAGTGGTGCGTATAGTTCTTGTGTTTTTTGGAATTGTTGTTTAAGCTTATTGTTGAGGATTTTGGATGTTTCTGAAAAAGTCGTGACTATGGGGATGACATCCTTGGGTTCCGGCACCAATCGTGTTGGGTTATTTCTGAGATCCTGCAACGTGTCTCTTTTAATGGCTCTCAAGAATCTCTTAGAATACCCTCGGGGTCTAAGGGCTTTGAATAGAGTTTGTGTTGCTTCATGGAAATGTTGATCAAATGAGCAAATTCTATGAAATCGGATGATTTGTGATTTGATTACCCCCTTGAAAGTATGTCTAGGATGATAACTTGTTTTAAATAGTAGAGAGTGGGAATCAGTGGGTTTGAAAAACACTTTAGTATGTAGTGTTTTGGAATTATTCTCCGTCGGGATGGCAAAAACTGTAGTGTCTAAAAAGTTAATGTTCTCCGAATTAAGAGTTGCTTTGACTTTAATGTGTTTATGATGGGAATTGGCCAAATTCAAAAAGGTGTCAAAATGTTCCCTGTCATGGTGCCAGACCCCAAAGATGTCATCCAGATATCGATAATACACTGCGGGTAAGTGGGGACACTTTGGAAACAATGTTTCTTCCCACTCAGACATATAAATGTTCGCGTAGGCTGGAGCAAATTTCTTCCCCATAGCGGTTCCTTGAACCTGTAAATATAATTGAGAGTTAAATTCAAAGTCATTGCGGGTTAAATTTATTTCCAACAGCTGAAGAAGTTCTGCATCTGGCCGGCTTGAATCTGGATACCTGTTAAAACATTTCGTTATTGCCTGCAATCCTGCCTCTGTACTGATATTTGTGTAAAGGCTTTCCACATCCACAGTGAATAGGAAGGCCGAGTCTGGAATTGTCATGTTCTTGATTTTGTTTGTAAAGTCATATGTATCTTTTAAGTAACTGGGATGAAGTTGTGAGACAGGATTGAGGAAATAATCAATGTATTGTGCCACATTGTAGGTCTCACTCCCACAATCCGACACAATCGGGCGTCCCTGTGGAACCTCGGAAGGGACTGTCCACGCCTGTGGGTCTTTATGAATTTTGGGCAATAGATAAAATTTCCGCTGCCTTGGTGGGTTTGGACCAATAAGGTAATTAAACTGTTTAGTATTAATGAAGCCTTTCTGTTTTAAGTCCTGTAAAATGGATGTTACCAATGATTGTGTTTCCTGTTGTAATGAGTGTGGAAGTAAAGTGTAATGATTGGTATTGTTTAATTGTCTATTTGCTTCTAGTAAGTATTGTTGTTTGTCCATTATGACGATCGCTGAGCCTTTATCTGCCGGTTTAATTATTATGTCTTTGTTGGTTTGTAATTCTTTGAGTGCTCTGCGTTCTGTGGCGGTTAAATTATCTGCTTGATTGTTGGAAAAATCTGAAAGAGAATTGATAATCATCCTGTTCTTTTTAATCAACTGCTTTATAGGTAAACTGGTCTGTTCGGTGCTCGGTTCCCATCTGGATTTTTCTGTGAACTGTAAGTGTTCTTTACATTTTGTGTATTGGAAGTGGTCTAAAATTTTAAGTTGTCTATTGTAAGCGTGGACATCCCTCCCCAGCTCCCCCAAGTCTGTACCGCATGGCGTCGGGATGAAGGTGAGACCCTTGCTGAGTAAATCCTCCTGCGGACCTGTGAGACAAAACGTTTTGGATAGGTTAATGATGTTGGTGTGCTTTTTGTTGTCTGTTTTATTGCACTTCACCATTCCTAAAAGTTTAACTGATCCAACCAGTATGTAAACATTTGCGAAGCCGTTTCCGTGGTCCAGTGGATAGGGTCCCTCGGGTTCACCTTGAACCTAAGTGGGTGAAGTTCCTGCAGTGGATTACCATGTGCCAGTATATGAGTGTTCAGTTTTGTTAGAGTTTCTTGTTGTCGTCTAGGTAGGATATCTGAGTAGTTTAATAATGGGGTGTAGATCGTGGCATTGGGAAAAACCACTGCAGCAATTCTCCACAGCTCTTGCAACTGTTTTTTTGTTGTACTTTCGAATGTTTGTTCTCTATTATTGATTCCTAATGATAGGACGACTTTTTGAGTATTTGGGTTAGGGGTTAATTTTTGTAACACCTTGGCTATATGTAAAAAGTTGGCTCCAGGGTAACTATCCACCTGAACATTTTCGTCACTAAAATAGGGAATTCTGGACAGGTTGGAGTCCCCTATAAACAAAACTGGTTTCTTTACTTCCAGTGTCCAATCTGCAATCTTTCTAGTGGTGTTAGGATGTCTAGTAGGAACCCAATGGTTCCTCACTTCACAGGTTTTTATTTGGGGCTCCACCCTGTCCGGATGTTCCACATGCAGGGGAGTCAACGAGAAAGAGGAAGGGGAAAGGGAAAGGGAGGATTCAGATCGGGCTTTTCTCAAGGACGTGGTCTTCCTTTCTGTAGACCCATTCATCACCTCCTTCCTCTCCTGCTTCCTATCCCCCTGGGTCGGCTCCCCCTGTGAATCAGCAATAGTAGGTTCTATTAGAACACTAACATTATTTAGGATTGCTGTTCTGTGAGTTGTGGATGGAGTGTTAGCTCTCTGTTCTTGCTGCTTAAGTGTATTCAAAGGAACTTCATGTATTAATACACTAACTACCTTGGTCTTATTGGAGTTGTTGTTTAAAGGCCGAGGTGTTCCATTGCTTTTCGACAAATGCATCTGTGGAGAACTTGCCACAAGGTTTGTGTCGTCTTTACTCGGACTCTGTTTGGAGGAAGAAGAGGAAGAGATTGAAGAAGACAACGAAGAAGAAAAAGAAGAGGCGGCAGTGGAAGAAGGATTAGAGGAGCTGTTTGATACTTGGATAGGCAAACATGCAGTTCCTCCATTTTCTGTTTCCACTAGATTCTGTTCCATTTGTGTTTTGGCCTTTTCTATTATGTCTTCCCTCAATTTGTGTTTGAATCTACCTTTGGCCCATTTAACTGCTATCTGCCATTCTGTTTCCTCCATTTTGTGGATTCGATTCAGTAGTTCTGCTTTCACTTGAACGTAATGGTCTTTGAGGATCTGCATATTTGCCTTCATCCAATTTTGTGTGTTTTCCGTAATTCTATGTAGAGTTTGTTGCTTGGGGCATGCCGGTTTGATAAACTGTGTAAGTTTGTGTGTTTGTTTAGACATGCCCTTTGGAAAAATTTGCGTATGTAGAGCTGTTGTCACAATGTCTTCATGGTGTGTGGCCTGTAAGAATTTAAAATACAACTTCCTCAAATGTCTATCTAAAAATTCCCTGGGTTTTGAGTTGTGTAGATGCTGGTCTGTGTGTAGTGTTTGTTCCACCCCATCTGTTTCCAAAGTCTTCAACACTGTGAATCTGTTTGTTAAGGGAATCATTGTGCCTGTAAAAAAAAACTCCTTTCGAGGAAAAAAAAGGTTAAAAGAAAGGAAAGATAAAAACAAAAGGAGAAAAGTCTTCATTGGTCTTACCCCATGAGTATGCTGATAAGAATCCTTGGGACAAGGATCCTGTAGCTGATTAACAACTCAGTTCCTTACCAGAAGGCCTAAGCGGCCTAGGAGTTCACCAAACAGGAAGTTTTGTAGGCCCCTCTGGCTTGGGTGTTGTACTCCAAAAAGAAGGGGGAATAAAACCGAAAAAAAAGGAGGGGGGAATAAAAACCCAAAAAAAAGGAAGGGTTTAAAAATGTGAGTACTCACAAAACGGTTTAAAAAGGATTTTTCTCCATTAAAAATTTTTTTTGTGTAAAACAGGACACAAAAATTGGCAATGTTTTCCCCGTCCAACAGTATCTTTTTGATGTATCTAGCATTAGGGTTGGGGTTAGGGTTAGGATTAGGGTTGGGTTAGGGTCGGGGTTAGAGTTGGGTTAGGGTTGTGGTTGGGGTTAGGGTTAGGTTTGTTGAATTTACAATGACCCCCCCCATCACAGTACGAAAACTGTGTGGTTGTCTAGGGAGCCAAGGGAATTGCACGGGCCGGCGCCTGTTAAGCACTGCTATAGCTCTGGTAGCTACTGGGTCTTTTCAATTGCCACTGGTGCCGGTTAGGGTAGGGGGTTAGCAGTTAGGTTTAGGTGTTAGAATTTCAAGCCGGCCAGATGCAGAACTTCTTCAGCTGTTGGAAATAAATTTAACCCACAATGACTTTGAATTTAACTCTCAATTATATTTACAGGTTCAAGGAACCGCTATGGGGAAGAAATTTGCTCCAGCCTACGCGAACATTTATATGTCTGAGTGGGAAGAAACATTGTTTCCAAAGTGTCCCCACTTACCCGCAGTGTATTATCGATATCTGGATGACATCTTTGGGGTCTGGCACCATGACAGGGAACATTTTGACACCTTTTTGAATTTGGCCAATTCCCATCATAAACACATTAAAGTCAAAGCAACTCTTAATTCGGAGAACATTAACTTTTTAGACACTACAGTTTTTGCCATCCCGACGGAGAATAATTCCAAAACACTACATACTAAAGTGTTTTTCAAACCCACTGATTCCCACTCTCTACTATTTAAAACAAGTTATCATCCTAGACATACTTTCAAGGGGGTAATCAAATCACAAATCATCCGATTTCATAGAATTTGCTCATTTGATCAACATTTCCATGAAGCAACACAAACTCTATTCAAAGCCCTTAGACCCCGAGGGTATTCTAAGAGATTCTTGAGAGCCATTAAAAGAGACACGTTGCAGGATCTCAGAAATAACCCAACACGATTGGTGCCGGAACCCAAGGATGTCATCCCCATAGTCACGACTTTTTCAGAAACATCCAAAATCCTCAACAATAAGCTTAAACAACAATTCCAAAAAACACAAGAACTATACGCACCACTTCGGTCATTCAAACCAATATCAGCTTATAGAAGAAATAAAAATCTACGGGATCTCCTGGTCAGGGCCAGTTTGAAATCAGACCGACGAGTGATTCCTCCTATACTAGCAACACATTTTCAACAGCTCAGGTCAGTGGAGATGGGAAACAAGGGACACCTAGTGCCACAAAGAACAAACCTCAAGACCACGAATATCATTTACATGATCACTTGCACACACTGCCATAAGAGATATATTGGAGAAACTGAATACAGTCTGGAACAAAGGCTGAAACAACACATTTACTCCATTCAACACAGACCACGCAACACACACTTAATATGCCATTTTGCAAGGGTTGGGATACAGAAGCTCAGGATCTCGGGTTTGGAGGCCAATAGGGCATGGAACAGGGAACAGAGAAGAAGAAGAGAAGCATATTGGATAAGTAAACTGCACACAGACCATCCTCATGGCTTCAATACTAGGAGAACATCTTAGACTTGGAGACTTGGAACCAGAGATACCCATATAGAGAGAGGAAATAGGGCTAACCCATTCTTCTTTTTACAGTATTCTCTTCTTTCCCCTGTTGTTTTTCTTTTGTCCTCTGCTCTTTTTCTTTACCTTGTTCTTCTTTTTTTTCTTCTTTTCTTCTTCTTTTCCTTCTTCTTCTTCTCCTTTCTTTTCTTTGTTCTTTTTTATACCCATTCTGTCACATTTATTGTGAGTAAAAATAGCACTTGATACTGGAGCAATCCGTTGTATAATGGACGTCTCGGTGGAGCGTTTGGTTTTGTTTTGATTTGGTTTGATGATTAAACACAACTTGGTGGATTTGTGCACGCACAAATACACACTTTGTAAATATGGTTTAAAGTATTTATATAGCACTTGTTTTGATTATTAGCACTTTTCACTTGACTCAATTGTTAGCACTTTTACTAGCACTTACAGCACTTTTTTTAGGTTTCAGCACTTCTTCCACTGGGACGGTCAATGCCATGGTTTGATCCAGTAAAATAAATTGAATAACTTTTTATAAAACCACAATATTGTGATGCTTTACTTTATTTCCAGACAATTTCTGAGCTTTTACCTCAACTCCAACCATCATTCCGCACCTGGGTTGGACCGGAACCTCAACTCCAAAACCTTATTTCGAATCCTAACCTCAACCCCCTAACCCTAACCCCCTAACCCTAACCCCCTAACCCTAACCCCCTAACCCTAACCCTAACCCTAACCCCAACCCTAACCCTAACCTCAACCTTCTACCCTGACCCTAACCCTAACCTCAACCTTCTACCCTGACCCTAACCCTAACCTCAACCTTCTACCCTGACCCTAACCCTAACCCTAACCCTAACCTCAACCTTCTACCCTGACCCTAACCCTAACCCTAACCCTAACCTCAACCTTCTACCCTGACCCTAACCCTAACCTCAACCTTCTACCCTGATCCTAACCCTAACCCTGACCCTAACCCCTAACCCTAACCTAACCCCTAACTCCCAACCCTCCTACTCTAACCCTAATCCGCTTACCCTAACCCTAACCCCTAACCCCTAACCCCTAACCCTAACCCCTAACCCTAACCTCAACCTTCTACCCTAACCCTAACCCCTAACCCTAACCTCAACCTCCTACCCTGACCCTAACCCTAACCCTGACCCTTACCCTAACCTCAGCCTCCTACCATGAACCCTAACCCTAACCTCAACCTCAACCTCCTACCAGGAACCCGAACCCTAATCCCAACCCCATAACCCTACTTAACCCTAACTCCTAACCCTAATCTCTCCCTCCTACCCTGAACCCTAATCCTAACCCGAACCATGACCTTCACTTCAAGCCCAATTCTAACCCTTTTCCCTTCCCCCTCCCTACCCCAACCTCAATCTCCCATCTTGAACCCCAATTCTAACACTTAACCCTAACTGCTAACCCCCTACCCTAACCCCAAGCCTTATTCCTACCCTAACCCTAATCTTCCCCCTTCTCTATCTTGACCCTCTTTTGTTTCCCTGCTCTTCTACTGGAGTGGGTACCCTGGCTCCAAGGATATAAACTTAACTCCCAAATCTGCCCCATGAGATGAATACATTTACAGGTAAATGTGAGCTGTATGTGGACATGGGAGTGTGCAGACATTGAATGGAGCTTTCACCCGGGATCCTGTGCTTTGATCACTCAGCCGGATATGGGGTGTGGATCTGACTTGGGAAAAACTGCACGCCCTATCCGGTCCCTTAGGTTCCTTGTTTTATTTAAATAATGTTGTCTTTTTCCCCCCCCCTCCATTTTTACTTTCTTTATGGGGACTCCTGGTCCCTTTCCAGGTCACTGTTCCTTTTGAACTTAGTGGGTATTTTTATTTAGCTCTCTCATTTTAACTTTATTGATTTTATTTTCTTAATCATATTTTAAAAAAGCATCCTTTCTTTTTATTTTATTTATTTATATATTTTATGTTTTTTAAATTTATATTTTTTATTTTTTATTTACTCATTTACCATTTGGGGATTTTAAATTTGCACTGTTTAAGGATCACCCTTACCCAGGGATCCAATTTATATATAAAAAAATTTTTTTTTGTATTTGTATAAGAAAACGGGTCTGGCCTCGTTCTTTTTAACTCTAGAATAGAACAAAGTGAGCCTGTGCACTAAAGAGCATACACTCAACATATGAGGACTTGATCTTTCCCTAACCTAACCTAGCCTGTGCCACTACAAACAAAAGAGAGGAACAGACCATATTCTTAGTACACACCTTACATATTTAGTTATATTTTAATTATTTTAATCTCTTAATCTTTATCCTATTCGGTTTTATCACCTTTTTTTTTTTTTTTTTTATTATTCCATTTTTATCCTTTCCCCCCCCCCCTTTTTTTTCCTTACTATTCTTTATTTCTAAGGTTTTTTATTTTTTTAATACCCACTCTTTTTCCGGTACATTTGTGTTCAATGGCAGTCTTCTTATTTTTGGCTCTCTTCTCTTGCCTGCTGTGGGTCTTGAACCAGGGAGGCTAGGTGTAGGAGACTATTGTCTATACCACTACACCACACAGACTACTGGGAAGACCTGGTGGAAAATAAGAGAACCAAGGTTTACAAAAACAGTTTTAAACTACATTATCCAGGTAAAGTCATTACCCATAAAGCCACACACTTCCTTCAGACTCACAACCAATAGATAGGCAGTTTTGAGACAGACAGGTATAGTTACCAATTATACAGAACCTCCTTATTTTAGCTCCACCCCTAATTTAACCTAGATCCCACCCCAGAGCTTATTTAAGGATATGGATGGGAACAAAAAGCGTATGTCCTCTGAAGAAGCAGGATTCCCTGCGAAACGTTAGGACGTCGAACTCAAAAAGCACCGTGAACTGCACATCAAAAAGATACTGTTTGACGGGGAAAACATTGCCAATTTTTGTGTCCTGTTTTACACAAAAAATTTTTTTAATGGAGAAAAATCCTTTTTAAACTGTTTTGTGAGTACTCACATTTTTAAACCCTTCCTTTTTTTTGGGTTTTTATTCCCCCCTCCTTTTTTTTCGGTTTTATTCCCCCTTCTTTTTGGAGTACAACACCCAAGCCAGAGGGGCCTACAAAACTTCCTGTTTGGTGAACTCCTAGGCCGCTTAGGCCTTCTGGTAAGGAACTGAGTTGTTAATCAGCTACAGGATCCTTTTCCCAAGGATTCTTATCAGCATACTCATGGGGTAAGACCAATGAAGACTTTTCTCCTTTTGGTTTTTATCTTTCCTTTCTTTTAACCTTTTTTTTCCTCGAAAGGAGTTTTTTTACAGGCACAATGATTCCCTTAACAAACAGATTCACAGTGTTGGAGACTTTGGAAACAGATGGGGTGGAACAAACACTACACACAGACCAGCATCTACACAACTCAAAACCCAGGGAATTTTTAGATAGACATTTGAGGAAGTTGTATTTTAAATTCTTACAGGCCACACACCATGAAGACATTGTGACAACAGCTCTACATACGCAAATTTTTCCAAAGGGCATGTCTAAACAAACACACAAACTTACACAGTTTATCAAACCGGCATGCCCCAAGCAACAAACTCTACATAGAATTACGGAAAACACACAAAATTGGATGAAGGCAAATATGCAGATCCTCAAAGACCATTACGTTCAAGTGAAAGCAGAACTACTGAATCGAATCCACAAAATGGAGGAAACAGAATGGCAGATAGCAGTTAAATGGGCCAAAGGTAGATTCAAACACAAATTGAGGGAAGACATAATAGAAAAGGCCAAAACACAAATGGAACAGAATCTAGTGGAAACAGAAAATGGAGGAACTGCATGTTTGCCTATCCAAGTATCAAACAGCTCCTCTAATCCTTCTTCCACTGCCGCCTCTTCTTTTTCTTCTTCGTTGTCTTCTTCAATCTCTTCCTCTTCTTCCTCCAAACAGAGTCCGAGTAAAGACGACACAAACCTTGTGGCAAGTTCTCCACAGATGCATTTATCGAAAAGCAATGGAACACCTCGGCCTTTAAACAACAACTCCGATAAGACCAAGGTAGTTAGTGTATTAATACATGAAGTTCCTTTGAATACACTTAAGCAGCAAGAACAGAGAGCTAACACTCCATCCACAATTCACAGAACAGCAATCCTAAATAATGTTAGTGTTCTAATAGAACCTACTATTGCTGATTCACAGGGGGAGCCGACCCAGGGGGATAGGAAGCAGGAGAGGAAGGAGGTGATGAATGGGTCTACAGAAAGGAAGACCACGTCCTTGAGAAAAGCCCGATCTGAATCCTCCCTTTCCCTTTCCCCTTCCTCTTTCTCGTTGACTCCCCTGCATGTGGAACATCCGGACAGGGTGGAGCCCCAAATAAAAACCTGTGAAGTGAGGAACCATTGGGTTCCTACTAGACATCCTAACACCACTAGAAAGATTGCAGATTGGACACTGGAAGTAAAGAAACCAGTTTTGTTTATAGGGGACTCCAACCTGTCCAGAATTCCCTATTTTAGTGACGAAAATGTTCAGGTGGATAGTTACCCTGGAGCCAACTTTTTACATATAGCCAAGGTGTTACAAAAATTAACCCCTAATCCAAACACTCAAAAAGTCGTCCTATCATTAGGAATCAATAATAGAGAACAAACATTCGAAAACAACAACAAAAAAACAGTTGCAAGAGCTGTGGAGAATTGCTGCAGTGGTTTTTCCCAATGCCACGATCTACACCCCATTATTAAACTACTCGGATATCCTACCTAGACGACAACAAGAAACTCTAACAAAACTGAACACTCATATACTGGCACATGGTAATCCATTGCAGGAACTTCACCCACTTAGGTTCAAGGTGAACCCGAGGGACCCTATCCACTGGACCACGGAAACGGCTTCGCAAATGTTTACATACTGGTTGGATCAGTTAAACTTTTAGGAATGGTGAAGTGCAATAAAACAGACAACAAAAAGCACACCAACATCATTAACCTATCCAAAACGTTTTGTCTCACAGGTCCGCAGGAGGATTTACTCAGCAAGGGTCTCACCTTCATCCCGACGCCATGCGGTACGGACTTGGGGGAGCTGGGGAGGGATGTCCACGCTTACAATAGACAACTTAAAATTTTAGACCACTTCCAATACACAAAATGTAAAGAACACTTACAGTTTACAGAAAAATCCAGATGGGAACCGAGCACCGAACAGACCAGTTTACCTATAAAGCAGTTGATTAAAAAGAACAGGATGATTATCAATTCTCTTTCAGATTTTTCCAACAATCAAGCAGATAATTTAACCGCCACAGAACGCAGAGCACTCAAAGAATTACAAACCAACAAAGATATAATAATTAAACCGGCAGATAAAGGCTCAGCGATCGTCATAATGGACAAACAACAATACTTACTAGAAGCAAATAGACAATTAAACAATACCAATCATTACACTTTACTTCCACACTCATTACAACAGGAAACACAATCATTGGTAACATCCATTTTACAGGACTTAAAACAGAAAGGCTTCATTAACACTAAACAGTTTAATTACCTTATTGGTCCAAACCCACCAAGGCAGCGGAAATTTTATCTATTGCCCAAAATTCATAAAGACCCACAGGCGTGGACAGTCCCTTCCGAGGTTCCACAGGGACGCCCGATTGTGTCGGATTGTGGGAGTGAGACCTACAATGTGGCACAATACATTGATTATTTCCTCAATCCTGTCTCACAACTCCATCCCAGTTACTTAAAAGATACATATGACTTTATAAACAAAATCAAGAACATGACAATTCCAGACTCGGCCTTCCTATTCACTGTGGATGTGGAAAGCCTTTACACAAATATCAGTACAGAGGCAGGATTGCAGGCAATAACGAAATGTTTTAACAGGTATCCAGATTCAAGCCGGCCAGATGCAGAACTTCTTCAGCTGTTGGAAATAAATTTAACCCGCAATGACTTTGAATTTAATTCTCAATTATATTTACAGGTTCAAGGAACCGCTATGGGGAAGAAATTTGCTCCAGCCTACGCGAATATTTATATGTCTGAGTGGGAAGAAACATTGTTTCCAAAGTGTCCCCACTTACCCGCAGTGTATTATCGATATCTGGATGACATCTTTGGGGTCTGGCACCATGACAGGGAACATTTTGACACCTTTTTGAATTTGGCCAATTCCCATCATAAACACATTAAAGTCAAAGCAACTCTTAATTCGGATAACATTAACTTTTTAGACACCACAGTTTTTGCCATCCCGACGGAGAATAATTCCAAAACACTACATACTAAAGTGTTTTTCAAACCCACTGATTCCCACTCTCTACTATTTAAAACAAGTTATCATCCTAGACATACTTTCAAGGGGGTAATCAAATCACAAATCATTCGATTTCATAGAATTTGCTCATTTGATCAACATTTCCATGAAGCAACACAAACTCTATTCAAAGCCCTTAGACCCCGAGGGTATTCTAAGAGATTCTTGAGAGCCATTAAAAGAGACACGTTGCAGGATCTCAGAAATAACCCAACACGATTGGTGCCGGAACCCAAGGATGTCATCCCCATAGTCACGACTTTTTCAGAAACATCCAAAATCCTCAACAATAAGCTTAAACAACAATTCCAAAAAACACAAGAACTATACGCACCACTTCGGTCATTCAAACCAATATCAGCTTATAGAAGAAATAAAAATCTACGGGATCTCCTGGTCAGGGCCAGTTTGAAATCAGACCGACGAGTGATTCCTCCTATATTAGCAACACATTTTCAACAGCTCAGGTCAGTGGAGATGGGAAACAAGGGACACCTAGTGCCACAAAGAACAAACCTCAAGACCACGAATATCATTTACATGATCACTTGCACACACTGCCATAAGAGATATATTGGAGAAACTGAATACAGTCTGGAACAAAGGCTGAAACAACACATTTACTCCATTCAACACAGACCACGCAACACACACTTAATATGCCATTTTGCAAGGGTTGGGATACAGAAGCTCAGGATCTCGGGTTTGGAGGCCAATAGGGCATGGAACAGGGAACAGAGAAGAAGAAGAGAAGCATATTGGATAAGTAAACTGCACACAGACCATCCTCATGGCTTCAATACTAGGAGAACATCTTAGACTTGGAGACTTGGAACCAGAGATACCCATATAGAGAGAGGAAATAGGGCTAACCCATTCTTCTTTTTACAGTATTCTCTTCTTTCCCCCGTTGTTTTTCTTTTGTCCTCTGCTCTTTTTCTTTACCTTGTTCTTCTTTTTTTTCTTCTTTTCTTCTTCTTTTCCTTCTTCTTCTTCTCCTTTCTTTTCTTTGTTCTTTTTTATACCCATTCTGTCACATTTATTGTGAGTAAAAATAGCACTTGATACTGGAGCAATCCGTTGTATAATGGACGTCTCGGTGGAGCGTTTGGTTTTGTTTTGATTTGGTTTGATGATTAAACACAACTTGGTGGATTTGTGCACGCACAAATACACACTTTGTAAATATGGTTTAAAGTATTTATATAGCACTTGTTTTGATTATTAGCACTTTTCACTTGACTCAATTGTTAGCACTTTTACTAGCACTTACAGCACTTTTTTTAGGTTTCAGCACTTCTTCCACTGGGACGGTCAATGCCATGGTTTGATCCAGTAAAATAAATTGAATAACTTTTTATAAAACCACAATATTGTGATGCTTTACTTTATTTCCAGACAATTTCTGAGCTTTTACCTCAACTCCAACCATCATTCCGCACCTGGGTTGGACCGGAACCTCAACTCCAAAACCTTATTTCGAATCCTAACCTCAACCCCCTAACCCTAACCCCCTAACCCTAACCCCCTAACCCTAACCCCCTAACCCTAACCCTAACCCTAACCCCAACCCTAACCCTAACCTCAACCTTCTACCCTGACCCTAACCCTAACCTCAACCTTCTACCCTGACCCTAACCCTAACCTCAACCTTCTACCCTGACCCTAACCCTAACCCTAACCCTAACCTCAACCTTCTACCCTGACCCTAACCCTAACCCTAACCCTAACCTCAACCTTCTACCCTGACCCTAACCCTAACCTCAACCTTCTACCCTGATCCTAACCCTAACCCTGACCCTAACCCCTAACCCTAACCTAACCCCTAACTCCCAACCCTCCTACTCTAACCCTAATCCGCTTACCCTAACCCTAACCCCTAACCCCTAACCCCTAACCCTAACCCCTAACCCTAACCTCAACCTTCTACCCTAACCCTAACCCCTAACCCTAACCTCAACCTCCTACCCTGACCCTAACCCTAACCCTGACCCTTACCCTAACCTCAGCCTCCTACCATGAACCCTAACCCTAACCTCAACCTCAACCTCCTACCAGGAACCCGAACCCTAATCCCAACCCCATAACCCTACTTAACCCTAACTCCTAACCCTAATCTCTCCCTCCTACCCTGAACCCTAATCCTAACCCGAACCATGACCTTCACTTCAAGCCCAATTCTAACCCTTTTCCCTTCCCCCTCCCTACCCCAACCTCAATCTCCCATCTTGAACCCCAATTCTAACACTTAACCCTAACTGCTAACCCCCTACCCTAACCCCAAGCCTTATTCCTACCCTAACCCTAATCTTCCCCCTTCTCTATCTTGACCCTCTTTTGTTTCCCTGCTCTTCTACTGGAGTGGGTACCCTGGCTCCAAGGATATAAACTTAACTCCCAAATCTGCCCCATGAGATGAATACATTTACAGGTAAATGTGAGCTGTATGTGGACATGGGAGTGTGCAGACATTGAATGGAGCTTTCACCCGGGATCCTGTGCTTTGATCACTCAGCCGGATATGGGGTGTGGATCTGACTTGGGAAAAACTGCACGCCCTATCCGGTCCCTTAGGTTCCTTGTTTTATTTAAATAATGTTGTCTTTTCCCCCCCCCCTCCATTTTTACTTTCTTTATGGGGACTCCTGGTCCCTTTCCAGGTCACTGTTCCTTTTGAACTTAGTGGGTATTTTTATTTAGCTCTCTCATTTTAACTTTATTGATTTTATTTTCTTAATCATATTTTAAAAAAGCATCCTTTCTTTTTATTTTATTTATTTATATATTTTATGTTTTTTAAATTTATATTTTTTATTTTTTATTTACTCATTTACCATTTGGGGATTTTAAATTTGCACTGTTTAAGGATCACCCTTACCCAGGGATCCAATTTATATATAAAAAAATTTTTTTTTGTATTTGTATAAGAAAACGGGTCTGGCCTCGTTCTTTTTAACTCTAGAATAGAACAAAGTGAGCCTGTGCACTAAAGAGCATACACTCAACATATGAGGACTTGATCTTTCCCTAACCTAACCTAGCCTGTGCCACTACAAACAAAAGAGAGGAACAGACCATATTCTTAGTACACACCTTACATATTTAGTTATATTTTAATTATTTTACTTTTATTGTTTTAATCTCTTAATCTTTATCCTATTTGGTTTTATCACCTTTTTTTTTTTTTTTTTTTATTATTCCATTTTTATCCTTTCCCCCCCCCCTTTTTTTTCCTTACTATTCTTTATTTCTAAGGTTTTTTATTTTTTTAATACCCACTCTTTTTCCGGTACATTTGTGTTCAATGGCAGTCTTCTTATTTTTGGCTCTCTTCTCTTGCCTGCTGTGGGTCTTGAACCAGGGAGGCTAGGTGTAGGAGACTATTGTCTATACCACTACACCACACAGACTACTGGGAAGACCTGGTGGAAAATAAGAGAACCAAGGTTTACAAAAACAGTTTTAAACTACATTATCCAGGTAAAGTCATTACCCATAAAGCCACACACTTCCTTCAGACTCACAACCAATAGATAGGCAGTTTTGAGACAGACAGGTATAGTTACCAATTATACAGAACCTCCTTATTTTAGCTCCACCCCTAATTTAACCTAGATCCCACCCCAGAGCTTATTTAAGGATATGGATGGGAACAAAAAGCGTATGTCCTCTGAAGAAGCAGGATTCCCTGCGAAACGTTAGGACGTCGAACTCAAAAAGCACCGTGAACTGCACATCAAAAAGATACTGTTTGACGGGGAAAACATTGCCAATTTTTGTGTCCTGTTTTACACAAAAAATTTTTTTAATGGAGAAAAATCCTTTTTAAACTGTTTTGTGAGTACTCACATTTTTAAACCCTTCCTTTTTTTTGGGTTTTTATTCCCCCCTCCTTTTTTTTCGGTTTTATTCCCCCTTCTTTTTGGAGTACAACACCCAAGCCAGAGGGGCCTACAAAACTTCCTGTTTGGTGAACTCCTAGGCCGCTTAGGCCTTCTGGTAAGGAACTGAGTTGTTAATCAGCTACAGGATCCTTTTCCCAAGGATTCTTATCAGCATACTCATGGGGTAAGACCAATGAAGACTTTTCTCCTTTTGGTTTTTATCTTTCCTTTCTTTTAACCTTTTTTTTCCTCGAAAGGAGTTTTTTTACAGGCACAATGATTCCCTTAACAAACAGATTCACAGTGTTGGAGACTTTGGAAACAGATGGGGTGGAACAAACACTACACACAGACCAGCATCTACACAACTCAAAACCCAGGGAATTTTTAGATAGACATTTGAGGAAGTTGTATTTTAAATTCTTACAGGCCACACACCATGAAGACATTGTGACAACAGCTCTACATACGCAAATTTTTCCAAAGGGCATGTCTAAACAAACACACAAACTTACACAGTTTATCAAACCGGCATGCCCCAAGCAACAAACTCTACATAGAATTACGGAAAACACACAAAATTGGATGAAGGCAAATATGCAGATCCTCAAAGACCATTACGTTCAAGTGAAAGCAGAACTACTGAATCGAATCCACAAAATGGAGGAAACAGAATGGCAGATAGCAGTTAAATGGGCCAAAGGTAGATTCAAACACAAATTGAGGGAAGACATAATAGAAAAGGCCAAAACACAAATGGAACAGAATCTAGTGGAAACAGAAAATGGAGGAACTGCATGTTTGCCTATCCAAGTATCAAACAGCTCCTCTAATCCTTCTTCCACTGCCGCCTCTTCTTTTTCTTCTTCGTTGTCTTCTTCAATCTCTTCCTCTTCTTCCTCCAAACAGAGTCCGAGTAAAGACGACACAAACCTTGTGGCAAGTTCTCCACAGATGCATTTATCGAAAAGCAATGGAACACCTCGGCCTTTAAACAACAACTCCGATAAGACCAAGGTAGTTAGTGTATTAATACATGAAGTTCCTTTGAATACACTTAAGCAGCAAGAACAGAGAGCTAACACTCCATCCACAATTCACAGAACAGCAATCCTAAATAATGTTAGTGTTCTAATAGAACCTACTATTGCTGATTCACAGGGGGAGCCGACCCAGGGGGATAGGAAGCAGGAGAGGAAGGAGGTGATGAATGGGTCTACAGAAAGGAAGACCACGTCCTTGAGAAAAGCCCGATCTGAATCCTCCCTTTCCCTTTCCCCTTCCTCTTTCTCGTTGACTCCCCTGCATGTGGAACATCCGGACAGGGTGGAGCCCCAAATAAAAACCTGTGAAGTGAGGAACCATTGGGTTCCTACTAGACATCCTAACACCACTAGAAAGATTGCAGATTGGACACTGGAAGTAAAGAAACCAGTTTTGTTTATAGGGGACTCCAACCTGTCCAGAATTCCCTATTTTAGTGACGAAAATGTTCAGGTGGATAGTTACCCTGGAGCCAACTTTTTACATATAGCCAAGGTGTTACAAAAATTAACCCCTAATCCAAACACTCAAAAAGTCGTCCTATCATTAGGAATCAATAATAGAGAACAAACATTCGAAAGTACAACAAAAAAACAGTTGCAAGAGCTGTGGAGAATTGCTGCAGTGGTTTTTCCCAATGCCACGATCTACACCCCATTATTAAACTACTCGGATATCCTACCTAGACGACAACAAGAAACTCTAACAAAACTGAACACTCATATACTGGCACATGGTAATCCATTGCAGGAACTTCACCCACTTAGGTTCAAGGTGAACCCGAGGGACCCTATCCACTGGACCACGGAAACGGCTTCGCAAATGTTTACATACTGGTTGGATCAGTTAAACTTTTAGGAATGGTGAAGTGCAATAAAACAGACAACAAAAAGCACACCAACATCATTAACCTATCCAAAACGTTTTGTCTCACAGGTCCGCAGGAGGATTTACTCAGCAAGGGTCTCACCTTCATCCCGACGCCATGCGGTACGGACTTGGGGGAGCTGGGGAGGGATGTCCACGCTTACAATAGACAACTTAAAATTTTAGACCACTTCCAATACACAAAATGTAAAGAACACTTACAGTTTACAGAAAAATCCAGATGGGAACCGAGCACCGAACAGACCAGTTTACCTATAAAGCAGTTGATTAAAAAGAACAGGATGATTATCAATTCTCTTTCAGATTTTTCCAACAATCAAGCAGATAATTTAACCGCCACAGAACGCAGAGCACTCAAAGAATTACAAACCAACAAAGATATAATAATTAAACCGGCAGATAAAGGCTCAGCGATCGTCATAATGGACAAACAACAATACTTACTAGAAGCAAATAGACAATTAAACAATACCAATCATTACACTTTACTTCCACACTCATTACAACAGGAAACACAATCATTGGTAACATCCATTTTACAGGACTTAAAACAGAAAGGCTTCATTAACACTAAACAGTTTAATTACCTTATTGGTCCAAACCCACCAAGGCAGCGGAAATTTTATCTATTGCCCAAAATTCATAAAGACCCACAGGCGTGGACAGTCCCTTCCGAGGTTCCACAGGGACGCCCGATTGTGTCGGATTGTGGGAGTGAGACCTACAATGTGGCACAATACATTGATTATTTCCTCAATCCTGTCTCACAACTCCATCCCAGTTACTTAAAAGATACATATGACTTTATAAACAAAATCAAGAACATGACAATTCCAGACTCGGCCTTCCTATTCACTGTGGATGTGGAAAGCCTTTACACAAATATCAGTACAGAGGCAGGATTGCAGGCAATAACGAAATGTTTTAACAGGTATCCAGATTCAAGCCGGCCAGATGCAGAACTTCTTCAGCTGTTGGAAATAAATTTAACCCGCAATGACTTTGAATTTAATTCTCAATTATATTTACAGGTTCAAGGAACCGCTATGGGGAAGAAATTTGCTCCAGCCTACGCGAATATTTATATGTCTGAGTGGGAAGAAACATTGTTTCCAAAGTGTCCCCACTTACCCGCAGTGTATTATCGATATCTGGATGACATCTTTGGGGTCTGGCACCATGACAGGGAACATTTTGACACCTTTTTGAATTTGGCCAATTCCCATCATAAACACATTAAAGTCAAAGCAACTCTTAATTCGGATAACATTAACTTTTTAGACACCACAGTTTTTGCCATCCCGACGGAGAATAATTCCAAAACACTACATACTAAAGTGTTTTTCAAACCCACTGATTCCCACTCTCTACTATTTAAAACAAGTTATCATCCTAGACATACTTTCAAGGGGGTAATCAAATCACAAATCATTCGATTTCATAGAATTTGCTCATTTGATCAACATTTCCATGAAGCAACACAAACTCTATTCAAAGCCCTTAGACCCCGAGGGTATTCTAAGAGATTCTTGAGAGCCATTAAAAGAGACACGTTGCAGGATCTCAGAAATAACCCAACACGATTGGTGCCGGAACCCAAGGATGTCATCCCCATAGTCACGACTTTTTCAGAAACATCCAAAATCCTCAACAATAAGCTTAAACAACAATTCCAAAAAACACAAGAACTATACGCACCACTTCGGTCATTCAAACCAATATCAGCTTATAGAAGAAATAAAAATCTACGGGATCTCCTGGTCAGGGCCAGTTTGAAATCAGACCGACGAGTGATTCCTCCTATATTAGCAACACATTTTCAACAGCTCAGGTCAGTGGAGATGGGAAACAAGGGACACCTAGTGCCACAAAGAACAAACCTCAAGACCACGAATATCATTTACATGATCACTTGCACACACTGCCATAAGAGATATATTGGAGAAACTGAATACAGTCTGGAACAAAGGCTGAAACAACACATTTACTCCATTCAACACAGACCACGCAACACACACTTAATATGCCATTTTGCAAGGGTTGGGATACAGAAGCTCAGGATCTCGGGTTTGGAGGCCAATAGGGCATGGAACAGGGAACAGAGAAGAAGAAGAGAAGCATATTGGATAAGTAAACTGCACACAGACCATCCTCATGGCTTCAATACTAGGAGAACATCTTAGACTTGGAGACTTGGAACCAGAGATACCCATATAGAGAGAGGAAATAGGGCTAACCCATTCTTCTTTTTACAGTATTCTCTTCTTTCCCCCGTTGTTTTTCTTTTGTCCTCTGCTCTTTTTCTTTACCTTGTTCTTCTTTTTTTTCTTCTTTTCTTCTTCTTTTCCTTCTTCTTCTTCTCCTTTCTTTTCTTTGTTCTTTTTTATACCCATTCTGTCACATTTATTGTGAGTAAAAATAGCACTTGATACTGGAGCAATCCGTTGTATAATGGACGTCTCGGTGGAGCGTTTGGTTTTGTTTTGATTTGGTTTGATGATTAAACACAACTTGGTGGATTTGTGCACGCACAAATACACACTTTGTAAATATGGTTTAAAGTATTTATATAGCACTTGTTTTGATTATTAGCACTTTTCACTTGACTCAATTGTTAGCACTTTTACTAGCACTTACAGCACTTTTTTTAGGTTTCAGCACTTCTTCCACTGGGACGGTCAATGCCATGGTTTGATCCAGTAAAATAAATTGAATAACTTTTTATAAAACCACAATATTGTGATGCTTTACTTTATTTCCAGACAATTTCTGAGCTTTTACCTCAACTCCAACCATCATTCCGCACCTGGGTTGGACCGGAACCTCAACTCCAAAACCTTATTTCGAATCCTAACCTCAACCCCCTAACCCTAACCCCCTAACCCTAACCCCCTAACCCTAACCCCCTAACCCTAACCCTAACCCTAACCCCAACCCTAACCCTAACCTCAACCTTCTACCCTGACCCTAACCCTAACCTCAACCTTCTACCCTGACCCTAACCCTAACCTCAACCTTCTACCCTGACCCTAACCCTAACCCTAACCCTAACCTCAACCTTCTACCCTGACCCTAACCCTAACCCTAACCCTAACCTCAACCTTCTACCCTGACCCTAACCCTAACCTCAACCTTCTACCCTGATCCTAACCCTAACCCTGACCCTAACCCCTAACCCTAACCTAACCCCTAACTCCCAACCCTCCTACTCTAACCCTAATCCGCTTACCCTAACCCTAACCCCTAACCCCTAACCCCTAACCCTAACCCCTAACCCTAACCTCAACCTTCTACCCTAACCCTAACCCCTAACCCTAACCTCAACCTCCTACCCTGACCCTAACCCTAACCCTGACCCTTACCCTAACCTCAGCCTCCTACCATGAACCCTAACCCTAACCTCAACCTCAACCTCCTACCAGGAACCCGAACCCTAATCCCAACCCCATAACCCTACTTAACCCTAACTCCTAACCCTAATCTCTCCCTCCTACCCTGAACCCTAATCCTAACCCGAACCATGACCTTCACTTCAAGCCCAATTCTAACCCTTTTCCCTTCCCCCTCCCTACCCCAACCTCAATCTCCCATCTTGAACCCCAATTCTAACACTTAACCCTAACTGCTAACCCCCTACCCTAACCCCAAGCCTTATTCCTACCCTAACCCTAATCTTCCCCCTTCTCTATCTTGACCCTCTTTTGTTTCCCTGCTCTTCTACTGGAGTGGGTACCCTGGCTCCAAGGATATAAACTTAACTCCCAAATCTGCCCCATGAGATGAATACATTTACAGGTAAATGTGAGCTGTATGTGGACATGGGAGTGTGCAGACATTGAATGGAGCTTTCACCCGGGATCCTGTGCTTTGATCACTCAGCCGGATATGGGGTGTGGATCTGACTTGGGAAAAACTGCACGCCCTATCCGGTCCCTTAGGTTCCTTGTTTTATTTAAATAATGTTGTCTTTTTCTCCCCCCCTCCATTTTTACTTTCTTTATGGGGACTCCTGGTCCCTTTCCAGGTCACTGTTCCTTTTGAACTTAGTGGGTATTTTTATTTAGCTCTCTCATTTTAACTTTATTGATTTTATTTTCTTAATCATATTTTAAAAAAGCATCCTTTCTTTTTATTTTATTTATTTATATATTTTATGTTTTTTAAATTTATATTTTTTATTTTTTATTTACTCATTTACCATTTGGGGATTTTAAATTTGCACTGTTTAAGGATCACCCTTACCCAGGGATCCAATTTATATATAAAAAAATTTTTTTTGTATT
Source organism: Pangasianodon hypophthalmus (assembly GCF_027358585.1). Lineage (NCBI taxonomy): Eukaryota > Metazoa > Chordata > Actinopteri > Siluriformes > Pangasiidae > Pangasianodon > Pangasianodon hypophthalmus. The sequence goes on along the minus strand of NC_069728.1, from coordinate 1,414,524 downwards.
TGTATAAGAAAACGGGTCTGGCCTCGTTCTTTTTAACTCTAGAATAGAACAAAGTGAGCCTGTGCACTAAAGAGCATACACTCAACATATGAGGACTTGATCTTTCCCTAACCTAACCCTAACCGCAACCTTCTACCCTGACCCTAACCCTAACCCTAACCTCAACCTTCTACCCTGACCCTAACCCTAACCTCAACCTTCTACCCTGATCCTAACCCTGACCCTAACCCTAACCCTAACCCTAACCCTAACCTCAACCTCCTACCCTGACCCTTACCCTAACCTCAGCCTCCTACCATGAACCCTAACCTCAACCTCAACCTCCTACCCGGAACCCGAACCCTAACCCTTAACCCTACCTAACCCTAACCCGAACCCCACCCTCCTACCCTGACCCTAATCCTAACCCGAACCCCAACGTCCTACCCTGAACCCCAACCCTAACCCCAACCCCATAACCCTATTTAACCCTAATCCTAACCCGAACCATGACCTTCACTTCAAGCCCAATTCTAACCCTTTTCCCTTCCCCCTCCCTACCCCAACCTCAATCTCCCATCTTGAACCCCAATTCTAACACCTAACCCTAACTGCTAACCCCCTACCCTAACCCCAAGCCTTATTCCTACCCTAACCCTAATCTTCCCCCTTCTCTATCTTGACCCTCTTTTGTTTCCCTGCTCTTCTACTGGAGTGGGTACCCTGGCTCCAAGGATATAAACTTAACTCCCAAATCTGCCCCATGAGATGGATACATCTACAGGTAAATGTGAGCTGTATGTGGACATGGGAGTGTGCAGACATTGAATGGAGCTTTCACCCGGGATCCTGTGCTTTGATCACTCAGCCGGATATGGGGTGTGGATCTGACTTGGGAAAAACTGCACGCCCTATCCGGTCCCTTAGGTTCCTTGTTTTATTTAAATAATGTTGTCTTTCCCCCCCCCCCTCCATTTTTACTTTCTTTACGGGGACTCCTGGTCCCTTTCCAGGTCACTGTTCCTTTTGAACTTAGTGGGTATTTTTATTTAGCTCTCTCATTTTAACTTTATTGATTTTATTTTCTTAATCATATTTTAAAAAAGCATCCTTTCTTTTTATTTTATTTATTTATATATTTTATGTTTTTTAAATTTGTATTTTTTATTTACTCATTTACCATTTGGGGATTTTAAATTTGCACTGTTTTAAGGATCACCCTTACCCAGGGATCCAATTTATATATATAAAAAAATTTTTTTTGTATTTGTATAAGAAAACGGGTCTGGCCTCGTTCTTTTTAACTCTAGAATAGAACAAAGTGAGCCTGTGCACTAAAGAGCATACACTCAACATATGAGGACTTGATCTTTCCCTAACCTAACCCTAACCCTAACCCTAACCCAACCTTAACCCTAATCTTAACCCCAACCCTAACCTCAACCCTAATTCTAACCCCAACGCTAACCATAACCACGTAGTTTTCGGACTGTGATCGGGGGTCATTGTAATTTCACTAAACCTAACCCCAACCCTAACCCTAACCCTAACCTAACCCCAACCCTAACCCAAAACCGAACCCAAAACTTAACCCTAATCTTAACCCCAACACTAAACCTAACCCTAGCTCTAACCCCAACTCTAATTCTAACCCTAACCCTAACCCTAACCCTAACCCCAACCCTAACCTAACCCCAACCCTAACCCAAAACCTAACCCTAATCTTAACCCTAATCCCAACCCTAAACCTAACCCTAAACCTAATACTAACCTAACCCAAACACTAACCCTAACCCTAACGCTCACCCTAACCCTAACCCGAAACCTAACCCCAACCCTAATCCTAAACCGAACCCAACCCTAAAGTCAACCCTAATTCTAACCACGACCCTAACAACCCTAATCTCAACCCTAATTCTAACACCGACCCTAACCCCAACCCTAATCCTAACCCTAACCCCAACCCTAACCCTAACCCTAACCACAACACTAAACCTAACCCTAGCTTTAAACCCAACTCTAATTCTAGCCTCAACCCTATCCCTAATACTGACCCCAACCCCAACCCCAAACCCAACCCTAATTCTAACCCCAACCTTAACCCTAATCCTAACCCCAACCCTAAGCTCCACCATAATTCTAACCCCAACCCTAACCCCAACCCCAACCCTAACCTCAACCCCTACCCTAACCCCAACCCCAACCCTAATCCTAACCCTAACCCTAACCCTAACCCAACCCTAATCCCTATCCTAACCCTAACCCGAACCCTAATTTTAACCCCATCCTTAACCCTAATCCTAACCCCAACCCTAACCTCAACCCTAATTCTAACCCCAACCCTAACCCAAAACCTAACCTCAACCCCAACCCTAACCCCAACCCCAACCCCAACCCAAATCCTAACCCCAACCCCAACCCCAACCCTAACCCTAACCCTAACCCCAACCTTAACCCCAACCCTAATCCTAACCCCAACACCAACCCCAACCCTAACCCTAACCCCAACCCCAACCCAACCCAACCCTAATCCCTATCCTAACCCTAACCCCAACCCTAATTCTAACCCCAACCCTAACACCAACCACAACCGTAATCCTAACCCTAACCCTTGGGCCTAACCCTAATATCTTAGCATTTAACCTAAAACTAACACCTAACACTAACCTTAACCCCGACCCTAATCCTAATTCTAACCCTAACCTAACTCCAACCCTAATTCTAACACCAACCCTTACCCAAACCCTAACCCGAACCCTAACCCCAACCCTAATCCTAAACTGAACCCAACCCTAATCTCAACCCTAATTCTGACCACGACCCTAATCCCAACCCTAATCCCAACCCTAATCTCAACCCTAATTCTAACACCGACCCTAACCCCAACCATAATCCTAACCCTAACCCTAAACCTAACCCCAACACTAAACCTAACCCTAACCTTAACCCTCAGTCTAACCCAAACACTAACTCCAACCCTAACCCCAACCCTAACCCTAATCTTAACCCTAATCCCAACCCTAACCCTTAACCTAATCCTAACCTGACCCAAACACTAACCCTTACCCTAACTCTCACCCTAAACCTAACCCCAACCCTAATCCTAAACCGAACCCAACCCTAATCTCAACCCTAATCCTAACCACGACCCTAACCACAACCCTAATCTCAACCCTAATCTCAACCCTAATTCTAACACCGACGCTAACCCCAACCCTAATCCTAACCCTAACCCAAACCCTAACCCTAACCCTAAACATAACCCGAACACTAAACCTAACCCTAGCTCTAACCCCAACTCTAATTCTAACCTCAACCCTAACCCTAATCCTAACCCCAACCCTAAGCTCCACCATAATTCTAACCCCAACCCTAACCCCAACCCCAACCCTAACCCCAACCCTAACCCCAACCCCAACCCTAATTCTAACAACAACCTTAACCCTAATCTTAACCCCAACCCTAACCTCAAACCTAATTCTAACCCCAACCCTAACCATAACCACGTAGTTTTCGGACTGTGATCGGGGGTCATTGTAATTTCACTAAACCTAACCCCAACCCTAACCCTAACCCTAACCTAACCTCAACCCTAACCCAAAACCTAACCCAAAACCTAACCCTAATCTTAACCCCAACACTAAACCTAACCCTAGCTCTAACCCCAACTCTAATTCTAACCTCAACCCTAACTCTAACCCCAACCCTAACCTAAGCCCAACCCTAACCCTAACCCTAATCCCAACCCTAACCCTAATCCCAACCCTAACCCTAACCCTAAACCTAATACTAGCCTAACCCAAACAATAACCCTAACCCTAACGCTCACCCTAACCCTAACCCGAAACCTAACCCCAACCCTAATCCTAAACCGAACCCAACCCTAATCTCAACCCTAATTCTAACCACGACCCTAACAACAACCCTAATCTCAACCCTAATTCTAACACCGACGCTAACCCCAACCCTAATCCTAACCCTAACCCCAACCCTAACCCTAACCCCAACACTAAACCTAACCCTAGCTCTAAACCCAACTCTAATTCTAACCTCAACCCTATCGCTAATACTGACCCCAACCCCAACCCTAACCCCAACCCTAACCCCAAACCAAACCCTAATTCTAACCCCAACCTTAACCCTAATCCTAACCCCAACCCTAAGCTAAACCATAATTCTAACCCCAACCCTAACCCCAACCCCAACCCTAACCTCAACCCCAACCCTAACCCCAACCCCAACCCTAATCCTAACCCTAACCCTAACCCTAAACCTAACCCTGTTCAGGTGGATAGTTACCCTGGAGCCAACTTTTTACATATAGCCAAGGTGTTACAAAAATTAACCCCTAATCCAAATACTCAAAAAGTCGTCCTATCATTAGGAATCAATAATAGAGAACAAACATTCGAAAGTACAACAAAAAAACAGTTGCAAGAGCTGTGGAGAATTGCTGCAGTGGTTTTTCCCAATGCCACGATCTACACCCCATTATTAAACTACTCGGATATCCTACCTAGACGACAACAAGAAACTCTAACAAAACTGAACACTCATATACTGGCACATGGTAATCCATTGCAGGAACTTCACCCACTTAGGTTCAAGGTGAACCCGAGGGACCCTATCCACTGGACCACGGAAACGGCTTCGCAAATGTTTACATACTGGTTGGATCAGTTAAACTTTTAGGAATGGTGAAGTGCAATAAAACAGACAACAAAAAGCACACCAACATCATTAACCTATCCAAAACGTTTTGTCTCACAGGTCCGCAGGAGGATTTACTCAGCAAGGGTCTCACCTTCATCCCGACGCCATGCGGTACAGACTTGGGGGAGCTGGGGAGGGATGTCCACGCTTACAATAGACAACTTAAAATTTTAGACCACTTCCAATACACAAAATGTAAAGAACACTTACAGTTCACAGAAAAATCCAGATGGGAACCGAGCACCGAACAGACCAGTTTACCTATAAAGCAGTTGATTAAAAAGAACAGGATGATTATCAATTCTCTTTCAGATTTTTCCAACAATCAAGCAGATAATTTAACCGCCACAGAACGCAGAGCACTCAAAGAATTACAAACCAACAAAGATATAATAATTAAACCGGCAGATAAAGGCTCAGCGATCGTCATAATGGACAAACAACAATACTTACTAGAAGCAAATAGACAATTAAACAATACCAATCATTACACTTTACTTCCACACTCATTACAACAGGAAACACAATCATTGGTAACATCCATTTTACAGGACTTAAAACAGAAAGGCTTCATTAACACTAAACAGTTTAATTACCTTATTGGTCCAAACCCACCAAGGCAGCGGAAATTTTATCTATTGCCCAAAATTCATAAAGACCCACAGGCGTGGACAGTCCCTTCCGAGGTTCCACAGGGACGCCCGATTGTGTCGGATTGTGGGAGTGAGACCTACAATGTGGCACAATACATTGATTATTTCCTCAATCCTGTCTCACAACTTCATCCCAGTTACTTAAAAGATACATATGACTTTATAAACAAAATCAAGAACATGACAATTCCAGACTCGGCCTTCCTATTCACTGTGGATGTGGAAAGCCTTTACACAAATATCAGTACAGAGGCAGGATTGCAGGCAATAACGAAATGTTTTAACAGGTATCCAGATTCAAGCCGGCCAGATGCAGAACTTCTTCAGCTGTTGGAAATAAATTTAACCCGCAATGACTTTGAATTTAATTCTCAATTATATTTACAGGTTCAAGGAACTGCTATGGGGAAGAAATTTGCTCCAGCCTACGCGAATATTTATATGTCTGAGTGGGAAGAAACATTGTTTCCAAAGTGTCCCCACTTACCCGCAGTGTATTATCGATATCTGGATGACATCTTTGGGGTCTGGCACCATGACAGGGAACATTTTGACACCTTTTTGAATTTGGCCAATTCCCATCATAAACACATTAAAGTCAAAGCAACTCTTAATTCGGATAACATTAACTTTTTAGACACTACAGTTTTTGCCATCCCGACGGAGAATAATTCCAAAATACTACATACTAAAGTGTTTTTCAAACCCACTGATTCCCACTCTCTACTATTTAAAACAAGTTATCATTCTAGACATACTTTCAAGGGGGTGATCAAATCACAAATCATCCGATTTCATAGAATTTGCTCATTTGATCAACATTTCCATGAAGCAACACAAACTCTATTCAAAGCCCTTAGAACCCGAGGGTATTCTAAGAGATTCTTGAGAGCCATTAAAAGAGACACGTTGCAGGATCTCAGAAATAACCCAACACGATTGGTGCCGGAACCCAAGGATGTCATCCCCATAGTCACGACTTTTTCAGAAACATCCAAAATCCTCAACAATAAGCTTAAACAACAATTCCAAAAAACACAAGAACTATACGCACCACTTCGGTCATTCAAACCAATATCAGCTTATAGAAGAAATAAAAATCTACGGGATCTCCTGGTCAGGGCCAGTTTGAAATCAGACCGACGAGTGATTCCTCCTATATTAGCAACACATTTTCAACAGCTCAGGTCAGTGGAGATGGGAAACAAGGGACACCTAGTGCCACAAAGAACAAACCTCAAGACCACGAATATCATTTACATGATCACTTGCACACACTGCCATAAGAGATATATTGGAGAAACTGAATACAGTCTGGAACAAAGGCTGAAACAACACATTTACTCCATTCAACACAGACCACGCAACACACACTTAATATGCCATTTTGCAAGGGTTGGGATACAGAAGCTCAGGATCTCGGGTTTGGAGGCCAATAGGGCATGGAACAGGGAACTGAGAAGAAGAAGAGAAGCATATTGGATAAGTAAACTGCACACAGACCATCCTCATGGCTTCAATACTAGGAGAACATCTTAGACTTGGAGACTTGGAACCAGAGATACCCATATAGAGAGAGGAAATAGGGCTAACCCATTCTTCTTTTTACAGTATTCTCTTCTTTCCCCCGTTGTTTTTCTTTTGTCCTCTGCTCTTTTTCTTTACATTGTTCTTCTTTTTCTTCTTTTCTTCTTCTTTTCTTCTTCTTTTCCTTCTTCTTCTTCTCCTTTCTTTTCTTTGTTCTTTTTTATACCCATTCTGTCACATTTATTGTGAGTAAAAATAGCACTTGATACTGGAGCAATCCGTTGTATAATGTACGTCTCGGTGGAGCGTTTGGTTTTGTTTTGATTTGGTTTGATGATTAAACACAACTTGGTGGATTTGTGCACGTACAAATACACACTTTGTAAATATGGTTTAAAGTATTTATATAGCACTTGTTTTGATTATTAGCACTTTTCATTTGACTCAATTGTTAGCACTTTTACTAGCACTTATAGCACTTTTTTTAGGTTTCAGCACTTCTTCCACTGGGACGGGCAATGCCATGGGTTGATCCAGTAAAATAAATTGAATAACTTTTTATAAAACCACAATATTGTGATGCTTTACTTTATTCCCACACAATTTCTCAGCTTCTACCTCAACCCCAACCATCATTCCGCACCTGGGTTGGACCGGAACCTGAACTCCAACACCTTATTTCGAATCCTAACCTCAACCCCCTAACCCTAACCCTAACCCTAACGCCAACACCATAACCCTAACCCTAACCCTAACCCTAACCCCAACCCCTAACCCTAACCCTAACCCCTAACCCCTAACCCCTAACCCTAACCCTAACCCTAACCTCAACCTTCTACCCTGACCCTAACCCTAACCCTAACCCTAACCTCAACCTTCTACCCTGACCCTAACCCTAACCCTAACCTCAAACTTCTACCCTGATCCTAACCCCTACCCTGACCCCAATCCCTAACCCCTAACCCTAACCTAACCCTAACTCCCAACCCTCCTACTCTAACCCTAATCCTCTTACCCTAACCCTAACCCCTAACCCTAACCTCAACCTTCTACCCTAACCCTAACCCCTAACCCTAACCTCAACCGCCTACCCTGACCCTAACCCTAACCCTGACCCTTACCCTAACCTCAGCCTCCTACCATGAACCCTAACCCTAACCTCAACCTCAACCTCCTACCCGGAACCCGAACCCTAACCCTTAACCCTACCTAACCCTAACCCGAACCCCACCCTCCTACCCTGACCCTAATCCTAACCCGAACCCCAACGTCCTACCCTGAACCCCAACCCTAACCCCAACCCCATAACCCTACTTAACCCTAATCCTAACTCGAACCATGACCTTCACTTCAAGCCCAATTCTAACCCTTTTCCCTTCCCCCTCCCTACCCCAACCTCAATCTCCCATCTTGAACCCCAATTCTAACACCTAACCCTAACTGCTAACCCCCTACCCTAACCCCAAGCCTTATTCCTACCCTAACCCTAATCTTCCCCCTTCTCTATCTTGACCCTCTTTTGTTTCCCTGCTCTTCTACTGGAGTGGGCACCCTGGCTCCAAGGATATAAACTTAACTCCCAAATCTGCCCCATGAGATGGATACATTTACAGGTAAATGTGAGCTGTATGTGGACATGGGAGTGTGCAGACATTGAATGGAGCTTTCACCCGGGATCCTGTGCTTTGATCACCCAGCCGGATATGGGGTGTGGATCTGACTTGGGAAAAACTGCACGCCCTATCCGGTCCCTTAGGTTCCTTGTTTTATTTAAATAATGTTGTCTTTTCCCCCCCCTCCATTTTTACTTTCTTTATGGGGACTCCTGGTCCCTTTCCAGGTCACTGTTCCTTTTGAACTTAGTGGGTATTTTTATTTTTATTTAGCTCTCTCATTTTAACTTTATTGATTTTATTTTCTTAATCATATTTTAAAAAAAGCATCCTTTCTTTTTATTTTATTTATTTATTTATATATTTTATGTTTTTTAAATTTTTATTTTTTATTTTTTATTTACTCATTTACCATTTGGGGATTTTAAATTTGCACTGTTTAAGGATCACCCTTACCCAGGGATCCAACCCTAACCCTAACCCTAACCCTAACCCTAACCCAACCCTAACCCTAACCCCTAACCCCTAACCCCTAACCCTAACCCTAACCCTAACCTCAACCTTCTACCCTGACCCTAACCCTAACCCTAACCCTAACCCTAACCTCAACCTTCTACCCTGACCCTAACCCTAACCCTAACCTCAAACTTCTACCCTGATCCTAACCCCTACCCTGACCCCAATCCCTAACCCCTAACCCTAACCTAACCCTAACTCCCAACCCTCCTACTCTAACCCTAATCCTCTTACCCTAACCCTAACCCCTAACCCTAACCTCAACCTTCTACCCTAACCCTAACCCCTAACCCTAACCTCAACCTCCTACCCTGACCCTAACCCTAACCCTGACCCTTACCCTAACCTCAGCCTCCTACCATGAACCCTAACCCTAACCTCAACCTCAACCTCCTACCCGGAACCCGAACCCTAACCCTTAACCCTACCTAACCCTAACCCGAACCCCACCCTCCTACCCTGACCCTAATCCTAACCCGAACCCCAACGTCCTACCCTGAACCCCAACCCTAACCCCAACCCCATAACCCTACTTAACTCTAATCCTAACTCGAACCATGACCTTCACTTCAAGCCCAATTCTAACCCTTTTCCCTTCCCCCTCCCTACCCCAACCTCAATCTCCCATCTTGAACCCCAATTCTAACACCTAACCCTAACTGCTAACCCCCTACCCTAACCCCAAGCCTTATTCCTACCCTAACCCTAATCTTCCCCCTTCTCTATCTTGACCCTCTTTTGTTTCCCTGCTCTTCTACTGGAGTGGGCACCCTGGCTCCAAGGATATAAACTTAACTCCCAAATCTGCCCCATGAGATGGATACATTTACAGGTAAATGTGAGCTGTATGTGGACATGGGAGTGTGCAGACATTGAATGGAGCTTTCACCCGGGATCCTGTGCTTTGATCACCCAGCCGGATATGGGGTGTGGATCTGACTTGGGAAAAACTGCACGCCCTATCCGGTCCCTTAGGTTCCTTGTTTTATTTAAATAATGTTGTCTTTTCCCCCCCCCTCCATTTTTACTTTCTTTATGGGGACTCCTGGTCCCTTTCCAGGTCACTGTTCCTTTTGAACTTAGTGGGTATTTTTATTTTTATTTAGCTCTCTCATTTTAACTTTATTGATTTTATTTTCTTAATCATATTTTAAAAAAAGCATCCTTTCTTTTTATTTTATTTATTTATTTATATATTTTATGTTTTTTAAATTTATATTTTTTATTTTTTATTTACTCATTTACCATTTGGGGATTTTAAATTTGCACTGTTTAAGGATCACCCTTACCCAGGGATCCAATTTTATATATATAAAAAATTTTTTTTGTATTTGTATAAGAAAACGGGTCTGGCCTCATTCTTTTTAACTCTAGAATAGAACAAAGTGAGCCTGTGCACTAAAGAGCATACACTCAACATATGAGGACTTGATCTTTCGCTAACCTAACCCTAACCAAAACCCCAACCCCAACCCTAATCCTAACCCCAACCCAACCCTAATCCCTATCCTAACCCTAACCCGAACCCTAATTTTAACCCCATCCTTAACCCTAATCCTAACCCCAACCCTAACCTCAACCCTAATTCTAACCCCAACCCTAACCCCAACCCCAACCCTAATCCTAACCCCAACCCCAACCCCAACCCTAACCCCAACCTCAACCCTAATCCTAACCCCAACCCTAACCCCAACCCCAACCCCAACCCCAACCCCAACCCAACCCTAATCCCTATCCTAACCCCAACCCTAATTCTAACCCCAACCCTAACACCAACCACAACCCTAATCCTAACCCTAACCCTTGGGCCTAACCCTAATATCTTAGCATTTAACCTAAAACTAACAGCTAACACTAACCTTAACCCCAACCCTAATCCTAATTCTAACCCTAACCTAACTCCAACCCTAATTCTAACACCAACCCTTACCCAAACCCTAACCCGAAACCTAACCCCAACCCTAATCCTAAACTGAACCCAACCCTAATCTCAACCCTAATTCTGACCACGACCCTAATCCCAACCCTAATCCCAACCCTAATTCTAACACCGGCCCTAACCCCAACCCTAATCATAACCCTAACCCCAACCCTAACCCTAAACCTAACCCCAACACTAAACCTAACCCTAACCTTAACCCTCACTCTAACCCAAGCACTAACTCTAACTCCAACCCTAACCCCAACCCTAACCCTAATCTTATCCCTAATCCCAACCCTAACCCTAATCCTAACCTAACCTAAACACTAACCCTAACTCTCACCCTAACCCTAACCCCAACCCTAACCCTAAACCGAACCCAACCCTAATCTCAACCCTAATCCTAACCACGACCCTAACCACAACCCTAATCTCAACCCTAATTCTAACACCGACCCTAACCCCAACCCTAATCCTAACCCCAACCCCAACCCTAATTCTAACCACAACCTTAACCCTAATCTTAACCCCAACCCTAACCTCAACCCTAATTCTAACCCCAACCCTAACCATAACCACGTAGTTTTCGGACTGTGATCGGGGGTCATTGTAATTTCACTAAACCTAACCCCAACCCTAACCCTAACCCTAACCTAACCCAAAACCTAACCCAAAACCTAACCCTAATCTTAACCCCAACACTAAACCTAACCTTAGCTCTAACCCCAACTCTAATTCTAACCTCAACCCTAACCCTAACCCCAACCATAACCTAACCCCAACCCTAACCCAAAACCTAACCCTAATCTTAATCCCAACCCTAAACCTAACCCCAACCCCAACTTTAATCCTAATCCAGCCAGTGCCGCCTGGAGCCATTTCTGGACATCCACCCAGGTCTCTTATTGGGCCAATCACCAGCACCTGGAAGGAAAAGAAAGAACAAAATATTAGATCATAATAACACAATTAATAAATAGGGAATTAACTGAACTAGGACATCAGTGACACACATTTGAGGACTATCATATCCCGGTCTAGGGAGAATCCTCATTGTAAATAATTAATATAGTATATTATTTTATTTTATTATATCATTATCCTATTATTATAACAGTGACATGTTCATTGAATGCTGTAGATAATTTTTAGGCACCATGTTTTCATTGTTAAACTCTCTAATATAAGAAAGTAGCTAAATTTATAAAGAAAAAACATACAGAATTATTTTTCCAAATATTTTCAGTTTGAATTCAGAACCCTTTTTATATTAGCCAATAGTGGCCAAGAGTTTTTTGAATTTGGTCCATTGGAGGAAAAGGGGCGGAGCCTCCTCTTTAAATAGACAGCAGCCTCTACCAGGCACTCATTTGCCAGACCGAATTGTGCAGCAGCTATCACATTGCCATTGAGCCTTTAAGTTTAGAACCCACCCATCTTACTGTTTGATTTAATTGTTTGTCACCATTTTCATTTTATTCAAGATTCATTTGATTTTTTTTTCTTTAAAGAATCTTTAATTTTAGCTTCCCCTTAAAAACCCCCTTTTTTCCCTTTTATTTTTTGTTTAATTTAATTATTTGCCACCCCCCCCTTTTTTCATTCAAGACTCATTTGATTTATCTCATTTAAAGAATCCTTAATTAATTTCATCCTTCTTTTTTAAAAAAAAACATTTTTGTTCTGTATATTTATCTTTCACTTATTTTTCAACTTTTTTCTGAGAGAATAATTTCCATTCCAAAACACTATTTCTTTTAAGACCCATTTGATTTCATTTCTATTCCAAAACACTCTATAAAAAAGTTTTCCTTTTTTTATTATAAGGCAAGTCAATGGCTGATGAAGGTTTGAGATAAACCGAAACGTTCCGCAACTGACTTGCCTTTTCATTTCATTTCATTTAATCCAAAATGTCTTTTTATTTAGGACCAAGGGCTGGTCAATATAGACCAACTTCTAGACCAGCTTCTAGGCCTAATTATGTTTCTCCTCACCCCAGACTAGAACGGCATGAGCCTCTGTCTTTACAGAGGAGTTACAGTGATGTTGTGGCTGGGAGATAAAGACCCCCACATAATACACAAATTTACTCTCAAGTGAGAAATTTTTGGAACCATGGGGATCGCCCCTCCAGGCGATCCCCACAAAGAATAACCCCTTCTTCTCAATGGCTAAGATCTGCACCTAGATCTTTGAGTGCAGGTCATAAGGGTGTGGTTTTCCAGAGACCTAGATCTCTCTCAATAAATTCACACAAAAACAATCCCAACAAAAAGTGAGGTTTGAGAGCATGGTTCAGAGATCCCACAGTAGATAAAATAACAAACCCTCACTTACTCACAATAAACAGGACCCACATTACCAAAAGTTCAGATCGCTAGTTAAAAAAACATTCGAACTTCTTAGGTCACACCACCATCATCAAAAAGTCTTAAGGGACCAAAACACAGAGCCCACTACCTTTTCACAGCTCACACACTACCTTACAGAGGTGATTAAACCAGCTAAAATGACATCCCGAACCAAAACATTAATAGAGGGTAATGCAAAGAACTGGGCCTATACAACCAAGTTGATCTTACAGGATCATTACGCCCAGTGCATTGCTGGGGAGGGAGAGCTTTTGGCTGATTGGATCGTGGATGACCATTGCCGTAAAATGGTATCAGAATAAATTCAAAAAGACACATGGCAGAGCCGATCGAGGAGGTAAAAGCGCTGCTCACCTCACTAGCACGCAAACCTGATCAAGCTCCCCCCACCCACTGACATTGCCCCACAGGGGGAGGAAATTCCAAACGCCACAGAATTTCCACCCCTCGCCCGAAACTGGTACTCCCCTCCACCAAGCCCTGACACACCACCACCTCTGCAACCTAGCTTTTTACCACCTACACCGCTCCCACCTAGGATGCCCAGAAAGCCCAGAGTGGCCGTTAACAAACCAAAACCCCTAAAACAAAATCCGGCAGTAGTGAACGTGGATGACATCTCAGATATGTTCACAATCAGTACATGTCCGACGACCCATGAGGTCACTGTGGCGGCCACTCCAGCAGGTATTCTGAAGCCTCGGAGTGCCACCCAGGACGTACTGTCACAAATTGTAACAGTTCACCACGAAATGCCCAATCCCCAACTCGACCAGGAAACTGATCAGAACCCTCAGACAACTACTGCCGGTGATCTGTCAATAGACTCTCTGCTCTGCATCTCAGAGCGGGACATAGAGCAGAGTCCTCTACGTATGCCCCAACTGACCCCAGTTGTAAAGCGATCCCCATCACCTAGGGTATTCAAAGCCACCAGACATTTGAGCACCTCTAGAAAAATGGTAAATTGGATGTTTACTGCCAAAAAAAAGTGGTGCATTGTGGGTGACTCTAATCTGAGCAGGATCTTTCCTGTAGGGAAATTTAGCTCATTTAGATTAAGCTGATGTATTCTCCACCAATATATGTACGAGATTAGCAGATCAGCTCAGAAGGGGAAATTTGTAAACTTAATCTTTTAATAGCTAATCAACTATTCGTCCAGCGATAAGTTGAAATGAGTGTATTTATTAATTTTGTATGGGATATTACCTCCGTGGCCACCGGCAATAATATCCTAAATATAGTGAAACACTATATTAAGAGCACAGTAACAAGATCGGCAGTTTAAGGAAATAAATTTGAAGCACAGGGACACAAGACACTGGCCTTTATAAAATCAGACGAGACTTTATTACTATTCTAAAACACAGAAACTAATCTAACACACACACACACACACGTAAACGGGGTGAAAATGGCTTTGAAAAGAGAGTGAATGAAATTCCAAGTTACTAGCAGTTTCTCAGACCATGACCTGAATGAACCATCAACTTATGAGTTTGATTTAACATTCGCTTCATTTAGAAGGGCTTTAAACTTGTATTAAATGCACCAGTTCAGTGAGAATCTGGAGGTACTATACTTGCGTTTGTGTTGCCTGGGATTCCCTCGTTGCGTTGTTGTTTGGAAGGAGTTTCCAGCGATGTTGATTGGTCGGCGGTCTGGTTGGCCTTATGTAGCGTCTCGAAAGACCAATGAGGAAAATAAACAGAGTGAGGCGCGAACCCGGCGGAGTCTCGTAGGTGGGTTGCAAAACTTTGAAGAATGGTTCACAGCGGTGCGAAGGCGAGAGTTGGAGGCTTTGCAAGAACCAGTCTGGATGCGGAGTCTCGGAGCAAGGATGATCCCCTCGTGATGAACTTCTAAAGCTCTTGGTTGATGAGACTTCCTTCAGATGTGGATGGAGACTCTTGCAGAGATGTAGTGGATGAGACTCCAAAGATGTGTTGGACTCTCTCAAAGATGGATCGGATGAGACTCTTGCAGAGATGTAGTGGATGAGACTCCAAAGATGTGTTGGACCCTCTCAAAGTTGGATCGGATGAGACTCTTAGAAGATGTTGTGGATGAGACTCCAAAGATGTGTTGGACTCTCTCAAGGATGGATAGGATGAGACTCAGAGTTTCCTTTGTGTCAGGGGGTTTTAACCCTTTCCAGTTGGGCTGACCCCAAAGTGTTTGCTCCAATCAGCAGGATCTTGGGGCAGGGTGTAAATTGTATTCTCCTCCTCTGACACTAATTAACATTCTGGTCTCTGAGTTATGTGCTTTGCAAACTTTGCATAAGGTTAAGTTAGAACTTTGTTAGGGAATTTGGTAACATGCATGTAATACATCGTACTCAACTTTATACATTATACCAACCCTTAGGAAATTCAATAGTGATCACACACATACCAAACATGACATACCTGCTGTTATTGATACACACACAAACACTATGGTCCCTGTTAAACGATCAAAAGGCATCATAATGACTTGGTGGCTATAAGCATGACACACACGGAATGACATTAAAAGAGGCAACAAGTTTCCAAACTATGGTGTATCATCTTAAAAGTCATTGTCCTTATAGGAGATGTAAAGTAGCCTTATGCAGTCTGTTAAAGCTGGGTTCTGTGGAATGTGTGAAGGGTGGTGAACTTTGTGTTCCTGGGGAGAACAAAGGTCTCATTCCATGAGGGTCCTTGGGTAAGTCCCCCCCCCCTTTTCTGTAGTTATCAGTTTTAGCATCATGTTGGGTGAGCCATCTGGTCTTGGCCAGCGATCTAGATCAACAAGTTTGACAGAGGTTCCTCTTGGCTAAGAGGGTTCGTCCTCTGGTCAGGGATGTCCTATCAGTTGCTGATTGTTCACAGGGCAGTTGAAATCCAGCAATCAGTAAACAAGTGGTAATTAACTTGGGTCTGCAAAGTCTGGGAGCAGGATTCCTAGTTTTATGGCTTCTTTGCTTTCCTTGCCTGTTCACTTCAGATCCTACACTCCACATCTGGAGATCTGGAGAACCTGCAAATAGACAGTTACCCGGGGACTTCATTTAGACATGCAGAGGCATTCATATCCAGGGCCAGTATACAAACCGAGGTGGAGACGATAGTCCTGGCCTTCGGTATAAACCACAGGGGTCAAAAGCAGAGGGAGATGGCAGTCAAACAACTCCAGAGGGCCGTAAAGATGACAAAAGAACGTTTTCCTCAAGCTGCCATATGGATCCCTCTGATCAATTGCAGCCAAAACCTGAAAAAGGAAGAAAGAGATGTATTAGCAGGGTTAAATGCACACATTAAAAAAACATGCCATACTTACCTCTGTTACCGGAGGCTCAATTCCAGGTCGGTCAGGACCAGATCCATTGGACGCCGGGCTGTGCTAAGTCAGTGTTGGAACACTGGTGCAACCACCTAAACTTCAAAGCCCTGTAAACCCTAGTTGGGGGCTACAGAGGGGTCTTGAGGTGATAAACCTTTCTAAACACTTCAGACCCACTAAAGACCAATACAGGGTTCTGAACAAGGGCTTAACATTTGTTCCAACACCAAAAATCGATAGGGACATGAAAAAACAACTCGGGGTTGATATGCAGCAGTATCATAGAAGACTGCTGCTAATGTCCCTCTTCCCTTCACTCCAAAAGCCAGTTGGACTCCCAGGCTGTCCCAAGTCCCCAATCAGGTCAGCAAATTAATCAGGGCCGATAAATATGAATTCAAAAGCCTATCGTGGAATCGGTCACAAAAATCTAACTTGAGTATCCCTGAAAGACGGGCGTTAGTCCAGCTCAGAAAAAACGAAAATGTGGTTATTAAACCGGCTGATAAAGGCAGTGCGGCAGTGATTATGGATAGAACTGCCTATATCCGGGAAGCTTATTGCCAACTAAATCAGCAAAACTATTATCGGAAGCTGGACGAACCCCTATTTTTAAAAACAGGCCCAGAAATCAGGAGAATCCTGGAAAATTTGAAAGAAGAGGGTTTTATAAACAAAAAACAGTTAACTTACCTGATGGGATCCGACAATCCACGCCCAAGACTTTTTTACCTCCTTCCCAAGATCCACAAGGATCCCAAATCATGGAGCATCCCATTTGAGATGCCTCCGGGCCGCCCCATTGTCTCCGACTGTGGTAGTGACACCTATGCGACAGCGGAGTACATTGAACATTTTCTGAACCCCCTCAGCACCCGACACCCCAGCTATATTAAGGACACCTACGACTTCATTGATAAAATCCGAACACTGCGCTTACCTGTAGAATGTCTATTGTTCACGATAGACATAGACACGTCGACAGGGCTGGAGTGGTTTACCAGGTACCCGGATAAAAGCAGACCAGACAAACATTTATTAGATTCGTTAGAAATTAATTTGACAAAAAATGATTTTGAATTCAATTCGGAACTCTTTCTGCAAATTAAGGGAACGGCTATGGGAAAGCGATTTGCCCCCTCCTATGCCAATATTTTTATGGCTAAATGGGAGGAGGAAGCCCTGGCAGTCTGGCCTGTTAAACCACTTCACTATTACAGGTTCCTGGACGACATCTGGGGGGTCTGGCAGGGGTCAGAACAAGAATTTGAAAAATTTGTCAATCATCTTAATCACTTCAGCAAATCTATACGAGTCAAATACACACTACACTCATCCGAAGTTAATTTCTTGGACACAGTTACATACAAAGGGGATGATTTCATAGAAACTCAACAATTGTAGGTCAGGGTCTACTTTAAGGACACAGACACCCACGCACTCCTACATAAGGAGAGCTTTCACCCGAAGCATACCTTTAAAGGGGTGATAAAGTCTCAGCTCCTGAGATTCCACAGAATATGCTCCAGGACCGAGGAATTTTGGAGGGCAACCAAAACACTATTTGGGGCACTCAGGAAACGGGGATATTCCCGCTCATTCCTGAGAGGGTGCCTGAAGAGATTCCTGACCTGCATAAGACGGAATGAGCAGACCCCACGAGAGGGCACTGAAATCATCCCCTTTGTGTCCACGTTCTCTGACGGCAGTACAGCCTTAAATAGAAGAATTAAAGAAAATTTCGACAAATTCATGACAGAGGGGGAAATCTTACATAAATACAGAGTCATTTCAGCCTATAGGAAAAACAACAATCTGAAAGATCTGTTGGTTAAAAGCAAATTAAGACCGCTACAGAAGAACAGAACGAGGGACATTACGAGGACCAGATTTCGACCCAAACGCTACATTACTAATCCCAACACAAAAGAAATTTTTACAATTCGGCCAATTTTAAATCTACGGGTCTCCAATTGTGTTTATTTAATTTATTGCAATAAATGCAATGTGCAATATGTGGGGGAAACGGGGAATGCCCTGTCAGTGAGAATGACCCAACACCTCTATAATATCAGGAAGGGGAAGGAGACACACACATGGATCGTGCGGCATTTTCTGCACCATGGCCTGGGAGAACTGAGGTTTATGGGACTCCAACACAACAGGAACTGGTCCTGTAATGCCCGAAGACGGGCGGGAAGGGGACTGGATCCAAAAGTTGGGCTCAAAACATCCGTGGGGACTGAATGAAAAGGGACAATGAGGATGACCAGTGATCTGACACTAGGCAGGCCCGTGCCAAACATTGGTCTCAGTCCCGACTGGGACCACGGTTTGGGGACCCTAATCCTAACCCTAATCCTAATCTAACCTTAAACCTAACCCCAACCCCAATCCTAATCCCAGCCCTAAACCTAACCTCAACCAAAACCATAATCACAACCCTAACCCTAATTCTAAACCCAACCCTAACCCCAACCCCAACCCTAAACCTAACCCCAACCCTAAACCTAACCCCTAACCTAACCCCTAACCTAACCCTGATCCTAACCCTAACCCCAACCCTAATCCTAACCCCAACCCTAACCCCAACCCAAACCCCAACCCTAAACCTAACCCCAACCCTAATCCTAACCCTAACTCCAACCCTAATCCCAACCCTGATCCTAACCCCAACCCTAACCCTGATCCTAACCCCAACCCTGATCCTAACCCTAATCCTAAACCTAATCCTAACTCTAACCCCAACCCCAACCCTGAATTCTAACCTGTTAGGGTTAGGGTTGGGGTTGGGGTCAGTATTAGGGTTAGGGTTGAGGTTAGAATTAGAGTTGGGGTTAGAGCTAGGGTTAGGGTTAGGGTTAGGGTTAGGATTAGGGTTGGGGTTAGCGTCGGTGTTAGAATTAGGGTTGAGATTAGGGTTGAGATTAGGGTTGTGGTTAGGGTCGTGGTTAGGATTAGGGTTGAGATTAGGGTTGGGTTCGGTTTAGGATTAGGGTTGGGGTTAGGGTTAGGGTGAGAGTTAGGGTTAGGGTTAGTGTTTGGGTTAGGGTTAGGATTAGGTTTTGGGTTAGGGTTGGGGTTAGGTTAGGGTTAGGGTTAGGGTTGGGGTTAGGTTTAGTGAAATTACAATGACCCCCGATCACAGTCCGAAAACTACGTGGTTATGGTTAGCGTTGGGGTTAGAATTAGGGTTGAGGTTAGGGTTGGGGTTAAGATTAGGGTTAAGGTTGTGGTTAGAATTAAGGTTGGTGTTGGGGTTAGGGTTGGGGTTAGGGTTGGGGTTGGGGTCAGTATTAGGGTTAGGGTTGAGGTTAGAATTAGAGTTGAGGTTAGAGCTAGGGTTAGGTTTAGTGTTGGGGTTAGGTTTAGGGTTAGGGTTTGGGTTAGGGTTAGGATTAGGGTTGGGGTTAGCGTCGGTGTTAGAATTAGGGTTGAGATTAGGGTTGTGGTTAGGATCGTGGTTAGGATTAGGGTTGAGATTAGGGTTGGGTTCGGTTTAGGATTAGGGTTAGGGTTAGGGTGAGAGTTAGGGTTAGGGTTAGTGTTTGGGTTAGGGTTAGGATTAGGTTTAGGGTTAGGGTTGGGATTAGGGTTAAGATTAGGGTTAGGGTTGGGGTTAGGGTTGGAGTTAGTGTTTGGGTTAGACTGAGGGTTAAGGTTAGGGTTAGGTTTAGTGTTGGGGTTAGGTTTAGGGTTAGGGTTAGGATTCGGGTTGGGGTTAGGGTCGGTGTTAGAATTAGGGTTGAGATTAGGGTTGGGATTAGGGTCGTGGTCAGAATTAGGGTTGAGATTAGGGTTGGGTTCAGTTTAGGATTAGGGTTGGGGTTAGGTTTCGGGTTAGTGTTTGGGTAAGGGTTGGTGTTAGAATTAGGGTTGGAGTTAGGTTAGGGTTAGAATTAGGATTAGGGTCGGGGTTAAGGTTAGTGTTAGGTGTTAGTTTTAGGTTAAATGCTAAGATATTAGGGTTAGGCCCAAGGGTTAGGGTTAGGATTACGGTTGTGGTTGGTGTTAGGGTTGGGGTTAGAATTAGGGTTGGGGTTAGGGTTAGGATAGGGATTAGGGTTGGGTTGGGTTGGGTTGGGGTTGGGGTTAGGGTTAGGGTTGGGGTTGGTGTTGGGGTTAGGATTAGGGTTGGGGTTAAGGTTGGGGTTAGGGTTAGGGTTGGGGTTGGGGTTGGGGTTAGGATTTGGGTTGGGGTTGGGGTTAGGGTTGGGGTTGAGGTTAGGTTTTGGGTTAGGGTTGGGGTTAGAATTAGGGTTGAGGTTAGGGTTGGGGTTAGGATTAGGGTTAAGGATGGGGTTAAAATTAGGGTTCGGGTTAGGGTTAGGATAGGGATTAGGGTTGGGTTAGGGTTAGGGTTAGGGTTAGGGTTAGGGTTAGGATTAGGGTTGGGGTTGGGGTTAGGGTAGGGGTTGAGGTTAGGGTTGGGGTTGGGGTTAGGTTTGGGGTTAGAATTATGGTGGAGCTTAGGGTTGGGGTTAGGATTAGGGTTAAGGTTGGGGTTAGAATTATGGTTGGGTTTGGGGTTAGGGTTGGGGTTAGGGTTGGGGTTGGGGTCAGTATTAGGGATAGGGTTGAGGTTAGAATTAGAGTTGGGTTTAAAGCTAGGGTTAGGTTTAGTGTTGGGGTTAGGGTTAGGGTTAGGGTTGGGGTTAGGGTTAGGATTAGGGTTGGGGTTAGGGTCGGTGTTAGAATTAGGGTTGAGATTAGGGTTGTTAGGGTCGTGGTTAGAATTAGGGTTGACATTAGGGTTGGGTTCGGTTTAGGATTAGGGTTGGGGTTAGGTTTCGGGTTAGGGTTAGGGTGAGCGTTAGGGTTAGGGTTAGTGTTTGGGTTAGGTTAGTATTAGGTTTAGGGTTAGGTTTAGGGTTGGGATTAGGGTTAAGATTAGGGTTAGGTTTTGGGTTAGGGTTGGGGTTAGGTTAGGGTTGGGGTTAGGGTTAGGGTTAGGGTTGAGGTTAGAATTAGAGTTGGGGTTAGAGCTAGGGTTAGGTTTAGTGTTGGGGTTAAGATTAGGGTTAAGTTTTGGGTTCGGTTTTGGGTTAGGGTTGGGGTTAGGTTAGGGTTAGGGTTAGGGTTGGGGTTAGGTTTAGTGAAATTACAATGACCCCCGATCACAGTCCGAAAACTACGTGGTTATGGTTAGCGTTGGGGTTAGAATTAGGGTTGAGGTTAGGGTTGGGGTTAGAATTAGGATTAGGGTCGGGGTTAAGGTTAGTGTTAGGTGTTAGTTTTAGGTTAAATGCTAAGATATTAGGGTTAGGCCCAAGGGTTAGGGTTAGGATTACGGTTGTGGTTGGTGTTAGGGTTGGGGTTAGAATTAGGGTTGGGGTTAGGGTTAGGATAGGGATTAGGGTTGGGTTGGGTTGGGGTTGGGGTTAGGGTTAGGGTTAGGGTTGGGGTTGGTGTTGGGGTTAGGATTAGGGTTGGGGTTAAGGTTGGGGTTAGGGTTAGGGTTGGGGTTGGGGTTGGGGTTGGGGTTAGGATTTGGGTTGGGGTTGGGGTTAGGGTTGGGGTTGAGGTTAGGTTTTGGGTTAGGGTTGGGGTTAGAATTAGGGTTGAGGTTAGGGTTGGGGTTAGGATTAGGGTTAAGGATGGGGTTAAAATTAGGGTTCGGGTTAGGGTTAGGATAGGGATTAGGGTTGGGTTAGGGTTAGGGTTAGGGTTAGGGTTGAGGTTAGAATTAGAGTTGGGGTTAGAGCTAGGGTTAGGTTTAGTGTTGGGGTTAAGATTAGGGTTAAGTTTTGGGTTCGGTTTTGGGTTAGGGTTGGGGTTAGGTTAGGGTTAGGGTTAGGGTTGGGGTTAGGTTTAGTGAAATTACAATGACCCCCGATCACAGTCCGAAAACTACGTGGTTATGGTTAGCGTTGGGGTTAGAATTAGGGTTGAGGTTAGGGTTGGGGTTAAGATTAGGGTTAAGGTTGTGGTTAGAATTAAGGTTGGTGTTGGGGTTAGGGTTGGGGTTAGGGTTGGGGTTGGGGTCAGTATTAGGGTTAGGGTTGAGGTTAGAATTAGAGTTGGGGTTAGAGCTAGGGTTAGGTTTAGTGTTGGGGTTATGTTTAGGGTTAGGGTTTGGGTTAGGGTTAGGATTAGGGTTGGGGTTAGCGTCGGTGTTAGAATTAGGGTTGAGATTAGGGTTGTGGTTAGGATCGTGGTTAGGATTAGGGTTGAGATTAGGGTTGGGTTTGGTTTAGGATTAGGGTTAGGGTTAGGGTGAGAGTTAGGGTTAGGTTTAGTGTTTGGGTTAGGGTTAGGATTAGGTTTAGGGTTAGGGTTGGGATTAGGGTTAAGATTAGGGTTAGGGTTGGGGTTAGGGTTGGAGTTAGTGTTTGGGTTAGACTGAGGGTTAAGGTTAGGGTTAGGTTTAGTGTTGGGGTTAGGTTTAGGGTTAGGGTTAGGATTCGGGTTGGGGTTAGGGTCGGTGTTAGAATTAGGGTTGAGATTAGGGTTGGGATTAGGGTCGTGGTCAGAATTAGGGTTGAGATTAGGGTTGGGTTCAGTTTAGGATTAGGGTTGGGGTTAGGTTTCGGGTTAGGGTTTGGGTAAGGGTTGGTGTTAGAATTAGGGTTAGGGTTAGGTTAGGGTTAGAATTAGGATTAGGGTCGGGGTTAAGGTTAGTGTTAGGTGTTAGTTTTAGGTTAAATGCTAAGATATTAGGGTTAGGCCCAAGGGTTAGGGTTAGGATTACGGTTGTGGTTGGTGTTAGGGTTGGGGTTAGAATTAGGGTTGGGGTTAGGGTTAGGATAGGGATTAGGGTTGGGTTGGGTTGGGGTTGGGGTTAGGGTTAGGGTTAGGGTTGGGGTTGGTGTTGGGGTTAGGATTAGGGTTGGGGTTAAGGTTGGGGTTAGGGTTAGGGTTGGGGTTGGGGTTGGGGTTGGGGTTGGGGTTAGGATTTGGGTTGGGGTTGGGGTTAGGGTTGGGGTTGAGGTTAGGTTTTGGGATAGGGTTGGGGTTAGAATTAGGGTTGAGGTTAGGGTTGGGGTTAGGATTAGGGTTAAGGATGGGGTTAAAATTAGGGTTCGGGTTAGGGTTAGGATAGGGATTAGGGTTGGGTTAGGGTTAGGGTTAGGGTTAGGGTTAGGATTAGGGTTGGGGTTGGGGTTGGGGTTAGGGTAGGGGTTGGGGTTAGGGTTGGGGTTGGGGTTAGAATTATGGTGGAGCTTAGGGTTGGGGTTAGGATTAGGGTTAAGGTTGGGGTTAGAATTATGGTTGGGTTTGGGGTTAGGGTTGGGGTTAGGGTTGGGGTTAGGGTTAGGGTTGGGGTTAGGGTTAGGATTAGGGTTGGGGTTAGGGTCAGTGTTAGAATTAGGGTTGAGATTAGGGTTGTTAGGGTCGTGGTTAGAATTAGGGTTGACATTAGGGTTGGGTTCGGTTTAGGATTAGGGTTGGGGTTAGGTTTCGGGTTAGGGTTAGGGTGAGCGTTAGGGTTAGGGTTAGTGTTTGGGTTAGGTTAGTATTAGGTTTAGGGTTAGGTTTAGGGTTGGGATTAGGGTTAAGATTAGGGTTAGGTTTTGGGTTAGGGTTGGGGTTAGGTTAGGGTTGGGGTTAGGGTTAGGGTTGAGGTTAGAATTAGAGTTGAGGTTAGAGCTAGGGTTAGGTTTAGTGTTGGGGTTAGGTTTAGGGTTAGGGTTTGGGTTAGGGTTAGGATTAGGGTTGGGGTTAGCGTCGGTGTTAGAATTAGGGTTGAGATTAGGGTTGTGGTTAGGATCGTGGTTAGGATTAGGGTTGAGATTAGGGTTGGGTTCGGTTTAGGATTAGGGTTAGGGTTAGGGTGAGAGTTAGGGTTAGGGTTAGTGTTTGGGTTAGGGTTAGGATTAGGTTTAGGGTTAGGGTTGGGATTAGGGTTAAGATTAGGGTTAGGGTTGGGGTTAGGGTTGGAGTTAGTGTTTGGGTTAGACTGAGGGTTAAGGTTAGGGTTAGGTTTAGTGTTGGGGTTAGGTTTAGGGTTAGGGTTAGGATTCGGGTTGGGGTTAGGGTCGGTGTTAGAATTAGGGTTGAGATTAGGGTTGGGATTAGGGTCGTGGTCAGAATTAGGGTTGAGATTAGGGTTGGGTTCAGTTTAGGATTAGGGTTGGGGTTAGGTTTCGGGTTAGGGTTTGGGTAAGGGTTGGTGTTAGAATTAGGGTTGGAGTTAGGTTAGGGTTAGAATTAGGATTAGGGTCGGGGTTAAGGTTAGTGTTAGGTGTTAGTTTTAGGTTAAATGCTAAGATATTAGGGTTAGGCCCAAGGGTTAGGGTTAGGATTACGGTTGTGGTTGGTGTTAGGGTTGGGGTTAGAATTAGGGTTGGGGTTAGGGTTAGGATAGGGATTAGGGTTGGGTTGGGTTGGGGTTGGGGTTAGGGTTAGGGTTAGGGTTGGGGTTGGTGTTGGGGTTAGGATTAGGGTTGGGGTTAAGGTTGGGGTTAGGGTTGGGGTTGGGGTTGGGGTTGGGGTTGGGGTTAGGATTTGGGTTGGGGTTGGGGTTAGGGTTGGGGTTGAGGTTAGGTTTTGGGTTAGGGTTGGGGTTAGAATTAGGGTTGAGGTTAGGGTTGGGGTTAGGATTAGGGTTAAGGATGGGGTTAAAATTAGGGTTCGGGTTAGGGTTAGGATAGGGATTAGGGTTTGGTTAGGGTTAGGGTTAGGGTTAGGGTTAGGATTAGGGTTGGGGTTGGGGTTGGGGTTGGGGTTAGGGTAGGGGTTGAGGTTAGGGTTGGGGTTGGGGTTAGGGTTGGGGTTAGAATTATGGTTGAGCTTAGGGTTGGGGTTAGGATTAGGGTTAAGGTTGGGGTTAGAATTAGGGTTGGGTTTGGGGTTAGGGTTGGGGTTGGGGTTAGGGTTAGGGTTAGGGTTAGGGTTAGGGTTAGGGTTGGGGTTGGGGTTGGGGTAGGGGTTGTGGTTAGGGTTGGGGTTGGGGTTAGGGTTGGGGTTAGAATTATGGTGGAGCTTAGGGTTGGGGTTAGGATTAGGGTTAAGGTTGGGGTTAGAATTAGAGTTGGGTTTGGGGTTAGGGTTGGGGTTAGGGTTGGGGTTGGGGTCAGTATTAGGGATAGGGTTGAGGTTAAAATTAGAGTTGGGTTTAAAGCTAGGGTTAGGTTTAGTGTTGGGGTTAGGGTTAGGGTTAGGGTTGGGGTTAGGGTTAGGATTAGGGTTGGGGTTAGGGTCGGTGTTAGAATTAGGGTTGAGATTAGGGTTGTTAGGGTCGTGGTTAGAATTAGGGTTGACATTAGGGTTGGGTTCGGTTTAGGATTAGGGTTGGGGTTAGGTTTCGGGTTAGGGTTAGGGTGAGCGTTAGGGTTAGGGTTAGTGTTTGGGTTAGGTTAGTATTAGGTTTAGGGTTAGGTTTAGGGTTGGGATTAGGGTTAAGATTAGGGTTAGGTTTTGGGTTAGGGTTGGGGTTAGGTTAGGGTTGGGGTTAGGGTTAGGGTTAGGGTTGAGGTTAGAATTAGAGTTGGGGTTAGAGCTAGGGTTAGGTTTAGTGTTGGGGTTAAGATTAGGGTTAAGTTTTGGGTTCGGTTTTGGGTTAGGGTTGGGGTTAGGTTAGGGTTAGGGTTAGGGTTGGGGTTAGGTTTAGTGAAATTACAATGACCCCCGATCACAGTCCGAAAACTACGTGGTTATGGTTAGCGTTGGGGTTAGAATTAGGGTTGAGGTTAGGGTTGGGGTTAAGATTAGGGTTAAGGTTGTGGTTAGAATTAAGGTTGGTGTTGGGGTTAGGGTTGGGGTTGGGGTCAGTATTAGGGTTAGGGTTGAGGTTAGAATTAGAGTTGGGGTTAGAGCTAGGGTTAGGTTTAGTGTTGGGGTTATGTTTAGGGTTAGGGTTTGGGTTAGGGTTAGGATTAGGGTTGGGGTTAGCGTCGGTGTTAGAATTAGGGTTGAGATTAGGGTTGTGGTTAGGATCGTGGTTAGGATTAGGGTTGAGATTAGGGTTGGGTTCGGTTTAGGATTAGGGTTAGGTTTACGGTTGGGATTAGGGTTAAGATTAGGGTTAGGGTTGGGGTTAGGGTTGGAGTTAGTGTTGGGGTTAGGTTTAGGGTTAGGGTTAGGATTCGGGTTGGGGTTAGGGTCGGTGTTAGAATTAGGGTTGAGATTAGGGTTGGGATTAGGGTCGTGGTCAGAATTAGGGTTGAGATTAGGGTTGGGTTCAGTTTAGGATTAGGGTTGGGGTTAGGTTTCGGGTTAGGGTTTGGGTAAGGGTTGGTGTTAGAATTAGGGTTGGAGTTAGGTTAGGGTTAGAATTAGGATTAGGGTCGGGGTTAAGGTTAGTGTTAGGTGTTAGTTTTAGGTTAAATGCTAAGATATTAGGGTTAGGCCCAAGGGTTAGGGTTAGGATTACGGTTGTGGTTGGTGTTAGGGTTGGGGTTAGAATTAGGGTTGGGGTTAGGGTTAGGATAGGGATTAGGGTTGGGTTGGGTTGGGGTTGGGGTTAGGGTTAGGGTTAGGGTTGGGGTTGGTGTTGGGGTTAGGATTAGGGTTGGGGTTAAGGTTGGGGTTAGGGTTAGGGTTGGGGTTGGGGTTGGGGTTGGGGTTAGGATTTGGGTTGGGGTTGGGGTTAGGGTTGGGGTTGAGGTTAGGTTTTGGTTAGGGAAAGATCAAGTCCTCATATGTTGAGTGTATGCTCTTTAGTGCACAGGCTCACTTTGTTCTATTCTAGAGTTAAAAAGAACGAGGCCAGACCCGTTTTCTTATACAAATACAAAAAAAATTTTTTTTATATATATAAATTGGATCCCTGGGTAAGGGTGATCCTTAAACAGTGCAAATTTAAAATCCCCAAATGGTAAATGAGTAAATAAAAAATAAAAAATATAAATTTAAAAAACATAAAATATATAAATAAATAAAATAAAATAAAAAGAAAGGATGCTTTTTTAAAATATGATTAAGAAAATAAAATCAATAAAGTTAAAATGAGAGAGCTAAATAAAAATACCCACTAAGTTCAAAAGGAACAGTGACCTGGAAAGGGACCAGGAGTCCCCATAAAGAAAGTAAAAATGAAGGGGGGGGAAAAAGACAACATTATTTAAATAAAACAAGGAACCTAAGGGACCGGATAGGGCGTGCAGTTTTTCCCAAGTCAGATCCACACCCCATATCCGGCTGAGTGATCAAAGCACAGGATCCCGGGTGAAAGCTCCATTCAATGTCTGCACACTCCCATGTCCACATACAGCTCACATTTACCTGTAAATGTATTCATCTCATGGGGCAGATTTGGGAGTTAAGATTATATCCTTGGAGCCAGGGTACCCACTCCAGTAGAAGAGCAGGGAAACAAAAGAGGGTCAAGATAGAGAAGGGGGAAGATTAGGGTTAGGGTAGGAATAAGGCTTGGGGTTAGGGTAGGGGGTTAGCAGTTAGGGTTAAGTGTTAGAATTGGGGTTCAAGATGGGAGATTGAGGTTGGGGTAGGGAGGGGGAAGGGAAAAGGGTTAGAATTGGGCTTGAAGTGAAGGTCATGGTTCGGGTTAGGATTAGGGTTCAGGGTAGGAGGGAGAGATTAGGGTTAGGAGTTAGGGTTAAGTAGGGTTATGGGGTTAGGGTTAGGGTTCGGGTTCCTGGTAGGAGGTTGAGGTTGAGGTTAGGGTTAGGGTTCATGGTAGGAGGCTGAGGTTAGGGTAAGGGTCAGGGTTAGGGTTAGGGTCAGGGTAGGAGGTTGAGGTTAGGGTTAGGGGTTAGGGTTAGGGTAGAAGGTTGAGGTTAGGGTTAGGGGTTAGGGTTAGGGGTTAGGGGTTAGGGTTAGGGTAAGCGGATTAGGGTTAGAGTAGGAGGGTTGGGAGTTAGGGGTTAGGTTAGGGTTAGGGGTTAGGGTCAGGGTTAGGGTTAGGATCAGGGTAGAAGGTTGAGGTTAGGGTTAGGGTTAGGGTCAGGGTAGAAGGTTGAGGTTAGGGTTAGGGTCAGGGTAGAAGGTTGAGGTTAGGGTTAGGGTTAGGGTCAGGGTAGAAGGTTGAGGTTAGGGTTAGGGTCAGGGTAGAAGGTTGAGGTTAGGGTTAGGGTTAGGGTCAGGGTAGAAGGTTGAGGTTAGGGTTAGGGTTAGAGTTAGGGTTTTGGTTAGGGTTAGGGGGTTAGGGTTAGGGGGTTAGGGTTAGGGGGTTGAGGTTAGGATTCGAAATAAGGTTTTGGAGTTGACGTTCCGGTCCAACCCAGGTGCGGAATGATGGTTGGGGTTGAGGTAAAAGCTCAGAAATTGTCTGGAAATAAAGTAAAGCATCACAATATTGTGGTTTTATAAAAAGTTATTCAATTTATTTTACTGGATCAAACCATGGCATTGACCGTCCCAGTGGAAGAAGTGCTGAAACCTAAAAAAAGTGCTGTAAGTGCTAGTAAAAGTGCTAACAATTGAGTCAAGTGAAAAGTGCTAATAATCAAAACAAGTGCTATATAAATACTTTAAACCATATTTACAAAGTGTGTATTTGTGCGTGCACAAATCCACCAAGTTGTGTTTAATCATCAAACCAAATCAAAACAAAACCAAACGCTCCACCGAGACGTCCATTATACAACGGATTGCTCCAGTATCAAGTGCTATTTTTACTCACAATAAATGTGACAGAATGGGTATAAAAAAGAAAAAAGAAAAGAAAGGAGAAGAAGAAGAAGGAAAAGAAGAAGAAAAGAAGAAAAAAAAGAAGAACAAGGTAAAGAAAAAGAGCAGAGGACAAAAGAAAAACAACGGGAGAAAGAAGAGAATACTGTAAAAAGAAGAATGGGTTAGCCCTATTTCCTCTCTCTATATGGGTATCTCTGGTTCCAAGTCTCCAAGTCTAAGATGTTCTCCTAGTATTGAAGCCATGAGGATGGTCTGTGTGCAGTTTACTTATCCAATATGCTTCTCTTCTTCTTCTCTGTTCCCTGTTCCATGCCCTATTGGCCTCCAAACCCGAGATCCTGAGCTTCTGTATCCCAACCCTTGCAAAATGGCATATTAAGTGTGTGTTGCGTGGTCTGTGTTGAATGGAGTAAATGTGTTGTTTCAGCCTTTGTTCCAGACTGTATTCAGTTTCTCCAATATATCTCTTATGGCAGTGTGTGCAAGTGATCATGTAAATGATATTCGTGGTCTTGAGGTTTGTTCTTTGTGGCACTAGGTGTCCCTTGTTTCCCATCTCCACTGACCTGAGCTGTTGAAAATGTGTTGCTAATATAGGAGGAATCACTCGTCGGTCTGATTTCAAACTGGCCCTGACCAGGAGATCCCGTAGATTTTTATTTCTTCTATAAGCTGATATTGGTTTGAATGACCGAAGTGGTGCGTATAGTTCTTGTGTTTTTTGGAATTGTTGTTTAAGCTTATTGTTGAGGATTTTGGATGTTTCTGAAAAAGTCGTGACTATGGGGATGACATCCTTGGGTTCCGGCACCAATCGTGTTGGGTTATTTCTGAGATCCTGCAACGTGTCTCTTTTAATGGCTCTCAAGAATCTCTTAGAATACCCTCGGGGTCTAAGGGCTTTGAATAGAGTTTGTGTTGCTTCATGGAAATGTTGATCAAATGAGCAAATTCTATGAAATCGAATGATTTGTGATTTGATTACCCCCTTGAAAGTATGTCTAGGATGATAACTTGTTTTGAATAGTAGAGAGTGGGAATCAGTGGGTTTGAAAAACACTTTAGTATGTAGTGTTTTGGAATTATTCTCCGTCGGGATGGCAAAAACTGTGGTGTCTAAAAAGTTAATGTTATCCGAATTAAGAGTTGCTTTGACTTTAATGTGTTTATGATGGGAATTGGCCAAATTCAAAAAGGTGTCAAAATGTTCCCTGTCATGGTGCCAGACCCCAAAGATGTCATCCAGATATCGATAATACACTGCGGGTAAGTGGGGACACTTTGGAAACAATGTTTCTTCCCACTCAGACATATAAATATTCGCGTAGGCTGGAGCAAATTTCTTCCCCATAGCGGTTCCTTGAACCTGTAAATATAATTGAGAATTAAATTCAAAGTCATTGCGGGTTAAATTTATTTCCAACAGCTGAAGAAGTTCTGCATCTGGCCGGCTTGAATCTGGATACCTGTTAAAACATTTCGTTATTGCCTGCAATCCTGCCTCTGTACTGATATTTGTGTAAAGGCTTTCCACATCCACAGTGAATAGGAAGGCCGAGTCTGGAATTGTCATGTTCTTGATTTTGTTTATAAAGTCATATGTATCTTTTAAGTAACTGGGATGAAGTTGTGAGACAGGATTGAGGAAATAATCAATGTATTGTGCCACATTGTAGGTCTCACTCCCACAATCCGACACAATCGGGCGTCCCTGTGGAACCTCGGAAGGGACTGTCCACGCCTGTGGGTCTTTATGAATTTTGGGCAATAGATAAAATTTCCGCTGCCTTGGTGGGTTTGGACCAATAAGATAATTAAACTGTTTAGTGTTAATGAAGCCTTTCTGTTTTAAGTCCTGTAAAATGGATGTTACCAATGATTGTGTTTCCTGTTGTAATGAGTGTGGAAGTAAAGTGTAATGACTGGTATTGTTTAATTGTCTATTTGCTTCTAGTAAGTATTGTTGTTTGTCCATTATGACGATCGCTGAGCCTTTATCTGCCGGTTTAATTATTATATCTTTGTTGGTTTGTAATTCTTTGAGTGCTCTGCGTTCTGTGGCGGTTAAATTATCTGCTTGATTGTTGGAAAAATCTGAAAGAGAATTGATAATCATCCTGTTCTTTTTAATCAACTGCTTTATAGGTAAACTGGTCTGTTCGGTGCTCGGTTCCCATCTGGATTTTTCTGTAAACTGTAAGTGTTCTTTACATTTTGTGTATTGGAAGTGGTCTAAAATTTTAAGTTGTCTATTGTAAGCGTGGACATCCCTCCCCAGCTCCCCCAAGTCCGTACCGCATGGCGTCGGGATGAAGGTGAGACCCTTGCTGAGTAAATCCTCCTGCGGACCTGTGAGACAAAACGTTTTGGATAGGTTAATGATGTTGGTGTGCTTTTTGTTGTCTGTTTTATTGCACTTCACCATTCCTAAAAGTTTAACTGATCCAACCAGTATGTAAACATTTGCGAAGCCGTTTCCGTGGTCCAGTGGATAGGGTCCCTCGGGTTCACCTTGAACCTAAGTGGGTGAAGTTCCTGCAATGGATTACCATGTGCCAGTATATGAGTGTTCAGTTTTGTTAGAGTTTCTTGTTGTCGTCTAGGTAGGATATCCGAGTAGTTTAATAATGGGGTGTAGATCGTGGCATTGGGAAAAACCACTGCAGCAATTCTCCACAGCTCTTGCAACTGTTTTTTTGTTGTACTTTCGAATGTTTGTTCTCTATTATTGATTCCTAATGATAGGACGACTTTTTGAGTGTTTGGATTAGGGGTTAATTTTTGTAACACTTTGGCTATATGTAAAAAGTTGGCTCCAGGGTAACTATCCACCTGAACATTTTCGTCACTAAAATAGGGAATTCTGGACAGGTTGGAGTCCCCTATAAACAAAACTGGTTTCTTTACTTCCAGTGTCCAATCTGCAATCTTTCTAGTGGTGTTAGGATGTCTAGTAGGAACCCAATGGTTCCTCACTTCACAGGTTTTTATTTGGGGCTCCACCCTGTCCGGATGTTCCACATGCAGGGGAGTCAACGAGAAAGAGGAAGGGGAAAGGGAAAGGGAGGATTCAGATCGGGCTTTTCTCAAGGACGTGGTCTTCCTTTCTGTAGACCCATTCATCACCTCCTTCCTCTCCTGCTTCCTATCCCCCTGGGTCGGCTCCCCCTGTGAATCAGCAATAGTAGGTTCTATTAGAACACTAACATTATTTAGGATTGCTGTTCTGTGAACTGTGGATGGAGTGTTAGCTCTCTGTTCTTGCTGCTTAAGTGTATTCAAAGGAACTTCATGTATTAATACACTAACTACCTTGGTCTTATCGGAGTTGTTGTTTAAAGGCCGAGGTGTTCCATTGCTTTTCGATAAATGCATCTGTGGAGAACTTGCCACAAGGTTTGTGTCGTCTTTACTCGGACTCTGTTTGGAGGAAGAAGAGGAAGAGATTGAAGAAGACGACGAAGAAGAAAAAGAAGAGGCGGCAGTGGAAGAAGGATTAGAGGAGCTGTTTGATACTTGGATAGGCAAACATGCAGTTCCTCCATTTTCTGTTTCCACTAGATTCTGTTCCATTTGTGTTTTGGCCTTTTCTATTATGTCTTCCCTCAATTTGTGTTTGAATCTACCTTTGGCCCATTTAACTGCTATCTGCCATTCTGTTTCCTCCATTTTGTGGATTCGATTCAGTAGTTCTGCTTTCACTTGAACGTAATGGTCTTTGAGGATCTGCATATTTGCCTTCATCCAATTTTGTGTGTTTTCCGTAATTCTATGTAGAGTTTGTTGCTTGGGGCATGCTGGTTTGATAAACTGTGTAAGTTTGTGTGTTTGTTTAGACATGCCCTTTGGAAAAATTTGCGTATGTAGAGCTGTTGTCACAATGTCTTCATGGTGTGTGGCCTGTAAGAATTTAAAATACAACTTCCTCAAATGTCTATCTAAAAATTCCCTGGGTTTTGAGTTGTGTAGATGCTGGACTGTGTGTAGTGTTTGTTCCACCCCATCTGTTTCCAAAGTCTCCAACACTGTGAATCTGTTTGTTAAGGGAATCATTGTGCCTGTAAAAAAACTCCTTTCGAGGAAAAAAAAGGTTAAAAGAAAGGAAAGATAAAAACAAAAGGAGAAAAGTCTTCATTGGTCTTACCCCATGAGTATGCTGATAAGAATCCTTGGGACAAGGATCCTGTAGCTGATTAACAACTCAGTTCCTTACCAGAAGGCCTAAGCGGCCTAGGAGTTCACCAAACAGGAAGTTTTGTAGGCCCCTCTGGCTTGGGTGTTGTACTCCAAAAAGAAGGGGGAATAAAACCGAAAAAAAGGGAGGGGGGAATAAAAACCCAAAAAAAAGAAAGGGTTTAAAAATGTGAGTACTCACAAAACGGTTTAAAAAGGATTTTTCTCCATTAAAAAATTTTTTTGTGTAAAACAGGACACAAAAATTGGCAATGTTTTCCCCGTCAAACAGTATCTTTTTGATGTGCAGTTCACGGTGCTTTTTGAGTTCGACGTCCTAACGTTTCGCAGGGAATCCTGCTTCTTCAGAGGACATATGCTTTTTGTTCCCATCCATATCCTTAAATAAGCTCTGGGGTGGGATCTAGGTTAAATTAGGGGTGGAGCTAAAATAAGGAGGTTCTGTATAATTGGTAACTATACCTGTCTGTCTCAAAACTGCCTATCTATTGGTTGTGAGTCTGAAGGAAGTGTGTGGCTTTATGGGTAATGACTTTACCTGGATAATGTAGTTTAAAACTGTTTTTGTAAACCTTGGTTCTCTTATTTTCCACCAGGTTTTCCCAGTAGTCTGTGTGGTGTAGTGGTATAGACAATAGTCTCCTACACCTAGCCTCCCTGGTTCAAGACCCACAGCAGGCAAGAGAAGAGAGCCAAGAATAAGAAGACTGCCATTGAACACAAATGTACTGGAAAAAGAGTGGGTATTAAAAAAATAAAAAACCTTAGAAATAAAGAATAGTAAGGAAAAAAAAGGGGGGGAAAGGATAAAAATGGAATAATAAAAAAAAAAAAAAAAAAAAAAAAAAGGTGATAAAACCAAATAGGATAAAGATTAAGAGATTAAAACAATAAAAGTAAAATAATTAAAATATAACTAAATATGTAAGGTGTGTACTAAGAATATGGTCTGTTCCTCTCTTTTGTTTGTAGTGGCACAGGCTAGGTTAGGTTAGGGAAAGATCAAGTCCTCATATGTTGAGTGTATGCTCTTTAGTGCACAGGCTCACTTTGTTCTATTCTAGAGTTAAAAAGAACGAGGCCAGACCCGTTTTCTTATACAAATACAAAAAAATTTTTTTTTATATATATAAATTGGATCCCTGGGTAAGGGTGATCCTTAAACAGTGCAAATTTAAAATCCCCAAATGGTAAATGAGTAAATAAAAAATAAAAAATATAAATTTAAAAAACATAAAATATATAAATAAATAAAATAAAATAAAAAGAAAGGATGCTTTTTTAAAATATGATTAAGAAAATAAAATCAATAAAGTTAAAATGAGAGAGCTAAATAAAAATACCCACTAAGTTCAAAAGGAACAGTGACCTGGAAAGGGACCAGGAGTCCCCATAAAGAAAGTAAAAATGAAGGGGGGGGAAAAAGACAACATTATTTAAATAAAACAAGGAACCTAAGGGACCGGATAGGGCGTGCAGTTTTTCCCAAGTCAGATCCACACCCCATATCCGGCTGAGTGATCAAAGCACAGGATCCCGGGTGAAAGCTCCATTCAATGTCTGCACACTCCCATGTCCACATACAGCTCACATTTACCTGTAAATGTATTCATCTCATGGGGCAGATTTGGGAGTTAAGATTATATCCTTGGAGCCAGGGTACCCACTCCAGTAGAAGAGCAGGGAAACAAAAGAGGGTCAAGATAGAGAAGGGGGAAGATTAGGGTTAGGGTAGGAATAAGGCTTGGGGTTAGGGTAGGGGGTTAGCAGTTAGGGTTAAGTGTTAGAATTGGGGTTCAAGATGGGAGATTGAGGTTGGGGTAGGGAGGGGGAAGGGAAAAGGGTTAGAATTGGGCTTGAAGTGAAGGTCATGGTTCGGGTTAGGATTAGGGTTCAGGGTAGGAGGGAGAGATTAGGGTTAGGAGTTAGGGTTAAGTAGGGTTATGGGGTTAGGGTTAGGGTTCGGGTTCCTGGTAGGAGGTTGAGGTTGAGGTTAGGGTTAGGGTTCATGGTAGGAGGCTGAGGTTAGGGTAAGGGTCAGGGTTAGGGTTAGGGTCAGGGTAGGAGGTTGAGGTTAGGGTTAGGGGTTAGGGTTAGGGTAGAAGGTTGAGGTTAGGGTTAGGGGTTAGGGTTAGGGGTTAGGGGTTAGGGTTAGGGTAAGCGGATTAGGGTTAGAGTAGGAGGGTTGGGAGTTAGGGGTTAGGTTAGGGTTAGGGGTTAGGGTCAGGGTTAGGGTTAGGATCAGGGTAGAAGGTTGAGGTTAGGGTTAGGGTTAGGGTCAGGGTAGAAGGTTGAGGTTAGGGTTAGGGTTAGGGTTAGGGTCAGGGTAGAAGGTTGAGGTTAGGGTTAGGGTCAGGGTAGAAGGTTGAGGTTAGGGTTAGGGTCAGGGTAGAAGGTTGAGGTTAGGGTTAGGGTTAGGGTTGGGGTTAGGGTTGGGGTTAGGGTTAGGGGGTTAGGGTTAGGGGGTTAGGGTTAGGGGGTTGAGGTTAGGATTCGAAATAAGGTTTTGGAGTTGACGTTCCGGTCCAACCCAGGTGCGGAATGATGGTTGGGGTTGAGGTAAAAGCTCAGAAATTGTCTGGAAATAAAGTAAAGCATCACAATATTGTGGTTTTATAAAAAGTTATTCAATTTATTTTACTGGATCAAACCATGGCATTGACCGTCCCAGTGGAAGAAGTGCTGAAACCTAAAAAAAGTGCTGTAAGTGCTAGTAAAAGTGCTAACAATTGAGTCAAGTGAAAAGTGCTAATAATCAAAACAAGTGCTATATAAATACTTTAAACCATATTTACAAAGTGTGTATTTGTGCGTGCACAAATCCACCAAGTTGTGTTTAATCATCAAACCAAATCAAAACAAAACCAAACGCTCCACCGAGACGTCCATTATACAACGGATTGCTCCAGTATCAAGTGCTATTTTTACTCACAATAAATGTGACAGAATGGGTATAAAAAAGAAAAAAGAAAAGAAAGGAGAAGAAGAAGAAGGAAAAGAAGAAGAAAAGAAGAAAAAAAAGAAGAACAAGGTAAAGAAAAAGAGCAGAGGACAAAAGAAAAACAACGGGAGAAAGAAGAGAATACTGTAAAAAGAAGAATGGGTTAGCCCTATTTCCTCTCTCTATATGGGTATCTCTGGTTCCAAGTCTCCAAGTCTAAGATGTTCTCCTAGTATTGAAGCCATGAGGATGGTCTGTGTGCAGTTTACTTATCTAATATGCTTCTCTTCTTCTTCTCTGTTCCCTGTTCCATGCCCTATTGGCCTCCAAACCCGAGATCCTGAGCTTCTGTATCCCAACCCTTGCAAAATGGCATATTAAGTGTGTGTTGCGTGGTCTGTGTTGAATGGAGTAAATGTGTTGTTTCAGCCTTTGTTCCAGACTGTATTCAGTTTCTCCAATATATCTCTTATGGCAGTGTGTGCAAGTGATCATGTAAATGATATTCGTGGTCTTGAGGTTTGTTCTTTGTGGCACTAGGTGTCCCTTGTTTCCCATCTCCACTGACCTGAGCTGTTGAAAATGTGTTGCTAATATAGGAGGAATCACTCGTCGGTCTGATTTCAAACTGGCCCTGACCAGGAGATCCCGTAGATTTTTATTTCTTCTATAAGCTGATATTGGTTTGAATGACCGAAGTGGTGCGTATAGTTCTTGTGTTTTTTGGAATTGTTGTTTAAGCTTATTGTTGAGGATTTTGGATGTTTCTGAAAAAGTCGTGACTATGGGGATGACATCCTTGGGTTCCGGCACCAATCGTGTTGGGTT
The DNA here is from genome assembly GCF_027358585.1 of Pangasianodon hypophthalmus. NCBI lineage: Eukaryota > Metazoa > Chordata > Actinopteri > Siluriformes > Pangasiidae > Pangasianodon > Pangasianodon hypophthalmus. Next base: position 1,377,415 of record NC_069728.1, on the reverse strand, counting down.
ATTTCTGAGATCCTGCAACGTGTCTCTTTTAATGGCTCTCAAGAATCTCTTAGAATACCCTCGGGGTCTAAGGGCTTTGAATAGAGTTTGTGTTGCTTCATGGAAATGTTGATCAAATGAGCAAATTCTATGAAATCGAATGATTTGTGATTTGATTACCCCCTTGAAAGTATGTCTAGGATGATAACTTGTTTTGAATAGTAGAGAGTGGGAATCAGTGGGTTTGAAAAACACTTTAGTATGTAGTGTTTTGGAATTATTCTCCGTCGGGATGGCAAAAACTGTGGTGTCTAAAAAGTTAATGTTATCCGAATTAAGAGTTGCTTTGACTTTAATGTGTTTATGATGGGAATTGGCCAAATTCAAAAAGGTGTCAAAATGTTCCCTGTCATGGTGCCAGACCCCAAAGATGTCATCCAGATATCGATAATACACTGCGGGTAAGTGGGGACACTTTGGAAACAATGTTTCTTCCCACTCAGACATATAAATATTCGCGTAGGCTGGAGCAAATTTCTTCCCCATAGCGGTTCCTTGAACCTGTAAATATAATTGAGAATTAAATTCAAAGTCATTGCGGGTTAAATTTATTTCCAACAGCTGAAGAAGTTCTGCATCTGGCCGGCTTGAATCTGGATACCTGTTAAAACATTTCGTTATTGCCTGCAATCCTGCCTCTGTACTGATATTTGTGTAAAGGCTTTCCACATCCACAGTGAATAGGAAGGCCGAGTCTGGAATTGTCATGTTCTTGATTTTGTTTATAAAGTCATATGTATCTTTTAAGTAACTGGGATGAAGTTGTGAGACAGGATTGAGGAAATAATCAATGTATTGTGCCACATTGTAGGTCTCACTCCCACAATCCGACACAATCGGGCGTCCCTGTGGAACCTCGGAAGGGACTGTCCACGCCTGTGGGTCTTTATGAATTTTGGGCAATAGATAAAATTTCCGCTGCCTTGGTGGGTTTGGACCAATAAGATAATTAAACTGTTTAGTGTTAATGAAGCCTTTCTGTTTTAAGTCCTGTAAAATGGATGTTACCAATGATTGTGTTTCCTGTTGTAATGAGTGTGGAAGTAAAGTGTAATGATTGGTATTGTTTAATTGTCTATTTGCTTCTAGTAAGTATTGTTGTTTGTCCATTATGACGATCGCTGAGCCTTTATCTTCCGGTTTAATTATTATATCTTTGTTGGTTTGTAATTCTTTGAGTGCTCTGCGTTCTGTGGCAGTTAAATTGTCTGCTTGATTGTTGGAAAAATCTGAAAGAGAATTGATAATCATCCTGTTCTTTTTAATCAACTGCTTTATAGGTAAACTGGTCTGTTCGGTGCTCGGTTCCCATCTGGATTTTTCTGTAAACTGTAAGTGTTCTTTACATTTTGTGTATTGGAAGTGGTCTAAAATTTTAAGTTGTCTATTGTAAGCGTGGACATCCCTCCCCAGCTCCCCCAAGTCCGTACCGCATGGCGTCGGGATGAAGGTGAGACCCTTGCTGAGTAAATCCTCCTGCGGACCTGTGAGACAAAACGTTTTGGATAGGTTAATGATGTTGGTGTGCTTTTTGTTGTCTGTTTTATTGCACTTCACCATTCCTAAAAGTTTAACTGATCCAACCAGTATGTAAACATTTGCGAAGCCGTTTCCGTGGTCCAGTGGATAGGGTCCCTCGGGTTCACCTTGAACCTAAGTGGGTGAAGTTCCTGCAATGGATTACCATGTGCCAGTATATGAGTGTTCAGTTTTGTTAGAGTTTCTTGTTGTCGTCTAGGTAGGATATCCGAGTAGTTTAATAATGGGGTGTAGATCGTGGCATTGGGAAAAACCACTGCAGCAATTCTCCACAGCTCTTGCAACTGTTTTTTTGTTGTACTTTCGAATGTTTGTTCTCTATTATTGATTCCTAATGATAGGACGGGTTAGGGTTAGGGTTAGGGTTGGGGTTGGGGTTGGGGTTAGGATTAGGGTTGGGGTTGGGGTTAGGGTTGGTGTTGAGGTTAGGTTTTGGGTTAGGGTTGGGGTTAGAATTAGGGTTGAGGTTAGGGTTGGGGTTAGGATTAAGGTTAAGGATGGGGTTAGGGTTAGGGTTAGGGTTAGGTTTCGGGTTAGGGTTAGGGTGAGCGTAAGGGTTAGGTTTAGTGTTTGGGTTAGGTTAGTATTAGGTTTAGGGTTAGGGTTGGGATTAGGGTTAAGATTAGGGTTAGGTTTTGGGTTAGGGTTGGGGTTAGGGTTAGGGTTGAGGTTAGAATTAGAGTTGGGGTTAGAGCTATGGTTAGGTTTAGTGTTGGGGTTAAGATTAGGGTTAGGTTTTGGGTTAGGTTTTGGGTTAGGTTTTGGGTTAGGGTTGGGGTTAGGTTAGGGTTAGGGTTGGGGTTAGGTTTAGTGAAATTTCAATGACCCCCGATCACAGTCCGAAAACTACGTGGTTATGGCTAGGGTTGGGGTTAGAATTAGGGTTGGGGTTAAGATTAGGGTTAAGGTTGTTGTTAGAATTAGGGTTGGGGTTGGGGTTAGGGTTGGGGTTGGGGTCAGTATTAGGGTTAGGGTTGAGGTTAGGGTTCGAGTTGGGGTTAGAGTTAGGGTTAGGTTTAGTGTTGGGGTTATGTTTAGGGTTAGGGTTTGGGTTAGGGTTAGGATTAGGGTTGGGGTTAGCGTCGGTGTTAGAATTAGGGTTGAGATTAGGGTTGAGATTAGGGTTGTGGTTAGGGTCGTGGTTAGGATTAGGGTTGAGATTAGGGTTGGGTTCGGTTTAGGATTAGGGTTGGGGTTAGGGTTAGGGTGAGAGTTAGGGTTAGGGTTAGTGTTTGGGTTAGGTTAGGATTAGGGTTAGGGTTAGGGTTAGGATTAGGGTTAAGATTAGGGTTAGGGTTGGGGTTAGGGTTGGAGTTAGTGTTTGGGTTAGAGTGAGGGTTAAGGTTAGGGTTAGGTTTAGTGTTGGGGTTAGGTTTAGTGTTAGGGTTAGGATTAGGGTTGGGGTTAGGGTCGGTGTTAGAATTAGGGTTGAGATTAGGGTTGGGATTAGGGTCGTGGTCAGAATTAGGGTTGAGATTAGGGTTGGGTTCAGTTTAGGATTAGGGTTGGGGTTAGGTTTCGGGTTAGGGTTTGGGTAAGGTTTGGTGTTAGAATTAGGGTTGGAGTTAGGTTAGGGTTAGAATTAGGATTAGGGTTGGGGTTAAGGTTAGTGTTAGGTGTTAGTTTTAGGTTAAATGCTAAGATATTAGGGTTAGGCCCAAGGGTTAGGGTTAGGATTACGGTTAGGGTTAGGGTAGGGATTAGGGTTGGGTTGGGGTTGGGGTTAGGGTTAGGTTTAGGGTTAGGGTTGGGGTTGGGGTTGGGGTTGGGATTAGGGTTGGGGTTGGGGTTAGGATTAGGGTTGGGGTTGGGGTTGGGGTTAGGATTAGGGTTGGGGTTGGGGTTAGGGTTGGTGTCGAGGTTAGGTTTTGGGTTAGGGTTGGGGTTAGAATTAGGGTTGAGGTTAGGGTTGGGGTTAGGATTAGGGTTAAGGATGGGGTTAGGGTTAGGGTTAGGGTTAGGTTTCGGGTTAGGGTTAGGGTGAGCGTTAGGGTTAGGTTTAGTGTTTGGGTTAGGTTAGTATTAGGTTTAGGGTTAGGGTTAGGGTTGGGATTAGGGTTAAGATTAGGGTTAGGTTTTGTGTTAGGGTTGGGGTTAGGGTTAGGGTTGAGCTTAGAATTAGAGTTGGGGTTAGAGCTAGGGTTAGGTTTAGTGTTGGGGTTAAGATTAGGGTTAGGTTTTGGGTTAGGGTTAGGATTAGGGTTGGGGTTAGCGTCGGTGTTAGAATTAGGGTTGAGATTAGGGTTGAGATTAGGGTTGTGGTTAGGGTCGTGGTTAGGATTAGGGTTGAGATTAGGGTTGGGTTCGGTTTAGGATTAGGGTTGGGGTTAGGGTTAGGGTGAGAGTTAGGGTTAGGGTTAGTGTTTGGGTTAGGTTAGGATTAGGGTTAGGGTTAGGGTTGGGATTAGGGTTAAGATTAGGGTTAGGGTTGGGGTTAGGGTTGGGGTTAGGGTTGGAGTTAGTGTTTGGGTTAGAGTGAGGGTTAAGGTTAGGGTTAGGTTTAGTGTTGGGGTTAGGTTTAGTGTTAGGGTTAGGATTAGGGTTGGGGTTAGGGTCGGTGTTAGGGTTAGGGTTGGGGTTGGGGTTGGGGTTAGGATTAGGGTTGGGGTTAAGGTTGGGGTTAGGGTTAGGGTTGGGGTTGGGGTTGGGGTTAGGATTAGGGTTGGGGTTGGGGTTAGGGTTGGTGTTGAGGTTAGGTTTTGGGTTAGGGTTGGGGTTAGAATTAGGGTTGAGGTTAGGGTTGGGGTTAGGATTAGGGTTAAGGATGGGGTTAGGGTTAGGGTTAGGGTTAGGTTTCGGGTTAGGGTTAGGGTCCATACCTTTAACTTGGAAATTTTAACATGGGCCGGAATAGGCAATCTGGATTATTTCCAAGTAATCATTTAGCAGCCAATTTGCCCATTCAAAAGTATAAGTACCTTGGAACCAAAAATTTGATCTGGATCAAACTTTTGTCCGGCGACCAGATGGCGCTATGGAGCACATTATTGGATCGTTTTCTTGGAATTACCAGAAATCATCTTTTTGGAAAGGTTAGGAAAAACACTTCTATGATGTCAGAAGCTCATTTGCATATTCCAAGTTAATTCATTAATCAAATCAATGATTTGATTTTGTAATTTGATGGAACTTGTTCATGTACATTGTTCATTGATTGGCTTTGAGTTACTGATCAGAAGGTCGGGAGTTCAAGCCCCAGCACTGCCAAGCTGCCACTGTTGGGCCCTTGAGCAATGCCCTTGACCCTATCTGCTCCAAGGGTGCTGTATCATGGCTGATCATGCACTTTGACCTCAGCTTCCTGAGAAGCTGCAATATGCAAAATGTATATGTGACAAATAAAGGCTTCTACTTAATGATCTGATACATTTGCTTTCACTTTGGAATTTGATGCTGAACTTCTTGTATGGTCCTGACCATACCTTTAACTTGGAAATTTTAACATGGGCCGGAATAGGCAATCTGGATTTTTTCCAAGAAATCGTTTAGCAGCCAATTTGCCCATTCAAAATTATAAGTACCTTGGAACCAAAAATTTGATCTGGATCAAACTTTTGTCCGGCGACCAGATGGCACCATGGAGCACATTATTGGATCGTTTTCTTGGAATTACCAGAAATCATCTTTTTGGAAAGGTTAGGAAAAACACTTCTATGATGTCAGAAGCTCATTTGCATATTCCAAGTTAATGATCTTTTCCCTAACTTTTAAATTTTCTGATTTTTTAAAATCTTTTATTCATTGGTTTTGATTTTTCCTTTTGATTTTACCTCATCTGATTTAATTTTTTTATATTTGTTGAATGCTACCTTGTACATTCTTGCTCTTTAAGGTAAATCTATTAATTTAAAATAAAAAAAAAGAAACACTTCCTGTGATGTGGCAGCGGTTAAAAAACTAACTTCCTGTCATGTGGCAGCTCATTTTCATAATCCAAAATTATTATTCTTTTCTCTAATTTTTTCAAATATTTTCTCTGTCTTTTTTACTTTGACTTACCCCTCAAATGCTTGATTGTACGATTGAGATAAATATAAGTCACTCTGGATAAGGGCGTCTGCCAAATTCCATAAATGTACATTAAAAATCAAAGAATCTTTTGATAATCATCTGATATATTTGTATGTACTTTATAAGCTGATGATTGATTGGTCACGTACATTCCAAATCAATGAACATTTTTCCCTATTCACCTAGACTTTTTGTTTTGATTTTGTAATTTGATGGAACTTGTTCATGTACATTGTTCATTGATTGGCTTTGGGTTACTGATCAGAAGGTCGGGAGTTCAAGCCCCAGCACTGCCAAGCTGCCACTGTTGGGCCCTTGAGCAATGCCCTTGACCCTATCTGCTCCAAGGGTGCTGTATCATGGCTGATCATGCACTCTGACCTCAGCTTCCTGAGAAGCTGCAATATGCAAAATGTATATGTGACAAATAAAGGCTTCTACTTAATGATCTGATACATTTGCTTTCACTTTGGAATTTGATGCTCAACTTCTTGTACCTTCCAAATAAAAGAATCTTTTGATAATCATCTGATATTATTTGTATTGATGTTATAAATGTGACGATTGATTGTTTATGTAGATTCCAAATCAAAGAATGTTTTCCCCTATTCAGCTATACTTTTCTTTCGACTTTGTAATTTGATGAGAAATGTTCATATGATTTCCCTATCAAATAATATTTTCATAATCATCTGATACTTTTGCTCTGACTTTGGAATTTGATGATAACTTCTTGTACCTTCCAAATAAAAGAATCTTTTGATAATTATCTGTTATTATTTGTATTGACATTATAAATGTGATGATTGATTGGTAATGTACATTCCAAATCAAAGAACATTTTCCCCTATTCAACTATACTTTTCTTTTGACTTTGTAATTTGTGAGAATTGTTCATGTACATTTCATGTCAAATAAAATTTTCATAATCATCTGATACCTTTGCTTTGACTTTGGAATTTGATGATATCTGTTCTTGTACATTCCATATCAAATAATATTTTCATAATCATCTGATATCTTTGCTTTGACTTTGGAAATTGATGATAACTGTTCTTGTACATTACAAATTAAAGAATCTTTTGATAATCATCTGATATATGTGTATTGACTTTATATGAATCACTGGTCATGTAGATTCCAAATCTAAGAGTAGTTTCCCCTATTCATCTATACTTTTGTTTTGACTTTCCAATTTGATGAGAATTGTTCATATAATTTCCATATTAAATAATATTTTAATAATCATCTGATACTTTTGCTTTAACTTTGGAATTTGATGATAATTTCTTGTACATTCCAAATAAAATAATCTTTTGATAATTATCTGATACCTTTGCTTTGGCTATGGAATTTGATGATAACTGTTCTTGTACATTCCAAATCAAAAATATTTTCATAATCATCTAATATATTTGTACTGACTTTATATGATCGATCATGTAGGTTCCAAATCAAAGAGCATTTTCCCCTATTCATCTATACTTTTGTTTTGACTTTGTAATTTGATGAGAATTGTACATATACTTTCTATATCAAATAATATTTTCATAATCATCTGATACATTTGCTTTGACTTTGGAATTTTGGGATCATTTTTCCAACCAAGCCAAGACATGCCTCCAACATTAGGGCCTTATTTGGATGTCCCAAATCAATGAAACTTACAGCTATGTTTGGAATTAGAATCATTATTTGCACAAGTGTTATATAGGGTATTGGGACAACTATTGGCTTTTGAAATGAAGGCCATGAATATTAAATGAAGATGAATATTTTTAGAAGAATTGAGAGCTCTTATATGCATAAAGATTAGTATATTGGAATGTTTAGGAGCCAGATTACGTCTTTGGTAGGGCTGGGCTTATGTTCCTCCAAAAAAAAGGAACATTTCTCCTAAGTAACATTTTTTCATTGAATTTAGGGATTTAGGGGCAAATATTGTCTTTTTGGAACTGGAATTCAAAACTTGAAATCTGAATTTACAGTTGTTTATTTATCCTGACAGATTTCATTTTTGGAATTCAGGATGTAAATTTTGGATTCTTCAAATCATGATTTTGCAATATTTAGGGGCAAATATCAAATATTTGGAATTCTAGAGCTTTAAAATGGAAATCGGGATCAAAATCTTGGAATAATTAGGGACAAATGTCATCTTTTGGGAATTGGATCATATTCTTGAATTTAGGGATCGGAATCTTGGAATTGCACAACAGATCTCCTTTTTGGAATTCTGTATCAAGAACTTGGATTTTTTTAGATCATAGTCTTGGAATTATTAGGGGCAAATATCCCCTTTTTGGAATTTTGAGATCATAAAATTGGAAAAAGAGATCAAGATCTTGGAATATTTAAGGACTGAAATATCCCTTTTTTGGAATTTTAAGATCAAAAACCTGGTAACAATCTATATATTTAGGGGCAAATATCCCTTTTTTGGAATTTGAGTTCCAAAATTTAGAACCAAGAACTCAAGTTTTTGAGATGAAAAACTTGGAATGAAGATATTGTGAAAGGCATAAAATATCCCTTTGAAAACAACAGACCATACATTTGGAATCAACTCATCAGAGCAAAATGCAGAATGCAAAACTCTGTAACCATTTACACTTTTAAGTAGCACAGACCCATCTTTTTGTTTTTTAGGAATTTCTATTTATTTTTTGGAATTTCCAACATTAACTAAAGAAAATGCAATTTATTGTGCAAATTCTGAATTGTGCGGTCTGTTTCACCAATATACTCCGTTTGCTCTAGAATTAGTTCACGTGTTCACGGTTATGTGAAGGGCCCCCAAATTGTCACTCGATCCTTTCAAAGGTATTTGGGCCTAAAATAACTTAATGAAAGAGTCGTAAAATGCCAAGGGTGCGACATAGTTCTCCCGAACTTACCTCTTGTCCTAACATGCAGTAAGTCCAGTGCTAAGAATGGAGCACAATTATTCCACAGCTTATTTCTCAGCAACGGACAGACCTAGAGACACCAGGTCGCTTGAGGCAGGAAGCCTGGGTCTCCCTCTGATGCTCTCTGTCGGCGCCTGTTGGGGGCAGGCCTCCGGGGAGTTAGAACCAGTGTTCGGGTTGATTTCTGACATCCTACATAAAATCTGACCGCAGAATTGAACTCCTGGTCTTGGAGAAAGCTGTGACCAGTATGAAAACTTAGGAATTTAGGGATTTATATTTACTTTTGTGGAATTTCCGACATTAATTAAGGGAAATGAATCAACCCTAGGCCTAGTTCATATTTTCACAGTTCTGTGAAGGGCCCCCAAATTGTCACTTGATAACTTGAAAGGTATTTGGGCCTAAAATAACTAAACGAAAGGGTCGTAAAATGCCAATGGTGCTGCGTACTTCCCCAAAACTCGGCATGCCACGTCACCTTGTGGCCTACTTTGGGTATGTCAGGTTTGGGGCCTTCAGGTGCCACAGTTATCTAGCTGGTCCCAGAAACACTTGGCAGGTGTTTCATTGTGTTGTCTGGCTCTATACTAGCTACAGCCTCATGTTGTAAGTCCAAGGCTGAGAACAGAGCACAATTTTTCTACAGCTTCTTTCTCAGCAACGGGAAAAAAAAGGTCTAGAGACACCAGGTCGCTTGAGGCAGGAAGCCCGGGTCTCCCTCCGATGCCGTCCGTCTGTGCCGAAAGGGGGCCGGCCTCTGGCAGTGTTCGAACCCTCGTTCAGGGTGCTTCCCTACAGCCTACATAAAATCCGACCCCAGAATCGAGCTGCTGGCCTTGGAGAATACTGTGACCCCTTCGAAAACTTTTGTTGTTTGGGATTTAGGGATTTTTATTTATTTTTTGGAATCCATGACGTTAACTTAGGAAATGAATTTTATTTTACAAATTATGAATTTGCACCCTGTTTCACCAGTGTACTCTGTGTACTCAAGGCCTAGTTCACGTCTGCCAGGTTTGGGGCCTTCTGGAGCCACGCTTCTGTGAAGGGCCCCCTAAATGTCATTTGATCCCTTCAAAGGTATTTGAGCCTAAGATAACTTGATTCAAGGATCATAAAATGCCAACGGTGCGACGTACCTCCTCAAAACTCAGCAGCCCACATCATCTCTTGGCCTAGATCATGGGTCACAGGGGTGGGGTCTCCAGAAGCCAAGGTATTTGGGCCTAAAATAACTAAACGAAAGGGTAGTAAAATGCCAATGGTACTGCGTACTTCCCCCAAACTCGGCATGCCACGTCACCTTGTGGCCTACTTTGGGTACTTTGGGGCCTTCGAGTGCCACAGTTATCTAGCTGGTCCCAGAAACACTTGGCAGTTGTTTCAATGTGTTGTGTTTCTGGCTCTAAACTAGCTACTGCCTCATGCTGTAAGTCCAGGGCTGAGAAGAGAACACAATTTTTACACAGCTTCTTTCTCAGCAACGGGGAAAAAAAGGCATAGAGACACCACGTTGCTTGAGGCAGGAAGCCCGGGGCTACCTCTTATGCCGTATGTCGGCGCCCGTAGGGGGCCGGCCTCTGTCAGGGTTCTAACCTGCTTTCGAGGGTTTTCCTGAAATGCTACATAAAATCCGAGAGGGTCTCCCTCTGATGCCATCTGTCGATGGCCATCGGGGGCCAGCCTCTACCGGGGTTCGAACCCGCGTTCGGGGTGCTTCCTGACATCCTACAGAAAATCTGACCCCAGAATTGAGCTCCTAGCCTCGGAGAACCCTGTGACCTCTCTGAAAACTTTTGTTGTTAAGGAATTAGGGATTTCTATTTATTTTTTGGAATTCCCAATGTTAACTAAAAGAAATACATTTTATTGTGCAAACTATGAATTGTGCAGCCTGTTTCACCAGTGTTCTCCGTGTACTCGAGGCCTAGTTCACGTGGAGTGGGTTTGGGGCCTTCTGGAGACACGGTTCACGGTCCTTCGATCCCTTCAAAGGAATTTGGGCCTAAAATAACTTAACCAAAGGGTTGTAAATTGCCAACGGTGCAACATAGTTCCCTTGAACTCAGCAGGCCACATCACCGCATGGCCTACTTCACGTGTGTGGGGTTTGGTGCCTCCAGGAGCCACAGTTCTGTGAAAGACCCCTAAAATGTCACTTCATCCCTTCACGGTATTTGAGCCTAAAATAACGTAATGAAAGGGTCATAAATTCCCAAGGGTGCAATGTAGCTCCACAAAACTCAGCATGCCACAGCATCTTGTGGGCTACTTCAGGTATGCCAGGTTAGGGGCTTCCAGGTGCCACAGTTATCTAACTAGTCCCAGAAACACATGGCGGGTGTTTCAATGTGTTGTGTGACTCTATACTAGCTACTGGATCATGCTGAAAGTCCAGGGCTGAGAACAGAGCACATTTTTTCCAATCCAATTCTTTCTCAGCAACGGACAAAAAGGCCTAGAGACACCAGGTCGCTTGAGGCAGGAAGACCGGGTCTCCCTCTGATGCCATCTGTCGATGGCCATCGGGGGCCAGCCTCTACCGGGGTTCGAACCCGCGTTCGGGGTGCTTCCTGACATCCTACAGAAAATCTGACCCCAGTATTGAACTTCTGGCCTAGGAGAACCCTGTGACCTATCTAAAAACTGTGTTGCTAGGGATTTAGGGATTTCTATTTATTTTTTGGAATTCCTGACACTAACCAAAGGAAATGCATTTTATTGTGCAAATTATGAATTGTGCACCCTGTTTCATCAGTGTACTCTGTGTATTTGAGACCTAGTCCAATTGTGCCAGATTTGGGGCCTTCTGGAGACACGGTTCTGTGAAGGGCCCCCAAAATGTCACTCGATCCCTTCAAAGGTATTTGGGCCTAAAATAACTTAACCAAGAGTTGTAAATTGCCAACGGTGCGACAAAGTTCCCCCAACCTCAGCAGGCCGTGTCACCTTGTGGCCTATTTCACGTGTGTTGTTTGGTGTCTCCAGGTGCCACAGTTCTGTGAAGGACCCCTAAAATGTCACTCGGCCTAGTTCACTTAGGGCCACTTCAAGGTATTTGAGCTTAAAATAACATAATGAAAGGGTCATAAAATTCCAAGGGTGAGACCTAGCTCCACCAAACTCGGCAGCCCGCATCATCCAATGGCCTAGTCCATGTTTGCCAAGTTTGGAGCCTCCAGGAGCCATGGTTCTGTGAAGAATCCACAAAATGTCACTCGATCCCTTCATTTGGGCCTAAAATAATGTGAATTAAAGGGTCACAAAATGCCAACAGTGCAACGTAGCTCCACCAAACGTGGCATGCCATGTCATCTCATAGCCTCGTTCACATATGCCAGGTTTGGGGCCTCCAGGTGCCACAATAATCTAACTGGTCCCAGAACAACTTGTCAGGTGTTTCAATGTGCTGTGTGGCTCTGTACTAGCTACTGCTTCAAGTCCAGGGCTGAGAAAGGAGCACATTTTTTCCACAGCTTATTTCTCAGCAATGGAAAAGCCTAGAGACACTACATCTTATGTAAAATCAGGTTGCTTGCGGCAGGAAGCAAACTCGTGTCAAACTCGTGCTTCCCGGCGTCCTGCATAAAATCTGACCACAGAATTGAGTCCCTCGCCTCAAAGAACTTGCCTGAAAACTTTCAGTGGTGAGCTTCTGGTTTGACTCCAAAATACCCAAATTTTAGAGATTAATATTTTAAATGTACAAAGTTATCCCTAGGGTTTAGTCTTATTATAAATAATTCCCTTATATAACTGTGTAATAATTTATATATTTCTGTAAAGCAGCTTTGTGAAAATGACCATTGTTAAAATCGCTATACAAATAAAATTGAATTGAATTTAATATTTCTCTCTGGGAATGTCATAATTCTAAATAGTTTTTAAGATATCATTCCATAACACCAGCCAGAGTAAAGACTTTGAAAGCCACCAGAATTAATTAACTCCTAATTCCCTTACGAACATCTTGGTGCATCTTTGACTGTGCAGGATGAAGTATATTTGCACATATACTTGCAATATAATACAATTACTAAGGACTAAGTCCTGTCTCTGTGTAATATTAATAATTATTAATTATTAATATTGATCACATTTGATACACACTACCCATACTACTACATTGTGTGTAAAATCTGACCCCAGAATTGAGGTCCTCATCTCAGAGAACTTGACTGAAAATCTTTGATGGTGAGCTTCCAGTTTGAACCCACTACCTGATTTTTAGAGATTAAATGTTAAATAGTTTAATTGTATAAATTTATCCCTGATGAGCAAGCCAGAGGAGACTGTGGCAATGAAAGACTCCCAGAGAACTTGAGAAGAACTGACTCGAAAGGCAAGCCATCCTCATCTAGGTGACACCAGATAATGCAATTATAAATAAATCCCTTTTATAACAGTGCACTATATGGTCATAAAGTGCAAAAATGTATATATTTCTGTAAAGCTGCTTTGTGTCCATTGTTAAAAGCGCTATATACAAATAAAATTGAATAATTCTAATTAGGTTTAAGATATCACTCCATGCTGCAATGAGCCAATTTGCAGTTTTAATTGTAATTCTGGTGGCTTCCACAGTATTTAGTGTGCCTGGAATGAGTAGGTAAGGGGATTAGGTGTAAGTACCAAGTTTGTGAACTTTGCTTCCAATTATAGCTTCTTGCTCTTATTGGCTGGTCAATGATAAATGCTAATTTTAGGGAGCGCGTTAATTGGTGCAAACTCCCGCTCTGCTCTGCTTTGCTCCACTCTCCTAATTAGCTCCGTTTTCCCTGCAGGCTGAAGGTAGGCCCCAGGTTATTGCTTTTAGTTTCCAAAAATCTGATATTTACCACTAATCATTCCACAAAATGTATATCAATCCCTAATCCAATCCATCTAGATTTATGCAGTCGTTTTCATTTCTCTTTTCATTATGCGCGATTATTGGAACATAATTTTGAGGCCTTAACTTTGCTGTTACAGTATTTAATGGCGTCACCACCCGAACCGGATAGCACCACTGATCATTTCAATTCTGTAAGTAAAAAATAATTCATACACACAGTCTCTCTCTCACACACACACGCACGCACGCACTAAAGGAATCGCTGTTTTTTTATTTGTTTAGGTGTCTTTAGTCTCGCACGCGCACGCGCACACACACGCGCGCACACACCCTAATTAAATGAATCGTTCTCTTTAATTTGTTTAGGTAACTTCAGACAGTGAAACAGGAACTGTTGCCTTTACAGAAGAGCCAGAGGAACCATTGCTTGTGAGTTAAAATAGTATCTAATATATAATCACACACACACACACACACTGATTAAAGGAATAATTGTTTTTGATTTGTTTAGGTGTCTGTAGACCGTGCTACACACACTGTTGTATTTAAACAAGAGCCAGAGGAACCATTGTCTGTGAGTAACATTATATATCTAATGCATAAGTATATATATATATATATATAAGTTCTGAAAAAACTGGACAGTTTCCAGAAAAATATCATTCTTTATATGAAAACAGTAATTCCACCAATGATTAATGTAGGGAATACTGTTTTTATTGTGGAAAGGCAATTCTAATTTTTTTTTGAAAATCACACATACTAAGAAAATATTTTGAATGATTAAGGTTGATACAGACTCATCAGGCTCAGAGTTTGAGGGGCTCCCACGATACGCTCCATGCCCTGTAAGTAAAACTACAGTGGAACTGATCAATTCTTGCACATGTACATGCTAATAAGTATATTCTGCATAGGGCCAACGCAGGAGACTCTTTTATTCAAGAGAGTTTGATTCCCTGTTGAGACACCACTTTCAAAGAGATTTGAAAGAAAAATTCATAACATACAGGCGAGTAAGTTGAGTTCCTTATGACTGTGCATCCTTGTGGTCGTAACAGAAATATTACTGTATGCTTGCAGTCCTAAACTTTAGTTATTGGCTTCTACACATTTCTTTTTGTTTCAGTTAATACACGTTCTGAAAAAAACCCCAGAGCTAGTGGAGGAGGCCAGACGTCTCCATCTGACAACAGAGAATATAAGAAGTCGGCTGAGGAAGCTGGCTTTCCGTTACGAAGAAGTTATTCGTAAGGATGCCTGGGTTTGAGGTTTAAGTTTTCCAACATTTTGATGTTATAAATAAAGGTTTCTGTGTTTAGCATTTTGTACAGGTTTTGGGGGAAAATAATTAGTCCACACTGTTTTCACAGAATATGTATCGGGCCTCCACCTCCAGTTTGCAAAGAAAGCCAAAAAAAAGTGCACCGTGCCCTCTCTGTGGCGTCTCCTTCCGAAATGTCCGCCAACATCTTATAAAGCTCCATAAAGTACTCAACAAAATGGAGCTCAGGATCTTGCTGCAGTACACGTCTGGCACGTAAGTTGTCTTCTTATAAAATCAGACCTGAATCCTCAACATTTTCAAATGGTATAGATTAACATAACTGCAAATAATAATAAATGTCTTTTTGTCTGTGATTTTAAGGTATAATGGCCTCAATGATTGCCCTATCTGCAAAAGGTCTAACTTTGTGCGTTTAGATAAACACATGAAACTATGCCATTCAGATATGACAGTAAGTATTGTCATTTATAACTTAAGTGCACTAATGCCCTGGGATGATGAGTTCATTGTTTTGAACAATGCACACTTTTTTTTTTTTTTAATTTTTATACCTTTTATTAATGTTGGTTGTGTGTCTGAATATCAGTGACTGATTTAATATCATTCTGGTACGAAATCTGAGGGGAGCTTGTTTCCAATTGTGAAAGGTCAGCTTTCATTATGGTTGTTTTATTCTTCGCTTCAGGAAGTGCAGCAGAAGGAACTTCTTACGAAAGCTAAAAAACAGACAAATCTTTTGGAACTGAAAACATTACGGGCCAAAAATCCATCCCCTCCCTTGGTTAGTACCCTCGATGTGGAGATGTTGGCCGAGTCAGATGATGAAACAAGCTCCCCTCAGCAATTGATTATGGCACAGAAGGACGTCATTACACACCAGGTTGCTCCCCACCAAGGACCAGAGGAAGGAGACACCAGAGAGAGGGAGGACACTGCTCCAACCACACAACCAAACTGCAAGGGCTGCAAGGTACAGAAAGCAGTTGTCAAACAACTGAAAGAAGAGATAAACACATTAAAAAATAAAAACCCTGTCTCTCTTGTTCACCTTGTGATGTCAAGCTTATAATCGTGTGAATTTTCTTTCGGTGCAGAAAAAGTCCTTCAGACCTGGCTTAATCATATTGAAGGCGTCACGTATCGCCAGAACGAGAACGCACGCCAGAGAGTCACACGTGTGCGATCCTGGTTGGCTTACATGAGTGATGGAGGGGTGCCAACCATGGATTTTGCTTTCTTATCAGACCCCAGCAAGCTTGTAAAGTAAGTATAGATTTAACAGGTCAACATTTTAGAATAATTAAGAATTAATGTGCCTTTCTCACTTTCCTTACAGCTGGGCGCACTCTTTGAGGAATTTTGCTGTAACAACACAAAGAATATACATAAGCTATGTGAGGTCTTTCCTGAAATTTCTCCTTGAAGCACGACTGGACACTGTGAGAGCCTCTAAAAAGAAATTGAAGGGGGCAATTTTCAGCCTAGACAGGCTTCGGAGGAAACTAACGAGCAGGCTTGTTGTACACAAACAAGCTGTTAAGGCCAAAAAATCAAGTAATTGCTTTTTGTGTTTCTTCACTTTTTTATATTTCATGGTATGTCACTTGTAATGTAGAATGCTTTTTCATGATGTTTTAATTACATTTCAGAAAACATTCTGGATGCAGTACACATACAGACCTTCCTGGAAAAGGCTAGACGAGCAATACCGAATGCTTTAGGTAAGGACACATTGGTTATGAAAACATTGCCTCTTTTAGGAGTCCCTGTACATTCATACCCTTTGTTTCATCTTCCAGTCACTCTGGAGCAAAATCCCCTGCCACAAAACCTTTACCACCTATTTGGCCTGTTGTCAGGGTTCATAATTTGCCTGACAGGGCACCGTAGGGGAGTCTTGTTGGGAATGGAGGCAGAAGAAGTCCACGCTGCACCTAAAGACAAAAATGGACGTCGAGTTATTATGGTAAGCTTTCACCTTTTACTGAATTGTCCGTTTTCCTACATATAACTTTTATGGGTCTAAAAAGGTAATATTAGTGTGAGATGAAAACATCGGTGTTAATTCCAAAGTATAAAAAAGAAACAGTACTTAAAGTAAATTTAGGGAGTAACATTTTTCATTTGGAATTGCATTTCCAAAATATAAATAGTATCCCCTAAACTGAGGAATTGATGGAATTATTCCTTTTTAAATGGTCATCTTGCTTGTCAATGGCACACGTAGAGAATATCTTTTGGAAACTTTCCAGCTTTTTGGGAATGTTAATGTAGGTATTATTTATAATTTGTCCCTTGCTTTGTGTCATGTCTTTCTTTTCACAGGTGGCAAAACACAAAACATCCTCAAAATATGGCCATGCCCTTGTCCCTTTGGAAAAGGAGGAATATGTCTGGTTTGCCAGGTTTTTATATCATAGGCACAAATATCCCATGGGCGAGTCCAAATTGTTTTTTGCAAACACAAATGGGGGTCCATTCTCCCGCTTAGCAGGCACTTTCCAGGAGTGCTGGAAGGAGTTTGGGCTGCCAGGAAAACCAACATTTGGCCTCATACGAACAAGCATCAGCACCTATGTAAGACTTGTTTCATTTAAAAATTGAACGTTATATCATTTTAATTTTGAGTACTAATTTGTTACCTCTCTGTATTGTGCACATGATGCGTTTCAGGTTGGCCGTGAACTGGATTACAAGCAGAAGGAGCAGGTACGGAAGGGAGTAAGATGAGGACATGCACAGAAGTAAGAAAAGATGCATCTCCAAGACACGCATGAGAAATTACAAAGGTGACAAGAAATATCCCGAAAGTGACATCAAGGACACCAGTACTGAAGACAGTGATGACACCACAGAAGAAACAGAGGAGGAGGATGAGGACAGAATAAGGAGGAAGGTTGCTGGCAAGACAGATGACAAACGTGACAGGAAATATCCTAAAAGAGAGACCAAAAGCACCAGTGTTGACAGCAGTGATGACACCACAGAAGAAACAGAGGAGGATGATGATGAGGACAGAATAAGCAAGAAAGTTTCTGGCAAGACACGCAAGACAGTTGACAAACGTGACAAGAAATATCCTAAAAGAAAGACCGAAGGCACCAGTGTTGACACCACAGAAGAAACAGAGGAGGAGGATGATGAGGACAGAATAAGCAGGAAAGTTTCTGGCAAGACACGCAAGACAGATGACAAACGTGACAAGAAATATCCTAAAAGAAAGACCGAAGGCACCAGTGATGACACCACAGAAGAAACAGAGGACAGGATAAGGAGGAAAGGTGCTGGCAAGACACGCAAGACGGATGAAAACAGCAACAAAGAAATAGTTGTGATACTGGACAGTAACGAAGAAGACCAGACACAAGGCAAAGACAAGAAGGATGAACAAAACAACAAAGATAGCTCAAGTATTCGAAAGGATGACGCAGGACGTAGTACAGATTCATTCCCGTGTTCAGTAATTTTCCATTCCACTAATCCTCCGCCGAGTCACAGGAGAACCAGGAGCATATCCCAGCGAGCTCGAGGCAAAAGGCTGGGGACAGCCTGGAAGGGGTGCCAACCCATCACAGGGCGCAATCGCCGACCCACTCGCACACCCCTTCACACACTACAGAAGATTGGGAAATGTGGGAGAGGAAACCATAGTCATAAAGACAATGACAAAGATGAACAACACACTGATGCAGACATGCCAGGTGAAGGAAAGGACAAAACCAGGAACAGAACAGACACAGCTGATGGAGACATGCCAAGCGAAGGAAATGAGACGGGGCACAGGAAAGACACAGCTGATGGAGATAAAGATGAACAGCAACATGCTGATGCAGACATGCCAAGCGAAGGAAATGAGACGGGGCACAGGAAAGACACAGCTGATGGAGACAAAGATGAACAGCAACATGCTGATGCAGACATGCCAAGTGAAGGAAATGAGACGGGGCACAGGAAAGACACAGCTGATGGAGACAAAGATGAACAGCAACATGCTGATGCAGACATGCCTATTGAAGGAAATAATGAGACTGGGCACAGGAAAGACACAGCTGATGGAGACAAAGATGAACAGCAACATGCTGATGCAGACATGCCAAGTGAAGGAAATGAGACGGGGTGTAAGTATCAAATTTTTGAACTTTGCTTCCAATTTATCGCTCCTTGCTGTTATTGGATGGCCAATTGTATATGCTAATTTCAGGAGTGTGCTAATTGGGGCAAACTCCAGCTCAGCTCAACTCTGCTCTGCTCTCCTATAGCACCATTTTCCCTGCAGGCTGAAGGTAGGCTGTAATTTTATTGCTTTTAGATTCCAAGAATCTGATATTTACCACTAATCATTCCAAGAAATATATATCAACCCCTAATTCTATAATAGGGGTGTCTGATCCACAAAGAGCCAGTGTGGCTGCAGCTTTTCTTTCCAAACAAGCAGGAGCACACCTCATTCTACTCGTTTAATCAGTTGGTCTCAATTATCAAACAATTCATGTGTGATCCTGTTTGTATGGAACAAAAACCTACAACCACACCGGCACTTTGCAGCTAAGATTGGACACTACTGCTCAATACACTTTTAAACATCCTGTGTAATCCTGAAAATACAAAAATAATGCAGGCACAGTCATATGACAATAACAAATGCATGTTGTTTTACTTTGATGTACACATACAGATGTTTGCAAACAACCATCCACCAGCACGAGACCAACACTTGTACACTTTGGTGGTCCGGGGGAGGAAGATGTATGAGCTACTCAGTGGCATCAATGATGCTATGGAGACCCTCGACAAGATTCAAGCAGCCTTTAACAATGTTAATGAAGCCCTCATCCAGAGCATCAATCCTTTTAAGGAGGCCTCTGACGATGGTCGTGGATCCACTGGCCACAGTGCGAGTGATATTATGGAGGCCCCTGACGATGGTCAAGTGTCCCCCGATGATGTTCATGGATCCCCTGGCCACACTCTGAGTAATTGTATGGAGGCTAGGACTGCTGAGAAGGATGGTAACAAAGGTCCATGAAGGTGAGTGTGTTTCTGTTTGAAACATTTGAAACATCAGCTGATACTTTGCCCCCAACATTGCGTTTACATTTGTAATAGAACCATCTCTTTTCTATACCAACCAGTGTGGTGTGAAGATTTACTGAGATTAATTTATTCTTTTGATTTTTTTTCTGCAGAGGAAGCCATGGTAAAGAGTGCACCTTCAGACTGAGATTCATAAACATGCACATACATGTGATCATACACACAAATCATCCACATGTACACCACACAACACTCTCTATAGACAGACAGATAGACACACAGACACACACACACACAATATTGACTTTAAATAAAATCCCAGTAAAGAAATTTTGGTCTCAATGTGTTTATTTAAAAGGTTTCAGCACTGAAAGATGTTCTAAGAGTTTCCATGAAATCAAAAAAGGGATCATACAGCCTAGGATACATCCAGATGTTCATAGGTAGAGGGTGAGGTGGTTAACATAAGTTATATAGGCCTCAAATGAAGACATTTAGAGAACAATCAGCATTCAATCCACAACCAGCAGGCTGAAGAACAGTTTCTACCCGCAGGCCATCAGGATGAATAAGGTGAATAAACTCTAATCCAGTGATTACTCCTTCTTCCACCCTTTTGCTCATGCCTCCATTACCTCCCACACACTGATCCCCTCACTGACAGCTCACAGACACTCATGCACAACCTCTTCGCCTGCTTTTGTCACTTTTGGGCATATTGCAATATTCCTAAGGGCACTATTACCACTTAACTCCTGCTAAGGACTAAGTCCTGTCTCTGCAATATATTGATTGTATTTAATACACACTATGCATACTACTGTATTACCGTGTCCTTATAAATATTTATTATATATGTGGGCAATTTCAATACTTTAATGCCTACATTATGTTTTTATCTTTTTTTTAAAAAAATACTCTCTTTTTTCTATGTAAATTCTATTTTATGTCACGAACAGTCATAAAAAGCATTTCACTACATGTTGCAGTGTGTGTGGTTGTGTGTGTGAGACAAATAAAAATTTAATTTGAATTTTATGAGAAACTGTCCCAATGAATTTCAATGGACATATTAGGGATATTTATTTAATTTTTGGAAATGCATGAAATTAATTTTATTGTGCAAATTCTGAATTGTGTGGCCTGTTTCACTAGTGTACTCCGTCTTCTCGAGGCCTATTTCATGTGTGCCATGTTTGGGGCCTTCTTGAGCCACAGTTCTGTGAAGGGACCCCAAAATGTCCCCCTATCCCTTCAATGGTTTTTGGGCCTAAAATAACTTCTTGAAAGGGTTGTAAAATGCCACCAGTGTGATGTAGTTTCCCCAAACTCAGCATGCCAAATCATCTCGTGGCCTACTTCACATATACCAAGTTTGGGGCCTCCAGGAGCCACGATTCTGTGAAAGGCCCCCAAAATGTCACTCGATCCCTTAAAGGTATTTGGGTCTAAATTAATGTAATGAAAGGGTCGTAAAATGCCATCTGTACTACGTAGCTCCACCAAATTCAGCAGCCCATGTCATCCCGTGGCCTACATCATGTTTGCCGGATTTGGGGCCTCTAGGAGCCACGGTTCTGTGAAGGGCACCAAAATTTTTACTCAATCCCTTTAAGGTCTTTGGGCCTAAAATAACTTAACCAAAGGGTTGTGAAATGCCAACGGTGTGACATAACTCAGCATACTGCATCATCTTGTGGCCTAGTTTATGTGTGCCAGGTTTGGGTCCTCCAGGTGCCACTTTGTTGTTGGTCCGAGAACAACTTGTCAGGTGTTTCACTCTGCTGTGTGGCTCTATGCTAGCTACTGCATCAAGTCCAGGGCTGAGAAAGGAGCACATTTTTTCCACAGCTTATTTCTCAGCAATGGAAAGGCAACAGGTCACTTGCGGCAGGAAGCCCAGGTCTCCTGCTGATGCTGACTACCGGTGCCCATCGGAGCCAGCCTCCGGTGGGGTCGAACTTGCGTTCGGGTGCTTCCCGACATCATATGTAAAATTGGACTCCAGAATCGAGTTCTTCGCCTCAGAGAACTTGTCTGATATCTTTCGGTGGTGAGCTTCTGGTTTGACTCCACAATACCTGATTTTTTAGAAATTAATATTTTAAATGTATAAATTTATCCCTAGGGTTTCTTCTTCTTCAGTTATAAATAATTCCCTTGTATAATTGTGTATTATATGGTCAGAAAAGTGCCAAAATGTATATATTTCTTTAAAGCAGCTTTGTGACAATGTCCATTGTTAAAAGCACTACACAAATAAAATTGAATTGAATTGAATATTTCCCTCTTGGAATGTTTAATTCATAATTCTAGTTAGTTTTTTAAGATATTGTTCCATGCTGCACAGCCAATGATAATTTGCATTTTTAATTGTAATTCTGGTGGCTTCCACAGTTTTTACTGTGCCTGGAATGAGTAGGTTAGGAGATTAGGAATAAGTATTAAATTTTTGAACTTTGCTTCCAATTTATCGCTCCTTGCTTTTATTGGATGGCCAATTGTATATGCTAATTTTAGGGAGCGTGCTAGTTGGTGCAAACTCCAACTCAGCTATGCTCTCCTATAGCACCATTTTCCCTGCAGGCTGAAGGTAGGCTCTAATTTATTGTTTTAGATGCCAACAATCTGATATTTACCACTAATCATTCCAAGAAATATACATCAACCCCTAATCCTATAAACAGGGGTGTCTAATCCACAAAGAGCCAGTGTGGCTGCAGCTTTTCTTTCCAAACAATCAGGATCACACCTCATTCTACTCGTTTAATCAGTTGGTCTCAATTATCAAACAATTCATGTGTGATCCTGTTTGTATGGAACAAAAACCTACAACCACACCGGCACTTTGCGGCTAAGATTGGACACTGCTCAATACGTACAAATGCACACACTTTTAAACATCCTGTGTAATCCTGTAAATACAAAATAATACAAACACAGTCATACAACAGTTACAAATGCAACAGATGCATGTTTTACTTGTTTAACTTGTTTTTGACTCATGTATTTTATTTTTAGTTTGATATACACATACAGATGTTTACAAACAACTGTCCACCAGCACCAGGCCAATGCTCGTGCACTTTGGCGGTCCAGGGGAGGAGGCTGTGTGAGCTAGTCCGTGGCATCAATGATGCTCTGGATTCCCTTGACAAGATTCAAGCAGCCCTTAACAATGTTACCGAAGTCCTTACCCACATTGTGAGTCATTTTATGGAGTCCCTTGATGTAGGTCAAGTGTCCGCCGATGATGATCATGGATCCACTGGCCACAGTCCGAGTCCTTTTATGGAGGCCCCTGACGATGGTCAAGTGTCCCCCGATGATGTTCATGGATCCCCTGGCCACAGTCTGAATCATTTTATGGAGGCTGGGACTGCTGAGGAGGATGGTAACCCAGTCCATGAAGGTGAGTGTGTTTCTGTTTGAAACATTCGAAACATCAGCTGATACTTTGTCCCCAACATTGCGTTTACATTTGTAATAGAACCATCTCTTTTCTATACCAACCAGTGTGATGTGAAGATTTTACTGAGATTAATTTATTCTTTTAAATTTATTTTTCCACAGAGGGAGCCATGGTACACAGCACACGTTCAGACTGAGACTCATAAACATGCACATACATGTGATCATCCACACAAATCATCCACATGTACACCACACAACACTCTCTATAGACAGACAGACACACATACACACAATATTGACTTTAAATAAAATCCCAGTAAAGAAATTTCGGTCTCAGTGTGTTTATTTAAAAGGTTTCAGCACCGAAAGAGGTTCCAAGAGTTTCCATCAAATCAAAAAAGGGATCATACAGCCTAGGATACATCCAGATGTTCATAGGTAGAGGGTGAGGTGGTTAACATAAGTTATATAGGCCTCAAATGAAGACATTTAGAGAACAATCTGTAAGTCCTGCTGTAGAAAACATGGTGTAAGTCCAGGACTGAGAAGGGAGCACAATGTTTGCACAGCTTATTTCTCATCAACGGAAAGGCAACAGGTCACTTGCGGCAGGAAGCCCAGGTCTCCTGCTGATGCTGACTACCGGTGCCCATCGGAGCCAGCCTTCGGTGGGATCGAACTTGCGTTTGGGGTGCTTCCCGACATCGTGCGTAAAACTGGACTCCAGAATCGAGTTCTTCGCCTCAGAGAACTTGTCTGACATCTTTCGGTGGTGAGCTTCTGGTTTGACTCCACAATACCTGATTTTTTAGAAATTAATATTTTAAATGTATAAATTTATCCCTAGGGTTTCTTCTTCTTCAGTTATAAATAATTCCCTTGTATAATTGTGTATTATATGGTCAGAAAAGTGCCAAAATGTATATATTTCTTTAAAGCAGCTTTGTGACAATGTCCATTGTTAAAAGCACTACACAAATAAAATTGAATTGAATTGAATATTTCCCTCTTGGAATGTTTAATTCATAATTCTAGTTAGTTTTTAAGATATTGTTCCATGCTGCACAGCCAATGATAATTTGCATTTTTAATTGTAATTCTGGTGGCTTCCACAGTTTTTACTGTGCCTGGAATGAGTAGGTTAGGAGATTAGGAATAAGTATTACATTTTTGAACTTTGCTTCCAATTTATCACTCCTTGCTCTTATTGGATGGCCAATTGTATATGCTAATTTTAGGGAGCGTGCTAGTTGGTGCAAACTCCAACTCAGCTATGCTCTCCTATAGCACCATTTTCCCTGCAGGCTGAAGGTAGGCTCTAATTTATTGTTTTAGATGCCAACAATCTGATATTTACCACTAATCATTCCAAGAAATATACATCAACCCCTAATCCTATAAACAGGGGTGTCTAATCCACAAAGAGCCAGTGTGGCTGCAGCTTTTCTTTCCAAACAATCAGGATCACACCTCATTCTACTCGTTTAATCAGTTGGTCTCAATTATCAAACAATTCATGTGTGATCCTGTTTGTATGGAACAAAAACCTACAACCACACCGGCACTTTGCGGCTAAGATTGGACACCACTGCTCAATACGTACAAATGCACACACTTTTAAACATCCTGTGTAATCCTGTAAATACAAAAATAATGCAGGCACAGTCATACAACAGTTACAAATGCAACAGATGCATGTTTTACTTGTTTAACTTGTTTTTTCCTTGTGTATTTTATTTTTACTTTGATATACACATACAGATGTTTACAAACAACCGTCCACCAGCATCAGGCCAATGCTCGTGCACTTTGGCGATCCGGGCGAGCAGGCTGAGTGAGCTATTCGATGGCATCAGTGATGCTCTGGATACCCTTGACAAGATTCAAGCAGCCCTGAACAATGTTAACGAAGCCCTTACCCACATTCTGAGTCATTTTATGGAGTCCCTTGATGAAGGTCAAGTGTCCCCCGGTGATGTTCATGGATCCACTGGCCACAGTCCGAGTGATTTTATGGAGGCCCCTGATGATGGTCAAGTGTCCCCCGGTGATGTTCGTGGATCCACTGGCCACAGTCCGAGTGATTTTATGGAGGCCCCTGATGTTGGTCAAGTGTCCCCCGGTGATGTTCGTGGATCCACTGGCCACAGTCCGAGTCCTTTTATGGAGGCCCCTGATGATGGTCAAGTGTCCCCCGATGATGTTCATGGATCCCCTGGCCACAGTCTGAATCATTTTATAGAGGCTGGGACTGCTGAGGAGGATGGTAACCCAGTCCATGAAGGTGAGTGTGTTTCTGTTTGAAACATTCGAAACATCAGCTGATACTTTGTCCCCAACATTGCGTTTACATTTGTAATAGAACCATCTCTTTTCTATACCAACCAGTGTGGTGTGAAGATTTTACTGAGATTAATTTATTCTTTTAATTTTTTTTTTCCACAGAGGGAGCCATGGTACACAGCACACGTTCAGACTGAGACTCATAAACATGCACATATATGTGATCATCCACACAAATCATCCACATGTACACCACACAACACTCTCTATAGACAGACAGACACACACACACATACACACAATATTGACTTTAAATAAAATCCCAGTAAAGAAATTTCGGTCTCAGTGTGTAAGTCCAGGACTGAGAAGGGAGCACAATGTTTGCACAGCTTATTTCTCATCAACGGAAAGGCAACAGGTCACTTGCGGCAGGAAGCCCAGGTCTCCTGCTGATGCTGACTACCGGTGCCCATCGGAGCCAGCCTTCAGTGGGGTCGAACTTGCGTTTGGGGTGCTTCCCGACATCGTGCGTAAAACTGGACTCCAGAATCGAGTTCTTCGCCTCAGAGAACTTGTCTGAAAACTTTCGGTGGTGAGCTTCTGGTTTGACTCCACAATATCTGATTTTTTAGAAATTAACATTTTAAATGTATAAATTTATTCCTAGGGTTTCTTCTTTTTCAATTATAAATAATTCCCTTGTATAATTGTGTATTATATGGTCAGAAAAGTGCAAAAATTTATATATTTCTTTAAAGCAGCTTTGTGACAATGTCCATTGTTAAAAGCACTACACAAATAAAATTTAATTGAATTGAATATTTCCCTCTTGGAATATTTAATTCATAATTCTAGTTAGTTTTTAAGATATTGTTCCATGCTGCCCAGCCAATGATAATTTGCATTTTTAACTGTAATTCTGGTGGCTTCCACAGTTTTTTCTGTGCCTGGAATGAGTAGGTTAGGAGATTAGAAATAAGTATTACATTTTTGAACTTTGCTTCCAATTTATCACTCCTTGCTTTTATTGGATGGCCAATTGTATATGCTAATTTTAGGGAGCGTGCTAGTTGGTGCAAACTCCAACTCAGCTATGCTCTCCTATAGCACCATTTTCCCTGCAGGCTGAAGGTAGGCTCTAATTTATTGTTATAGATGCCAACAATCTGATATTTACCACTAATCATTCCAAGAAATATACATCAACCCCTAATCCTATAACAGGGGTGTCTAATCCACAAAGAGCCAGTGTGGCTGCAGCTTTTCTTTCCAAACAAGCAGGATCACACCTCATTCTACTCGTTTAATCAGTTGGTCTCAATTATCAAACAGTTGATCATGTGTGATCCTGTTTGTATGGAACAAAAACCTACAACCACACCGGCACTTTGCGGCTAAGATTGGACACCACTGCTCAATACATACAAATGCACACACTTTTAAACATCCTGTGTAATCCTGTAAATACAAAAATAATGCAGGCACAGTCATACAACAGTTACAAATGCAACAGATGCATGTTTTACTTGATTATTTCTTTATTCTTTGTGTATTTTATTTTTAGTTTGATGTACACATACAGATGTTTACAAACAATCATCCACCAGCACCAGACCAATGCTCGTACACTTTGGAGGTCCGGGGGAGGAAGATGTATGAGCTACTCAGTGGCATCAATGATGCTATAGAGACCCTCGACAACATTCAAGCTTCCATTAACAATGATATTAATGATGTTCATGAAGCCCTTGGCCAAAGACTGAGTCATGTTATGGAGGCTGAGAGCCCTAAGGAGGATGCCAACCCAGTCCATGAAGGTGAGTGTGTTTCTGTTTGAAACATTTGAAACATATTGTCAGGTTACTGATACATGTCCCCAACTTTGAGTTTACATT
Source organism: Pangasianodon hypophthalmus (assembly GCF_027358585.1). Lineage (NCBI taxonomy): Eukaryota > Metazoa > Chordata > Actinopteri > Siluriformes > Pangasiidae > Pangasianodon > Pangasianodon hypophthalmus. The sequence goes on along the minus strand of NC_069728.1, from coordinate 1,350,166 downwards.
TGTAATAGAACGATTTCATCTCTATACCAACCAGTGTGGTGTGAAGACTTTACTGAAAAAAATGTATTCTTTTTTTTTTTTCAGAGGGAGCCATGGTACAGAGAGCACCTAGGGTTAGGGTTATCATACACACAAATATCATCATACACATGTACACACACACACACACACACACACACACACACACACACACACACACTGCTTTCATGTCGTATTTCAGTTATTTTCTGCTCCCACAGGCTGATGGAAATCTTCTTGTTAGTTCCAACTGCCCTCAACGTGTAGCGCTTAATGTAAGTTTTATTGCCTGTTATCAGTCAGGATTACTTTTGATATTTAATTTATTTTTTGACCTTTACAGCGGAATGATGATTATGAGGTAATGGCTAGTATAGAAATTTATGAAGAGCCTTGTTCATCCCAAGAGCCTAAAAAAGAGGTAGGCACAAATTTTAGCAGCACACATCTTATTTTCTCAAGTATCTAGGATGTTTTGATGGAGTTATTTTTATTCTCTGTACGCTCCACAGCGGGATGCCACACACCATCCATCCCAGGAAGAGGTACTATGCATATTTTAACAATCAAAAGGCTCTTATCAATCATCAATATTGTCTCGACTGTTATTTATTTAATTTTCTATCTGTACAGATTTCCGGTAAGCCTGTGAGCGGTAGGACAAAACGCCAACTGATACGTGTGCCCTCAACTGTGAGTGTACATTTGTAAAAGAGCCATCTATTCTATAACCAACCCATATGGTGTGAAGATTTTACTGAGATAATTTTTTTTTTTTTTTTTTGCAGCTGGAGCCATGGTACAGAGAGCACCTTCAGACTCAGACTCATAGAGAGCACCATCACACACACATACACACATATACTTGCAGTTGCAACATAATATAATTCTTAACAGACAATTCACACACGCACACACACACACACACACAATATTGACTTTAAATAAAATCCCAGTAAAGACATTTTGGTCTCAGTGTGTTTATTTAAAAGTTTTCAGCACCGAAAGAGGTTCCAAGAGTTTCCATCAAATCAAAAAAGGGATCATACAGCCTAGGATACATCCAGATGTTCATAGGTAGAGAGTGAGGTGGTTAACATAAGTTATATAGGCCTCAAATGAAGACATTTAGAGAACAATCAGCATTCAATCCACAACCAGCAGGCTGAAGAACAGTTTCTACCCGCAGGCCATAAGGATCCTGAATAAACTCTAATCCAGTGATTTAGTTGTAAAATATCACAATTAGTAAAATAATGGACAATATCACAAATTATGCAAAATTCAAATAAAGAAAATTCCCATGCACCTAAGCCATATTTGAATGATGTATTCACAATAAAGAAAGTCAAAAAAGAGATTAATTCAATACATTAAAAAAAAAATAGACGAATTTTAGGCGATTAGGGAAATAGATCACATTCCAAAAAGGCAATCCGCAAATGAGTGATATGCAAATCACATTTTATTGACCTTTCCAAAAAATTGATCTAATTCCAAAAATATGCTCTTGAGAGTTACCATGGAGCAACAGCGCCATGGCCAAATGGTGAACTGCAACAAAAGTGCAATTTTTGACATTTAATATCTCGAAAACGAAAAGAGATAGACCAAAATTTTTTTTTGATTCTTCAAGAGCTGAGGCAAGACTGTATTATGAGCACATTTGGGGATTTTATTAAAAATTGCAAAAATTCATATTGAATTAGGGATTTACGTCCAAGCTGGCATTCCCTGGGCCCTAATTAGGGTTGGGGTTAGGTTTCGGGTTAGGGTTAGGGTGAGCATTAGGGTTAGGGTTAGTGTTTGGGTTAGGTTAGGATTAGGTTTAGGGTTAGGTTAGGGAAAGATCAAGTCCTCATATGTTGAGTGTATGCTCTTTAGTGCACAGGCTCACTTTGTTCTATTCTAGAGTTAAAAAGAACGAGGCCAGACCCGTTTTCTTATACAAATACAAAAAAAATTTTTTTTATATATATAAAAAAATTGGATCCCTGGGTAAGGGTGATCCTTAAAACAGTGCAAATTTAAAATCCCCAAATGGTAAATGAGTAAATAAAAAATATAAATTTAAAAAAACATAAAATATATAAATAAATAAAATAAAAAGAAAGGATGCTTTTTTAAAATATGATTAAGAAAATAAAATCAATAAAGTTAAAATGAGAGAGCTAAATAAAAATACCCACTAAGTTCAAAAGGAACAGTGACCTGGAAAGGGACCAGGAGTCCCCATAAAGAAAGTAAAAATGGAGGTGGGGGGGGAAAAGACAACATTATTTAAATAAAACAAGGAACCTAAGGGACCGGATAGGGCGTGCAGTTTTTCCCAAGTCAGATCCACACCCCATATCTGGCTGAGTGATCAAAGCACAGGATCCCGGGTGAAAGCTCCATTCAATGTCTGCACACTCCCATGTCCACATACAGCTCACATTTACCTGTAGATGTATCCATCTCATGGGGCAGATTTGGGAGTTAAGTTTATATCCTTGGAGCCAGGGTACCCACTCCAGTAGAAGAGCAGGGAAACAAAAGAGGGTCAAGATAGAGAAGGGGGAAGATTAGGGTTAGGGTAGGAATAAGGCTTGGGGTTAGGGTAGGGGGTTAGCAGTTAGGGTTAGGTGTTAGAATTGGGGTTCAAGATGGGAGATTGAGGTTGGGGTAGGGAGGGGGAAGGGAAAAGGGTTAGAATTGGGCTTGAAGTGAAGGTCATGGTTCGAGTTAGGATTAGGGTTAAATAGGGTTATGGGGTTGGGGTTAGGGTTGGGGTTCAGGGTAGGACGTTGGGGTTCGGGTTAGGATTAGGGTCAGGGTAGGAGGGTGGGGTTCGGGTTAGGGTTAGGTAGGGTTAAGGGTTAGGGTTCGGGTTCCGGGTAGGAGGTTGAGGTTGAGGTTAGGGTTAGGGTTCATGGTAGGAGGCTGAGGTTAGGGTAAGGGTCAGGGTAGGAGGTTGAGGTTAGGGTTAGGGTTAGGTTAGGGTTAGGGTTAGGGTTAGGGTCAGGGTAGGGGTTAGGATCAGGGTAGAAGGTTGAGGTTAGGGTTAGGGATAGGGTTAGGGTAGAAGGTTGAGGTTAGGGTTAGGGTTAGGGTCAGGGTAGAAGGTTGCGGTTAGGGTTAGGGTTAGGGGGTTAGGGTTAGGGGTTAGGGGTTAGGGTTAGGGTTAGGGGTTAGGGTTAGGGGTTAGGGTTAGGGGTTAGGGTTAGGGTTAGGGGGTTAGGGTTAGGGTTAGGGGGTTAGGGTTAGGGGTTAGGGTTAGGGGGTTGAGGTTAGGATTCGAAATAAGGTTTTGGAGTTGAGGTTCCGGTCCAACCCAGGTGCGGAATGATGGTTGAGGTTGAGGTAAAAGCTGAGAAATTGTGTGGAAATAAAGTAAAGCATCACAATATTGTGGTTTTATAAAAAGTTATTCAATTTATTTTACTGGATCAACCCATGGCATTGTCCGTCCCAGTGGAAGAAGTGCTGAAACCTAAAAAAAGTGCTCTAAGTGCTAGTAAAAGTGCTAACAATTGAGTCAAGTGAAAAGTGCTAATAATCAAAACAAGTGCTATATAAATACTTTAAACCATATTTACAAAGTGTGTATTTGTACGTGCACAAATCCACCAAGTTGTGTTTAATCATCAAACCAAATCAAAACAAAACCAAACGCTCCACCGAGACGTCCATTATACAACGGATTGCTCCAGTATCAAGTGCTATTTTTACTCACAATAAATGTGACAGAATGGGTATAAAAAAGAACAAAGAAAAGAAAGGAGAAGAAGAAGAAGGAAAAGAAGAGGAAAAGAAGAAGAAAAGAAGAAAAAGAAGAACAAGGTAAAGAAAAAGAGCAGAGGACAAAAGAAAAACAACGGGGGAAAGAAGAGAATACTGTAAAAAGAAGAATGGGTTAGCCCTATTTCCTCTCTCTATATGGGTATCTCTGGTTCCAAGTCTCCAAGTCTAAGATGTTCTCCTAGTATTGAAGCCATGAGGATGGTCTGTGTGCAGTTTATTTATCCAATATACTTCTCTTCTTCTTCTCTGTTCCCTGTTCCATGCCCTATTGGCCTCCAAACCCGAGATCCTGAGCTTCTGTATCCCAACCCTTGCAAAATGGCATATTAAGTGTGTGTTGCGTGGTCTGTGTTGAATGGAGTAAATGTGTTGTTTCAGCCTTTGTTCCAGACTGTACTCAGTTTCTCCAATATATCTCTTATGGCAGTGTGTGCAAGTGATCATGTAAATGATATTCGTGGTCTTGAGGTTTGTTCTTTGTGGCACTAGGTGTCCCTTGTTTCCCATCTCCACTGACCTGAGCTGTTGAAAATGTGTTGCTAATATAGGAGGAATCACTCGTCGGTCTGATTTCAAACTGGCCCTGACCAGGAGATCCCGTAGATTTTTATTTCTTCTATAAGCTGATATTGGTTTGAATGACCGAAGTGGTGCGTATAGTTCTTGTGTTTTTTGGAATTGTTGTTTAAGCTTATTGTTGAGGATTTTGGATGTTTCTGAAAAAGTCGTGACTATGGGGATGACATCCTTGGGTTCCGGCACCAATCGTGTTGGGTTATTTCTGAGATCCTGCAACGTGTCTCTTTTGATGGCTCTCAAGAATCTGTTAGAAAATCCTCGGGATCTAAGGGCTTTGAATAGAGTTTGTGTTGCTTCATGGAAATGTTGATCAAGTGAGCAAATTCTATGAAATCGAATGATTTGTGATTTGATTACCCCCTTGAAAGTATGTCTAGGATGATAACTTGTTTTAAATAGTAGAGAGTGGGAATCAGTGGGTTTGAAAAACACTTTAGTATGTAGTGTTTTGGAATTATTCTCCGTCGGGATGGCAAAAACTGTAATGTCTAAAAAGTTAATGTTATCCGAATTAAGAGTTGCTTTGACTTTAATGTGTTTATGATGGGAATTGGCCAAATTCAAAAAGGTGTCAAAATGTTCCCTGTCATGGTGCCAGACCCCAAAGATGTCATCCAGATATCGATAATACACTGCGGGTAAGTGGGGACACTTTGGAAACAATGTTTCTTCCCACTCAGACATATAAATATTCGCGTAGGCTGGAGCAAATTTCTTCCCCATAGCAGTTCCTTGAACCTGTAAATATAATTGAGAGTTAAATTCAAAGTCATTGCAGGTTAAATTTATTTCCAACAGCTGAAGAAGTTCTGCATCTGGCCGGCTTGAATCTGGATACCTGTTAAAACATTTCGTTATTGCCTGCAATCCTGCCTCTGTACTGATATTTGTGTAAAGGCTTTCCACATCCACAGTGAATAGGAAGGCCGAGTCTGGAATTGTCATGTTCTTGATTTTGTTTATAAAGTCATATGTATCTTTTAAGTAACTGGGATGAAGTTGTGAGACAGGATTGAGGAAATAATCAATGTATTGTGCCACATTGTAGGTCTCACTCCCACAATCCGACACAATCGGGCGTCCCTGTGGAACCTCGGAAGGGACTGTCCACGCCTGTGGGTCTTTATGAATTTTGGGCAATAGATAAAATTTCCGCTGCCTTGGTGGGTTTGGACAAATAAGGTAATTAAACTGTTTAGTGTTAATGAAGCCTTTCTGTTTTAAGTCCTGTAAAATGGATGTTACCAATGATTGTGTTTCCTGTTGTAATGAGTGTGGAAGTAAAGTGTAATGATTGGTATTGTTTAATTGTCTATTTGCTTCTAGTAAGTATTGTTGTTTGTCCATTATGACGATCACAGAGCCTTTATCTGCCGGTTTAATTATTATATCTTTGTTGGTTTGTAATTCTTTGAGTGCTCTGCGTTCTGTGGCGGTTAAATTATCTGCTTGATTGTTGGAAAAGTCTGAAAGAGAATTGATAATCCTCCTGTTCTTTTTAATCAACTGCTTTATAGGTGAACTGGTCTGTTTGGTGCTCGGTTCCCATCTGGATTTTTCTGTGAATTGTACTTGTTCTTTACATTTTGTGTACTGGAAGTGGTCTAAAATTTTAAGTTGTCTATTGTAAGCGTGGACATCCCTCCCCAGCTCCCCCAAGTCTGTACTGCATGGCGTCAGGATGAAGGTGAGACCCTTGTTGACCTGTGAGACAAAAAGTTTTGGATAGGTTACTGATGTTGGTGTGCTTTTTATTGTCTGTTTTATTGCACTTCACCATTCCTAAAAGTTTAACTGATCCAACCAGTATGTAAACATTTGTGAATCCGTGGTCCAGTGGATCGGGTCCCTTGGGTACACCTTGAACCTAAGTGGGTGAAGTTCCTGCAATGGATTACCATGTGCCAGTATATGAGTGTTCAGTTTTGTTAGAGTTTCTTGTTGTCGTCTAGGTAGGATATCTGAGTAGTTTAATAATGGGGTGTAGATCGGGGCATTGGGAAAAACCACTGCAGCAATTCTCCACAACTCTTGCAACTGTTTTTTTGTTGTACTTTCTAAAGTTTGTTCTCTATTATTAATTCCTAATGATAGGACGATTTTTTGAGCATTTGGGTTAGGAGTTAATTTTTGAAACACCTTGGCTATATGTAAAAAGTTGGCTCCAGGGTTAGGGTTGGGGTTAGGGTTAAGATTAGGGTTAGGGTTAGGGTTGGGGTTTGGTTCAGAGTTAGGGTTGGGGTTTGAGTTAGTGTTTGGGTTAGAGTGAAGGTTAGGATTAAGGTTAGGGTTGGGGTTAGGGTTGGGGTTAGAATTAGGGTTGGGGTTAGGGTTAGAGTTGGGGTAGGGGTTAGGGATAGAATTAATGTTGCAGTTGGGGTTAGGAAAGGGATTAGCGTTGGGGTTAGGATTAGAGTTGGAGTTAGAATTAGGATTAGGGTTGGGGTTAGGGTTAGGGTAAGGGTTAGGATTAGGGTTGGGGTTGGGGTTAGGGTTGGGTTAGGGTTAGGGTTACCACACTCCCACTCTGACACTCAACCTGATAGGTTAGGTATGTTAGGGCTAGGGTTATGGTAAGGGGCAACCCCACCCCCACCCCCACCCCCACCCTGATATCTTTTATTGGTCCCACAGAAGAAAAAGAACAGAGTGCAATATGATACTAAAAAAAAAGAAAATGCTGGTTGTTGCTTCTCGGCCTTTTGGCTACGATCAGTTGTCCTATCTGTTCTTGTGTTTATTGAATGTCTGATACATTCTCTCCTCGAGGACTCTATATTAAATGGATTTTTAGAGCTGAGAGAGGGGCTGGCTCCATCCACTCCACACATCAACCTGGTATTACAGTACCTCCACGGATGGTGCACCTTCTCAAAATGTTGAAAGAAAGAAGTTGTTTTATTTTCTCTTCTTTCACAAAGACCACAACCATAAGAGTGGCTAGAAAGAAGTAAGGGAAGCAACTCCAACCCCACAGACAGCTTTAGGATGGCTTAAACACTGAGTGAGTGAGTGAGTGAGTGAGTGACTGAGTGATTGAGTGAGTGAGTGGGTGATGGCTATCTCTAAAAGTGATTGGGAACTAGTAATCTGGCTCAGTGTAAGGTGACTTGAGCAACCCCATCCCCACCCTGATATCTTTTATAGCTCCCACAGAAGAAAAAAGAGCACAGTGCCATATGGTACTTAAAAAAAGGGAACAGATGTAATTTGTAAATGTTTCAGCTGTGCTTAGTGAGAAAGGAGGGAGAATAACAGGTTTTAATACAAACTATAGCCCATTGCATAAACACTAACTAACTGAGTGACTGACTGACTGGCTGACTGACTAAGTGAGTGGATGGGTGTATGATGGCTATCTCTATAAGTGATTGGGAACTAGTAATCTGGCTCAGTGTAAGGTGACTTGAGCAACCCCACCCCCAGCCCCACCCTGATATCTTTTATAGATCCCACAGAAGAAAAAGAACAGAGTGCCATATGATACTTTAAAAAAAAAAAAAAAAAAAAAAAAAAAAAAGAAGAGATATAATTTGTAAATGTTCCAGCTGTGCTTAGTGAGAAAGGTGGGAGAATAACAGGTTTTAATACAATCTAGAGCCCATTGCTAAATCTAATCAAATCCTACACCTATAGCGACTGCTCTGCCTGTTTCCAATAGCTATCAAGGTGACAAAAGACATTGCCCAGTATCTGTTGGGGGTGGAGTCTGCCTACCACTCTGGAGTCACCGCTTTACTGTGGGGTGTTCTTCAGGCCAGAGGAAAATGCTGGTTGGGTAGACTATGATCCTGCCCCACACTGCTTGTCAGTAGGTGGCAGTAATGTAGCTAAAAGTTGTATGGCATCTGCCATTAAACACCAAGAAGAAGAAAATGCTGGTTGTTGCTTCTCGGCCTTTTGGCTACAATCAGTTGTCCTATCTGTTCTTGTGTTTATTGAATGTCTGATACATTCTCTCCTCGAGGACTCTATATTAAATGGATTTTTAGAGCTGAGAGAGGGGCTGGCTCCATCCACTCCACACATCAACCTGGTATTACAGTACCTCCACGGATGGTGCACCTTCTCAAAATGTTGAAAGAAAGAAGTTGTTTTATTTTCTCTTCTTTCACAAAGACCACAACCATAAGAGTGGCTAGAAAGAAGTAAGGGAAGCAACTCCAACCCCACAGACAGCTTTAGGATGGCTTAAACACTGAGTGAGTGAGTGAGTGAGTGATGGCTATCTCTATAAGTGATTGGGAACTAGTAATCTGGCTCAGTGGAAGGTGACTTGAGCAACCCCACCCCCAGCCCCACCCTGATATATTTTATAGATCCCACAGAAGAAAAAGAACAGAGTGCCATATGATACTTTAAAAAAAAAAAAAAAAAAAAAAAAAAAGAAGAGATATAATTTGTAAATGTTCCAGCTGTGCTTAGTGAGAAAGGTGGGAGAATAACAGGTTTTAATACAATCTAGAGCCCATTGCTAAATCTAATCAAATCCTACACCTATAGCGACTGCTCTGCCTGTTTCCAATAGCTATCAAGGTGACAAAAGACATTGCCCAGTATCTGTTGGGGGTGGAGTCTGCCTACCACTCTGGAGTCACCGCTTTACTGTGGGGTGTTCTTCAGGCCAGAGGAAAATGCTGGTTGGGTAGACTATGATCCTGCCCCACACTGCTTGTCAGTAGGTGGCAGTAATGTAGCTAAAAGTTGTATGGCATCTGCCATTAAACACCAAGAAGAAGAAAATGCTGGTTGTTGCTTCTCGGCCTTTTGGCTACGATCAGTTGTCCTATCTGTTCTTGTGTTTATTGAATGTCTGATACATTCTCTCCTCGAGGACTCTATATTAAATGGATTTTTAGAGCTGAGAGAGGGGCTGGCTCCATCCACTCCACACATCAACCTGGTATTACAGTACCTCCACGGATGGTGCACCTTCTCAAAATGTTGAAAGAAAGAAGTTGTTTTATTTTCTCTTCTTTCACAAAGACCACAACCATAAGAGTGGCTAGAAAGAAGTAAGGGAAGCAACTCCAACCCCACAGACAGCTTTAGGATGGCTTAAACACTGAGTGAGTGAGTGAGTGAGTGATGGCTATCTCTATAAGTGATTGGGAACTAGTAATCTGGCTCAGTGTAAGGTGACTTGAGCAACCCCATCCCCACCCTGATATCTTTTATAGATCCCACAGAAGAAAAAAGAGCACAGTGCCATATGGTACTTAAAAAAAGGGAACAGATGTAATTTGTAAATGTTTCAGCTGTGCTTAGTGAGAAAGGAGGGAGAATAACAGGTTTTAATACAAACTATAGCCCATTGCATAAACACTAACTAACTGAGTGACTGACTGACTGGCTGACTGACTAAGTGAGTGGATGGGTGTATGATGGCTATCTCTATAAGTGATTGGGAACTAGTAATCTGGCTCAGTGTAAGGTGACTTGAGCAACCCCACCCCCAGCCCCACCCTGATATCTTTTATAGATCCCACAGAAGAAAAAGAACAGAGTGCCATATGATACTTTAAAAAAAAAAAAAAAAAAAGAAGAGATATAATTTGTAAATGTTCCAGCTGTGCTTAGTGAGAAAGGTGGGAGAATAACAGGTTTTAATACAATCTAGAGCCCATTGCTAAATCTAATCAAATCCTACACCTATAGCGACTGCTCTGCCTGTTTCCAATAGCTATCAAGGTGACAAAAGACATTGCCCAGTATCTGTTGGGGGTGGAGTCTGCCTACCACTCTGGAGTCACCGCTTTACTGTGGGGTGTTCTTCAGGCCAGAGGAAAATGCTGGTTGGGTAGACTATGATCCTGCCCCACACTGCTTGTCAGTAGGTGGCAGTAATGTAGCTAAAAGTTGTATGGCATCTGCCATTAAACACCAAGAAGAAGAAAATGCTGGTTGTTGCTTCTCGGCCTTTTGGCTACGATCAGTTGTCCTATCTGTTCTTGTGTTTATTGAATGTCTGATACATTCTCTCCTCGAGGACTCTATATTAAATGGATTTTTAGAGCTGAGAGAGGGGCTGGCTCCATCCACTCCACACATCAACCTGGTATTACAGTACCTCCACGGATGGTGCACCTTCTCAAAATGTTGAAAGAAAGAAGTTGTTTTATTTTCTCTTCTTTCACAAAGACCACAACCATAAGAGTGGCTAGAAAGAAGTAAGGGAAGCAACTCCAACCCCACAGACAGCTTTAGGATGGCTTAAACACTGAGTGAGTGAGTGAGTGAGTGATGGCTATCTCTATAAGTGATTGGGAACTAGTAATCTGGCTCAGTGTAAGGTGACTTGAGCAACCCCATCCCCACCCTGATATCTTTTATAGATCCCACAGAAGAAAAAAGAGCACAGTGCCATATGGTACTTAAAAAAAGGGAACAGATGTAATTTGTAAATGTTTCAGCTGTGCTTAGTGAGAAAGGAGGGAGAATAACAGGTTTTAATACAAACTATAGCCCATTGCATAAACACTAACTAACTGAGTGACTGACTGACTGGCTGACTGACTAAGTGAGTGGATGGGTGTATGATGGCTATCTCTATAAGTGATTGGGAACTAGTAATCTGGCTCAGTGTAAGGTGACTTGAGCAACCCCACCCCCAGCCCCACCCTGATATCTTTTATAGATCCCACAGAAGAAAAAGAACAGAGTGCCATATGATACTTTAAAAAAAAAAAAAAAAAAAGAAGAGATATAATTTGTAAATGTTCCAGCTGTGCTTAGTGAGAAAGGTGGGAGAATAACAGGTTTTAATACAATCTAGAGCCCATTGCTAAATCTAATCAAATCCTACACCTATAGCGACTGCTCTGCCTGTTTCCAATAGCTATCAAGGTGACAAAAGACATTGCCCAGTATCTGTTGGGGGTGGAGTCTGCCTACCACTCTGGAGTCACCGCTTTACTGTGGGGTGTTCTTCAGGCCAGAGGAAAATGCTGGTTGGGTAGACTATGATCCTGCCCCACACTGCTTGTCAGTAGGTGGCAGTAATGTAGCTAAAAGTTGTATGGCATCTGCCATTAAACACCAAGAAGAAGAAAATGCTGGTTGTTGCTTCTCGGCCTTTTGGCTACGATCAGTTGTCCTATCTGTTCTTGTGTTTATTGAATGTCTGATACATTCTCTCCTCGAGGACTCTATATTAAATGGATTTTTAGAGCTGAGAGAGGGGCTGGCTCCATCCACTCCACACATCAACCTGGTATTACAGTACCTCCACGGATGGTGCACCTTCTCAAAATGTTGAAAGAAAGAAGTTGTTTTATTTTCTCTTCTTTCACAAAGACCACAACCATAAGAGTGGCTAGAAAGAAGTAAGGGAAGCAACTCCAACCCCACAGACAGCTTTAGGATGGCTTAAACACTGAGTGAGTGAGTGAGTGAGTGAGTGATGGCTATCTCTATAAGTGATTGGGAACTAGTAATCTGGCTCAGTGTAAGGTGACTTGAGCAACCCCATCCCCACCCTGATATCTTTTATAGATCCCACAGAAGAAAAAAGAGCACAGTGCCATATGGTACTTAAAAAAAGGGAACAGATGTAATTTGTAAATGTTTCAGCTGTGCTTAGTGAGAAAGGAGGGAGAATAACAGGTTTTAATACAAACTATAGCCCATTGCATAAACACTAACTAACTGAGTGACTGACTGACTGGCTGACTGACTAAGTGAGTGGATGGGTGTATGATGGCTATCTCTATAAGTGATTGGGAACTAGTAATCTGGCTCAGTGTAAGGTGACTTGAGCAACCCCACCCCCAGCCCCACCCTGATATCTTTTATAGATCCCACAGAAGAAAAAGAACAGAGTGCCATATGATACTTTAAAAAAAAAAAAAAAAAAAGAAGAGATATAATTTGTAAATGTTCCAGCTGTGCTTAGTGAGAAAGGTGGGAGAATAACAGGTTTTAATACAATCTAGAGCCCATTGCTAAATCTAATCAAATCCTACACCTATAGCGACTGCTCTGCCTGTTTCCAATAGCTATCAAGGTGACAAAAGACATTGCCCAGTATCTGTTGGGGGTGGAGTCTGCCTACCACTCTGGAGTCACCGCTTTACTGTGGGGTGTTCTTCAGGCCAGAGGAAAATGCTGGTTGGGTAGACTATGATCCTGCCCCACACTGCTTGTCAGTAGGTGGCAGTAATGTAGCTAAAAGTTGTATGGCATCTGCCATTAAACACCAAGAAGAAGAAAATGCTGGTTGTTGCTTCTCGGCCTTTTGGCTACGATCAGTTGTCCTATCTGTTCTTGTGTTTATTGAATGTCTGATACATTCTCTCCTCGAGGACTCTATATTAAATGGATTTTTAGAGCTGAGAGAGGGGCTGGCTCCATCCACTCCACACATCAACCTGGTATTACAGTACCTCCACGGATGGTGCACCTTCTCAAAATGTTGAAAGAAAGAAGTTGTTTTATTTTCTCTTCTTTCACAAAGACCACAACCATAAGAGTGGCTAGAAAGAAGTAAGGGAAGCAACTCCAACCCCACAGACAGCTTTAGGATGGCTTAAACACTGAGTGAGTGAGTGAGTGAGTGATGGCTATCTCTATAAGTGATTGGGAACTAGTAATCTGGCTCAGTGTAAGGTGACTTGAGCAACCCCATCCCCACCCTGATATCTTTTATAGATCCCACAGAAGAAAAAAGAGCACAGTGCCATATGGTACTTAAAAAAAGGGAACAGATGTAATTTGTAAATGTTTCAGCTGTGCTTAGTGAGAAAGGAGGGAGAATAACAGGTTTTAATACAAACTATAGCCCATTGCATAAACACTAACTAACTGAGTGACTGACTGACTGGCTGACTGACTAAGTGAGTGGATGGGTGTATGATGGCTATCTCTATAAGTGATTGGGAACTAGTAATCTGGCTCAGTGTAAGGTGACTTGAGCAACCCCACCCCCAGCCCCACCCTGATATCTTTTATAGATCCCACAGAAGAAAAAGAACAGAGTGCCATATGATACTTTAAAAAAAAAAAAAAAAAAAAAAAAAAAAAAAGAAGAGATATAATTTGTAAATGTTCCAGCTGTGCTTAGTGAGAAAGGTGGGAGAATAACAGGTTTTAATACAATCTAGAGCCCATTGCTAAATCTAATCAAATCCTACACCTATAGCGACTGCTCTGCCTGTTTCCAATAGCTATCAAGGTGACAAAAGACATTGCCCAGTATCTGTTGGGGGTGGAGTCTGCCTACCACTCTGGAGTCACCGCTTTACTGTGGGGTGTTCTTCAGGCCAGAGGAAAATGCTGGTTGGGTAGACTATGATCCTGCCCCACACTGCTTGTCAGTAGGTGGCAGTAATGTAGCTAAAAGTTGTATGGCATCTGCCATTAAACACCAAGAAGAAGAAAATGCTGGTTGTTGCTTCTCGGCCTTTTGGCTACGATCAGTTGTCCTATCTGTTCTTGTGTTTATTGAATGTCTGATACATTCTCTCCTCGAGGACTCTATATTAAATGGATTTTTAGAGCTGAGAGAGGGGCTGGCTCCATCCACTCCACACATCAACCTGGTATTACAGTACCTCCACGGATGGTGCACCTTCTCAAAATGTTGAAAGAAAGAAGTTGTTTTATTTTCTCTTCTTTCACAAAGACCACAACCATAAGAGTGGCTAGAAAGAAGTAAGGGAAGCAACTCCAACCCCACAGACAGCTTTAGGATGGCTTAAACACTGAGTGAGTGAGTGAGTGAGTGAGTGATGGCTATCTCTATAAGTGATTGGGAACTAGTAATCTGGCTCAGTGTAAGGTGACTTGAGCAACCCCATCCCCACCCTGATATCTTTTATAGATCCCACAGAAGAAAAAAGAGCACAGTGCCATATGGTACTTAAAAAAAGGGAACAGATGTAATTTGTAAATGTTTCAGCTGTGCTTAGTGAGAAAGGAGGGAGAATAACAGGTTTTAATACAAACTATAGCCCATTGCATAAACACTAACTAACTGAGTGACTGACTGACTGGCTGACTGACTAAGTGAGTGGATGGGTGTATGATGGCTATCTCTATAAGTGATTGGGAACTAGTAATCTGGCTCAGTGTAAGGTGACTTGAGCAACCCCACCCCCACCCCCACCCTGATATCTTTTATAGATCCCACAGAAGAAAAAGAACAGAGTGCCATATGATACTTTAAAAAAAAAAAAAAAAAAAAAAAAAAAAGAAGAGATATAATTTGTAAATGTTCCAGCTGTGCTTAGTGAGAAAGGTGGGAGAATAACAGGTTTTAATACAATCTAGAGCCCATTGCTAAATCTAATCAAATCCTACACCTATAGCGACTGCTCTGCCTGTTTCCAATAGCTATCAAGGTGACAAAAGACATTGCCCAGTATCTGTTGGGGGTGGAGTCTGCCTACCACTCTGGAGTCACCGCTTTACTGTGGGGTGTTCTTCAGGCCAGAGGAAAATGCTGGTTGGGTAGACTATGATCCTGCCCCACACTGCTTGTCAGTAGGTGGCAGTAATGTAGCTAAAAGTTGTATGGCATCTGCCATTAAACACCAAGAAGAAGAAAATGCTGGTTGTTGCTTCTCGGCCTTTTGGCTACGATCAGTTGTCCTATCTGTTCTTGTGTTTATTGAATGTCTGATACATTCTCTCCTCGAGGACTCTATATTAAATGGATTTTTAGAGCTGAGAGAGGGGCTGGCTCCATCCACTCCACACATCAACCTGGTATTACAGTACCTCCACGGATGGTGCACCTTCTCAAAATGTTGAAAGAAAGAAGTTGTTTTATTTTCTCTTCTTTCACAAAGACCACAACCATAAGAGTGGCTAGAAAGAAGTAAGGGAAGCAACTCCAACCCCACAGACAGCTTTAGGATGGCTTAAACACTGAGTGAGTGAGTGAGTGAGTGAGTGATGGCTATCTCTATAAGTGATTGGGAACTAGTAATCTGGCTCAGTGTAAGGTGACTTGAGCAACCCCATCCCCACCCTGATATCTTTTATAGATCCCACAGAAGAAAAAAGAGCACAGTGCCATATGGTACTTAAAAAAAGGGAACAGATGTAATTTGTAAATGTTTCAGCTGTGCTTAGTGAGAAAGGAGGGAGAATAACAGGTTTTAATACAAACTATAGCCCATTGCATAAACACTAACTAACTGAGTGACTGACTGACTGGCTGACTGACTAAGTGAGTGGATGGGTGTATGATGGCTATCTCTATAAGTGATTGGGAACTAGTAATCTGGCTCAGTGTAAGGTGACTTGAGCAACCCCACCCCCAGCCCCACCCTGATATCTTTTATAGATCCCACAGAAGAAAAAGAACAGAGTGCCATATGATACTTTAAAAAAAAAAAAAAAAAAAAAAAAAAAAAGAAGAGATATAATTTGTAAATGTTCCAGCTGTGCTTAGTGAGAAAGGTGGGAGAATAACAGGTTTTAATACAATCTAGAGCCCATTGCTAAATCTAATCAAATCCTACACCTATAGCGACTGCTCTGCCTGTTTCCAATAGCTATCAAGGTGACAAAAGACATTGCCCAGTATCTGTTGGGGGTGGAGTCTGCCTACCACTCTGGAGTCACCGCTTTACTGTGGGGTGTTCTTCAGGCCAGAGGAAAATGCTGGTTGGGTAGACTATGATCCTGCCCCACACTGCTTGTCAGTAGGTGGCAGTAATGTAGCTAAAAGTTGTATGGCATCTGCCATTAAACACCAAGAAGAAGAAAATGCTGGTTGTTGCTTCTCGGCCTTTTGGCTACGATCAGTTGTCCTATCTGTTCTTGTGTTTATTGAATGTCTGATACATTCTCTCCTCGAGGACTCTATATTAAATGGATTTTTAGAGCTGAGAGAGGGGCTGGCTCCATCCACTCCACACATCAACCTGGTATTACAGTACCTCCACGGATGGTGCACCTTCTCAAAATGTTGAAAGAAAGAAGTTGTTTTATTTTCTCTTCTTTCACAAAGACCACAACCATAAGAGTGGCTAGAAAGAAGTAAGGGAAGCAACTCCAACCCCACAGACAGCTTTAGGATGGCTTAAACACTGAGTGAGTGAGTGAGTGAGTGATGGCTATCTCTATAAGTGATTGGGAACTAGTAATCTGGCTCAGTGTAAGGTGACTTGAGCAACCCCATCCCCACCCTGATATCTTTTATAGATCCCACAGAAGAAAAAAGAGCACAGTGCCATATGGTACTTAAAAAAAGGGAACAGATGTAATTTGTAAATGTTTCAGCTGTGCTTAGTGAGAAAGGAGGGAGAATAACAGGTTTTAATACAAACTATAGCCCATTGCATAAACACTAACTAACTGAGTGACTGACTGACTGGCTGACTGACTAAGTGAGTGGATGGGTGTATGATGGCTATCTCTATAAGTGATTGGGAACTAGTAATCTGGCTCAGTGTAAGGTGACTTGAGCAACCCCACCCCCAGCCCCACCCTGATATCTTTTATAGATCCCACAGAAGAAAAAGAACAGAGTGCCATATGATACTTTAAAAAAAAAAAAAAAAAAAGAAGAGATATAATTTGTAAATGTTCCAGCTGTGCTTAGTGAGAAAGGTGGGAGAATAACAGGTTTTAATACAATCTAGAGCCCATTGCTAAATCTAATCAAATCCTACACCTATAGCGACTGCTCTGCCTGTTTCCAATAGCTATCAAGGTGACAAAAGACATTGCCCAGTATCTGTTGGGGGTGGAGTCTGCCTACCACTCTGGAGTCACCGCTTTACTGTGGGGTGTTCTTCAGGCCAGAGGAAAATGCTGGTTGGGTAGACTATGATCCTGCCCCACACTGCTTGTCAGTAGGTGGCAGTAATGTAGCTAAAAGTTGTATGGCATCTGCCATTAAACACCAAGAAGAAGAAAATGCTGGTTGTTGCTTCTCGGCCTTTTGGCTATGATCAGTTGTCCTATCTGTTCTTGTGTTTATTGAATGTCTGATACATTCTCTCCTCGAGGACTCTATATTAAATGGATTTTTAGAGCTGAGAGAGGGGCTGGCTCCATCCACTCCACACATCAACCTGGTATTACAGTACCTCCACGGATGGTGCACCTTCTCAAAATGTTGAAAGAAAGAAGTTGTTTTATTTTCTCTTCTTTCACAAAGACCACAACCATAAGAGTGGCTAGAAAGAAGTAAGGGAAGCAACTCCAACCCCACAGACAGCTTTAGGATGGCTTAAACACTGAGTGAGTGAGTGAGTGAGTGAGTGATGGCTATCTCTATAAGTGATTGGGAACTAGTAATCTGGCTCAGTGTAAGGTGACTTGAGCAACCCCATCCCCACCCTGATATCTTTTATAGATCCCACAGAAGAAAAAAGAGCACAGTGCCATATGGTACTTAAAAAAAGGGAACAGATGTAATTTGTAAATGTTTCAGCTGTGCTTAGTGAGAAAGGAGGGAGAATAACAGGTTTTAATACAAACTATAGCCCATTGCATAAACACTAACTAACTGAGTGACTGACTGACTGGCTGACTGACTAAGTGAGTGGATGGGTGTATGATGGCTATCTCTATAAGTGATTGGGAACTAGTAATCTGGCTCAGTGTAAGGTGACTTGAGCAACCCCACCCCCAGCCCCACCCTGATATCTTTTATAGATCCCACAGAAGAAAAAGAACAGAGTGCCATATGATACTTTAAAAAAAAAAAAAAAAAAAAAAAAAAAAAGAAGAGATATAATTTGTAAATGTTCCAGCTGTGCTTAGTGAGAAAGGTGGGAGAATAACAGGTTTTAATACAATCTAGAGCCCATTGCTAAATCTAATCAAATCCTACACCTATAGCGACTGCTCTGCCTGTTTCCAATAGCTATCAAGGTGACAAAAGACATTGCCCAGTATCTGTTGGGGGTGGAGTCTGCCTACCACTCTGGAGTCACCGCTTTACTGTGGGGTGTTCTTCAGGCCAGAGGAAAATGCTGGTTGGGTAGACTATGATCCTGCCCCACACTGCTTGTCAGTAGGTGGCAGTAATGTAGCTAAAAGTTGTATGGCATCTGCCATTAAACACCAAGAAGAAGAAAATGCTGGTTGTTGCTTCTCGGCCTTTTGGCTACGATCAGTTGTCCTATCTGTTCTTGTGTTTATTGAATGTCTGATACATTCTCTCCTCGAGGACTCTATATTAAATGGATTTTTAGAGCTGAGAGAGGGGCTGGCTCCATCCACTCCACACATCAACCTGGTATTACAGTACCTCCACGGATGGTGCACCTTCTCAAAATGTTGAAAGAAAGAAGTTGTTTTATTTTCTCTTCTTTCACAAAGACCACAACCATAAGAGTGGCTAGAAAGAAGTAAGGGAAGCAACTCCAACCCCACAGACAGCTTTAGGATGGCTTAAACACTGAGTGAGTGAGTGAGTGAGTGATGGCTATCTCTATAAGTGATTGGGAACTAGTAATCTGGCTCAGTGTAAGGTGACTTGAGCAACCCCATCCCCACCCTGATATCTTTTATAGATCCCACAGAAGAAAAAAGAGCACAGTGCCATATGGTACTTAAAAAAAGGGAACAGATGTAATTTGTAAATGTTTCAGCTGTGCTTAGTGAGAAAGGAGGGAGAATAACAGGTTTTAATACAAACTATAGCCCATTGCATAAACACTAACTAACTGAGTGACTGGCTGACTGACTAAGTGAGTGAATGGGTGGATGATGGCTATCTCTATAAGTGATTGGGAACTAGTAATCTGGCTCAGTGTAAGGTGACTTGAGCAACCCCACCCCCACCCCCACCCCCACCCCCACCCTGATATCTTTTATAGGTCCCACAGAAGAAAAAGAACAGAGTGCCATATGATACTTTAAAAAAAAAAAAAAAAAAGAAGAGATATAATTTGTAAATGTTCCAGCTGTGCTTAGTGAGAAAGGTGGGAGAATAACAGGTTTTAATACAATCTAGAGCCCATTGCTAAATCTAATCAAATCCTACACCTATAGCTACTGCTCTGCCTGTTTCCAATAGCTATCAAGGTGACAAAAGAGATTGCCCAGTATCTGTTGGGGGTGGAGTCTGCCTACCACTCTGGAGTCACCGCTTTACCGTGGGGTGTTCTTCAGGCCAGAGGAAAATGCTGGTTGGGAAGACTATGATCCTGCCCCACACTGCTTGTCAGTAAGTGGCAGTAATGAAGCTAAAAGTTGTATGGCATCTGCCATTAAACACCAAGAAGAAGAAAATGCTGGTTGTTGCTTCTCAGCCTTTTGGCTACGATCAGTTGTCCTATCTGTTCTTGTGTTTATTGAATGTCTGATACATTCTCTACTCGAGGACTCTATATTAAATGGATTTTTAGAGCTGAGAGAGGGTCTTGCTCCATCCACTGCACACATCAACCTGGTATTACAGTACCTCCACGAATGGTGCACCTTCTCAAAATGTTGAAAGAAAGAAGTTGTTTTATTTTCTCTTCTTTCACAAAGACCACAACCATAAGAGTGGCTAGAAAGAAGTAAGGGAAGCAACTCCAACCCCACAGACAGCTTTAGGATGGCTTAAACACTGAGTAAGTGAGTGAGTGAGTGATGGCTATCTCTATAAGTGATTGGGAACTAGTAATCTGGCTCAGTGTAAGGTGACTTGAGCAACCCCATCCCCACCCTGATATCTTTTATAGCTCCCACAGAAGAAAAAAGAGCACAGTGCCATATGGTACTTGAAAAAAGGGAACAGATGTAATTTGTAAATGTTTCAGCTGTGCTTAGTGAGAAAGGAGGGAGAATAACAGGTTTTAATACAAACTATAGCCCATTGCATAAACACTAACTAACTGAGTGACTGGCTGACTGACTAAGTGAGTGGATGGGTGGATGATGGCTATCTCTATAAGTGATTGGGAACTAGTAATCTGGCTCAGTGTAAGGTGACTTGAGCAACCCCACCCCCACCCCCACCCCCACCCCCACCCTGATATCTTTGATAGGTCCCACAGAAGAAAAAGAACAGAGTGCCATATGATACTTTAAAAAAAAAAAAAAAAAGAAGAGATATAATTTGTAAATGTTCCAGCTGTGCTTAGTGAGAAAGGTGGGAGAATAACAGGTTTTAATACAATCTAGAGCCCATTGCTAAATCTAATCAAATCCTACACCTATAGCGACTGCTCTGCCTGTTTCCAATAGCTATCAAGGTGACAAAAGACATTGCCCAGTATCTGTTGGGGGTGGAGTCTGCCTACCACTCTGGAGTCACCGCTTTACTGTGGGGTGTTCTTCAGGCCAGAGGAAAATGCTGGTTGGGTAGACTATGATCCTGCCCCACACTGCTTGTCAGTAGGTGGCAGTAATGTAGCTAAAAGTTGTATGGCATCTGCCATTAAACACCAAGAAGAAGAAAATGCTGGTTGTTGCTTCTCGGCCTTTTGGCTACGATCAGTTGTCCTATCTGTTCTTGTGTTTATTGAATGTCTGATACATTCTCTCCTCGAGGACTCTATATTAAATGGATTTTTAGAGCTGAGAGAGGGGCTGGCTCCATCCACTCCACACATCAACCTGGTATTACAGTACCTCCACGGATGGTGCACCTTCTCAAAATGTTGAAAGAAAGAAGTTGTTTTATTTTCTCTTCTTTCACAAAGACCACAACCATAAGAGTGGCTAGAAAGAAGTAAGGGAAGCAACTCCAACCCCACAGACAGCTTTAGGATGGCTTAAACACTGAGTGAGTGAGTGAGTGAGTGATGGCTATCTCTATAAGTGATTGGGAACTAGTAATCTGGCTCAGTGTAAGGTGACTTGAGCAACCCCATCCCCACCCTGATATCTTTTATAGATCCCACAGAAGAAAAAAGAGCACAGTGCCATATGGTACTTAAAAAAAGGGAACAGATGTAATTTGTAAATGTTTCAGCTGTGCTTAGTGAGAAAGGAGGGAGAATAACAGGTTTTAATACAAACTATAGCCCATTGCATAAACACTAACTAACTGAGTGACTGACTGACTGGCTGACTGACTAAGTGAGTGGATGGGTGGATGATGGCTATCTCTATAAGTGATTGGGAACTAGTAATCTGGCTCAGTGTAAGGTGACTTGAGCAACCCCACCCCCAGCCCCACCCTGATATCTTTTATAGATCCCACAGAAGAAAAAGAACAGAGTGCCATATGATACTTTAAAAAAAAAAAAAAAAAAAGAAGAGATATAATTTGTAAATGTTCCAGCTGTGCTTAGTGAGAAAGGTGGGAGAATAACAGGTTTTAATACAATCTAGAGCCCATTGCTAAATCTAATCAAATCCTACACCTATAGCGACTGCTCTGCCTGTTTCCAATAGCTATCAAGGTGACAAAAGACATTGCCCAGTATCTGTTGGGGGTGGAGTCTGCCTACCACTCTGGAGTCACCGCTTTACTGTGGGGTGTTCTTCAGGCCAGAGGAAAATGCTGGTTGGGTAGACTATGATCCTGCCCCACACTGCTTGTCAGTAGGTGGCAGTAATGTAGCTAAAAGTTGTATGGCATCTGCCATTAAACACCAAGAAGAAGAAAATGCTGGTTGTTGCTTCTCGGCCTTTTGGCTACGATCAGTTGTCCTATCTGTTCTTGTGTTTATTGAATGTCTGATACATTCTCTCCTCGAGGACTCTATATTAAATGGATTTTTAGAGCTGAGAGAGGGGCTGGCTCCATCCACTCCACACATCAACCTGGTATTACAGTACCTCCACGGATGGTGCACCTTCTCAAAATGTTGAAAGAAAGAAGTTGTTTTATTTTCTCTTCTTTCACAAAGACCACAACCATAAGAGTGGCTAGAAAGAAGTAAGGGAAGCAACTCCAACCCCACAGACAGCTTTAGGATGGCTTAAACACTGAGTGAGTGAGTGAGTGAGTGATGGCTATCTCTATAAGTGATTGGGAACTAGTAATCTGGCTCAGTGTAAGGTGACTTGAGCAACCCCATCCCCACCCTGATATCTTTTATAGATCCCACAGAAGAAAAAAGAGCACAGTGCCATATGGTACTTAAAAAAAGGGAACAGATGTAATTTGTAAATGTTTCAGCTGTGCTTAGTGAGAAAGGAGGGAGAATAACAGGTTTTAATACAAACTATAGCCCATTGCATAAACACTAACTAACTGAGTGACTGACTGACTGGCTGACTGACTAAGTGAGTGGATGGGTGTATGATGGCTATCTCTATAAGTGATTGGGAACTAGTAATCTGGCTCAGTGTAAGGTGACTTGAGCAACCCCACCCCCAGCCCCACCCTGATATCTTTTATAGATCCCACAGAAGAAAAAGAACAGAGTGCCATATGATACTTTAAAAAAAAAAAAAAAAAAAGAAGAGATATAATTTGTAAATGTTCCAGCTGTGCTTAGTGAGAAAGGTGGGAGAATAACAGGTTTTAATACAATCTAGAGCCCATTGCTAAATCTAATCAAATCCTACACCTATAGCGACTGCTCTGCCTGTTTCCAATAGCTATCAAGGTGACAAAAGACATTGCCCAGTATCTGTTGGGGGTGGAGTCTGCCTACCACTCTGGAGTCACCGCTTTACTGTGGGGTGTTCTTCAGGCCAGAGGAAAATGCTGGTTGGGTAGACTATGATCCTGCCCCACACTGCTTGTCAGTAGGTGGCAGTAATGTAGCTAAAAGTTGTATGGCATCTGCCATTAAACACCAAGAAGAAGAAAATGCTGGTTGTTGCTTCTCGGCCTTTTGGCTACGATCAGTTGTCCTATCTGTTCTTGTGTTTATTGAATGTCTGATACATTCTCTCCTCGAGGACTCTATATTAAATGGATTTTTAGAGCTGAGAGAGGGGCTGGCTCCATCCACTCCACACATCAACCTGGTATTACAGTACCTCCACGGATGGTGCACCTTCTCAAAATGTTGAAAGAAAGAAGTTGTTTTATTTTCTCTTCTTTCACAAAGACCACAACCATAAGAGTGGCTAGAAAGAAGTAAGGGAAGCAACTCCAACCCCACAGACAGCTTTAGGATGGCTTAAACACTGAGTGAGTGAGTGAGTGAGTGAGTGATGGCTATCTCTATAAGTGATTGGGAACTAGTAATCTGGCTCAGTGTAAGGTGACTTGAGCAACCCCATCCCCACCCTGATATCTTTTATAGATCCCACAGAAGAAAAAAGAGCACAGTGCCATATGGTACTTAAAAAAAGGGAACAGATGTAATTTGTAAATGTTTCAGCTGTGCTTAGTGAGAAAGGAGGGAGAATAACAGGTTTTAATACAAACTATAGCCCATTGCATAAACACTAACTAACTGAGTGACTGACTGACTGGCTGACTGACTAAGTGAGTGGATGGGTGTATGATGGCTATCTCTATAAGTGATTGGGAACTAGTAATCTGGCTCAGTGTAAGGTGACTTGAGCAACCCCACCCCCAGCCCCACCCTGATATCTTTTATAGATCCCACAGAAGAAAAAGAACAGAGTGCCATATGATACTTTAAAAAAAAAAAAAAAAAAAAAAAAAAAAAGAAGAGATATAATTTGTAAATGTTCCAGCTGTGCTTAGTGAGAAAGGTGGGAGAATAACAGGTTTTAATACAATCTAGAGCCCATTGCTAAATCTAATCAAATCCTACACCTATAGCGACTGCTCTGCCTGTTTCCAATAGCTATCAAGGTGACAAAAGACATTGCCCAGTATCTGTTGGGGGTGGAGTCTGCCTACCACTCTGGAGTCACCGCTTTACTGTGGGGTGTTCTTCAGGCCAGAGGAAAATGCTGGTTGGGTAGACTATGATCCTGCCCCACACTGCTTGTCAGTAGGTGGCAGTAATGTAGCTAAAAGTTGTATGGCATCTGCCATTAAACACCAAGAAGAAGAAAATGCTGGTTGTTGCTTCTCGGCCTTTTGGCTACGATCAGTTGTCCTATCTGTTCTTGTGTTTATTGAATGTCTGATACATTCTCTCCTCGAGGACTCTATATTAAATGGATTTTTAGAGCTGAGAGAGGGGCTGGCTCCATCCACTCCACACATCAACCTGGTATTACAGTACCTCCACGGATGGTGCACCTTCTCAAAATGTTGAAAGAAAGAAGTTGTTTTATTTTCTCTTCTTTCACAAAGACCACAACCATAAGAGTGGCTAGAAAGAAGTAAGGGAAGCAACTCCAACCCCACAGACAGCTTTAGGATGGCTTAAACACTGAGTGAGTGAGTGAGTGAGTGATGGCTATCTCTATAAGTGATTGGGAACTAGTAATCTGGCTCAGTGTAAGGTGACTTGAGCAACCCCATCCCCACCCTGATATCTTTTATAGATCCCACAGAAGAAAAAAGAGCACAGTGCCATATGGTACTTAAAAAAAGGGAACAGATGTAATTTGTAAATGTTTCAGCTGTGCTTAGTGAGAAAGGAGGGAGAATAACAGGTTTTAATACAAACTATAGCCCATTGCATAAACACTAACTAACTGAGTGACTGGCTGACTGACTAAGTGAGTGAATGGGTGGATGATGGCTATCTCTATAAGTGATTGGGAACTAGTAATCTGGCTCAGTGTAAGGTGACTTGAGCAACCCCACCCCCACCCCCACCCCCACCCCCACCCCCACCCTGATATCTTTTATAGGTCCCACAGAAGAAAAAGAACAGAGTGCCATATGATACTTTAAAAAAAAAAAAAAAAAAGAAGAGATATAATTTGTAAATGTTCCAGCTGTGCTTAGTGAGAAAGGTGGGAGAATAACAGGTTTTAATACAATCTAGAGCCCATTGCTAAATCTAATCAAATCCTACACCTATAGCTACTGCTCTGCCTGTTTCCAATAGCTATCAAGGTGACAAAAGAGATTGCCCAGTATCTGTTGGGGGTGGAGTCTGCCTACCACTCTGGAGTCACCGCTTTACCGTGGGGTGTTCTTCAGGCCAGAGGAAAATGCTGGTTGGGAAGACTATGATCCTGCCCCACACTGCTTGTCAGTAAGTGGCAGTAATGAAGCTAAAAGTTGTATGGCATCTGCCATTAAACACCAAGAAGAAGAAAATGCTGGTTGTTGCTTCTCAGCCTTTTGGCTACGATCAGTTGTCCTATCTGTTCTTGTGTTTATTGAATGTCTGATACATTCTCTACTCGAGGACTCTATATTAAATGGATTTTTAGAGCTGAGAGAGGGTCTTGCTCCATCCACTGCACACATCAACCTGGTATTACAGTACCTCCACGAATGGTGCACCTTCTCAAAATGTTGAAAGAAAGAAGTTGTTTTATTTTCTCTTCTTTCACAAAGACCACAACCATAAGAGTGGCTAGAAAGAAGTAAGGGAAGCAACTCCAACCCCACAGACAGCTTTAGGATGGCTTAAACACTGAGTAAGTGAGTGAGTGAGTGATGGCTATCTCTATAAGTGATTGGGAACTAGTAATCTGGCTCAGTGTAAGGTGACTTGAGCAACCCCATCCCCACCCTGATATCTTTTATAGCTCCCACAGAAGAAAAAAGAGCACAGTGCCATATGGTACTTGAAAAAAGGGAACAGATGTAATTTGTAAATGTTTCAGCTGTGCTTAGTGAGAAAGGAGGGAGAATAACAGGTTTTAATACAAACTATAGCCCATTGCATAAACACTAACTAACTGAGTGACTGGCTGACTGACTAAGTGAGTGGATGGGTGGATGATGGCTATCTCTATAAGTGATTGGGAACTAGTAATCTGGCTCAGTGTAAGGTGACTTGAGCAACCCCACCCCCACCCCCACCCCCACCCCCACCCTGATATCTTTGATAGGTCCCACAGAAGAAAAAGAACAGAGTGCCATATGATACTTTAAAAAAAAAAAAAAAAAGAAGAGATATAATTTGTAAATGTTCCAGCTGTGCTTAGTGAGAAAGGTGGGAGAATAACAGGTTTTAATACAATCTAGAGCCCATTGCTAAATCTAATCAAATCCTACACCTATAGCGACTGCTCTGCCTGTTTCCAATAGCTATCAAGGTGACAAAAGACATTGCCCAGTATCTGTTGGGGGTGGAGTCTGCCTACCACTCTGGAGTCACCGCTTTACTGTGGGGTGTTCTTCAGGCCAGAGGAAAATGCTGGTTGGGTAGACTATGATCCTGCCCCACACTGCTTGTCAGTAGGTGGCAGTAATGTAGCTAAAAGTTGTATGGCATCTGCCATTAAACACCAAGAAGAAGAAAATGCTGGTTGTTGCTTCTCGGCCTTTTGGCTACGATCAGTTGTCCTATCTGTTCTTGTGTTTATTGAATGTCTGATACATTCTCTCCTCGAGGACTCTATATTAAATGGATTTTTAGAGCTGAGAGAGGGGCTGGCTCCATCCACTCCACACATCAACCTGGTATTACAGTACCTCCACGGATGGTGCACCTTCTCAAAATGTTGAAAGAAAGAAGTTGTTTTATTTTCTCTTCTTTCACAAAGACCACAACCATAAGAGTGGCTAGAAAGAAGTAAGGGAAGCAACTCCAACCCCACAGACAGCTTTAGGATGGCTTAAACACTGAGTGAGTGAGTGAGTGAGTGATGGCTATCTCTATAAGTGATTGGGAACTAGTAATCTGGCTCAGTGTAAGGTGACTTGAGCAACCCCATCCCCACCCTGATATCTTTTATAGATCCCACAGAAGAAAAAAGAGCACAGTGCCATATGGTACTTAAAAAAAGGGAACAGATGTAATTTGTAAATGTTTCAGCTGTGCTTAGTGAGAAAGGAGGGAGAATAACAGGTTTTAATACAAACTATAGCCCATTGCATAAACACTAACTAACTGAGTGACTGACTGACTGGCTGACTGACTAAGTGAGTGGATGGGTGGATGATGGCTATCTCTATAAGTGATTGGGAACTAGTAATCTGGCTCAGTGTAAGGTGACTTGAGCAACCCCACCCCCAGCCCCACCCTGATATCTTTTATAGATCCCACAGAAGAAAAAGAACAGAGTGCCATATGATACTTTAAAAAAAAAAAAAAAAAAAGAAGAGATATAATTTGTAAATGTTCCAGCTGTGCTTAGTGAGAAAGGTGGGAGAATAACAGGTTTTAATACAATCTAGAGCCCATTGCTAAATCTAATCAAATCCTACACCTATAGCGACTGCTCTGCCTGTTTCCAATAGCTATCAAGGTGACAAAAGACATTGCCCAGTATCTGTTGGGGGTGGAGTCTGCCTACCACTCTGGAGTCACCGCTTTACTGTGGGGTGTTCTTCAGGCCAGAGGAAAATGCTGGTTGGGTAGACTATGATCCTGCCCCACACTGCTTGTCAGTAGGTGGCAGTAATGTAGCTAAAAGTTGTATGGCATCTGCCATTAAACACCAAGAAGAAGAAAATGCTGGTTGTTGCTTCTCGGCCTTTTGGCTACGATCAGTTGTCCTATCTGTTCTTGTGTTTATTGAATGTCTGATACATTCTCTCCTCGAGGACTCTATATTAAATGGATTTTTAGAGCTGAGAGAGGGGCTGGCTCCATCCACTCCACACATCAACCTGGTATTACAGTACCTCCACGGATGGTGCACCTTCTCAAAATGTTGAAAGAAAGAAGTTGTTTTATTTTCTCTTCTTTCACAAAGACCACAACCATAAGAGTGGCTAGAAAGAAGTAAGGGAAGCAACTCCAACCCCACAGACAGCTTTAGGATGGCTTAAACACTGAGTGAGTGAGTGAGTGAGTGATGGCTATCTCTATAAGTGATTGGGAACTAGTAATCTGGCTCAGTGTAAGGTGACTTGAGCAACCCCATCCCCACCCTGATATCTTTTATAGATCCCACAGAAGAAAAAAGAGCACAGTGCCATATGGTACTTAAAAAAAGGGAACAGATGTAATTTGTAAATGTTTCAGCTGTGCTTAGTGAGAAAGGAGGGAGAATAACAGGTTTTAATACAAACTATAGCCCATTGCATAAACACTAACTAACTGAGTGACTGACTGACTGGCTGACTGACTAAGTGAGTGGATGGGTGTATGATGGCTATCTCTATAAGTGATTGGGAACTAGTAATCTGGCTCAGTGTAAGGTGACTTGAGCAACCCCACCCCCAGCCCCACCCTGATATCTTTTATAGATCCCACAGAAGAAAAAGAACAGAGTGCCATATGATACTTTAAAAAAAAAAAAAAAAAAAGAAGAGATATAATTTGTAAATGTTCCAGCTGTGCTTAGTGAGAAAGGTGGGAGAATAACAGGTTTTAATACAATCTAGAGCCCATTGCTAAATCTAATCAAATCCTACACCTATAGCGACTGCTCTGCCTGTTTCCAATAGCTATCAAGGTGACAAAAGACATTGCCCAGTATCTGTTGGGGGTGGAGTCTGCCTACCACTCTGGAGTCACCGCTTTACTGTGGGGTGTTCTTCAGGCCAGAGGAAAATGCTGGTTGGGTAGACTATGATCCTGCCCCACACTGCTTGTCAGTAGGTGGCAGTAATGTAGCTAAAAGTTGTATGGCATCTGCCATTAAACACCAAGAAGAAGAAAATGCTGGTTGTTGCTTCTCGGCCTTTTGGCTACGATCAGTTGTCCTATCTGTTCTTGTGTTTATTGAATGTCTGATACATTCTCTCCTCGAGGACTCTATATTAAATGGATTTTTAGAGCTGAGAGAGGGGCTGGCTCCATCCACTCCACACATCAACCTGGTATTACAGTACCTCCACGGATGGTGCACCTTCTCAAAATGTTGAAAGAAAGAAGTTGTTTTATTTTCTCTTCTTTCACAAAGACCACAACCATAAGAGTGGCTAGAAAGAAGTAAGGGAAGCAACTCCAACCCCACAGACAGCTTTAGGATGGCTTAAACACTGAGTGAGTGAGTGAGTGAGTGAGTGATGGCTATCTCTATAAGTGATTGGGAACTAGTAATCTGGCTCAGTGTAAGGTGACTTGAGCAACCCCATCCCCACCCTGATATCTTTTATAGATCCCACAGAAGAAAAAAGAGCACAGTGCCATATGGTACTTAAAAAAAGGGAACAGATGTAATTTGTAAATGTTTCAGCTGTGCTTAGTGAGAAAGGAGGGAGAATAACAGGTTTTAATACAAACTATAGCCCATTGCATAAACACTAACTAACTGAGTGACTGACTGACTGGCTGACTGACTAAGTGAGTGGATGGGTGTATGATGGCTATCTCTATAAGTGATTGGGAACTAGTAATCTGGCTCAGTGTAAGGTGACTTGAGCAACCCCACCCCCAGCCCCACCCTGATATCTTTTATAGATCCCACAGAAGAAAAAGAACAGAGTGCCATATGATACTTTAAAAAAAAAAAAAAAAAAAAAAAAAAAAAGAAGAGATATAATTTGTAAATGTTCCAGCTGTGCTTAGTGAGAAAGGTGGGAGAATAACAGGTTTTAATACAATCTAGAGCCCATTGCTAAATCTAATCAAATCCTACACCTATAGCGACTGCTCTGCCTGTTTCCAATAGCTATCAAGGTGACAAAAGACATTGCCCAGTATCTGTTGGGGGTGGAGTCTGCCTACCACTCTGGAGTCACCGCTTTACTGTGGGGTGTTCTTCAGGCCAGAGGAAAATGCTGGTTGGGTAGACTATGATCCTGCCCCACACTGCTTGTCAGTAGGTGGCAGTAATGTAGCTAAAAGTTGTATGGCATCTGCCATTAAACACCAAGAAGAAGAAAATGCTGGTTGTTGCTTCTCGGCCTTTTGGCTACGATCAGTTGTCCTATCTGTTCTTGTGTTTATTGAATGTCTGATACATTCTCTCCTCGAGGACTCTATATTAAATGGATTTTTAGAGCTGAGAGAGGGGCTGGCTCCATCCACTCCACACATCAACCTGGTATTACAGTACCTCCACGGATGGTGCACCTTCTCAAAATGTTGAAAGAAAGAAGTTGTTTTATTTTCTCTTCTTTCACAAAGACCACAACCATAAGAGTGGCTAGAAAGAAGTAAGGGAAGCAACTCCAACCCCACAGACAGCTTTAGGATGGCTTAAACACTGAGTGAGTGAGTGAGTGAGTGATGGCTATCTCTATAAGTGATTGGGAACTAGTAATCTGGCTCAGTGTAAGGTGACTTGAGCAACCCCATCCCCACCCTGATATCTTTTATAGATCCCACAGAAGAAAAAAGAGCACAGTGCCATATGGTACTTAAAAAAAGGGAACAGATGTAATTTGTAAATGTTTCAGCTGTGCTTAGTGAGAAAGGAGGGAGAATAACAGGTTTTAATACAAACTATAGCCCATTGCATAAACACTAACTAACTGAGTGACTGGCTGACTGACTAAGTGAGTGAATGGGTGGATGATGGCTATCTCTATAAGTGATTGGGAACTAGTAATCTGGCTCAGTGTAAGGTGACTTGAGCAACCCCACCCCCACCCCCACCCCCACCCCCACCCTGATATCTTTTATAGGTCCCACAGAAGAAAAAGAACAGAGTGCCATATGATACTTTAAAAAAAAAAAAAAAAAAGAAGAGATATAATTTGTAAATGTTCCAGCTGTGCTTAGTGAGAAAGGTGGGAGAATAACAGGTTTTAATACAATCTAGAGCCCATTGCTAAATCTAATCAAATCCTACACCTATAGCTACTGCTCTGCCTGTTTCCAATAGCTATCAAGGTGACAAAAGAGATTGCCCAGTATCTGTTGGGGGTGGAGTCTGCCTACCACTCTGGAGTCACCGCTTTACCGTGGGGTGTTCTTCAGGCCAGAGGAAAATGCTGGTTGGGAAGACTATGATCCTGCCCCACACTGCTTGTCAGTAAGTGGCAGTAATGAAGCTAAAAGTTGTATGGCATCTGCCATTAAACACCAAGAAGAAGAAAATGCTGGTTGTTGCTTCTCAGCCTTTTGGCTACGATCAGTTGTCCTATCTGTTCTTGTGTTTATTGAATGTCTGATACATTCTCTACTCGAGGACTCTATATTAAATGGATTTTTAGAGCTGAGAGAGGGTCTTGCTCCATCCACTGCACACATCAACCTGGTATTACAGTACCTCCACGAATGGTGCACCTTCTCAAAATGTTGAAAGAAAGAAGTTGTTTTATTTTCTCTTCTTTCACAAAGACCACAACCATAAGAGTGGCTAGAAAGAAGTAAGGGAAGCAACTCCAACCCCACAGACAGCTTTAGGATGGCTTAAACACTGAGTAAGTGAGTGAGTGAGTGATGGCTATCTCTATAAGTGATTGGGAACTAGTAATCTGGCTCAGTGTAAGGTGACTTGAGCAACCCCATCCCCACCCTGATATCTTTTATAGCTCCCACAGAAGAAAAAAGAGCACAGTGCCATATGGTACTTGAAAAAAGGGAACAGATGTAATTTGTAAATGTTTCAGCTGTGCTTAGTGAGAAAGGAGGGAGAATAACAGGTTTTAATACAAACTATAGCCCATTGCATAAACACTAACTAACTGAGTGACTGGCTGACTGACTAAGTGAGTGGATGGGTGGATGATGGCTATCTCTATAAGTGATTGGGAACTAGTAATCTGGCTCAGTGTAAGGTGACTTGAGCAACCCCACCCCCACCCCCACCCCCACCCCCACCCTGATATCTTTGATAGGTCCCACAGAAGAAAAAGAACAGAGTGCCATATGATACTTTAAAAAAAAAAAAAAAAAGAAGAGATATAATTTGTAAATGTTCCAGCTGTGCTTAGTGAGAAAGGTGGGAGAATAACAGGTTTTAATACAATCTAGAGCCCATTGCTAAATCTAATCAAATCCTACACCTATAGCTACTGCTCTGCCTGTTTCCAATAGCTATCAAGGTGACAAAAGAGATTGCCCAGTATCTGTTGGGGGTGGAGTCTGCCTACCACTCTGGAGTCACCGCTTTACCGTGGAGTGTTCTTCAGGCCAGAGGAAAATGCTGGTTGGGAAGACTATGATCCTGCCCCACACTGCTTGTCAGTAGGTGGCAGTAATGTAGCTAAAAGTTGTATGGCATCTGCCATTAAACACCAAGAAGAAGAAAATGCTGGTTGTTGCTTCTCAGCCTTTTGGCTACGATCAGTTGTCCTATCTGTTCTTGTGTTTATTGAATGTCTGATACATTCTCTACTCGAGGACTCTATATTAAATGGATTTTTAGAGCTGAGAGAGGGGCTTGCTCCATCCACTCCACACATCAACCTGGTATTACAGTACCTCCACGAATGGTGCACCTTCTCAAAATGTTGAAAGAAAGAAGTTGTTTTATTTTCTCTTTTTTCACAAAGACCACAACCATAAGAGTGGCTAGAAAGAAGTAAGGGAAGCAACTCCAACCCCACAGACAGCTTTAGGATGGCTTAAACACTGAGTAAGTGAGTGAGTGAGTGATGGCGATCTCTATAAGTGATTGGGAACTAGTAATCTGGCTCAGTGTAAGGTGACTTGAGCAACCCCATCCCCACCCTGATATCTTTTATAGCTCCCACAGAAGAAAAAAGAGCACAGTGCCATATGGTACTTAAAAAAAGGGAACAGATGTAATTTGTAAATGTTTCAGCTGTGCTTAGTGAGAAAGGAGGGAGAATAACAGGTTTTAATACAAACTATAGCCCATTGCATAAACACTAACTAACTGAGTGACTGGCTGACTGACTAAGTGAGTGGATGGGTGGATGATGGCTATCTCTATAAGTGATTGGGAACTAGTAATCTGGCTCAGTGTAAGGTGACTTGAGCAACCCCACCCCCACCCCCACCCCCACCCTGATATCTTTTATAGGTCCCACAGAAGAAAAAGAACAGAGTGCCATATGATACTTTAAAAAAAAAAAAAAAAAAGAAGAGATATAATTTGTAAATGTTCCAGCTGTGCTTAGTGAGAAAGGTGGGAGAATAACAGGTTTTAATACAATCTAGAGCCCATTGCTAAATCTAATCAAATCCTACACCTATAGCTACTGCTCTGCCTGTTTCCAATAGCTATCAAGGTGACAAAAGAGATTGCCCAGTATCTGTTGGGGGTGGAGTCTGCCTACCACTCTGGAGTCACCGCTTTACCGTGGGGTGTTCTTCAGGCCAGAGGAAAATGCTGGTTGGGAAGACTATGATCCTGTCCCACACTGCTTGTCAGTAAGTGGCAGTAATGAAGCTAAAAGTTGTATGGCATCTGCCATTAAACACCAAGAAGAAGAAAATGCTGGTTGTTGCTTCTCAGCCTTTTGGCTACGATCAGTTGTCCTATCTGTTCTTGTGTTTATTGAATGTCTGATACATTCTCTACTCGAGGACTCTATATCAAATGGACTTTTAGAGCTGAGAGAGGGTCTTGCTCCATCCACTCCACACATCAACCTGGTATTACAGTACCTCCACGAATGGTGCACCTTCTCAAAATGTTGAAAGAAAGAAGTTGTTTTATTTTCTCTTCTTTCACAAAGACCACAACCATAAGAGTGGCTAGAAAGAAGTAAGGGAAGCAACTCCAACCCCACAGACAGCTTTAGGATGGCTTAAACACTGAGTAAGTGAGTGAGTGAGTGATGGCTATCTCTATAAGTGATTGGGAACTAGTAATCTGGCTCAGTGTAAGGTTACTTGAGCAACCCCATCCCCACCCTGATATCTTTTATAGCTCCCACAGAAGAAAAAAGAGCACAGTGCCATATGGTACTTAAAAAAAGGGAACAGATGTAATTTGTAAATGTTTCAGCTGTGCTTAGTGAGAAAGGAGGGAGAATAACAGGTTTTAATACAAACTATAGCCCATTGCATAAACACTAACTAACTGAGTGACTGGCTAACTGACTAAGTGAGTGGATGGGTGGATGATGGCTATCTCTATAAGTGATTGGGAACTAGTAATCTGGCTCAGTGTAAGGTGACTTGAGCAACCCCACCCCCACCCCCACCCCCACCCTGATATCTTTTATAGGTCCCACAGAAGAAAAAGAACAGAGTGCCATATGATACTTTAAAAAAAAAAAAAAAAAGAAGAGATATAATTTGTAAATGTTCCAGCTGTGCTTAGTGAGAAAGGTGGGAGAATAACAGGTTTTAATACAATCTAGAGCCCATTGCTAAATCTAATCAAATCCTACACCTATAGCTACTGCTCTGCCTGTTTCCAATAGCTATCAAGGTGACAAAAGAGATTGCCCAGTATCTGTTGGGGGTGGAGTCTGCCTACCACTCTGGAGTCACCGCTTTACCGTGGGGTGTTCTTCAGGCCAGAGGAAAATGCTGGTTGGGAAGACTATGATCCTGCCCCACACTGCTTGTCAGTAAGTGGTAGTAATGAAGCTAAAAGTTGTATGGCATCTGCCATTAAACACCAAGAAGAAGAAAATGCTGGTTGTTGCTTCTCAGCCTTTTGGCTACAATCAGTTGTCCTATCTGTTCTTGTGTTTATTGTATGTCTGATACATTCTCTACTCGAGGACTCTATATTAAATGGATTTTTAGAGCTGAGAGAGGGTCTTGCTCCATCCACTCCACACATCAACCTGGTATTACAGTACCTCCACGAATGGTGCACCTTCTCAAAATGTTGAAAGAAAGAAGTTGTTTTATTTTCTCTTCTTTCACAAAGACCACAACCATAAGAGTGGCTAGAAAGAAGTAAGGGAAGCAACTCCAACCCCACAGACAGCTTTAGGATGGCTTAAACACTGAGTAAGTGAGTGAGTGAGTGATGGCTATCTCTATAAGTGATTGGGAACTAGTAATCTGGCTCAGTGTAAGGTGACTTGAGCAACCCCATCCCCACCCTGATATCTTTTATAGCTCCCACACAAGAAAAAAGAGCACAGTGCCATATGGTACTTAAAAAAAGGGAACAGATGTAATTTGTAAATGTTTCAGCTGTGCTTAGTGAGAAAGGAGGGAGAATAACAGGTTTTAATACAAACTATAGCCCATTGCATAAACACTAACTAACTGAGTGACCGGCTGACTGACTAAGTGAGTGGATGGGTGTATGATGGCTATCTCTATAAGTGATTGGGAACTAGTAATCTGGCTCAGTGTAAGGTGACTTGAGCAACACCACCCCCAGCCCCACCCTGATATCTTTTATAGATCCCACAGAAGAAAAAGAACAGAGTGCCATATGATACTTTAAAAAAAAAAAAAAAAAAAGAAGAGATATAATTTGTAAATGTTCCAGCTGTGCTTAGTGAGAAAGGTGGGAGAATAACAGGTTTTAATACAATCTAGAGCCCATTGCTAAATCTAATCAAATCCTACACCTATAGCGACTGCTCTGCCTGTTTCCAATAGCTATCAAGGTGACAAAAGACATTGCCCAGTATCTG
Organism: Pangasianodon hypophthalmus; assembly: GCF_027358585.1. NCBI lineage: Eukaryota > Metazoa > Chordata > Actinopteri > Siluriformes > Pangasiidae > Pangasianodon > Pangasianodon hypophthalmus. Next base: position 1,314,567 of record NC_069728.1, on the reverse strand, counting down.
TTGGGGGTGGAGTCTGCCTACCACTCTGGAGTCACCGCTTTACTGTGGGGTGTTCTTCAGGCCAGAGGAAAATGCTGGTTGGGTAGACTATGATCCTGCCCCACACTGCTTGTCAGTAGGTGGCAGTAATGTAGCTAAAAGTTGTATGGCATCTGCCATTAAACACCAAGAAGAAGAAAATGCTGGTTGTTGCTTCTCGGCCTTTTGGCTACGATCAGTTGTCCTATCTGTTCTTGTGTTTATTGAATGTCTGATACATTCTCTCCTCGAGGACTCTATATTAAATGGAATTTTAGAGCTGAGAGAGGGGCTGGCTCCATCCACTCCACACATCAACCTGGTATTACAGTACCTCCACGGATGGTGCACCTTCTCAAAATGTTGAAAGAAAGAAGTTGTTTTATTTTCTCTTCTTTCACAAAGACCACAACCATAAGAGTGGCTAGAAAGAAGTAAGGGAAGCAACTCCAACCCCACAGACAGCTTTAGGATGGCTTAAACACTGAGTGAGTGAGTGAGTGAGTGATGGCTATCTCTATAAGTGATTGGGAACTAGTAATCTGGCTCAGTGTAAGGTGACTTGAGCAACCCCATCCCCACCCTGATATCTTTTATAGCTCCCACAGAAGAAAAAAGAGCACAGTGCCATATGGTACTTAAAAAAAGGGAACAGATGTAATTTGTAAATGTTGCAGCTGTGCTTAGTGAGAAAGGAGGAAGAATAACAGGTTTTAATACAAACTATAGCCCATTGCATAAACACTAACTAACTGAGTGACTGAGTGACTGGCTGACTGACTAAGTGAGTGGATGGGTGGATGATGGCTATCTCTATAAGTGATTGGGAACTAGTAATCTGGCTCAGTGTAAGGTGACTTGAGCAACCCCACCCCCACCCTGATATCTTTTATAGGTCCCACAGAAGAAAAAGAACAGAGTGCCATATGATACTTTAAAAAAAAAAAAAAAAAAGAAGAGATATAATTTGTAAATGTTCCAGCTGTGCTTAGTGAGAAAGGTGGGAGAATAACAGGTTTTAATACAATCTAGAGCCCATTGCTAAATCTAATCAAATCCTACACCTATAGCTACTGCTCTGCCTGTTTCCAATAGCTATCAAGGTGACAAAAGAGATTGCCCAGTATCTGTTGGGGGTGGAGTCTGCCTACCACTCTGGAGTCACCGCTTTACCGTGGAGTGTTCTTCAGGCCAGAGGAAAATGCTGGTTGGGAAGACTATGATCCTGCCCCACACTGCTTGTCAGTAGGTGGCAGTAATGTAGCTAAAAGTTGTATGGCATCTGCCATTAAACACCAAGTAGAAGAAAATGCTGGTTGTTGCTTCTCGGCCTTTTGGCTACGATCAGTTGTCCTATCTGTTCTTGTGTTTATTGTATGTCTGATACATTCTCTACTCGAGGACTCTATATTAAATGGATTTTTAGAGCTGAGAGAGGGGCTTACTCCATCCACTCCACACATCAACCTGGTATTACAGTACCTCCACGAATGGTGCACCTTCTCCAAATGTTGAAAGAAAGTTGTTGTTTTATTTTCTCTTCTTTCACAAAGACCACAACCATAAGAGTGGCTAGAAAGAAGTAAGGGAAGCAACTCCAACCCCACAGACAGCTTTAGGATGGCTTAAACACTGAGTGAGTGAGAGAGTGATGGCTATCTCTATAAGTGATTGGGAACTAGTAATCTGGCTCAGTGTAAGGTGACTTGAGCAACCCCATCCCCACCCTGATATCTTTTATAGCTCCCACAGAAGAAAAAAGAGCACAGTGCCATATGGTACTTAAAAAAAGGGAACAGATGTAATTTGTAAATGTTGCAGCTGTGCTTAGTGAGAAAGGAGGGAGAATAACAGGTTTTAATACAAACTATAGCCCATTGCATAAACACTAACTAACTGAGTGACTGACTGACTGGCTGACTGACTAAGTGAGTGGATGGGTGGATGATGGCTATCTCTATAAGTGATTGGGAACTAGTAATCTGGCTCAGTGTAAGGTGACTTGAGCAACCCCACCCCCAGCCCCACCCTGATATCTTTTATAGATCCCACAGAAGAAAAAGAACAGAGTGCCATATGATACTTTAAAAAAAAAAAAAAAAAAAGAAGAGATATAATTTGTAAATGTTCCAGCTGTGCTTAGTGAGAAAGGTGGGAGAATAACAGGTTTTAATACAATCTAGAGCCCATTGCTAAATCTAATCAAATCCTACACCTATAGCGACTGCTCTGCCTGTTTCCAATAGCTATCAAGGTGACAAAAGACATTGCCCAGTATCTGTTGGGGGTGGAGTCTGCCTACCACTCTGGAGTCACCGCTTTACTGTGGGGTGTTCTTCAGGCCAGAGGAAAATGCTGGTTGGGTAGACTATGATCCTGCCCCACACTGCTTGTCAGTAGGTGGCAGTAATGTAGCTAAAAGTTGTATGGCATCTGCCATTAAACACCAAGAAGAAGAAAATGCTGGTTGTTGCTTCTCGGCCTTTTGGCTACGATCAGTTGTCCTATCTGTTCTTGTGTTTATTGAATGTCTGATACATTCTCTCCTCGAGGACTCTATATTAAATGGATTTTTAGAGCTGAGAGAGGGGCTGGCTCCATCCACTCCACACATCAACCTGGTATTACAGTACCTCCACGGATGGTGCACCTTCTCAAAATGTTGAAAGAAAGAAGTTGTTTTATTTTCTCTTCTTTCACAAAGACCACAACCATAAGAGTGGCTAGAAAGAAGTAAGGGAAGCAACTCCAACCCCACAGACAGCTTTAGGATGGCTTAAACACTGAGTGAGTGAGTGAGTGAGTGATGGCTATCTCTATAAGTGATTGGGAACTAGTAATCTGGCTCAGTGTAAGGTGACTTGAGCAACCCCATCCCCACCCTGATATCTTTTATAGATCCCACAGAAGAAAAAAGAGCACAGTGCCATATGGTACTTAAAAAAAGGGAACAGATGTAATTTGTAAATGTTTCAGCTGTGCTTAGTGAGAAAGGAGGGAGAATAACAGGTTTTAATACAAACTATAGCCCATTGCATAAACACTAACTAACTGAGTGACTGACTGACTGGCTGACTGACTAAGTGAGTGGATGGGTGTATGATGGCTATCTCTATAAGTGATTGGGAACTAGTAATCTGGCTCAGTGTAAGGTGACTTGAGCAACCCCACCCCCAGCCCCACCCCCACCCCCACCCCCACCCTGATATCTTTTATAGGTCCCACAGAAGAAAAAAGAGCACAGTGCCATATGGTACTTAAAAAAAGGGAACAGATGTAATTTGTAAATGTTGCAGCTGTGCTTAGTGAGAAAGGAGGAAGAATAACAGGTTTTAATACAAACTATAGCCCATTGCATAAACACTAACTAACTGAGTGACTGAGTGACTGGCTGACTGACTAAGTGAGTGGATGGGTGGATGATGGCTATCTCTATAAGTGATTGGGAACTAGTAATCTGGCTCAGTGTAAGGTGACTTGAGCAACCCCACCCCCACCCTGATATCTTTTATAGGTCCCACAGAAGAAAAAGAACAGAGTGCCATATGATACTTTAAAAAAAAAAAAAAAAAAGAAGAGATATAATTTGTAAATGTTCCAGCTGTGCTTAGTGAGAAAGGTGGGAGAATAACAGGTTTTAATACAATCTAGAGCCCATTGCTAAATCTAATCAAATCCTACACCTATAGCTACTGCTCTGCCTGTTTCCAATAGCTATCAAGGTGACAAAAGAGATTGCCCAGTATCTGTTGGGGGTGGAGTCTGCCTACCACTCTGGAGTCACCGCTTTACCGTGGAGTGTTCTTCAGGCCAGAGGAAAATGCTGGTTGGGAAGACTATGATCCTGCCCCACACTGCTTGTCAGTAGGTGGCAGTAATGTAGCTAAAAGTTGTATGGCATCTGCCATTAAACACCAAGAAGAAGAAAATGCTGGTTGTTGCTTCTCAGCCTTTTGGCTACGATCAGTTGTCCTATCTGTTCTTGTGTTTATTGTATGTCTGATACATTCTCTACTCGAGGACTCTATATTAAATGGCTTTTTAGAGCTGAGAGAGGGGCTTACTCCATCCACTCCACACATCAACCTGGTATTACAGTACCTCCACGAATGGTGCACCTTCTCAAAATGTTGAAAGAAAGAAGTTGTTTTATTTTCTCTTCTTTCACAAAGACCACAACCATAAGAGTGGCTAGAAAGAAGTAAGGGAAGCAACTCCAACCCCACAGACAGCTTTAGGATGGCTTAAACACTGAGTGAGTGAGAGAGTGATGGCTATCTCTATAAGTGATTGGGAACTAGTAATCTGGCTCAGTGTAAGGTGACTTGAGCAACCCCATCCCCACCCTGATATCTTTTATAGCTCCCACAGAAGAAAAAAGAGCACAGTGCCATACGGTACTTAAAAAAAGGGAACAGATGTAATTTGTAAATGTTGCAGCTGTGCTTAGTGAGAAAGGAGGGAGAATAACAGGTTTTAATACAAACTATAGCCCATTGCATAAACACTAACTAACTGAGTGACTGACTGACTGGCTGACTGACTAAGTGAGTGGATGGGTGGATGATGGCTATCTCTATAAGTGATTGGGAACTAGTAATCTGGCTCAGTGTAAGGTGACTTGAGCAACCCCACCCCCAGCCCCACCCTGATATCTTTTATAGATCCCACAGAAGAAAAAGAACAGAGTGCCATATGATACTTTAAAAAAAAAAAAAAAAAAAGAAGAGATATAATTTGTAAATGTTCCAGCTGTGCTTAGTGAGAAAGGTGGGAGAATAACAGGTTTTAATACAATCTAGAGCCCATTGCTAAATCTAATCAAATCCTACACCTATAGCGACTGCTCTGCCTGTTTCCAATAGCTATCAAGGTGACAAAAGACATTGCCCAGTATCTGTTGGGGGTGGAGTCTGCCTACCACTCTGGAGTCACCGCTTTACTGTGGGGTGTTCTTCAGGCCAGAGGAAAATGCTGGTTGGGTAGACTATGATCCTGCCCCACACTGCTTGTCAGTAGGTGGCAGTAATGTAGCTAAAAGTTGTATGGCATCTGCCATTAAACACCAAGAAGAAGAAAATGCTGGTTGTTGCTTCTCGGCCTTTTGGCTACGATCAGTTGTCCTATCTGTTCTTGTGTTTATTGAATGTCTGATACATTCTCTCCTCGAGGACTCTATATTAAATGGATTTTTAGAGCTGAGAGAGGGGCTGGCTCCATCCACTCCACACATCAACCTGGTATTACAGTACCTCCACGGATGGTGCACCTTCTCAAAATGTTGAAAGAAAGAAGTTGTTTTATTTTCTCTTCTTTCACAAAGACCACAACCATAAGAGTGGCTAGAAAGAAGTAAGGGAAGCAACTCCAACCCCACAGACAGCTTTAGGATGGCTTAAACACTGAGTGAGTGAGTGAGTGAGTGATGGCTATCTCTATAAGTGATTGGGAACTAGTAATCTGGCTCAGTGTAAGGTGACTTGAGCAACCCCATCCCCACCCTGATATCTTTTATAGATCCCACAGAAGAAAAAAGAGCACAGTGCCATATGGTACTTAAAAAAAGGGAACAGATGTAATTTGTAAATGTTTCAGCTGTGCTTAGTGAGAAAGGAGGGAGAATAACAGGTTTTAATACAAACTATAGCCCATTGCATAAACACTAACTAACTGAGTGACTGACTGACTGGCTGACTGACTAAGTGAGTGGATGGGTGTATGATGGCTATCTCTATAAGTGATTGGGAACTAGTAATCTGGCTCAGTGTAAGGTGACTTGAGCAACCCCACCCCCAGCCCCACCCCCACCCCCACCCCCACCCTGATATCTTTTATAGGTCCCACAGAAGAAAAAAGAGCACAGTGCCATATGGTACTTAAAAAAAGGGAACAGATGTAATTTGTAAATGTTGCAGCTGTGCTTAGTGAGAAAGGAGGAAGAATAACAGGTTTTAATACAAACTATAGCCCATTGCATAAACACTAACTAACTGAGTGACTGAGTGACTGGCTGACTGACTAAGTGAGTGGATGGGTGGATGATGGCTATCTCTATAAGTGATTGGGAACTAGTAATCTGGCTCAGTGTAAGGTGACTTGAGCAACCCCACCCCCACCCTGATATCTTTTATAGGTCCCACAGAAGAAAAAGAACAGAGTGCCATATGATACTTTAAAAAAAAAAAAAAAAAAGAAGAGATATAATTTGTAAATGTTCCAGCTGTGCTTAGTGAGAAAGGTGGGAGAATAACAGGTTTTAATACAATCTAGAGCCCATTGCTAAATCTAATCAAATCCTACACCTATAGCTACTGCTCTGCCTGTTTCCAATAGCTATCAAGGTGACAAAAGAGATTGCCCAGTATCTGTTGGGGGTGGAGTCTGCCTACCACTCTGGAGTCACCGCTTTACCGTGGAGTGTTCTTCAGGCCAGAGGAAAATGCTGGTTGGGAAGACTATGATCCTGCCCCACACTGCTTGTCAGTAGGTGGCAGTAATGTAGCTAAAAGTTGTATGGCATCTGCCATTAAACACCAAGAAGAAGAAAATGCTGGTTGTTGCTTCTCAGCCTTTTGGCTACGATCAGTTGTCCTATCTGTTCTTGTGTTTATTGTATGTCTGATACATTCTCTACTCGAGGACTCTATATTAAATGGCTTTTTAGAGCTGAGAGAGGGGCTTACTCCATCCACTCCACACATCAACCTGGTATTACAGTACCTCCACGAATGGTGCACCTTCTCAAAATGTTGAAAGAAAGAAGTTGTTTTATTTTCTCTTCTTTCACAAAGACCACAACCATAAGAGTGGCTAGAAAGAAGTAAGGGAAGCAACTCCAACCCCACAGACAGCTTTAGGATGGCTTAAACACTGAGTGAGTGAGAGAGTGATGGCTATCTCTATAAGTGATTGGGAACTAGTAATCTGGCTCAGTGTAAGGTGACTTGAGCAACCCCATCCCCACCCTGATATCTTTTATAGCTCCCACAGAAGAAAAAAGAGCACAGTGCCATACGGTACTTAAAAAAAGGGAACAGATGTAATTTGTAAATGTTGCAGCTGTGCTTAGTGAGAAAGGAGGGAGAATAACAGGTTTTAATACAAACTATAGCCCATTGCATAAACACTAACTAACTGAGTGACTGACTGACTGGCTGACTGACTAAGTGAGTGGATGGGTGGATGATGGCTATCTCTATAAGTGATTGGGAACTAGTAATCTGGCTCAGTGTAAGGTGACTTGAGCAACCCCACCCCCAGCCCCACCCTGATATCTTTTATAGATCCCACAGAAGAAAAAGAACAGAGTGCCATATGATACTTTAAAAAAAAAAAAAAAAAAAGAAGAGATATAATTTGTAAATGTTCCAGCTGTGCTTAGTGAGAAAGGTGGGAGAATAACAGGTTTTAATACAATCTAGAGCCCATTGCTAAATCTAATCAAATCCTACACCTATAGCGACTGCTCTGCCTGTTTCCAATAGCTATCAAGGTGACAAAAGACATTGCCCAGTATCTGTTGGGGGTGGAGTCTGCCTACCACTCTGGAGTCACCGCTTTACTGTGGGGTGTTCTTCAGGCCAGAGGAAAATGCTGGTTGGGTAGACTATGATCCTGCCCCACACTGCTTGTCAGTAGGTGGCAGTAATGTAGCTAAAAGTTGTATGGCATCTGCCATTAAACACCAAGAAGAAGAAAATGCTGGTTGTTGCTTCTCGGCCTTTTGGCTACGATCAGTTGTCCTATCTGTTCTTGTGTTTATTGAATGTCTGATACATTCTCTCCTCGAGGACTCTATATTAAATGGATTTTTAGAGCTGAGAGAGGGGCTGGCTCCATCCACTCCACACATCAACCTGGTATTACAGTACCTCCACGGATGGTGCACCTTCTCAAAATGTTGAAAGAAAGAAGTTGTTTTATTTTCTCTTCTTTCACAAAGACCACAACCATAAGAGTGGCTAGAAAGAAGTAAGGGAAGCAACTCCAACCCCACAGACAGCTTTAGGATGGCTTAAACACTGAGTGAGTGAGTGAGTGAGTGATGGCTATCTCTATAAGTGATTGGGAACTAGTAATCTGGCTCAGTGTAAGGTGACTTGAGCAACCCCATCCCCACCCTGATATCTTTTATAGATCCCACAGAAGAAAAAAGAGCACAGTGCCATATGGTACTTAAAAAAAGGGAACAGATGTAATTTGTAAATGTTTCAGCTGTGCTTAGTGAGAAAGGAGGGAGAATAACAGGTTTTAATACAAACTATAGCCCATTGCATAAACACTAACTAACTGAGTGACTGACTGACTGGCTGACTGACTAAGTGAGTGGATGGGTGTATGATGGCTATCTCTATAAGTGATTGGGAACTAGTAATCTGGCTCAGTGTAAGGTGACTTGAGCAACCCCACCCCCAGCCCCACCCCCACCCCCACCCCCACCCCCACCCTGATATCTTTTATAGGTCCCACAGAAGAAAAAAGAGCACAGTGCCATATGGTACTTAAAAAAAGGGAACAGATGTAATTTGTAAATGTTGCAGCTGTGCTTAGTGAGAAAGGAGGAAGAATAACAGGTTTTAATACAAACTATAGCCCATTGCATAAACACTAACTAACTGAGTGACTGAGTGACTGGCTGACTGACTAAGTGAGTGGATGGGTGGATGATGGCTATCTCTATAAGTGATTGGGAACTAGTAATCTGGCTCAGTGTAAGGTGACTTGAGCAACCCCACCCCCACCCTGATATCTTTTATAGGTCCCACAGAAGAAAAAGAACAGAGTGCCATATGATACTTTAAAAAAAAAAAAAAAAAAGAAGAGATATAATTTGTAAATGTTCCAGCTGTGCTTAGTGAGAAAGGTGGGAGAATAACAGGTTTTAATACAATCTAGAGCCCATTGCTAAATCTAATCAAATCCTACACCTATAGCTACTGCTCTGCCTGTTTCCAATAGCTATCAAGGTGACAAAAGAGATTGCCCAGTATCTGTTGGGGGTGGAGTCTGCCTACCACTCTGGAGTCACCGCTTTACCGTGGAGTGTTCTTCAGGCCAGAGGAAAATGCTGGTTGGGAAGACTATGATCCTGCCCCACACTGCTTGTCAGTAGGTGGCAGTAATGTAGCTAAAAGTTGTATGGCATCTGCCATTAAACACCAAGAAGAAGAAAATGCTGGTTGTTGCTTCTCAGCCTTTTGGCTACGATCAGTTGTCCTATCTGTTCTTGTGTTTATTGTATGTCTGATACATTCTCTACTCGAGGACTCTATATTAAATGGCTTTTTAGAGCTGAGAGAGGGGCTTACTCCATCCACTCCACACATCAACCTGGTATTACAGTACCTCCACGAATGGTGCACCTTCTCAAAATGTTGAAAGAAAGAAGTTGTTTTATTTTCTCTTCTTTCACAAAGACCACAACCATAAGAGTGGCTAGAAAGAAGTAAGGGAAGCAACTCCAACCCCACAGACAGCTTTAGGATGGCTTAAACACTGAGTGAGTGAGAGAGTGATGGCTATCTCTATAAGTGATTGGGAACTAGTAATCTGGCTCAGTGTAAGGTGACTTGAGCAACCCCATCCCCACCCTGATATCTTTTATAGCTCCCACAGAAGAAAAAAGAGCACAGTGCCATACGGTACTTAAAAAAAGGGAACAGATGTAATTTGTAAATGTTGCAGCTGTGCTTAGTGAGAAAGGAGGGAGAATAACAGGTTTTAATACAAACTATAGCCCATTGCATAAACACTAACTAACTGAGTGACTGACTGACTGGCTGACTGACTAAGTGAGTGGATGGGTGGATGATGGCTATCTCTATAAGTGATTGGGAACTAGTAATCTGGCTCAGTGTAAGGTGACTTGAGCAACCCCACCCCCAGCCCCACCCTGATATCTTTTATAGATCCCACAGAAGAAAAAGAACAGAGTGCCATATGATACTTTAAAAAAAAAAAAAAAAAAAGAAGAGATATAATTTGTAAATGTTCCAGCTGTGCTTAGTGAGAAAGGTGGGAGAATAACAGGTTTTAATACAATCTAGAGCCCATTGCTAAATCTAATCAAATCCTACACCTATAGCGACTGCTCTGCCTGTTTCCAATAGCTATCAAGGTGACAAAAGACATTGCCCAGTATCTGTTGGGGGTGGAGTCTGCCTACCACTCTGGAGTCACCGCTTTACTGTGGGGTGTTCTTCAGGCCAGAGGAAAATGCTGGTTGGGTAGACTATGATCCTGCCCCACACTGCTTGTCAGTAGGTGGCAGTAATGTAGCTAAAAGTTGTATGGCATCTGCCATTAAACACCAAGAAGAAGAAAATGCTGGTTGTTGCTTCTCGGCCTTTTGGCTACGATCAGTTGTCCTATCTGTTCTTGTGTTTATTGAATGTCTGATACATTCTCTCCTCGAGGACTCTATATTAAATGGATTTTTAGAGCTGAGAGAGGGGCTGGCTCCATCCACTCCACACATCAACCTGGTATTACAGTACCTCCACGGATGGTGCACCTTCTCAAAATGTTGAAAGAAAGAAGTTGTTTTATTTTCTCTTCTTTCACAAAGACCACAACCATAAGAGTGGCTAGAAAGAAGTAAGGGAAGCAACTCCAACCCCACAGACAGCTTTAGGATGGCTTAAACACTGAGTGAGTGAGTGAGTGAGTGATGGCTATCTCTATAAGTGATTGGGAACTAGTAATCTGGCTCAGTGTAAGGTGACTTGAGCAACCCCATCCCCACCCTGATATCTTTTATAGATCCCACAGAAGAAAAAAGAGCACAGTGCCATATGGTACTTAAAAAAAGGGAACAGATGTAATTTGTAAATGTTTCAGCTGTGCTTAGTGAGAAAGGAGGGAGAATAACAGGTTTTAATACAAACTATAGCCCATTGCATAAACACTAACTAACTGAGTGACTGACTGACTGGCTGACTGACTAAGTGAGTGGATGGGTGTATGATGGCTATCTCTATAAGTGATTGGGAACTAGTAATCTGGCTCAGTGTAAGGTGACTTGAGCAACCCCACCCCCAGCCCCACCCCCACCCCCACCCCCACCCTGATATCTTTTATAGGTCCCACAGAAGAAAAAAGAGCACAGTGCCATATGGTACTTAAAAAAAGGGAACAGATGTAATTTGTAAATGTTGCAGCTGTGCTTAGTGAGAAAGGAGGAAGAATAACAGGTTTTAATACAAACTATAGCCCATTGCATAAACACTAACTAACTGAGTGACTGAGTGACTGGCTGACTGACTAAGTGAGTGGATGGGTGGATGATGGCTATCTCTATAAGTGATTGGGAACTAGTAATCTGGCTCAGTGTAAGGTGACTTGAGCAACCCCACCCCCACCCTGATATCTTTTATAGGTCCCACAGAAGAAAAAGAACAGAGTGCCATATGATACTTTAAAAAAAAAAAAAAAAAAGAAGAGATATAATTTGTAAATGTTCCAGCTGTGCTTAGTGAGAAAGGTGGGAGAATAACAGGTTTTAATACAATCTAGAGCCCATTGCTAAATCTAATCAAATCCTACACCTATAGCTACTGCTCTGCCTGTTTCCAATAGCTATCAAGGTGACAAAAGAGATTGCCCAGTATCTGTTGGGGGTGGAGTCTGCCTACCACTCTGGAGTCACCGCTTTACCGTGGAGTGTTCTTCAGGCCAGAGGGAAATGCTGGTTGGGAAGACTATGATCCTGCCCCACACTGCTTGTCAGTAGGTGGCAGTAATGTAGCTAAAAGTTGTATGGCATCTGCCATTAAACACCAAGAAGAAGAAAATGCTGGTTGTTGCTTCTCAGCCTTTTGGCTACGATCAGTTGTCCTATCTGTTCTTGTGTTTATTGTATGTCTGATACATTCTCTACTCGAGGACTCTATATTAAATGGCTTTTTAGAGCTGAGAGAGGGGCTTACTCCATCCACTCCACACATCAACCTGGTATTACAGTACCTCCACGAATGGTGCACCTTCTCAAAATGTTGAAAGAAAGAAGTTGTTTTATTTTCTCTTCTTTCACAAAGACCACAACCATAAGAGTGGCTAGAAAGAAGTAAGGGAAGCAACTCCAACCCCACAGACAGCTTTAGGATGGCTTAAACACTGAGTGAGTGAGAGAGTGATGGCTATCTCTATAAGTGATTGGGAACTAGTAATCTGGCTCAGTGTAAGGTGACTTGAGCAACCCCATCCCCACCCTGATATCTTTTATAGCTCCCACAGAAGAAAAAAGAGCACAGTGCCATATGGTACTTAAAAAAAGGGAACAGATGTAATTTGTAAATGTTGCAGCTGTGCTTAGTGAGAAAGGAGGGAGAATAACAGGTTTTAATACAAACTATAGCCCATTGCATAAACACTAACTAACTGAGTGACTGACTGACTGGCTGACTGACTAAGTGAGTGGATGGGTGGATGATGGCTATCTCTATAAGTGATTGGGAACTAGTAATCTGGCTCAGTGTAAGGTGACTTGAGCAACCCCACCCCCAGCCCCACCCTGATATCTTTTATAGATCCCACAGAAGAAAAAGAACAGAGTGCCATATGATACTTTAAAAAAAAAAAAAAAAAAAGAAGAGATATAATTTGTAAATGTTCCAGCTGTGCTTAGTGAGAAAGGTGGGAGAATAACAGGTTTTAATACAATCTAGAGCCCATTGCTAAATCTAATCAAATCCTACACCTATAGCGACTGCTCTGCCTGTTTCCAATAGCTATCAAGGTGACAAAAGACATTGCCCAGTATCTGTTGGGGGTGGAGTCTGCCTACCACTCTGGAGTCACCGCTTTACTGTGGGGTGTTCTTCAGGCCAGAGGAAAATGCTGGTTGGGTAGACTATGATCCTGCCCCACACTGCTTGTCAGTAGGTGGCAGTAATGTAGCTAAAAGTTGTATGGCATCTGCCATTAAACACCAAGAAGAAGAAAATGCTGGTTGTTGCTTCTCGGCCTTTTGGCTACGATCAGTTGTCCTATCTGTTCTTGTGTTTATTGAATGTCTGATACATTCTCTCCTCGAGGACTCTATATTAAATGGATTTTTAGAGCTGAGAGAGGGGCTGGCTCCATCCACTCCACACATCAACCTGGTATTACAGTACCTCCACGGATGGTGCACCTTCTCAAAATGTTGAAAGAAAGAAGTTGTTTTATTTTCTCTTCTTTCACAAAGACCACAACCATAAGAGTGGCTAGAAAGAAGTAAGGGAAGCAACTCCAACCCCACAGACAGCTTTAGGATGGCTTAAACACTGAGTGAGTGAGTGAGTGAGTGATGGCTATCTCTATAAGTGATTGGGAACTAGTAATCTGGCTCAGTGTAAGGTGACTTGAGCAACCCCATCCCCACCCTGATATCTTTTATAGATCCCACAGAAGAAAAAAGAGCACAGTGCCATATGGTACTTAAAAAAAGGGAACAGATGTAATTTGTAAATGTTTCAGCTGTGCTTAGTGAGAAAGGAGGGAGAATAACAGGTTTTAATACAAACTATAGCCCATTGCATAAACACTAACTAACTGAGTGACTGACTGACTGGCTGACTGACTAAGTGAGTGGATGGGTGTATGATGGCTATCTCTATAAGTGATTGGGAACTAGTAATCTGGCTCAGTGTAAGGTGACTTGAGCAACCCCACCCCCAGCCCCACCCCCACCCCCACCCCCACCCTGATATCTTTTATAGGTCCCACAGAAGAAAAAAGAGCACAGTGCCATATGGTACTTAAAAAAAGGGAACAGATGTAATTTGTAAATGTTGCAGCTGTGCTTAGTGAGAAAGGAGGAAGAATAACAGGTTTTAATACAAACTATAGCCCATTGCATAAACACTAACTAACTGAGTGACTGAGTGACTGGCTGACTGACTAAGTGAGTGGATGGGTGGATGATGGCTATCTCTATAAGTGATTGGGAACTAGTAATCTGGCTCAGTGTAAGGTGACTTGAGCAACCCCACCCCCACCCTGATATCTTTTATAGGTCCCACAGAAGAAAAAGAACAGAGTGCCATATGATACTTTAAAAAAAAAAAAAAAAAAGAAGAGATATAATTTGTAAATGTTCCAGCTGTGCTTAGTGAGAAAGGTGGGAGAATAACAGGTTTTAATACAATCTAGAGCCCATTGCTAAATCTAATCAAATCCTACACCTATAGCTACTGCTCTGCCTGTTTCCAATAGCTATCAAGGTGACAAAAGAGATTGCCCAGTATCTGTTGGGGGTGGAGTCTGCCTACCACTCTGGAGTCACCGCTTTACCGTGGAGTGTTCTTCAGGCCAGAGGAAAATGCTGGTTGGGAAGACTATGATCCTGCCCCACACTGCTTGTCAGTAGGTGGCAGTAATGTAGCTAAAAGTTGTATGGCATCTGCCATTAAACACCAAGAAGAAGAAAATGCTGGTTGTTGCTTCTCAGCCTTTTGGCTACGATCAGTTGTCCTATCTGTTCTTGTGTTTATTGTATGTCTGATACATTCTCTACTCGAGGACTCTATATTAAATGGCTTTTTAGAGCTGAGAGAGGGGCTTACTCCATCCACTCCACACATCAACCTGGTATTACAGTACCTCCACGAATGGTGCACCTTCTCAAAATGTTGAAAGAAAGAAGTTGTTTTATTTTCTCTTCTTTCACAAAGACCACAACCATAAGAGTGGCTAGAAAGAAGTAAGGGAAGCAACTCCAACCCCACAGACAGCTTTAGGATGGCTTAAACACTGAGTGAGTGAGAGAGTGATGGCTATCTCTATAAGTGATTGGGAACTAGTAATCTGGCTCAGTGTAAGGTGACTTGAGCAACCCCATCCCCACCCTGATATCTTTTATAGCTCCCACAGAAGAAAAAAGAGCACAGTGCCATATGGTACTTAAAAAAAGGGAACAGATGTAATTTGTAAATGTTGCAGCTGTGCTTAGTGAGAAAGGAGGGAGAATAACAGGTTTTAATACAAACTATAGCCCATTGCATAAACACTAACTAACTGAGTGACTGACTGACTGGCTGACTGACTAAGTGAGTGGATGGGTGGATGATGGCTATCTCTATAAGTGATTGGGAACTAGTAATCTGGCTCAGTGTAAGGTGACTTGAGCAACCCCACCCCCAGCCCCACCCTGATATCTTTTATAGATCCCACAGAAGAAAAAGAACAGAGTGCCATATGATACTTTAAAAAAAAAAAAAAAAAAAGAAGAGATATAATTTGTAAATGTTCCAGCTGTGCTTAGTGAGAAAGGTGGGAGAATAACAGGTTTTAATACAATCTAGAGCCCATTGCTAAATCTAATCAAATCCTACACCTATAGCGACTGCTCTGCCTGTTTCCAATAGCTATCAAGGTGACAAAAGACATTGCCCAGTATCTGTTGGGGGTGGAGTCTGCCTACCACTCTGGAGTCACCGCTTTACTGTGGGGTGTTCTTCAGGCCAGAGGAAAATGCTGGTTGGGTAGACTATGATCCTGCCCCACACTGCTTGTCAGTAGGTGGCAGTAATGTAGCTAAAAGTTGTATGGCATCTGCCATTAAACACCAAGAAGAAGAAAATGCTGGTTGTTGCTTCTCGGCCTTTTGGCTACGATCAGTTGTCCTATCTGTTCTTGTGTTTATTGAATGTCTGATACATTCTCTCCTCGAGGACTCTATATTAAATGGATTTTTAGAGCTGAGAGAGGGGCTGGCTCCATCCACTCCACACATCAACCTGGTATTACAGTACCTCCACGGATGGTGCACCTTCTCAAAATGTTGAAAGAAAGAAGTTGTTTTATTTTCTCTTCTTTCACAAAGACCACAACCATAAGAGTGGCTAGAAAGAAGTAAGGGAAGCAACTCCAACCCCACAGACAGCTTTAGGTTGGCTTAAACACTGAGTGAGTGAGTGAGTGAGTGATGGCTATCTCTATAAGTGATTGGGAACTAGTAATCTGGCTCAGTGTAAGGTGACTTGAGCAACCCCATCCCCACCCTGATATCTTTTATAGATCCCACAGAAGAAAAAAGAGCACAGTGCCATATGGTACTTAAAAAAAGGGAACAGATGTAATTTGTAAATGTTTCAGCTGTGCTTAGTGAGAAAGGAGGGAGAATAACAGGTTTTAATACAAACTATAGCCCATTGCATAAACACTAACTAACTGAGTGACTGACTGACTGGCTGACTGACTAAGTGAGTGGATGGGTGTATGATGGCTATCTCTATAAGTGATTGGGAACTAGTAATCTGGCTCAGTGTAAGGTGACTTGAGCAACCCCACCCCCAGCCCCACCCCCACCCCCACCCTGATATCTTTTATAGGTCCCACAGAAGAAAAAAGAGCACAGTGCCATATGGTACTTAAAAAAAGGGAACAGATGTAATTTGTAAATGTTGCAGCTGTGCTTAGTGAGAAAGGAGGAAGAATAACAGGTTTTAATACAAACTATAGCCCATTGCATAAACACTAACTAACTGAGTGACTGAGTGACTGGCTGACTGACTAAGTGAGTGGATGGGTGGATGATGGCTATCTCTATAAGTGATTGGGAACTAGTAATCTGGCTCAGTGTAAGGTGACTTGAGCAACCCCACCCCCACCCTGATATCTTTTATAGGTCCCACAGAAGAAAAAGAACAGAGTGCCATATGATACTTTAAAAAAAAAAAAAAAAAAGAAGAGATATAATTTGTAAATGTTCCAGCTGTGCTTAGTGAGAAAGGTGGGAGAATAACAGGTTTTAATACAATCTAGAGCCCATTGCTAAATCTAATCAAATCCTACACCTATAGCTACTGCTCTGCCTGTTTCCAATAGCTATCAAGGTGACAAAAGAGATTGCCCAGTATCTGTTGGGGGTGGAGTCTGCCTACCACTCTGGAGTCACCGCTTTACCGTGGAGTGTTCTTCAGGCCAGAGGAAAATGCTGGTTGGGAAGACTATGATCCTGCCCCACACTGCTTGTCAGTAGGTGGCAGTAATGTAGCTAAAAGTTGTATGGCATCTGCCATTAAACACCAAGAAGAAGAAAATGCTGGTTGTTGCTTCTCAGCCTTTTGGCTACGATCAGTTGTCCTATCTGTTCTTGTGTTTATTGTATGTCTGATACATTCTCTACTCGAGGACTCTATATTAAATGGCTTTTTAGAGCTGAGAGAGGGGCTTACTCCATCCACTCCACACATCAACCTGGTATTACAGTACCTCCACGAATGGTGCACCTTCTCAAAATGTTGAAAGAAAGAAGTTGTTTTATTTTCTCTTCTTTCACAAAGACCACAACCATAAGAGTGGCTAGAAAGAAGTAAGGGAAGCAACTCCAACCCCACAGACAGCTTTAGGATGGCTTAAACACTGAGTGAGTGAGAGAGTGATGGCTATCTCTATAAGTGATTGGGAACTAGTAATCTGGCTCAGTGTAAGGTGACTTGAGCAACCCCATCCCCACCCTGATATCTTTTATAGCTCCCACAGAAGAAAAAAGAGCACAGTGCCATATGGTACTTAAAAAAAGGGAACAGATGTAATTTGTAAATGTTGCAGCTGTGCTTAGTGAGAAAGGAGGGAGAATAACAGGTTTTAATACAAACTATAGCCCATTGCATAAACACTAACTAACTGAGTGACTGACTGACTGGCTGACTGACTAAGTGAGTGGATGGGTGGATGATGGCTATCTCTATAAGTGATTGGGAACTAGTAATCTGGCTCAGTGTAAGGTGACTTGAGCAACCCCACCCCCAGCCCCACCCTGATATCTTTTATAGATCCCACAGAAGAAAAAGAACAGAGTGCCATATGATACTTTAAAAAAAAAAAAAAAAAAAGAAGAGATATAATTTGTAAATGTTCCAGCTGTGCTTAGTGAGAAAGGTGGGAGAATAACAGGTTTTAATACAATCTAGAGCCCATTGCTAAATCTAATCAAATCCTACACCTATAGCGACTGCTCTGCCTGTTTCCAATAGCTATCAAGGTGACAAAAGACATTGCCCAGTATCTGTTGGGGGTGGAGTCTGCCTACCACTCTGGAGTCACCGCTTTACTGTGGGGTGTTCTTCAGGCCAGAGGAAAATGCTGGTTGGGTAGACTATGATCCTGCCCCACACTGCTTGTCAGTAGGTGGCAGTAATGTAGCTAAAAGTTGTATGGCATCTGCCATTAAACACCAAGAAGAAGAAAATGCTGGTTGTTGCTTCTCGGCCTTTTGGCTACGATCAGTTGTCCTATCTGTTCTTGTGTTTATTGAATGTCTGATACATTCTCTCCTCGAGGACTCTATATTAAATGGATTTTTAGAGCTGAGAGAGGGGCTGGCTCCATCCACTCCACACATCAACCTGGTATTACAGTACCTCCACGGATGGTGCACCTTCTCAAAATGTTGAAAGAAAGAAGTTGTTTTATTTTCTCTTCTTTCACAAAGACCACAACCATAAGAGTGGCTAGAAAGAAGTAAGGGAAGCAACTCCAACCCCACAGACAGCTTTAGGATGGCTTAAACACTGAGTGAGTGAGTGAGTGAGTGATGGCTATCTCTATAAGTGATTGGGAACTAGTAATCTGGCTCAGTGTAAGGTGACTTGAGCAACCCCATCCCCACCCTGATATCTTTTATAGATCCCACAGAAGAAAAAAGAGCACAGTGCCATATGGTACTTAAAAAAAGGGAACAGATGTAATTTGTAAATGTTTCAGCTGTGCTTAGTGAGAAAGGAGGGAGAATAACAGGTTTTAATACAAACTATAGCCCATTGCATAAACACTAACTAACTGAGTGACTGACTGACTGGCTGACTGACTAAGTGAGTGGATGGGTGTATGATGGCTATCTCTATAAGTGATTGGGAACTAGTAATCTGGCTCAGTGTAAGGTGACTTGAGCAACCCCACCCCCAGCCCCACCCCCACCCCCACCCCCACCCCCACCCTGATATCTTTTATAGGTCCCACAGAAGAAAAAAGAGCACAGTGCCATATGGTACTTAAAAAAAGGGAACAGATGTAATTTGTAAATGTTGCAGCTGTGCTTAGTGAGAAAGGAGGGAGAATAACAGGTTTTAATACAAACTATAGCCCATTGCATAAACACTAACTAACTGAGTGACTGACTGACTGGCTGACTGACTAAGTGAGTGGATGGGTGGATGATGGCTATCTCTATAAGTGATTGGGAACTAGTAATCTGGCTCAGTGTAAGGTGACTTGAGCAACCCCACCCCCAGCCCCACCCTGATATCTTTTATAGATCCCACAGAAGAAAAAGAACAGAGTGCCATATGATACTTTAAAAAAAAAAAAAAAAAAAGAAGAGATATAATTTGTAAATGTTCCAGCTGTGCTTAGTGAGAAAGGTGGGAGAATAACAGGTTTTAATACAATCTAGAGCCCATTGCTAAATCTAATCAAATCCTACACCTATAGCGACTGCTCTGCCTGTTTCCAATAGCTATCAAGGTGACAAAAGACATTGCCCAGTATCTGTTGGGGGTGGAGTCTGCCTACCACTCTGGAGTCACCGCTTTACTGTGGGGTGTTCTTCAGGCCAGAGGAAAATGCTGGTTGGGTAGACTATGATCCTGCCCCACACTGCTTGTCAGTAGGTGGCAGTAATGTAGCTAAAAGTTGTATGGCATCTGCCATTAAACACCAAGAAGAAGAAAATGCTGGTTGTTGCTTCTCGGCCTTTTGGCTACGATCAGTTGTCCTATCTGTTCTTGTGTTTATTGAATGTCTGATACATTCTCTCCTCGAGGACTCTATATTAAATGGATTTTTAGAGCTGAGAGAGGGGCTGGCTCCATCCACTCCACACATCAACCTGGTATTACAGTACCTCCACGGATGGTGCACCTTCTCAAAATGTTGAAAGAAAGAAGTTGTTTTATTTTCTCTTCTTTCACAAAGACCACAACCATAAGAGTGGCTAGAAAGAAGTAAGGGAAGCAACTCCAACCCCACAGACAGCTTTAGGATGGCTTAAACACTGAGTGAGTGAGTGAGTGAGTGATGGCTATCTCTATAAGTGATTGGGAACTAGTAATCTGGCTCAGTGTAAGGTGACTTGAGCAACCCCATCCCCACCCTGATATCTTTTATAGATCCCACAGAAGAAAAAAGAGCACAGTGCCATATGGTACTTAAAAAAAGGGAACAGATGTAATTTGTAAATGTTTCAGCTGTGCTTAGTGAGAAAGGAGGGAGAATAACAGGTTTTAATACAAACTATAGCCCATTGCATAAACACTAACTAACTGAGTGACTGACTGACTGGCTGACTGACTAAGTGAGTGGATGGGTGTATGATGGCTATCTCTATAAGTGATTGGGAACTAGTAATCTGGCTCAGTGTAAGGTGACTTGAGCAACCCCACCCCCAGCCCCACCCTGATATCTTTTATAGATCCCACAGAAGAAAAAGAACAGAGTGCCATATGATACTTTAAAAAAAAAAAAAAAAAAAGAAGAGATATAATTTGTAAATGTTCCAGCTGTGCTTAGTGAGAAAGGTGGGAGAATAACAGGTTTTAATACAATCTAGAGCCCATTGCTAAATCTAATCAAATCCTACACCTATAGCGACTGCTCTGCCTGTTTCCAATAGCTATCAAGGTGACAAAAGACATTGCCCAGTATCTGTTGGGGGTGGAGTCTGCCTACCACTCTGGAGTCACCGCTTTACTGTGGGGTGTTCTTCAGGCCAGAGGAAAATGCTGGTTGGGTAGACTATGATCCTGCCCCACACTGCTTGTCAGTAGGTGGCAGTAATGTAGCTAAAAGTTGTATGGCATCTGCCATTAAACACCAAGAAGAAGAAAATGCTGGTTGTTGCTTCTCGGCCTTTTGGCTACGATCAGTTGTCCTATCTGTTCTTGTGTTTATTGAATGTCTGATACATTCT
The DNA here is from genome assembly GCF_027358585.1 of Pangasianodon hypophthalmus. Taxonomy (NCBI): domain Eukaryota; kingdom Metazoa; phylum Chordata; class Actinopteri; order Siluriformes; family Pangasiidae; genus Pangasianodon; species Pangasianodon hypophthalmus. Next base: position 1,293,656 of record NC_069728.1, on the reverse strand, counting down.
CTCCTCGAGGACTCTATATTAAATGGATTTTTAGAGCTGAGAGAGGGGCTGGCTCCATCCACTCCACACATCAACCTGGTATTACAGTACCTCCACGGATGGTGCACCTTCTCAAAATGTTGAAAGAAAGAAGTTGTTTTATTTTCTCTTCTTTCACAAAGACCACAACCATAAGAGTGGCTAGAAAGAAGTAAGGGAAGCAACTCCAACCCCACAGACAGCTTTAGGATGGCTTAAACACTGAGTGAGTGAGTGAGTGAGTGATGGCTATCTCTATAAGTGATTGGGAACTAGTAATCTGGCTCAGTGTAAGGTGACTTGAGCAACCCCATCCCCACCCTGATATCTTTTATAGATCCCACAGAAGAAAAAAGAGCACAGTGCCATATGGTACTTAAAAAAAGGGAACAGATGTAATTTGTAAATGTTTCAGCTGTGCTTAGTGAGAAAGGAGGGAGAATAACAGGTTTTAATACAAACTATAGCCCATTGCATAAACACTAACTAACTGAGTGACTGACTGACTGGCTGACTGACTAAGTGAGTGGATGGGTGTATGATGGCTATCTCTATAAGTGATTGGGAACTAGTAATCTGGCTCAGTGTAAGGTGACTTGAGCAACCCCACCCCCAGCCCCACCCCCACCCCCACCCCCACCCTGATATCTTTTATAGGTCCCACAGAAGAAAAAAGAGCACAGTGCCATATGGTACTTAAAAAAAGGGAACAGATGTAATTTGTAAATGTTGCAGCTGTGCTTAGTGAGAAAGGAGGAAGAATAACAGGTTTTAATACAAACTATAGCCCATTGCATAAACACTAACTAACTGAGTGACTGAGTGACTGGCTGACTGACTAAGTGAGTGGATGGGTGGATGATGGCTATCTCTATAAGTGATTGGGAACTAGTAATCTGGCTCAGTGTAAGGTGACTTGAGCAACCCCACCCCCACCCCCACCCTGATATCTTTTATAGGTCCCACAGAAGAAAAAGAACAGAGTGCCATATGATACTTTAAAAAAAAAAAAAAAAAAGAAGAGATATAATTTGTAAATGTTCCAGCTGTGCTTAGTGAGAAAGGTGGGAGAATAACAGGTTTTAATACAATCTAGAGCCCATTGCTAAATCTAATCAAATCCTACACCTATAGCTACTGCTCTGCCTGTTTCCAATAGCTATCAAGGTGACAAAAGAGATTGCCCAGTATCTGTTGGGGGTGGAGTCTGCCTACCACTCTGGAGTCACCGCTTTACCGTGGAGTGTTCTTCAGGCCAGAGGAAAATGCTGGTTGGGAAGACTATGATCCTGCCCCACACTGCTTGTCAGTAGGTGGCAGTAATGTAGCTAAAAGTTGTATGGCATCTGCCATTAAACACCAAGAAGAAGAAAATGCTGGTTGTTGCTTCTCAGCCTTTTGGCTACGATCAGTTGTCCTATCTGTTCTTGTGTTTATTGTATGTCTGATACATTCTCTACTCGAGGACTCTATATTAAATGGCTTTTTAGAGCTGAGAGAGGGGCTTACTCCATCCACTCCACACATCAACCTGGTATTACAGTACCTCCACGAATGGTGCACCTTCTCAAAATGTTGAAAGAAAGAAGTTGTTTTATTTTCTCTTCTTTCACAAAGACCACAACCATAAGAGTGGCTAGAAAGAAGTAAGGGAAGCAACTCCAACCCCACAGACAGCTTTAGGATGGCTTAAACACTGAGTGAGTGAGAGAGTGATGGCTATCTCTATAAGTGATTGGGAACTAGTAATCTGGCTCAGTGTAAGGTGACTTGAGCAACCCCATCCCCACCCTGATATCTTTTATAGCTCCCACAGAAGAAAAAAGAGCACAGTGCCATATGGTACTTAAAAAAAGGGAACAGATGTAATTTGTAAATGTTTCAGCTGTGCTTAGTGAGAAAGGAGGGAGAATAACAGGTTTTAATACAAACTATAGCCCATTGCATAAACACTAACTAACTGAGTGACTGACTGACTGGCTGACTGACTAAGTGAGTGGATGGGTGGATGATGGCTATCTCTATAAGTGATTGGGAACTAGTAATCTGGCTCAGTGTAAGGTGACTTGAGCAACCCCACCCCCAGCCCCACCCTGATATCTTTTATAGATCCCACAGAAGAAAAAGAACAGAGTGCCATATGATACTTTAAAAAAAAAAAAAAAAAAGAAGAGATATAATTTGTAAATGTTCCAGCTGTGCTTAGTGAGAAAGGTGGGAGAATAACAGGTTTTAATACAATCTAGAGCCCATTGCTAAATCTAATCAAATCCTACACCTATAGCGACTGCTCTGCCTGTTTCCAATAGCTATCAAGGTGACAAAAGACATTGCCCAGTATCTGTTGGGGGTGGAGTCTGCCTACCACTCTGGAGTCACCGCTTTACTGTGGGGTGTTCTTCAGGCCAGAGGAAAATGCTGGTTGGGTAGACTATGATCCTGCCCCACACTGCTTGTCAGTAGGTGGCAGTAATGTAGCTAAAAGTTGTATGGCATCTGCCATTAAACACCAAGAAGAAGAAAATGCTGGTTGTTGCTTCTCGGCCTTTTGGCTACGATCAGTTGTCCTATCTGTTCTTGTGTTTATTGAATGTCTGATACATTCTCTCCTCGAGGACTCTATATTAAATGGATTTTTAGAGCTGAGAGAGGGGCTGGCTCCATCCACTCCACACATCAACCTGGTATTACAGTACCTCCACGGATGGTGCACCTTCTCAAAATGTTGAAAGAAAGAAGTTGTTTTATTTTCTCTTCTTTCACAAAGACCACAACCATAAGAGTGGCTAGAAAGAAGTAAGGGAAGCAACTCCAACCCCACAGACAGCTTTAGGATGGCTTAAACACTGAGTGAGTGAGTGAGTGAGTGATGGCTATCTCTATAAGTGATTGGGAACTAGTAATCTGGCTCAGTGTAAGGTGACTTGAGCAACCCCATCCCCACCCTGATATCTTTTATAGATCCCACAGAAGAAAAAAGAGCACAGTGCCATATGGTACTTAAAAAAAGGGAACAGATGTAATTTGTAAATGTTTCAGCTGTGCTTAGTGAGAAAGGAGGGAGAATAACAGGTTTTAATACAAACTATAGCCCATTGCATAAACACTAACTAACTGAGTGACTGACTGACTGGCTGACTGACTAAGTGAGTGGATGGGTGTATGATGGCTATCTCTATAAGTGATTGGGAACTAGTAATCTGGCTCAGTGTAAGGTGACTTGAGCAACCCCACCCCCAGCCCCACCCCCACCCCCACCCCCACCCCCACCCTGATATCTTTTATAGGTCCCACAGAAGAAAAAAGAGCACAGTGCCATATGGTACTTAAAAAAAGGGAACAGATGTAATTTGTAAATGTTGCAGCTGTGCTTAGTGAGAAAGGAGGAAGAATAACAGGTTTTAATACAAACTATAGCCCATTGCATAAACACTAACTAACTGAGTGACTGAGTGACTGGCTGACTGACTAAGTGAGTGGATGGGTGGATGATGGCTATCTCTATAAGTGATTGGGAACTAGTAATCTGGCTCAGTGTAAGGTGACTTGAGCAACCCCACCCCCACCCTGATATCTTTTATAGGTCCCACAGAAGAAAAAGAACAGAGTGCCATATGATACTTTAAAAAAAAAAAAAAAAAAGAAGAGATATAATTTGTAAATGTTCCAGCTGTGCTTAGTGAGAAAGGTGGGAGAATAACAGGTTTTAATACAATCTAGAGCCCATTGCTAAATCTAATCAAATCCTACACCTATAGCTACTGCTCTGCCTGTTTCCAATAGCTATCAAGGTGACAAAAGAGATTGCCCAGTATCTGTTGGGGGTGGAGTCTGCCTACCACTCTGGAGTCACCGCTTTACCGTGGAGTGTTCTTCAGGCCAGAGGAAAATGCTGGTTGGGAAGACTATGATCCTGCCCCACACTGCTTGTCAGTAGGTGGCAGTAATGTAGCTAAAAGTTGTATGGCATCTGCCATTAAACACCAAGAAGAAGAAAATGCTGGTTGTTGCTTCTCAGCCTTTTGGCTACGATCAGTTGTCCTATCTGTTCTTGTGTTTATTGTATGTCTGATACATTCTCTACTCGAGGACTCTATATTAAATGGCTTTTTAGAGCTGAGAGAGGGGCTTACTCCATCCACTCCACACATCAACCTGGTATTACAGTACCTCCACGAATGGTGCACCTTCTCAAAATGTTGAAAGAAAGAAGTTGTTTTATTTTCTCTTCTTTCACAAAGACCACAACCATAAGAGTGGCTAGAAAGAAGTAAGGGAAGCAACTCCAACCCCACAGACAGCTTTAGGATGGCTTAAACACTGAGTGAGTGAGAGAGTGATGGCTATCTCTATAAGTGATTGGGAACTAGTAATCTGGCTCAGTGTAAGGTGACTTGAGCAACCCCATCCCCACCCTGATATCTTTTATAGCTCCCACAGAAGAAAAAAGAGCACAGTGCCATATGGTACTTAAAAAAAGGGAACAGATGTAATTTGTAAATGTTGCAGCTGTGCTTAGTGAGAAAGGAGGGAGAATAACAGGTTTTAATACAAACTATAGCCCATTGCATAAACACTAACTAACTGAGTGACTGACTGACTGGCTGACTGACTAAGTGAGTGGATGGGTGGATGATGGCTATCTCTATAAGTGATTGGGAACTAGTAATCTGGCTCAGTGTAAGGTGACTTGAGCAACCCCACCCCCAGCCCCACCCTGATATCTTTTATAGATCCCACAGAAGAAAAAGAACAGAGTGCCATATGATACTTTAAAAAAAAAAAAAAAAAAAGAAGAGATATAATTTGTAAATGTTCCAGCTGTGCTTAGTGAGAAAGGTGGGAGAATAACAGGTTTTAATACAATCTAGAGCCCATTGCTAAATCTAATCAAATCCTACACCTATAGCGACTGCTCTGCCTGTTTCCAATAGCTATCAAGGTGACAAAAGACATTGCCCAGTATCTGTTGGGGGTGGAGTCTGCCTACCACTCTGGAGTCACCGCTTTACTGTGGGGTGTTCTTCAGGCCAGAGGAAAATGCTGGTTGGGTAGACTATGATCCTGCCCCACATTGCTTGTCAGTAGGTGGCAGTAATGTAGCTAAAAGTTGTATGGCATCTGCCATTAAACACCAAGAAGAAGAAAATGCTGGTTGTTGCTTCTCGGCCTTTTGGCTACGATCAGTTGTCCTATCTGTTCTTGTGTTTATTGAATGTCTGATACATTCTCTCCTCGAGGACTCTATATTAAATGGATTTTTAGAGCTGAGAGAGGGGCTGGCTCCATCCACTCCACACATCAACCTGGTATTACAGTACCTCCACGGATGGTGCACCTTCTCAAAATGTTGAAAGAAAGAAGTTGTTTTATTTTCTCTTCTTTCACAAAGACCACAACCATAAGAGTGGCTAGAAAGAAGTAAGGGAAGCAACTCCAACCCCACAGACAGCTTTAGGATGGCTTAAACACTGAGTGAGTGAGTGAGTGAGTGATGGCTATCTCTATAAGTGATTGGGAACTAGTAATCTGGCTCAGTGTAAGGTGACTTGAGCAACCCCATCCCCACCCTGATATCTTTTATAGATCCCACAGAAGAAAAAAGAGCACAGTGCCATATGGTACTTAAAAAAAGGGAACAGATGTAATTTGTAAATGTTGCAGCTGTGCTTAGTGAGAAAGGAGGAAGAATAACAGGTTTTAATACAAACTATAGCCCATTGCATAAACACTAACTAACTGAGTGACTGGCTGACTGACTAAGTGAGTGGATGGGTGGATGATGGCTATCTCTATAAGTGACTTGAGCAACCCCACCCCCACCCTGATATCTTTTATAGGTCCCACAGAAGAAAAAGAACAGAGTGCCATATGATACTTTAAAAAAAAAAAAAAAAAAGAAGAGATATAATTTGTAAATGTTCCAGCTGTGCTTAGTGAGAAAGGTGGGAGAATAACAGGTTTTAATACAATCTAGAGCCCATTGCTAAATCTAATCAAATCCTACACCTATAGCTACTGCTCTGCCTGTTTCCAATAGCTATCAAGGTGACAAAAGAGATTGCCCAGTATCTGTTGGGGGTGGAGTCTGCCTACCACTCTGGAGTCACCGCTTTACCGTGGAGTGTTCTTCAGGCCAGAGGAAAATGCTGGTTGGGAAGACTATGATCCTGCCCCACACTGCTTGTCAGTAGGTGGCAGTAATGTAGCTAAAAGTTGTATGGCATCTGCCATTAAACACCAAGAAGAAGAAAATGCTGGTTGTTGCTTCTCAGCCTTTTGGCTACGATCAGTTGTCCTATCTGTTCTTGTGTTTATTGTATGTCTGATACATTCTCTACTCGAGGACTCTATATTAAATGGCTTTTTAGAGCTGAGAGAGGGGCTTACTCCATCCACTCCACACATCAACCTGGTATTACAGTACCTCCACGAATGGTGCACCTTCTCAAAATGTTGAAAGAAAGAAGTTGTTTTATTTTCTCTTCTTTCACAAAGACCACAACCATAAGAGTGGCTAGAAAGAAGTAAGGGAAGCAACTCCAACCCCACAGACAGCTTTAGGATGGCTTAAACACTGAGTGAGTGAGAGAGTGATGGCTATCTCTATAAGTGATTGGGAACTAGTAATCTGGCTCAGTGTAAGGTGACTTGAGCAACCCCATCCCCACCCTGATATCTTTTATAGCTCCCACAGAAGAAAAAAGAGCACAGTGCCATATGGTACTTAAAAAAAGGGAACAGATGTAATTTGTAAATGTTTCAGCTGTGCTTAGTGAGAAAGGAGGGAGAATAACAGGTTTTAATACAAACTATAGCCCATTGCATAAACACTAACTAACTGAGTGACTGACTGACTGGCTGACTGACTAAGTGAGTGGATGGGTGGATGATGGCTATCTCTATAAGTGATTGGGAACTAGTAATCTGGCTCAGTGTAAGGTGACTTGAGCAACCCCACCCCCAGCCCCACCCTGATATCTTTTATAGATCCCACAGAAGAAAAAGAACAGAGTGCCATATGATACTTTAAAAAAAAAAAAAAAAAAGAAGAGATATAATTTGTAAATGTTCCAGCTGTGCTTAGTGAGAAAGGTGGGAGAATAACAGGTTTTAATACAATCTAGAGCCCATTGCTAAATCTAATCAAATCCTACACCTATAGCGACTGCTCTGCCTGTTTCCAATAGCTATCAAGGTGACAAAAGACATTGCCCAGTATCTGTTGGGGGTGGAGTCTGCCTACCACTCTGGAGTCACCGCTTTACTGTGGGGTGTTCTTCAGGCCAGAGGAAAATGCTGGTTGGGTAGACTATGATCCTGCCCCACACTGCTTGTCAGTAGGTGGCAGTAATGTAGCTAAAAGTTGTATGGCATCTGCCATTAAACACCAAGAAGAAGAAAATGCTGGTTGTTGCTTCTCGGCCTTTTGGCTACGATCAGTTGTCCTATCTGTTCTTGTGTTTATTGAATGTCTGATACATTCTCTCCTCGAGGACTCTATATTAAATGGATTTTTAGAGCTGAGAGAGGGGCTGGCTCCATCCACTCCACACATCAACCTGGTATTACAGTACCTCCACGGATGGTGCACCTTCTCAAAATGTTGAAAGAAAGAAGTTGTTTTATTTTCTCTTCTTTCACAAAGACCACAACCATAAGAGTGGCTAGAAAGAAGTAAGGGAAGCAACTCCAACCCCACAGACAGCTTTAGGATGGCTTAAACACTGAGTGAGTGAGTGAGTGAGTGATGGCTATCTCTATAAGTGATTGGGAACTAGTAATCTGGCTCAGTGTAAGGTGACTTGAGCAACCCCATCCCCACCCTGATATCTTTTATAGATCCCACAGAAGAAAAAAGAGCACAGTGCCATATGGTACTTAAAAAAAGGGAACAGATGTAATTTGTAAATGTTTCAGCTGTGCTTAGTGAGAAAGGAGGGAGAATAACAGGTTTTAATACAAACTATAGCCCATTGCATAAACACTAACTAACTGAGTGACTGACTGACTGGCTGACTGACTAAGTGAGGGGATGGGTGTATGATGGCTATCTCTATAAGTGATTGGGAACTAGTAATCTGGCTCAGTGTAAGGTGACTTGAGCAACCCCACCCCCAGCCCCACCCCCACCCCCACCCCCACCCTGATATCTTTTATAGGTCCCACAGAAGAAAAAAGAGCACAGTGCCATATGGTACTTAAAAAAAGGGAACAGATGTAATTTGTAAATGTTGCAGCTGTGCTTAGTGAGAAAGGAGGAAGAATAACAGGTTTTAATACAAACTATAGCCCATTGCATAAACACTAACTAACTGAGTGACTGAGTGACTGGCTGACTGACTAAGTGAGTGGATGGGTGGATGATGGCTATCTCTATAAGTGATTGGGAACTAGTAATCTGGCTCAGTGTAAGGTGACTTGAGCAACCCCACCCCCACCCTGATATCTTTTATAGGTCCCACAGAAGAAAAAGAACAGAGTGCCATATGATACTTTAAAAAAAAAAAAAAAAAAGAAGAGATATAATTTGTAAATGTTCCAGCTGTGCTTAGTGAGAAAGGTGGGAGAATAACAGGTTTTAATACAATCTAGAGCCCATTGCTAAATCTAATCAAATCCTACACCTATAGCTACTGCTCTGCCTGTTTCCAATAGCTATCAAGGTGACAAAAGAGATTGCCCAGTATCTGTTGGGGGTGGAGTCTGCCTACCACTCTGGAGTCACCGCTTTACCGTGGAGTGTTCTTCAGGCCAGAGGAAAATGCTGGTTGGGAAGACTATGATCCTGCCCCACACTGCTTGTCAGTAGGTGGCAGTAATGTAGCTAAAAGTTGTATGGCATCTGCCATTAAACACCAAGAAGAAGAAAATGCTGGTTGTTGCTTCTCAGCCTTTTGGCTACGATCAGTTGTCCTATCTGTTCTTGTGTTTATTGTATGTCTGATACATTCTCTACTCGAGGACTCTATATTAAATGGCTTTTTAGAGCTGAGAGAGGGGCTTACTCCATCCACTCCACACATCAACCTGGTATTACAGTACCTCCACGAATGGTGCACCTTCTCAAAATGTTGAAAGAAAGAAGTTGTTTTATTTTCTCTTCTTTCACAAAGACCACAACCATAAGAGTGGCTAGAAAGAAGTAAGGGAAGCAACTCCAACCCCACAGACAGCTTTAGGATGGCTTAAACACTGAGTGAGTGAGAGAGTGATGGCTATCTCTATAAGTGATTGGGAACTAGTAATCTGGCTCAGTGTAAGGTGACTTGAGCAACCCCATCCCCACCCTGATATCTTTTATAGCTCCCACAGAAGAAAAAAGAGCACAGTGCCATATGGTACTTAAAAAAAGGGAACAGATGTAATTTGTAAATGTTGCAGCTGTGCTTAGTGAGAAAGGAGGGAGAATAACAGGTTTTAATACAAACTATAGCCCATTGCATAAACACTAACTAACTGAGTGACTGACTGACTGGCTGACTGACTAAGTGAGTGGATGGGTGGATGATGGCTATCTCTATAAGTGATTGGGAACTAGTAATCTGGCTCAGTGTAAGGTGACTTGAGCAACCCCACCCCCAGCCCCACCCTGATATCTTTTATAGATCCCACAGAAGAAAAAGAACAGAGTGCCATATGATACTTTAAAAAAAAAAAAAAAAAAGAAGAGATATAATTTGTAAATGTTCCAGCTGTGCTTAGTGAGAAAGGTGGGAGAATAACAGGTTTTAATACAATCTAGAGCCCATTGCTAAATCTAATCAAATCCTACACCTATAGCGACTGCTCTGCCTGTTTCCAATAGCTATCAAGGTGACAAAAGACATTGCCCAGTATCTGTTGGGGGTGGAGTCTGCCTACCACTCTGGAGTCACCGCTTTACTGTGGGGTGTTCTTCAGGCCAGAGGAAAATGCTGGTTGGGTAGACTATGATCCTGCCCCACACTGCTTGTCAGTAGGTGGCAGTAATGTAGCTAAAAGTTGTATGGCATCTGCCATTAAACACCAAGAAGAAGAAAATGCTGGTTGTTGCTTCTCGGCCTTTTGGCTACGATCAGTTGTCCTATCTGTTCTTGTGTTTATTGAATGTCTGATACATTCTCTCCTCGAGGACTCTATATTAAATGGATTTTTAGAGCTGAGAGAGGGGCTGGCTCCATCCACTCCACACATCAACCTGGTATTACAGTACCTCCACGGATGGTGCACCTTCTCAAAATGTTGAAAGAAAGAAGTTGTTTTATTTTCTCTTCTTTCACAAAGACCACAACCATAAGAGTGGCTAGAAAGAAGTAAGGGAAGCAACTCCAACCCCACAGACAGCTTTAGGATGGCTTAAACACTGAGTGAGTGAGTGAGTGAGTGATGGCTATCTCTATAAGTGATTGGGAACTAGTAATCTGGCTCAGTGTAAGGTGACTTGAGCAACCCCATCCCCACCCTGATATCTTTTATAGATCCCACAGAAGAAAAAAGAGCACAGTGCCATATGGTACTTAAAAAAAGGGAACAGATGTAATTTGTAAATGTTTCAGCTGTGCTTAGTGAGAAAGGAGGGAGAATAACAGGTTTTAATACAAACTATAGCCCATTGCATAAACACTAACTAACTGAGTGACTGACTGACTGGCTGACTGACTAAGTGAGTGGATGGGTGTATGATGGCTATCTCTATAAGTGATTGGGAACTAGTAATCTGGCTCAGTGTAAGGTGACTTGAGCAACCCCACCCCCACCCTGATATCTTTTATAGGTCCCACAGAAGAAAAAGAACAGAGTGCCATATGATACTTTAAAAAAAAAAAAAAAAAAAGAAGAGATATAATTTGTAAATGTTCCAGCTGTGCTTAGTGAGAAAGGTGGGAGAATAACAGGTTTTAATACAATCTAGAGCCCATTGCTAAATCTAATCAAATCCTACACCTATAGCGACTGCTCTGCCTGTTTCCAATAGCTATCAAGGTGACAAAAGAGATTGCCCAGTATCTGTTGGGGGTGGAGTCTGCCTACCACTCTGGAGTCACCGCTTTACTGTGGGGTGTTCTTCAGGCCAGAGGAAAATGCTGGTTGGGTAGACTATGATCCTGCCCCACACTGCTTGTCAGTAGGTGGCAGTAATGTAGCTAAAAGTTGTATGGCATCTGCCATTAAACACCAAGAAGAAGAAAATGCTGGTTGTTGCTTCTCGGCCTTTTGGCTACGATCAGTTGTCCTATCTGTTCTTGTGTTTATTGAATGTCTGATACATTCTCTCCTCGAGGACTCTATATTAAATGGATTTTTAGAGCTGAGAGAGGGGCTGGCTCCATCCACTCCACACATCAACCTGGTATTACAGTACCTCCACGGATGGTGCACCTTCTCAAAATGTTGAAAGAAAGAAGTTGTTTTATTTTCTCTTCTTTCACAAAGACCACAACCATAAGAGTGGCTAGAAAGAAGTAAGGGAAGCAACTCCAACCCCACAGACAGCTTTAGGATGGCTTAAACACTGAGTGAGTGAGTGAGTGAGTGATGGCTATCTCTATAAGTGATTGGGAACTAGTAATTTGGCTCAGTGTAAGGTGACTTGAGCAACCCCATCCCCACCCTGATATCTTTTATAGATCCCACAGAAGAAAAAAGAGCACAGTGCCATATGGTACTTAAAAAAAGGGAACAGATGTAATTTGTAAATGTTTCAGCTGTGCTTAGTGAGAAAGGAGGGAGAATAACAGGTTTTAATACAAACTATAGCCCATTGCATAAACACTAACTAACTGAGTGACTGACTGACTGGCTGACTGACTAAGTGAGTGGATGGGTGTATGATGGCTATCTCTATAAGTGATTGGGAACTAGTAATCTGGCTCAGTGTAAGGTGACTTGAGTAACCCCACCCCCACCCCCACCCTGATATCTTTTATAGATCCCACAGAAGAAAAAGAACAGAGTGCCATATGATACTTTAAAAAAAAAAAAAAAAAAAAAAAAAAAAAAGAAGAGATATAATTTGTAAATGTTCCAGCTGTGCTTAGTGAGAAAGGTGGGAGAATAACAGGTTTTAATACAATCTAGAGCCCATTGCTAAATCTAATCAAATCCTACACCTATAGCTACTGCTCTGCCTGTTTCCAATAGCTATCAAGGTGACAAAAGACATTGCCCAGTATCTGTTGGGGGTGGAGTCTGCCTACCACTCTGGAGTCACCGCTTTACTGTGGGGTGTTCTTCAGGCCAGAGGAAAATGCTGGTTGGGTAGACTATGATCCTGCCCCACACTGCTTGTCAGTAGGTGGCAGTAATGTAGCTAAAAGTTGTATGGCATCTGCCATTAAACACCAAGAAGAAGAAAATGCTGGTTGTTGCTTCTCGGCCTTTTGGCTACGATCAGTTGTCCTATCTGTTCTTGTGTTTATTGAATGTCTGATACATTCTCTCCTCGAGGACTCTATATTAAATGGATTTTTAGAGCTGAGAGAGGGGCTGGCTCCATCCACTCCACACATCAACCTGGTATTACAGTACCTCCACGGATGGTGCACCTTCTCAAAATGTTGAAAGAAAGAAGTTGTTTTATTTTCTCTTCTTTCACAAAGACCACAACCATAAGAGTGGCTAGAAAGAAGTAAGGGAAGCAACTCCAACCCCACAGACAGCTTTAGGATGGCTTAAACACTGAGTGAGTGAGTGAGTGAGTGATGGCTATCTCTATAAGTGATTGGGAACTAGTAATCTGGCTCAGTGTAAGGTGACTTGAGCAACCCCATCCCCACCCTGATATCTTTTATAGATCCCACAGAAGAAAAAAGAGCACAGTGCCATATGGTACTTAAAAAAAGGGAACAGATGTAATTTGTAAATGTTTCAGCTGTGCTTAGTGAGAAAGGAGGGAGAATAACAGGTTTTAATACAAACTATAGCCCATTGCATAAACACTAACTAACTGAGTGACTGACTGACTGGCTGACTGACTAAGTGAGTGGATGGGTGTATGATGGCTATCTCTATAAGTGATTGGGAACTAGTAATCTGGCTCAGTGTAAGGTGACTTGAGCAACCCCACCCCCAGCCCCACCCTGATATCTTTTATAGATCCCACAGAAGAAAAAGAACAGAGTGCCATATGATACTTTAAAAAAAAAAAAAAAAAAAAAAAAAAAAAAAGAAGAGATATAATTTGTAAATGTTCCAGCTGTGCTTAGTGAGAAAGGTGGGAGAATAACAGGTTTTAATACAATCTAGAGCCCATTGCTAAATCTAATCAAATCCTACACCTATAGCGACTGCTCTGCCTGTTTCCAATAGCTATCAAGGTGACAAAAGACATTGCCCAGTATCTGTTGGGGGTGGAGTCTGCCTACCACTCTGGAGTCACCGCTTTACTGTGGGGTGTTCTTCAGGCCAGAGGAACATGCTGGTTGGGTAGACTATGATCCTGCCCCACACTGCTTGTCAGTAGGTGGCAGTAATGTAGCTAAAAGTTGTATGGCATCTGCCATTAAACACCAAGAAGAAGAAAATGCTGGTTGTTGCTTCTCGGCCTTTTGGCTACGATCAGTTGTCCTATCTGTTCTTGTGTTTATTGAATGTCTGATACATTCTCTACTCGAGGACTCTATATTAAATGGATTTTTAGAGCTGAGAGAGGGGCTGGCTCCATCCACTCCACACATCAACCTGGTATTACAGTACCTCCACGGATGGTGCACCTTCTCAAAATGTTGAAAGAAAGAAGTTGTTTTATTTTCTCTTCTTTCACAAAGACCACAACCATAAGAGTGGCTAGAAAGAAGTAAGGGAAGCAACTCCAACCCCACAGACAGCTTTAGGATGGCTTAAACACTGAGTGAGTGAGTGAGTGATGGCTATCTCTATAAGTGATTGGGAACTAGTAATCTGGCTCAGTGTAAGGTGACTTGAGCAACCCCATCCCCACCCTGATATCTTTTATAGATCCCACAGAAGAAAAAAGAGCACAGTGCCATATGGTACTTAAAAAAAGGGAACAGATGTAATTTGTAAATGTTTCAGCTGTGCTTAGTGAGAAAGGAGGGAGAATAACAGGTTTTAATACAAACTATAGCCCATTGCATAAACACTAACTAACTGAGTGACTGACTGACTGGCTGACTGACTAAGTGAGTGGATGGGTGGATGATGGCTATCTCTATAAGTGATTGGGAACTAGTAATCTGGCTCAGTGTAAGGTGACTTGAGCAACCCCACCCCCAGCCCCACCCTGATATCTTTTATAGATCCCACAGAAGAAAAAGAACAGAGTGCCATATGATACTTTAAAAAAAAAAAAAAAAAAGAAGAGATATAATTTGTAAATGTTCCAGCTGTGCTTAGTGAGAAAGGTGGGAGAATAACAGGTTTTAATACAATCTAGAGCCCATTGCTAAATCTAATCAAATCCTACACCTATAGCGACTGCTCTGCCTGTTTCCAATAGCTATCAAGGTGACAAAAGACATTGCCCAGTATCTGTTGGGGGTGGAGTCTGCCTACCACTCTGGAGTCACCGCTTTACTGTGGGGTGTTCTTCAGGCCAGAGGAAAATGCTGGTTGGGTAGACTATGATCCTGCCCCACACTGCTTGTCAGTAGGTGGCAGTAATGTAGCTAAAAGTTGTATGGCATCTGCCATTAAACACCAAGAAGAAGAAAATGCTGGTTGTTGCTTCTCGGCCTTTTGGCTACGATCAGTTGTCCTATCTGTTCTTGTGTTTATTGAATGTCTGATACATTCTCTCCTCGAGGACTCTATATTAAATGGATTTTTAGAGCTGAGAGAGGGGCTGGCTCCATCCACTCCACACATCAACCTGGTATTACAGTACCTCCACGGATGGTGCACCTTCTCAAAATGTTGAAAGAAAGAAGTTGTTTTATTTTCTCTTCTTTCACAAAGACCACAACCATAAGAGTGGCTAGAAAGAAGTAAGGGAAGCAACTCCAACCCCACAGACAGCTTTAGGATGGCTTAAACACTGAGTGAGTGAGTGAGTGAGTGATGGCTATCTCTATAAGTGATTGGGAACTAGTAATCTGGCTCAGTGTAAGGTGACTTGAGCAACCCCATCCCCACCCTGATATCTTTTATAGATCCCACAGAAGAAAAAAGAGCACAGTGCCATATGGTACTTAAAAAAAGGGAACAGATGTAATTTGTAAATGTTTCAGCTGTGCTTAGTGAGAAAGGAGGGAGAATAACAGGTTTTAATACAAACTATAGCCCATTGCATAAACACTAACTAACTGAGTGACTGACTGACTGGCTGACTGACTAAGTGAGTGGATGGGTGTATGATGGCTATCTCTATAAGTGATTGGGAACTAGTAATCTGGCTCAGTGTAAGGTGACTTGAGCAACCCCACCCCCAGCCCCACCCCCACCCCCACCCCCACCCCCACCCTGATATCTTTTATAGGTCCCACAGAAGAAAAAAGAGCACAGTGCCATATGGTACTTAAAAAAAGGGAACAGATGTAATTTGTAAATGTTGCAGCTGTGCTTAGTGAGAAAGGAGGAAGAATAACAGGTTTTAATACAAACTATAGCCCATTGCATAAACACTAACTAACTGAGTGACTGAGTGACTGGCTGACTGACTAAGTGAGTGGATGGGTGGATGATGGCTATCTCTATAAGTGATTGGGAACTAGTAATCTGGCTCAGTGTAAGGTGACTTGAGCAACCCCACCCCCACCCTGATATCTTTTATAGGTCCCACAGAAGAAAAAGAACAGAGTGCCATATGATACTTTAAAAAAAAAAAAAAAAAAGAAGAGATATAATTTGTAAATGTTCCAGCTGTGCTTAGTGAGAAAGGTGGGAGAATAACAGGTTTTAATACAATCTAGAGCCCATTGCTAAATCTAATCAAATCCTACACCTATAGCTACTGCTCTGCCTGTTTCCAATAGCTATCAAGGTGACAAAAGAGATTGCCCAGTATCTGTTGGGGGTGGAGTCTGCCTACCACTCTGGAGTCACCGCTTTACCGTGGAGTGTTCTTCAGGCCAGAGGAAAATGCTGGTTGGGAAGACTATGATCCTGCCCCACACTGCTTGTCAGTAGGTGGCAGTAATGTAGCTAAAAGTTGTATGGCATCTGCCATTAAACACCAAGAAGAAGAAAATGCTGGTTGTTGCTTCTCAGCCTTTTGGCTACGATCAGTTGTCCTATCTGTTCTTGTGTTTATTGTATGTCTGATACATTCTCTACTCGAGGACTCTATATTAAATGGCTTTTTAGAGCTGAGAGAGGGGCTTACTCCATCCACTCCACACATCAACCTGGTATTACAGTACCTCCACGAATGGTGCACCTTCTCAAAATGTTGAAAGAAAGAAGTTGTTTTATTTTCTCTTCTTTCACAAAGACCACAACCATAAGAGTGGCTAGAAAGAAGTAAGGGAAGCAACTCCAACCCCACAGACAGCTTTAGGATGGCTTAAACACTGAGTGAGTGAGAGAGTGATGGCTATCTCTATAAGTGATTGGGAACTAGTAATCTGGCTCAGTGTAAGGTGACTTGAGCAACCCCATCCCCACCCTGATATCTTTTATAGCTCCCACAGAAGAAAAAAGAGCACAGTGCCATATGGTACTTAAAAAAAGGGAACAGATGTAATTTGTAAATGTTGCAGCTGTGCTTAGTGAGAAAGGAGGGAGAATAACAGGTTTTAATACAAACTATAGCCCATTGCATAAACACTAACTAACTGAGTGACTGACTGACTGGCTGACTGACTAAGTGAGTGGATGGGTGGATGATGGCTATCTCTATAAGTGATTGGGAACTAGTAATCTGGCTCAGTGTAAGGTGACTTGAGCAACCCCACCCCCAGCCCCACCCTGATATCTTTTATAGATCCCACAGAAGAAAAAGAACAGAGTGCCATATGATACTTTAAAAAAAAAAAAAAAAAAAGAAGAGATATAATTTGTAAATGTTCCAGCTGTGCTTAGTGAGAAAGGTGGGAGAATAACAGGTTTTAATACAATCTAGAGCCCATTGCTAAATCTAATCAAATCCTACACCTATAGCGACTGCTCTGCCTGTTTCCAATAGCTATCAAGGTGACAAAAGACATTGCCCAGTATCTGTTGGGGGTGGAGTCTGCCTACCACTCTGGAGTCACCGCTTTACTGTGGGGTGTTCTTCAGGCCAGAGGAAAATGCTGGTTGGGTAGACTATGATCCTGCCCCACATTGCTTGTCAGTAGGTGGCAGTAATGTAGCTAAAAGTTGTATGGCATCTGCCATTAAACACCAAGAAGAAGAAAATGCTGGTTGTTGCTTCTCGGCCTTTTGGCTACGATCAGTTGTCCTATCTGTTCTTGTGTTTATTGAATGTCTGATACATTCTCTCCTCGAGGACTCTATATTAAATGGATTTTTAGAGCTGAGAGAGGGGCTGGCTCCATCCACTCCACACATCAACCTGGTATTACAGTACCTCCACGGATGGTGCACCTTCTCAAAATGTTGAAAGAAAGAAGTTGTTTTATTTTCTCTTCTTTCACAAAGACCACAACCATAAGAGTGGCTAGAAAGAAGTAAGGGAAGCAACTCCAACCCCACAGACAGCTTTAGGATGGCTTAAACACTGAGTGAGTGAGTGAGTGAGTGATGGCTATCTCTATAAGTGATTGGGAACTAGTAATCTGGCTCAGTGTAAGGTGACTTGAGCAACCCCATCCCCACCCTGATATCTTTTATAGATCCCACAGAAGAAAAAAGAGCACAGTGCCATATGGTACTTAAAAAAAGGGAACAGATGTAATTTGTAAATGTTGCAGCTGTGCTTAGTGAGAAAGGAGGAAGAATAACAGGTTTTAATACAAACTATAGCCCATTGCATAAACACTAACTAACTGAGTGACTGGCTGACTGACTAAGTGAGTGGATGGGTGGATGATGGCTATCTCTATAAGTGACTTGAGCAACCCCACCCCCACCCTGATATCTTTTATAGGTCCCACAGAAGAAAAAGAACAGAGTGCCATATGATACTTTAAAAAAAAAAAAAAAAAAGAAGAGATATAATTTGTAAATGTTCCAGCTGTGCTTAGTGAGAAAGGTGGGAGAATAACAGGTTTTAATACAATCTAGAGCCCATTGCTAAATCTAATCAAATCCTACACCTATAGCTACTGCTCTGCCTGTTTCCAATAGCTATCAAGGTGACAAAAGAGATTGCCCAGTATCTGTTGGGGGTGGAGTCTGCCTACCACTCTGGAGTCACCGCTTTACCGTGGAGTGTTCTTCAGGCCAGAGGAAAATGCTGGTTGGGAAGACTATGATCCTGCCCCACACTGCTTGTCAGTAGGTGGCAGTAATGTAGCTAAAAGTTGTATGGCATCTGCCATTAAACACCAAGAAGAAGAAAATGCTGGTTGTTGCTTCTCAGCCTTTTGGCTACGATCAGTTGTCCTATCTGTTCTTGTGTTTATTGTATGTCTGATACATTCTCTACTCGAGGACTCTATATTAAATGGCTTTTTAGAGCTGAGAGAGGGGCTTACTCCATCCACTCCACACATCAACCTGGTATTACAGTACCTCCACGAATGGTGCACCTTCTCAAAATGTTGAAAGAAAGAAGTTGTTTTATTTTCTCTTCTTTCACAAAGACCACAACCATAAGAGTGGCTAGAAAGAAGTAAGGGAAGCAACTCCAACCCCACAGACAGCTTTAGGATGGCTTAAACACTGAGTGAGTGAGAGAGTGATGGCTATCTCTATAAGTGATTGGGAACTAGTAATCTGGCTCAGTGTAAGGTGACTTGAGCAACCCCATCCCCACCCTGATATCTTTTATAGCTCCCACAGAAGAAAAAAGAGCACAGTGCCATATGGTACTTAAAAAAAGGGAACAGATGTAATTTGTAAATGTTTCAGCTGTGCTTAGTGAGAAAGGAGGGAGAATAACAGGTTTTAATACAAACTATAGCCCATTGCATAAACACTAACTAACTGAGTGACTGACTGACTGGCTGACTGACTAAGTGAGTGGATGGGTGGATGATGGCTATCTCTATAAGTGATTGGGAACTAGTAATCTGGCTCAGTGTAAGGTGACTTGAGCAACCCCACCCCCAGCCCCACCCTGATATCTTTTATAGATCCCACAGAAGAAAAAGAACAGAGTGCCATATGATACTTTAAAAAAAAAAAAAAAAAAGAAGAGATATAATTTGTAAATGTTCCAGCTGTGCTTAGTGAGAAAGGTGGGAGAATAACAGGTTTTAATACAATCTAGAGCCCATTGCTAAATCTAATCAAATCCTACACCTATAGCGACTGCTCTGCCTGTTTCCAATAGCTATCAAGGTGACAAAAGACATTGCCCAGTATCTGTTGGGGGTGGAGTCTGCCTACCACTCTGGAGTCACCGCTTTACTGTGGGGTGTTCTTCAGGCCAGAGGAAAATGCTGGTTGGGTAGACTATGATCCTGCCCCACACTGCTTGTCAGTAGGTGGCAGTAATGTAGCTAAAAGTTGTATGGCATCTGCCATTAAACACCAAGAAGAAGAAAATGCTGGTTGTTGCTTCTCGGCCTTTTGGCTACGATCAGTTGTCCTATCTGTTCTTGTGTTTATTGAATGTCTGATACATTCTCTCCTCGAGGACTCTATATTAAATGGATTTTTAGAGCTGAGAGAGGGGCTGGCTCCATCCACTCCACACATCAACCTGGTATTACAGTACCTCCACGGATGGTGCACCTTCTCAAAATGTTGAAAGAAAGAAGTTGTTTTATTTTCTCTTCTTTCACAAAGACCACAACCATAAGAGTGGCTAGAAAGAAGTAAGGGAAGCAACTCCAACCCCACAGACAGCTTTAGGATGGCTTAAACACTGAGTGAGTGAGTGAGTGAGTGATGGCTATCTCTATAAGTGATTGGGAACTAGTAATCTGGCTCAGTGTAAGGTGACTTGAGCAACCCCATCCCCACCCTGATATCTTTTATAGATCCCACAGAAGAAAAAAGAGCACAGTGCCATATGGTACTTAAAAAAAGGGAACAGATGTAATTTGTAAATGTTTCAGCTGTGCTTAGTGAGAAAGGAGGGAGAATAACAGGTTTTAATACAAACTATAGCCCATTGCATAAACACTAACTAACTGAGTGACTGACTGACTGGCTGACTGACTAAGTGAGGGGATGGGTGTATGATGGCTATCTCTATAAGTGATTGGGAACTAGTAATCTGGCTCAGTGTAAGGTGACTTGAGCAACCCCACCCCCAGCCCCACCCCCACCCCCACCCCCACCCTGATATCTTTTATAGGTCCCACAGAAGAAAAAAGAGCACAGTGCCATATGGTACTTAAAAAAAGGGAACAGATGTAATTTGTAAATGTTGCAGCTGTGCTTAGTGAGAAAGGAGGAAGAATAACAGGTTTTAATACAAACTATAGCCCATTGCATAAACACTAACTAACTGAGTGACTGAGTGACTGGCTGACTGACTAAGTGAGTGGATGGGTGGATGATGGCTATCTCTATAAGTGATTGGGAACTAGTAATCTGGCTCAGTGTAAGGTGACTTGAGCAACCCCACCCCCACCCTGATATCTTTTATAGGTCCCACAGAAGAAAAAGAACAGAGTGCCATATGATACTTTAAAAAAAAAAAAAAAAAAGAAGAGATATAATTTGTAAATGTTCCAGCTGTGCTTAGTGAGAAAGGTGGGAGAATAACAGGTTTTAATACAATCTAGAGCCCATTGCTAAATCTAATCAAATCCTACACCTATAGCTACTGCTCTGCCTGTTTCCAATAGCTATCAAGGTGACAAAAGAGATTGCCCAGTATCTGTTGGGGGTGGAGTCTGCCTACCACTCTGGAGTCACCGCTTTACCGTGGAGTGTTCTTCAGGCCAGAGGAAAATGCTGGTTGGGAAGACTATGATCCTGCCCCACACTGCTTGTCAGTAGGTGGCAGTAATGTAGCTAAAAGTTGTATGGCATCTGCCATTAAACACCAAGAAGAAGAAAATGCTGGTTGTTGCTTCTCAGCCTTTTGGCTACGATCAGTTGTCCTATCTGTTCTTGTGTTTATTGTATGTCTGATACATTCTCTACTCGAGGACTCTATATTAAATGGCTTTTTAGAGCTGAGAGAGGGGCTTACTCCATCCACTCCACACATCAACCTGGTATTACAGTACCTCCACGAATGGTGCACCTTCTCAAAATGTTGAAAGAAAGAAGTTGTTTTATTTTCTCTTCTTTCACAAAGACCACAACCATAAGAGTGGCTAGAAAGAAGTAAGGGAAGCAACTCCAACCCCACAGACAGCTTTAGGATGGCTTAAACACTGAGTGAGTGAGAGAGTGATGGCTATCTCTATAAGTGATTGGGAACTAGTAATCTGGCTCAGTGTAAGGTGACTTGAGCAACCCCATCCCCACCCTGATATCTTTTATAGCTCCCACAGAAGAAAAAAGAGCACAGTGCCATATGGTACTTAAAAAAAGGGAACAGATGTAATTTGTAAATGTTGCAGCTGTGCTTAGTGAGAAAGGAGGGAGAATAACAGGTTTTAATACAAACTATAGCCCATTGCATAAACACTAACTAACTGAGTGACTGACTGACTGGCTGACTGACTAAGTGAGTGGATGGGTGGATGATGGCTATCTCTATAAGTGATTGGGAACTAGTAATCTGGCTCAGTGTAAGGTGACTTGAGCAACCCCACCCCCAGCCCCACCCTGATATCTTTTATAGATCCCACAGAAGAAAAAGAACAGAGTGCCATATGATACTTTAAAAAAAAAAAAAAAAAAGAAGAGATATAATTTGTAAATGTTCCAGCTGTGCTTAGTGAGAAAGGTGGGAGAATAACAGGTTTTAATACAATCTAGAGCCCATTGCTAAATCTAATCAAATCCTACACCTATAGCGACTGCTCTGCCTGTTTCCAATAGCTATCAAGGTGACAAAAGACATTGCCCAGTATCTGTTGGGGGTGGAGTCTGCCTACCACTCTGGAGTCACCGCTTTACTGTGGGGTGTTCTTCAGGCCAGAGGAAAATGCTGGTTGGGTAGACTATGATCCTGCCCCACACTGCTTGTCAGTAGGTGGCAGTAATGTAGCTAAAAGTTGTATGGCATCTGCCATTAAACACCAAGAAGAAGAAAATGCTGGTTGTTGCTTCTCGGCCTTTTGGCTACGATCAGTTGTCCTATCTGTTCTTGTGTTTATTGAATGTCTGATACATTCTCTCCTCGAGGACTCTATATTAAATGGATTTTTAGAGCTGAGAGAGGGGCTGGCTCCATCCACTCCACACATCAACCTGGTATTACAGTACCTCCACGGATGGTGCACCTTCTCAAAATGTTGAAAGAAAGAAGTTGTTTTATTTTCTCTTCTTTCACAAAGACCACAACCATAAGAGTGGCTAGAAAGAAGTAAGGGAAGCAACTCCAACCCCACAGACAGCTTTAGGATGGCTTAAACACTGAGTGAGTGAGTGAGTGAGTGATGGCTATCTCTATAAGTGATTGGGAACTAGTAATCTGGCTCAGTGTAAGGTGACTTGAGCAACCCCATCCCCACCCTGATATCTTTTATAGATCCCACAGAAGAAAAAAGAGCACAGTGCCATATGGTACTTAAAAAAAGGGAACAGATGTAATTTGTAAATGTTTCAGCTGTGCTTAGTGAGAAAGGAGGGAGAATAACAGGTTTTAATACAAACTATAGCCCATTGCATAAACACTAACTAACTGAGTGACTGACTGACTGGCTGACTGACTAAGTGAGTGGATGGGTGTATGATGGCTATCTCTATAAGTGATTGGGAACTAGTAATCTGGCTCAGTGTAAGGTGACTTGAGCAACCCCACCCCCACCCTGATATCTTTTATAGGTCCCACAGAAGAAAAAGAACAGAGTGCCATATGATACTTTAAAAAAAAAAAAAAAAAAAGAAGAGATATAATTTGTAAATGTTCCAGCTGTGCTTAGTGAGAAAGGTGGGAGAATAACAGGTTTTAATACAATCTAGAGCCCATTGCTAAATCTAATCAAATCCTACACCTATAGCGACTGCTCTGCCTGTTTCCAATAGCTATCAAGGTGACAAAAGAGATTGCCCAGTATCTGTTGGGGGTGGAGTCTGCCTACCACTCTGGAGTCACCGCTTTACTGTGGGGTGTTCTTCAGGCCAGAGGAAAATGCTGGTTGGGTAGACTATGATCCTGCCCCACACTGCTTGTCAGTAGGTGGCAGTAATGTAGCTAAAAGTTGTATGGCATCTGCCATTAAACACCAAGAAGAAGAAAATGCTGGTTGTTGCTTCTCGGCCTTTTGGCTACGATCAGTTGTCCTATCTGTTCTTGTGTTTATTGAATGTCTGATACATTCTCTCCTCGAGGACTCTATATTAAATGGATTTTTAGAGCTGAGAGAGGGGCTGGCTCCATCCACTCCACACATCAACCTGGTATTACAGTACCTCCACGGATGGTGCACCTTCTCAAAATGTTGAAAGAAAGAAGTTGTTTTATTTTCTCTTCTTTCACAAAGACCACAACCATAAGAGTGGCTAGAAAGAAGTAAGGGAAGCAACTCCAACCCCACAGACAGCTTTAGGATGGCTTAAACACTGAGTGAGTGAGTGAGTGAGTGATGGCTATCTCTATAAGTGATTGGGAACTAGTAATTTGGCTCAGTGTAAGGTGACTTGAGCAACCCCATCCCCACCCTGATATCTTTTATAGATCCCACAGAAGAAAAAAGAGCACAGTGCCATATGGTACTTAAAAAAAGGGAACAGATGTAATTTGTAAATGTTTCAGCTGTGCTTAGTGAGAAAGGAGGGAGAATAACAGGTTTTAATACAAACTATAGCCCATTGCATAAACACTAACTAACTGAGTGACTGACTGACTGGCTGACTGACTAAGTGAGTGGATGGGTGTATGATGGCTATCTCTATAAGTGATTGGGAACTAGTAATCTGGCTCAGTGTAAGGTGACTTGAGTAACCCCACCCCCACCCCCACCCTGATATCTTTTATAGATCCCACAGAAGAAAAAGAACAGAGTGCCATATGATACTTTAAAAAAAAAAAAAAAAAAAAAAAAAAAAAAGAAGAGATATAATTTGTAAATGTTCCAGCTGTGCTTAGTGAGAAAGGTGGGAGAATAACAGGTTTTAATACAATCTAGAGCCCATTGCTAAATCTAATCAAATCCTACACCTATAGCGACTGCTCTGCCTGTTTCCAATAGCTATCAAGGTGACAAAAGACATTGCCCAGTATCTGTTGGGGGTGGAGTCTGCCTACCACTCTGGAGTCACCGCTTTACTGTGGGGTGTTCTTCAGGCCAGAGGAAAATGCTGGTTGGGTAGACTATGATCCTGCCCCACACTGCTTGTCAGTAGGTGGCAGTAATGTAGCTAAAAGTTGTATGGCATCTGCCATTAAACACCAAGAAGAAGAAAATGCTGGTTGTTGCTTCTCGGCCTTTTGGCTACGATCAGTTGTCCTATCTGTTCTTGTGTTTATTGAATGTCTGATACATTCTCTCCTCGAGGACTCTATATTAAATGGATTTTTAGAGCTGAGAGAGGGGCTGGCTCCATCCACTCCACACATCAACCTGGTATTACAGTACCTCCACGGATGGTGCACCTTCTCAAAATGTTGAAAGAAAGAAGTTGTTTTATTTTCTCTTCTTTCACAAAGACCACAACCATAAGAGTGGCTAGAAAGAAGTAAGGGAAGCAACTCCAACCCCACAGACAGCTTTAGGATGGCTTAAACACTGAGTGAGTGAGTGAGTGAGTGATGGCTATCTCTATAAGTGATTGGGAACTAGTAATCTGGCTCAGTGTAAGGTGACTTGAGCAACCCCATCCCCACCCTGATATCTTTTATAGATCCCACAGAAGAAAAAAGAGCACAGTGCCATATGGTACTTAAAAAAAGGGAACAGATGTAATTTGTAAATGTTTCAGCTGTGCTTAGTGAGAAAGGAGGGAGAATAACAGGTTTTAATACAAACTATAGCCCATTGCATAAACACTAACTAACTGAGTGACTGACTGACTGGCTGACTGACTAAGTGAGTGGATGGGTGTATGATGGCTATCTCTATAAGTGATTGGGAACTAGTAATCTGGCTCAGTGTAAGGTGACTTGAGCAACCCCACCCCCAGCCCCACCCTGATATCTTTTATAGATCCCACAGAAGAAAAAGAACAGAGTGCCATATGATACTTTAAAAAAAAAAAAAAAAAAAAAAAAAAAAAAAGAAGAGATATAATTTGTAAATGTTCCAGCTGTGCTTAGTGAGAAAGGTGGGAGAATAACAGGTTTTAATACAATCTAGAGCCCATTGCTAAATCTAATCAAATCCTACACCTATAGCGACTGCTCTGCCTGTTTCCAATAGCTATCAAGGTGACAAAAGACATTGCCCAGTATCTGTTGGGGGTGGAGTCTGCCTACCACTCTGGAGTCACCGCTTTACTGTGGGGTGTTCTTCAGGCCAGAGGAACATGCTGGTTGGGTAGACTATGATCCTGCCCCACACTGCTTGTCAGTAGGTGGCAGTAATGTAGCTAAAAGTTGTATGGCATCTGCCATTAAACACCAAGAAGAAGAAAATGCTGGTTGTTGCTTCTCGGCCTTTTGGCTACGATCAGTTGTCCTATCTGTTCTTGTGTTTATTGAATGTCTGATACATTCTCTACTCGAGGACTCTATATTAAATGGATTTTTAGAGCTGAGAGAGGGGCTGGCTCCATCCACTCCACACATCAACCTGGTATTACAGTACCTCCACGGATGGTGCACCTTCTCAAAATGTTGAAAGAAAGAAGTTGTTTTATTTTCTCTTCTTTCACAAAGACCACAACCATAAGAGTGGCTAGAAAGAAGTAAGGGAAGCAACTCCAACCCCACAGACAGCTTTAGGATGGCTTAAACACTGAGTGAGTGAGTGAGTGATGGCTATCTCTATAAGTGATTGGGAACTAGTAATCTGGCTCAGTGTAAGGTGACTTGAGCAACCCCATCCCCACCCTGATATCTTTTATAGATCCCACAGAAGAAAAAAGAGCACAGTGCCATATGGTACTTAAAAAAAGGGAACAGATGTAATTTGTAAATGTTTCAGCTGTGCTTAGTGAGAAAGGAGGGAGAATAACAGGTTTTAATACAAACTATAGCCCATTGCATAAACACTAACTAACTGAGTGACTGACTGACTGGCTGACTGACTAAGTGAGTGGATGGGTGTATGATGGCTATCTCTATAAGTGATTGGGAACTAGTAATCTGGCTCAGTGTAAGGTGACTAGAGCAACCCCACCCCCAGCCCCACCCCCACCCCCACCCCCACCCTGATATCTTTTATAGGTCCCACAGAAGAAAAAAGAGCACAGTGCCATATGGTACTTAAAAAAAGGGAACAGATGTAATTTGTAAATGTTGCAGCTGTGCTTAGTGAGAAAGGAGGAAGAATAACAGGTTTTAATACAAACTATAGCCCATTGCATAAACACTAACTAACTGAGTGACTGAGTGACTGGCTGACTGACTAAGTGAGTGGATGGGTGGATGATGGCTATCTCTATAAGTGATTGGGAACTAGTAATCTGGCTCAGTGTAAGGTGACTTGAGCAACCCCACCCCCACCCTGATATCTTTTATAGGTCCCACAGAAGAAAAAGAACAGAGTGCCATATGATACTTTAAAAAAAAAAAAAAAAAAGAAGAGATATAATTTGTAAATGTTCCAGCTGTGCTTAGTGAGAAAGGTGGGAGAATAACAGGTTTTAATACAATCTAGAGCCCATTGCTAAATCTAATCAAATCCTACACCTATAGCGACTGCTCTGCCTGTTTCCAATAGCTATCAAGGTGACAAAAGACATTGCCCAGTATCTGTTGGGGGTGGAGTCTGCCTACCACTCTGGAGTCACCGCTTTACTGTGGGGTGTTCTTCAGGCCAGAGGAACATGCTGGTTGGGTAGACTATGATCCTGCCCCACACTGCTTGTCAGTAGGTGGCAGTAATGTAGCTAAAAGTTGTATGGCATCTGCCATTAAACACCAAGAAGAAGAAAATGCTGGTTGTTGCTTCTCGGCCTTTTGGCTACGATCAGTTGTCCTATCTGTTCTTGTGTTTATTGAATGTCTGATACATTCTCTACTCGAGGACTCTATATTAAATGGATTTTTAGAGCTGAGAGAGGGGCTGGCTCCATCCACTCCACACATCAACCTGGTATTACAGTACCTCCACGGATGGTGCACCTTCTCAAAATGTTGAAAGAAAGAAGTTGTTTTATTTTCTCTTCTTTCACAAAGACCACAACCATAAGAGTGGCTAGAAAGAAGTAAGGGAAGCAACTCCAACCCCACAGACAGCTTTAGGATGGCTTAAACACTGAGTGAGTGAGTGAGTGATGGCTATCTCTATAAGTGATTGGGAACTAGTAATCTGGCTCAGTGTAAGGTGACTTGAGCAACCCCATCCCCACCCTGATATCTTTTATAGATCCCACAGAAGAAAAAAGAGCACAGTGCCATATGGTACTTAAAAAAAGGGAACAGATGTAATTTGTAAATGTTTCAGCTGTGCTTAGTGAGAAAGGAGGGAGAATAACAGGTTTTAATACAAACTATAGCCCATTGCATAAACACTAACTAACTGAGTGACTGACTGACTGGCTGACTGACTAAGTGAGTGGATGGGTGTATGATGGCTATCTCTATAAGTGATTGGGAACTAGTAATCTGGCTCAGTGTAAGGTGACTAGAGCAACCCCACCCCCAGCCCCACCCCCACCCCCACCCCCACCCTGATATCTTTTATAGGTCCCACAGAAGAAAAAAGAGCACAGTGCCATATGGTACTTAAAAAAAGGGAACAGATGTAATTTGTAAATGTTGCAGCTGTGCTTAGTGAGAAAGGAGGAAGAATAACAGGTTTTAATACAAACTATAGCCCATTGCATAAACACTAACTAACTGAGTGACTGAGTGACTGGCTGACTGACTAAGTGAGTGGATGGGTGGATGATGGCTATCTCTATAAGTGATTGGGAACTAGTAATCTGGCTCAGTGTAAGGTGACTTGAGCAACCCCACCCCCACCCTGATATCTTTTATAGGTCCCACAGAAGAAAAAGAACAGAGTGCCATATGATACTTTAAAAAAAAAAAAAAAAAAGAAGAGATATAATTTGTAAATGTTCCAGCTGTGCTTAGTGAGAAAGGTGGGAGAATAACAGGTTTTAATACAATCTAGAGCCCATTGCTAAATCTAATCAAATCCTACACCTATAGCTACTGCTCTGCCTGTTTCCAATAGCTATCAAGGTGACAAAAGAGATTGCCCAGTATCTGTTGGGGGTGGAGTCTGCCTACCACTCTGGAGTCACCGCTTTACCGTGGAGTGTTCTTCAGGCCAGAGGAAAATGCTGGTTGGGAAGACTATGATCCTGCCCCACACTGCTTGTCAGTAGGTGGCAGTAATGTAGCTAAAAGTTGTATGGCATCTGCCATTAAACACCAAGAAGAAGAAAATGCTGGTTGTTGCTTCTCAGCCTTTTGGCTACGATCAGTTGTCCTATCTGTTCTTGTGTTTATTGTATGTCTGATACATTCTCTACTCGAGGACTCTATATTAAATGGCTTTTTAGAGCTGAGAGAGGGGCTTACTCCATCCACTCCACACATCAACCTGGTATTATAGTACCTCCACGAATGGTGCACCTTCTCAAAATGTTGAAAGAAAGAAGTTGTTTTATTTTCTCTTCTTTCACAAAGACCACAACCATAAGAGTGGCTAGAAAGAAGTAAGGGAAGCAACTCCAACCCCACAGACAGCTTTAGGATGGCTTAAACACTGAGTGAGTGAGAGAGTGATGGCTATCTCTATAAGTGATTGGGAACTAGTAATCTGGCTCAGTGTAAGGTGACTTGAGCAACCCCATCCCCACCCTGATATCTTTTATAGCTCCCACAGAAGAAAAAAGAGCACAGTGCCATATGGTACTTAAAAAAAGGGAACAGATGTAATTTGTAAATGTTTCAGCTGTGCTTAGTGAGAAAGGAGGGAGAATAACAGGTTTTAATACAAACTATAGCCCATTGCATAAACACTAACTAACTGAGTGACTGACTGACTGGCTGACTGACTAAGTGAGTGGATGGGTGTATGATGGCTATCTCTATAAGTGATTGGGAACTAGTAATCTGGCTCAGTGTAAGGTGACTTGAGCAACCCCACCCCCAGCCCCACCCCCACCCCCACCCTGATATCTTTTATAGGTCCCACAGAAGAAAAAAGAGCACAGTGCCATATGGTACTTAAAAAAAGGGAACAGATGTAATTTGTAAATGTTGCAGCTGTGCTTAGTGAGAAAGGAGGGAGAATAACAGGTTTTAATACAAACTATAGCCCATTGCATAACTGAGTGACTGACTGACTGGCTGACTGACTAAGTGAGTGGATGGGTGGATGATGGCTATCTCTATAAGTGATTGGGAACTAGTAATCTGGCTCAGTGTAAGGTGACTTGAGCAACCCCACCCCCACCCTGATATCTTTTATAGGTCCCACAGAAGAAAAAGAACAGAGTGCCATATGATACTTTAAAAAAAAAAAAAAAAAAGAAGAGATATAATTTGTAAATGTTCCAGCTGTGCTTAGTGAGAAAGGTGGGAGAATAACAGGTTTTAATACAATCTAGAGCCCATTGCTAAATCTAATCAAATCCTACACCTATAGCTACTGCTCTGCCTGTTTCCAATAGCTATCAAGGTGACAAAAGACATTGCCCAGTATCTGTTGGGGGTGGAGTCTGCCTACCACTCTGGAGTCACCGCTTTACCGTGGGGTGTTCTTCAGGCCAGAGGAACATGCTGGTTGGGTAGACTATGATCCTGCCCCACACTGCTTGTCAGTAGGTGGCAGTAATGTAGCTAAAAGTTGTATGGCATCTGCCATTAAACACCAAGAAGAAGAAAATGCTGGTTGTTGCTTCTCGGCCTTTTGGCTACGATCAGTTGTCCTATCTGTTCTTGTGTTTATTGAATGTCTGATACATTCTCTACTCGAGGACTCTATATTAAATGGATTTTTAGAGCTGAGAGAGGGGCTGGCTCCATCCACTCCACACATCAACCTGGTATTACAGTACCTCCACGGATGGTGCACCTTCTCAAAATGTTGAAAGAAAGAAGTTGTTTTATTTTCTCTTCTTTCACAAAGACCACAACCATAAGAGTGGCTAGAAAGAAGTAAGGGAAGCAACTCCAACCCCACAGACAGCTTTAGGATGGCTTAAACACTGAGTGAGTGAGTGAGTGATGGCTATCTCTATAAGTGATTGGGAACTAGTAATCTGGCTCAGTGTAAGGTGACTTGAGCAACCCCATCCCCACCCTGATATCTTTTATAGATCCCACAGAAGAAAAAAGAGCACAGTGCCATATGGTACTTAAAAAAAGGGAACAGATGTAATTTGTAAATGTTTCAGCTGTGCTTAGTGAGAAAGGAGGGAGAATAACAGGTTTTAATACAAACTATAGCCCATTGCATAAACACTAACTAACTGAGTGACTGACTGACTGGCTGACTGACTAAGTGAGTGGATGGGTGTATGATGGCTATCTCTATAAGTGATTGGGAACTAGTAATCTGGCTCAGTGTAAGGTGACTTGAGCAACCCCACCCCCAGCCCCACCCCCACCCCCACCCCCACCCTGATATCTTTTATAGGTCCCACAGAAGAAAAAAGAGCACAGTGCCATATGGTACTTAAAAAAAGGGAACAGATGTAATTTGTAAATGTTGCAGCTGTGCTTAGTGAGAAAGGAGGAAGAATAACAGGTTTTAATACAAACTATAGCCCATTGCATAAACACTAACTAACTGAGTGACTGAGTGACTGGCTGACTGACTAAGTGAGTGGATGGGTGGATGATGGCTATCTCTATAAGTGATTGGGAACTAGTAATCTGGCTCAGTGTAAGGTGACTTGAGCAACCCCACCCCCACCCCCACCCTGATATCTTTTATAGGTCCCACAGAAGAAAAAGAACAGAGTGCCATATGATACTTTAAAAAAAAAAAAAAAAAAGAAGAGATATAATTTGTAAATGTTCCAGCTGTGCTTAGTGAGAAAGGTGGGAGAATAACAGGTTTTAATACAATCTAGAGCCCATTGCTAAATCTAATCAAATCCTACACCTATAGCTACTGCTCTGCCTGTTTCCAATAGCTATCAAGGTGACAAAAGAGATTGCCCAGTATCTGTTGGGGGTGGAGTCTGCCTACCACTCTGGAGTCACCGCTTTACCGTGGAGTGTTCTTCAGGCCAGAGGAAAATGCTGGTTGGGAAGACTATGATCCTGCCCCACACTGCTTGTCAGTAGGTGGCAGTAATGTAGCTAAAAGTTGTATGGCATCTGCCATTAAACACCAAGAAGAAGAAAATGCTGGTTGTTGCTTCTCAGCCTTTTGGCTACGATCAGTTGTCCTATCTGTTCTTGTGTTTATTGTATGTCTGATACATTCTCTACTCGAGGACTCTATATTAAATGGCTTTTTAGAGCTGAGAGAGGGGCTTACTCCATCCACTCCACACATCAACCTGGTATTACAGTACCTCCACGAATGGTGCACCTTCTCAAAATGTTGAAAGAAAGAAGTTGTTTTATTTTCTCTTCTTTCACAAAGACCACAACCATAAGAGTGGCTAGAAAGAAGTAAGGGAAGCAACTCCAACCCCACAGACAGCTTTAGGATGGCTTAAACACTGAGTGAGTGAGAGAGTGATGGCTATCTCTATAAGTGATTGGGAACTAGTAATCTGGCTCAGTGTAAGGTGACTTGAGCAACCCCATCCCCACCCTGATATCTTTTATAGCTCCCACAGAAGAAAAAAGAGCACAGTGCCATATGGTACTTAAAAAAAGGGAACAGATGTAATTTGTAAATGTTGCAGCTGTGCTTAGTGAGAAAGGAGGGAGAATAACAGGTTTTAATACAAACTATAGCCCATTGCATAAACACTAACTAACTGAGTGACTGACTGACTGGCTGACTGACTAAGTGAGTGGATGGGTGGATGATGGCTATCTCTATAAGTGATTGGGAACTAGTAATCTGGCTCAGTGTAAGGTGACTTGAGCAACCCCACCCCCACCCTGATATCTTTTATAGGTCCCACAGAAGAAAAAGAACAGAGTGCCATATGATACTTTAAAAAAAAAAAAAAAAAAGAAGAGATATAATTTGTAAATGTTCCAGCTGTGCTTAGTGAGAAAGGTGGGAGAATAACAGGTTTTAATACAATCTAGAGCCCATTGCTAAATCTAATCAAATCCTACACCTATAGCGACTGCTCTGCCTGTTTCCAATAGCTATCAAGGTGACAAAAGAGATTGCCCAGTATCTGTTGGGGGTGGAGTCTGCCTACCACTCTGGAGTCACCGCTTTACCGTGGGGTGTTCTTCAGGCCAGAGGAACATGCTGGTTGGGAAGACTATGATCCTGCCCCACACTGCTTGTCAGTAAGTGGCAGTAATGAAGCTAAAAGTTGTATGGCATCTGCCATTAAACACCAAGAAGAAGAAAATGCTGGTTGTTGCTTCTCAGCCTTTTGGCTACGATCAGTTGTCCTATCTGTTCTTGTGTTTATTGAATGTCTGATACATTCTCTACTCGAGGACTCTATATTAAATGGATTTTTAGAGCTGAGAGAGGGTCTTGCTCCATCCACTGCACACATCAACCTGGTATTACAGTACCTCCACGAATGGTGCACCTTCTCAAAATGTTGAAAGAAAGAAGTTGTTTTATTTTCTCTTCTTTCACAAAGACCACAACCATAAGAGTGGCTAGAAAGAAGTAAGGGAAGCAACTCCAACCCCACAGACAGCTTTAGGATGGCTTAAACACTGAGTGAGTGAGTGAGTGAGTGATGGCTATCTCTATAAGTGATTGGGAACTAGTAATCTGGCTCAGTGTAAGGTGACTTGAGCAACCCCATCCCCACCCTGATATCTTTTATAGCTCCCACAGAAGAAAAAAGAGCACAGTGCCATATGGTACTTAAAAAAAGGGAACAGATGTAATTTGTAAATGTTTCAGCTGTGCTTAGTGAGAAAGGAGGGAGAATAACAGGTTTTAATACAAACTATAGCCCATTGCATAAACACTAACTAACTGAGTGACTGGCTGACTGACTAAGTGAGTGGATGGGTGGATGATGGCTATCTCTATAAGTGATTGGGAACTAGTAATCTGTCTCAGTGTAAGGTGACTTGAGCAACCCCACCCCCACCCCCACCCCCACCCCCACCCCCACCCTGATATCTTTTATAGGTCCCACAGAAGAAAAAGAACAGAGTGCCATATGATACTTTAAAAAAAAAAAAAAAAAAGAAGAGATATAATTTGTAAATGTTCCAGCTGTGCTTAGTGAGAAAGGTGGGAGAATAACAGGTTTTAATACAATCTAGAGCCCATTGCTAAATCTAATCAAATCCTACACCTATAGCTACTGCTCTGCCTGTTTCCAATAGCTATCAAGGTGACAAAAGAGATTGCCCAGTATCTGTTGGGGGTGGAGTCTGCCTACCACTCTGGAGTCACCGCTTTACCGTGGAGTGTTCTTCAGGCCAGAGGAAAATGCTGGTTGGGAAGACTATGATCCTGCCCCACACTGCTTGTCAGTAGGTGGCAGTAATGTAGCTAAAAGTTGTATGGCATCTGCCATTAAACACCAAGAAGAAGAAAATGCTGGTTGTTGCTTCTCAGCCTTTTGGCTACGATCAGTTGTCCTATCTGTTCTTGTGTTTATTGAATGTCTGATACATTCTCTACTCGAGGACTCTATATTAAATGGATTTTTAGAGCTGAGAGAGGGGCTTGCTCCATCCACTCCACACATCAACCTGGTATTACAGTACCTCCACGAATGGTGCACCTTCTCAAAATGTTGAAAGAAAGAAGTTGTTTTATTTTCTCTTTTTTCACAAAGACCACAACCATAAGAGTGGCTAGAAAGAAGTAAGGGAAGCAACTCCAACCCCACAGACAGCTTTAGGATGGCTTAAACACTGAGTAAGTGAGTGAGTGAGTGATGGCGATCTCTATAAGTGATTGGGAACTAGTAATCTGGCTCAGTGTAAGGTGACTTGAGCAACCCCATCCCCACCCTGATATCTTTTATAGCTCCCACAGAAGAAAAAAGAGCACAGTGCCATATGGTACTTAAAAAAAGGGAACAGATGTAATTTGTAAATGTTTCAGCTGTGCTTAGTGAGAAAGGAGGGAGAATAACAGGTTTTAATACAAACTATAGCCCATTGCATAAACACTAACTAACTGAGTGACTGGCTGACTGACTAAGTGAGTGGATGGGTGGATGATGGCTATCTCTATAAGTGATTGGGAACTAGTAATCTGGCTCAGTGTAAGGTGACTTGAGCAACCCCACCCCCACCCCCACCCCCACCCTGATATCTTTTATAGGTCCCACAGAAGAAAAAGAACAGAGTGACATATGATACTTTAAAAAAAAAAAAAAAAAAAAAAAAGAAGAGATATAATTTGTAAATGTTCCAGCTGTTCTTAGTGAGAAAGGTGGGAGAATAACAGGTTTTAATACAATCTAGAGCCCATTGCTAAATCTAATCAAATCCTACACCTATAGCTTCTGCTCTGCCTGTTTCCAATAGCTATCAAGGTGACAAAAGAGATTGCCCAGTATCTGTTGGGGGTGGAGTCTGCCTACCACTCTGGAGTCACCGCTTTACCGTGGGGTGTTCTTCAGGCCAGAGGAAAATGCTGGTTGGGTAGACTATGATCCTGCCCCACACTGCTTGTCAGTAGGTGGCAGTAATGTAGCTAAAAGTTGTATGGCATCTGCCATTAAACACCAAGAAGAAGAAAATGCTGGTTGTTGCTTCTCAGCCTTTTGACTACGATCAGTTGTCGTATCTGTTCTTGTGTATTGTATGTCTGATACATTCTCTATTCGAGGACTCTATATTAAATGGATTTTTAGAGCTGAGAGAGGGGCTTGCTCCATCCACTCCACACATCAACCTGGTATTACAGTACCTCCACGAATGGTGCACCTTCTCAAAATGTTGAAAGAAAGAAGTTGTTTTATTTTCTCTTTTTTCACAAAGACCACAACCATAAGAGTGGCTAGAAAGAAGTAAGGGAAGCAACTCCAACCCCACAGGCAGCTTTAGGATGGCTTAAACACTGAGTGAGTGAGTGAGTGGGTGATGGCTATCTCTATAAGTGATTGGGAACTAGTAATCTGGCTCAGTGTAAGGTGACTTGAGCAACCCCATCCCCACCCTGATATCTTTTATAGCTCCCACAGAAGAAAAAAGAGCACAGTGCCATATGGTACTTAAAAAAAAGGGAACAGATGTAATTTGTAAATGTTTCAGCTGTGCTTAGTGAGAAAGGAGGGAGAATAACAGGTTTTAATACAAACTATAGCCCATTGCACAAACACTAACTAACTGAGTGACTGGCTGACTGGCTGACTGACTAAGTGAGTGGATGGGTGGATGATGGCTATCTCTATAAGTGATTGGGAACTAGTAATCTGGCTCAGTGTAAGGTGACTTGAGCAACCACACTCCCACCCTCACACTCAACCTGATAGGTTAGGTAGGTTAGGGCTAGGGTTATGGTTAGGGGCAACCCCACCCCCACCCCCACCCTGATATCTTTTATAGGTCCCACAGAAGAAAAAGAACAGAGTGACATATGATACTTTAAAAAAAAAAAAAAAAAAAAAAAAAGAAGAGATATAATTTGTAAATGTTCCAGCTGTGCTTAGTGAGAAAGGTGGGAGAATAACAGGTTTTAATACAATCTAGAGCCCATTGCTAAATCTAATCAAATCCTACACCTATAGCTTCTGCTCTGCCTGTTTCCAATAGCTATCAAGGTGACAAAAGAGATTGCCCAGTATCTGTTGGGGGTGGAGTCTGCCTACCACTCTGGAGTCACCGCTTTACCGTGGGGTGTTCTTCAGGCCAGAGGAAAATGCTGGTTGGGTAGACTATGATCCTGCCCCACACTGCTTGTCAGTAGGTGGCAGTAATGTAGCTAAAAGTTGTATGGCATCTGCCGTTAAACACCAAGAAGAAGAAAATGCTGGTTGTTGCTTCTCAGCCTTTTGGCTACGATCAGTTGTCGTATCTGTTCTTGTGTATTGTATGTCTGATACATTCTCTATTCGAGGACTCTATATTAAATGGATTTTTAGAGCTGAGAGAGGGGCTTGCTCCATCCACTCCACACATCAACCTGGTATTACAGTACCTCCACGAATGGTGCACCTTCTCAAAATGTTGAAAGAAAGAAGTTGTTTTATTTTCTCTTTTTTCACAAAGACCACAACCATAAGAGTGGCTAGAAAGAAGTAAGGGAAGCAACTCCAACCCCACAGACAGCTTTAGGATGGCTTAAACACTGAGTGAGTGAGTGAGTGGGTGATGGCTATCTCTATAAGTGATTGGGAACTAGTAATCTGGCTCAGTGTAAGGTGACTTGAGCAACCCCATCCCCACCCTGATATCTTTTATAGCTCCCACAGAAGAAAAAAGAGCACAGTGCCATATGGTACTTAAAAAAAAGGGAACAGATGTAATTTGTAAATGTTTCAGCTGTGCTTAGTGAGAAAGGAGGGAGAATAACAGGTTTTAATACAAACTATAGCCCATTGCACAAACACTAACTAACTGAGTGACTGGCTGACTGGCTGACTGACTAAGTGAGTGGATGGGTGTATGATGGCTATCTCTATAAGTGATTGGGAACTAGTAATCTGGCTCAGTGTAAGGTGACTTGAGCAACCACACTCCCACCCTCACACTCAACCTGATAGGTTAGGTAGGTTAGGGCTAGGGTTATGGTTAGGGGCAACCCCACCCCCACCCCCACCCTGATATCTTTTATAGGTCCCACAGAAGAAAAAGAACAGAGTGCCATATGATACTTTAAAAAAAAAAAAAAAAAAAAGAAGAGATATAATTTGCAAATGTTCCAGCTGTGCTTAGTGAGAAAGGTGGGAGAATAACAGGTTTTAATACAATCTAGAGCCCATTGCTAAATCTAATCAAATCCTACACCTATAGCTTCTGCTCTGCCTGTTTCCAATAGCTATCAAGGTGACAAAAGAGATTGCCCAGTATCTGTTGGGGGTGGAGTCTGCCTACCACTCTGGAGTCACCGCTTTACCGTGGGGTGTTCTTCAGGCCAGAGGAAAATGCTGGTTGGGTAGACTATGATCCTGCCCCACGCTGCTTGTCAGTAGGTGGCAGTAATGTAGCTAAAAGTTGTATGGCATCTGCCATTAAACACCAAGAAGAAGAAAATGCTGGTTGTTGCTTCTCAGCCTTTTGGCTACGATCAGTTGTCGTATCTGTTCTTGTGTATTGTATGTCTGATACATTCTCTATTCGAGGACTCTATATTAAATGGATTTTTAGAGCTGAGAGAGGGGCTTGCTCCATCCACTCCACACATCAACCTGGTATTACAGTACCTCCACGAATGGTGCACCTTCTCAAAATGTTGAAAGAAAGAAGTTGTTTTATTTTCTCTTTTTTCACAAAAACCACAACCATAAGAGTGGCTAGAAAGAAGTAAGGGAAGCAACTCCAACCCCACAGACAGCTTTAGGATGGCTTAAACACTGAGTGAGTGAGTGAGTGGGTGATGGCTATCTCTATAAGTGATTGGGAACTAGTAATCTGGCTCAGTGTAAGGTGACTTGAGCAACCCCATCCCCACCCTGATATCTTTTATAGCTCCCACAGAAGAAAAAAGAGCACAGTGCCATATGGTACTTAAAAAAAAAAGGGAACAGATGTAATTTGTAAATGTTTCAGCTGTGCTTAGTGAGAAAGGAGGGAGAACAACAGGTTTTAATACAAACTATAGCCCATTGCACAAACACTAACTAACTGAGTGACTGGCTGACTGGCTGACTGACTAAGTGAGTGGATGGGTGGATGATGGCTATCTCTATAAGTGATTGGGAACTAGTAATCTGGCTCAGTGTAAGGTGACTTGAGCAACCCCATCCCCACCCTGATATCTTTTATAGCTCCCACAGAAGAAAAAAGAGCACAGTGCCATATGGTACTTAAAAAAAAAAGAAGAGATATAATTTGTAAATGTTCCAGCTGTGCTTAGTGAGAAAGGTGGGAGAATAACAGGTTTTAATACAATCTAGAGCCCATTGCTAAATCTAATCAAATCCTACACCTATAGCTTCTGCTCTGCCTGTTTCCAATAGCTATCAAGGTGACAAAAGAGATTGCCCAGTATCTGTTGGGGGTGGAGTCTGCCTACCACTCTGGAGTCACCGCTTTACCGTGGGGTGTTCTTCATGCCAGAGGAAAATGCTGGTTGGGTAGACTATGATCCTGCCCCACACTGCTTGTCAGTAGGTGGCAGTAATGTAGCTAAAAGTTGTATGGCATCTGCCATCAAACACCAAGAAGAAGAAAATGCTGGTTGTTGCTTCTCAGCCTTTTGGCTACGATCAGTTGTCGTATCTGTTCTTGTGTATTGTATGTCTGATACATTCTCTATTCGAGGACTCTATATTAAATGGATTTTTAGAGCTGAGAGAGGGGCTTGCTCCATCCACTCCACACATCAACCTGGTATTACAGTACCTCCACGAATGGTGCACCTTCTCAAAATGTTGAAAGAAAGAAGTTGTTTTATTTTCTCTTTTTTCACAAAAACCACAACCATAAGAGTGGCTAGAAAGAAGTAAGGGAAGCAACTCCAACCCCACAGACAGCTTTAGGATGGCTTAAACACTGAGTGAGTGAGTGAGTGGGTGATGGCTATCTCTATAAGTGATTGGGAACTAGTAATCTGGCTCAGTGTAAGGTGACTTGAGCAACCCCATCCCCACCCTGATATCTTTTATAGCTCCCACAGAAGAAAAAAGAGCACAGTGCCATATGGTACTTAAAAAAAAAAGGGAACAGATGTAATTTGTAAATGTTTCAGCTGTGCTTAGTGAGAAAGGAGGGAGAACAACAGGTTTTAATACAAACTATAGCCCATTGCACAAACACTAACTAACTGAGTGACTGGCTGACTGGCTGACTGACTAAGTGAGTGGATGGGTGGATGATGGCTATCTCTATAAGTGATTGGGAACTAGTAATCTGGCTCAGTGTAAGGTGACTTGAGCAACCCCATCCCCACCCTGATATCTTTTATAGCTCCCACAGAAGAAAAAAGAGCACAGTGCCATATGGTACTTAAAAAAAAAAGAAGAGATATAATTTGTAAATGTTCCAGCTGTGCTTAGTGAGAAAGGTGGGAGAATAACAGGTTTTAATACAATCTAGAGCCCATTGCTAAATCTAATCAAATCCTACACCTATAGCTTCTGCTCTGCCTGTTTCCAATAGCTATCAAGGTGACAAAAGAGATTGCCCAGTATCTGTTGGGGGTGGAGTCTGCCTACCACTCTGGAGTCACCGCTTTACCGTGGGGTGTTCTTCATGCCAGAGGAAAATGCTGGTTGGGTAGACTATGATCCTGCCCCACACTGCTTGTCAGTAGGTGGCAGTAATGTAGCTAAAAGTTGTATGGCATCTGCCATCAAACACCAAGAAGAAGAAAATGCTGGTTGTTGCTTCTCAGCCTTTTGGCTACGATCAGTTGTCGTATCTGTTCTTGTGTATTGTATGTCTGATACATTCTCTATTTGAGGACTCTATATTAAATGGATTTTTAGAGCTGAGAGAGGGGCTTGCTCCATCCACTCCACACATCAACCTGGTATTACAGTACCTCCACGAATGGTGCACCTTCTCAAAATGTTGAAAGAAAGAAGTTGTTTTATTTTCTCTTTTTTCACAAAGACCACAACCATAAGAGTGGCTAGAAAGAAGTAAGGGAAGCAACTCCAACCCCACAGACAGCTTTAGGATGGCTTAAACACTGAGTGAGTGAGTGAGTGGGTGATGGCTATCTCTATAAGTGATTGGGAACTAGTAATCTGGCTCAGTGTAAGGTGACTTGAGCAACCCCATCCCCACCCTGATATCTTTTATAGCTCCCACAGAAGAAAAAAGAGCACAGTGCCATATGGTACTTAAAAAAAAGGGAACAGATGTAATTTGTAAATGTTTCAGCTGTGCTTAGTGAGAAAGGAGGGAGAATAACAGGTTTTAATACAAACTATAGCCCATTGCACAAACACTAACTAACTGAGTGACTGGCTGACTGGCTGACTGACTAAGTGAGTGGATGGGTGGATGGGTGGATGATGGCTATCTCTATAAGTGATTGGGAACTAGTAATCTGGCTCAGTGTAAGGTGACTTGAGCAACCACACTCCCACCCTCACACTCAACCTGATAGGTTAGGTAGGTTAGGGCTAGGGTTATGCTTAGGCGCAACCCCAACCCCACCCCCACCCCCACCCCCACCCTGATATCTTTTATAGGTCCCACAGAAGAAAAAGAACAGAGTGCCATATGATACTTTAAAAAAAAAAAAAAAAAGAAGAGATATAATTTGTAAATGTTCCAGCTGTGCTTAGTGAGAAAGGTGGGAGAATAACAGGTTTTAATACAATCTAGAGCCCATTGCTAAATCTAATCAAATCCTACACCTATAGCTTCTGCTCTGCCTGTTTCCAATAGCTATCAAGGTGACAAAAGAGATTGCCCAGTATCTGTTGGGGGTGGAGTCTGCCTACCACTCTGGAGTCACCGCTTTACCGTGGGGTGTTCTTCAGGCCAGAGGAAAATGCTGGTTGGGTAGACTATGATCCTGCCCCACACTGCTTGTCCGTAGGTGGCAGTAATGTAGCTAAAAGTTGTATGGCATCTGCCATTAAACACCAAGAAGAAGAAAATGCTGGTTGTTGCTTCTCAGCCTTTTGGCTACGATCAGTTGTCGTATCTGTTCTTGTGTATATTGAATGTCTGATACATTCTCTACTTGAGGACTCTATATTAAATTGGTTTTTAGAGCTGAGAGAGGGGCTTGCTCCATCCACTCCACACATCAACCTGGTATTACAGTACCTCCATGAATGGTGCACCTTCTCACAATGTTGAAAGAAAGAAGTTGTTTTATTTTCTCTTCTTTCACAAAGACCACAACCATAAGAGTGGCTAGAAAGAAGTAAGGGAAGCAACTTCAACCCCACAGACAACTTTAGGATGGCTTAAACACTGAGTGAGTGAGTGAGTGAGTGGGTGGGTGATGGCTATCTCTATAAGTGATTGGGAACTAGTAATCTGGCTCAGTGTAAGGTGACTTGAGCAACCCCATCCCTACCCTGATATCTTTTATAGCTCCCACAGAAGAAAAAAGAGCACAGTGCCATATGGTACTTAAAAAAAGGGAACAGATGTAATTTGTAAATGTTTCAGCTGTGCTTAGTGAGAAAGGAGGGAGAATAACAGGTTTTAATACAAACTATAGCCCATTGCATAAACACTAACTAACTGAGTGACTGACGGACTGGCTGACTGACTGAGTGGATGGGTGTATGATGGCTATCTCTATAAGTGATTGGGAACTAGTAATCTGGCTCAGTGTAAGGTGACTTGAGCAACCCCACCCCCACCCCCACCCCCACCCTGATATCTTTTATAGGTCCCACAGAAGAAAAAGAACAGAGTGATACTTTAAAAAAAAAAAAAAAGAAGAGATATAATTTGTAAATGTTCCAGCTGTGCTTAGTGAGAAAGGTGGGAGAATAACAGGTTTTAATACAATCTAGAGCCCATTGCTAAATCTAATCAAATCCTACACCTATAGCTACTGCTCTGCCTGTTTCCAATAGCTATCAAGGTGACAAAAGAGATTGCCCAGTATCTGTTGGGGGTGGAGTCTGCCTACCACTCTGGAGTCACCGCTTTACCGTGGGGTGTTGTTCAGGCCAGAGGAAAATGCTGTTTGGGTAGACTATGATCCTGCCCCACACTCCTTGTCAGTAGGTGGCAGTAATGTAGCTAAAAGTTGTATGGCATCTGCTATTAAACACCAAGAAGAAGAAAATGCTGGTTGTTGCTTCTCAGCCTTTTGGCTGCGATCAGTTGTCGTATCTGTTCTTGTGTATTGTATGTCTGATACATTCTCTATTCGAGGACTCTATATTAAATGGATTTTTAGAGCTGAGAGAGGGGCTTGCTCCATCTACTCCACACATCAACCTGGTATTACAGTACCTCCACGAATGGTGCACCTTCTCAAAATGTTGAAAGAAAGAAGTTGTTTTATTTTCTCTTCTTTCACAAAGACCACAACCATAAGAGTGGCTAGAAAGAAGTTAGGGAAGCAACTCCAACCCCACAGACAGCTTTAGGATGGCTTAAACACTGAATGAGTGAGTGAGTGATGGCTATCTCTATAAGTGATAGAGATCGTTTAGGTTAGGTTTGGCTAGGGGCTAGGGGCTAGGCCCACCCCCACCCTGTTATCTTTTATAGGTTCCACAGAAGAAAAAGAGCAGAGTGCCGTATGATACTTGTGATATATGTATAAAATTAAATTTTATTTGTACAGCGCTTTTAAAAACGGACATTGTCACAAAGCAGCTTTACAGAAATAAATGGATTCACAAAAATATATTGTAAATATTTCAATTTATCACTGTGAATTTATTTATCCCTAATCAGCAAGCCAGTGGCGACGGTGGCAAGGAAAAACTCCGAGATGATATGAGGAAGAAACCTTGAGAGGAACCAGGCTCAAAAGGGAACCCATCCTCATCTGGGTGCAACAGACAGTGCGATTATAAATAAATCCCTTCTATTATTGTGTACTATACGCACTAATAGTGCAATTGTGCAACCAATAAATTCATCACAGTTTTTGCAAGAAGTCCAGCTGGTTAAAATCTATCCACGGTCCACTGATGGAGTCCTGAGTACAAATCTGCTCCTGGCAACTGCAGCCCCAAAGCCACTACAGCAATCGCAGTCCCAAGCCATTACAGTCCAGCTCCCCATATGTGACCCCCATGCCATCTCCTCAGCCCCCAGGTGGCACCATCCCCAGCAATCCAATTCAGTTCTTCAGGCAGTCCATATGGGGCCACCCCCAGCAGCAGCGAGCGAAATCAACCGATGAGAACTCCAACCAGAAGTAGGGCATCAGGATAGGTCAGGCAGTGAGGAGGAGCAGAAGGGGTCAGAATCACTGGCATCTCTGGCATCTCAGAAGTAGCATGTGTAGCTCGACAGAGAGTTAGGGAGAGAGAGAGATGGAGAGAAAGGAAGAGATTGTTAGGTCAGCTTTTGTCCTCTAATGTTTAAGCACGATGTACTTTGCATGCAGAGTGCAAGCAGGGACTCCGGCAAGACTAGCTATGACAGCATAACTAAAAGGGAGAGCCAGAAGCTAACACAGAGATGAGGGCACCCTGGGACATAAGGCAGCCAGCCACTCCACCGTCAACAAACCTGAGTGAACGTGTGAGATTGGGGGGGGCGACAGCATCCAAACATCCCAGTTCACCACAACACTCAATGCCTGTGAAACCCTCCAGACCTGCCCCTGTACCTAAGAAAACTATTCACAAAAGGCTTGACTAAACAAATATGTTTTTAGCCTAGACTTAAACATTGAGACTGTGTCTGAGCCCCGAACACTAAGTGGAAGGCTGCTCCATAACTGTGGGGCTTTGTAAGCGAAAGCTTTAGCCCCAGCTGTAGCCCGCATTATTCGAGGTACCAACAAATAGCCTGCACCTTTTGATCTAAGTAGGTGTGGCAGATCATAAAAGACCAAAAGTTTGCACG
Source organism: Pangasianodon hypophthalmus (assembly GCF_027358585.1). Lineage (NCBI taxonomy): Eukaryota > Metazoa > Chordata > Actinopteri > Siluriformes > Pangasiidae > Pangasianodon > Pangasianodon hypophthalmus. Next base: position 1,249,813 of record NC_069728.1, on the reverse strand, counting down.
GGTACTGTGGCGCGAGATCATTTAGTGCTTTATAGATCAATAGTAGTATTTTATAATCAATACAAAATTTGATTGGGAGCCAATGCAGTGTGGATAAGATAGTGGTGATGTGGTCATGTCTTCTGATTATAGTAAGGACTCTCACTGCTGCATTCTGGACTAACTGGAGCTTGTTTATGCATCTACTGGAACATCCAGACAGTAAGGCATTACAATAATCCAACCTAGAGGTAACAAAAGCATGAACTAATTTTTCTGCATTGTGTAGTGACAATATATTTCTTATTTTAGCAATATTTCTGAGATGAAAGAAAGTGATCCTAGTGATATTATCTACATGAGCTTCAAAAGAAAGACTAGAGTTGATGATCACACCAAGGTCTTTTACTGCTGCACATGGTGAAACAGAAAGGCCATCCAGAGTTATTATGTAATCAGAAAGCCTACTTCAAACTGCATGTGGTCCTAGTACAAGTACTTCTGTCTTGTCAGAATTAAGTAAGAGAAAGTTAATAAACATCCAGTTTCTAATGTCTTTTACACATTCCTCAACTTTATTAAGCTGGTGTCTGTCATCTGGCTTTGCTGAAACATACAACTGTGTGTCATCAGCGTAACATTGGAAGCTGATACCATGGTTACGAATAATTTTGCCCAGAGGTAGCATATATAAAGAAAAGAGCAGTGGGTCTAAAACAGAGCCTTGTGGAACACCAAACTTTACCTTAGTATGAGAAGTCACCATTTAAATCTACAAACTGATTATGATCAGGTAAATAAGACCTGAGTCAGGAAAGGGCCATTCCCTTAATGCCTACTGTGTTTTCTAATCTATCGAGGAGAATAGCATGATCAGTGGTATCAAAAGCTGCACTAAGGTCAAGCAGCACAAGCAAGGAGACACAACCCTGATCAGAGGCCAGTAGTAAGTCATTTACCACTTTAACCAGCGCTGTCTCTGTGCTATGATGAGGCCTAAATCCTGACTGATACATAGGAGTAACATTCATGAAATGTAAGTATGAGCATAGCTTTTCCTTTTCTAGGACCTGGGAGATAAAGGGGAGGTTTGATATTGGTCTATAATTAGACAGGGGTCAAGGTCAGGTTTTTTTAATCAAGGGCTTTATAACTACTAGTTTAAAAGATTTAGGTACATAGCCAATGTTAAGGGAAGAATTGATTATATTTAAAAGAGGTTTGATTGTTTCAGGAATTATCTGTTTGAAGAAACAAGTAGGTAAAGGATCTAGTATACAGGTTGATGATTTTGATGGTGAAATTAGTTAAATTAGTTTGGTCTCTTCAAGGGGAGTAAAACATTGTAATTGTTGATCTGATATTATATTATCATTTACAGGGTTAGTTATAAAACTGTCTGGTTTTAAATTAATAGTTTGAATTTTTTGCCTGATATTTTCAATTTTGAAAAAACCATTGAAAAAATTCATGAAGTCATCGCTGCTATATAATGATTGTGTGCATGTTTCTATTGTGGTCTTATTCCTAGTTAATTTTGCTACAGTATTAAATAAGAATCTAGGATTATTTCTGTTATCTTCAATTAGTGTGGAAAGATACATTGATCTAGCAGCACTAAGAGCTTTCCTATAGCTCAAAAGGTTCTCCTTCCATGCTATTTGAAAACTACTGATTTAGTTTGAGGCCATTTATGTTCTAGTTTTCGAGTGGTCTGTTTTAAAGTTCGTGTGTGATCGCTATACCAGGGTGCTAGCTTTTTCTCCCTAATTATTTTTCTTTTAAGTGGAGCTACCTTATCTAGCGAGTTGCAGAATGTTGATTCTAAGCATTCAGTTGCCTGGTCAAGTTCTTCGGGATCAGATGGTGATCCAATCATGGTTGATAAATCTGGGGGATTACTGATAAAACTCTGTGCAGTTGTTGACGTGAACATACGTTTGAAACGGTGACTTGGCAAGGTGCATATATTATGATCAAGACACAATTTAAATGAGATGAGGTAATGATATGAGAGTTTCAGACTGTGGAAATGAGACTATATTTTCTATATTTAATCCGAATGTTAGTATTAAATCAAGCGTGTGACCACCACTATGAGTGGGTCCTATTACATTCTGATTAACCCCTACCGAATCTAGAATAGACACAACTGCTGTTCTTAGGAGGGTCTTCTGGATTATCAGAATGAATATTAAAGTCTCCACAATTAATGATTTGTCTAAGGAAACAACCAGGATAGAAATGGAATCCGCAAATTCACATAGGAATTCCGAATATGGCCCTGTGGGTCTGTAAATAATAATTACTGGAATCACCTGGGTAGACTTATTTTTAGTGGCTATGTATGTTATGTTAGTATAAAGAACTTTGAATGCATTGAATTTATGACTAGGTTTTTGTGTCACACCTAGATTATCATTATAGATGACTGCGACGCCTCCTCCTTTGCCAGTTAGACGGGGCTGATGTATGTAACTGTACCCGGGAGGAGTAGCTTCATTTAATGCTACAAACTCATTTGGTTTAATCCACATTTCTGTTAAACACAGTACATCAAACTCCTGATCAGTAATGGTTTCATTAACAGCAAGAGCTTTAGACGTAAGAGATCTAATATTCAATAGTCCTAGCTTCAGATCAACGGTGCTGGCTACACATTCGGTTTGATTTAATTTTATGTTAATTAGGTTACTAAGACAAACTCTGAGTATCTATAAATTTGTTTATCTTGGGGAACAGACACAGTCTCAATTCGATGGAACCTAAGTGACGACTCAGTGCAGCTAGCAGACGGTCAGTTTAGCCTGCTTGTCTGCTCCCTGGCCTTGGCCCTGGATTGTCACCGATTAACTAGGCCAACTGTGTTGGATTTTCCTTTCTTATCTGACCCCAGCAAGCTTATATCACTTACCTTACAGCTGGGTGCACTCTAAGTAACTTTGCTGTAACAATGCAAAGAATATATATGAGCAATGTGAGGTCTTTCCTGAAATTTCTCCTTGAAGCATGACTGGCTGCTGTGAGAGCCTCCAAAAGGAGATTGAAAGGGGCAATTTTCAGCCTAAACAGGCTTAAAAAAAACAAGAAGGCTTGTTGTACACAAACAAGCTGTTAAGGCCAAAAAAATCAAGTAATTGCTTTTACCTTTCCTCACTTTAGTTTTTATATATCATGGTATGTCATCTGTAATGTACAATGATTTTCATGATGATTTAATTGCGTTTCAGAAAACATTCTGGATGCAGTACACATACAGACCTTCCCGGAAAAGGCCAGACAAGCAATGTGACAGGGCAGGCAAAGACGGCCTCCTTGGCCGTGACAGGGCAGGCAGAGGGTTCAGTAGCAGATGCCGCAGACTCGGGAGTTGGAGCGGTCTCTGGAGCGGATTCGAGGACTGGAGCGGTCTCTGGAGCGGATTCGAGGACTGGAGCGGTCTCTGGAGCGGATTCGAGGACTGGAGCGGTCTCTGGAGCGGATTCGAGGACTGGAGCGAGAACAGAGCAGTGTGTAGTCCAAACACACAGGATGGCGACCGCCATTACAGGGAGCACTGAGGATAGAGGAAGTGTCTCTGTGAAGACCAGTGTTGAAGCTCTTGGAGAGCCTGCTGCATGCACCGACATCAACGGTGGGTCTGTCAGACTGGACACCAGCCTCAAATGCCCCTGGAAAGCCTTGGAAAGTCTTCAAACGCAACATCCACGATGCTAGGGAATACTGGAGTGGCATCCGTGATGGCTGAAGCCTGAGGCTTGACATCCATAACAGCTGGAGGCTCTGGACTGGCGGCCATCTTGGGACGAGGCTCTGGACTGGCGGCCATCTTGGGATGAGGCATCACAGAACAGGAAGCTGCAGAGAACACAGGAGTGGCGACCATAATTACAGGACCTGCTGGTGGCTTGATGAGTCAAGCTCTGCTGCTGCCAGAGCTTGCCACTGTTGGCCCCTCCCTAAAAAATTCTTTGGGGTTTCAAAGTCCTCTGCCTCTCCCACAGTAAAAGGAGGGCCACATGACAACAGTGCATAGTCCATAAAGTCTCTTAAACTACAGTTGAACTCCCCTCCAGATGACAATGACTTTGTTGGCTCCTTGAGTCCAAAACAGAACAAGTTCTTAAACAAAATCTCATCATAAATCGTACTTGATATGGCAACTCACAGAATAGATGAACGTATTCCTCATTGGATAGGTCCTTTTGCTAAAGGTGCAGTAGTTGGTCGACTGGGTCCATGATTGGCCTGGAATGCTGAAAAAGCCACTGGATCCAGGTGTGGCTGATTATTCTATAATGTGGAGAGTTGTGACAACAGCATTGGGGATCCAAGTGCAAGGCTTTATTTACAAACGTGGTCAAAACAGGCAGGGTTGAGCACCAGCAAACAGTATAATCTGAGGCAGAGGCAAAAGAGTAATCCAAAACACAGGCAATGATCAGGGCAGGCAACAAACAATCAAAAATGAGGAAAACAGGCCGAGAGTCAAAAACACAGGGAAACATAGGAAACATAGAATGGCTAAACACACAGACAAACAATAATCAGCAACCTAGGAGCATGTGTGAGCAACTTTTATACAAAACAAGGAGAACACATGACAAAACCAACCAATGGGAACAAGACACATGAACCCAAGGAACCAATCAGAACATAACACAGAAACAAGGGTAGCACATGACAAGATCACAGGTGGGGCAAGGAACACATGGGAAATGGAGTCCAGAGAACAATAGCAAGAGTCTGGGGTGGAGTGCCCTCTAGTGGAGTTCGTGGGCACTCCAGCTGGTGATCGTATTACATACGGACAAGCATCAACACCTATGTAAGACTTATGTTACATTTAATTTTTAAATTATATATTATCAGTTTAATTTCAACTACTAATTTGTTACCTTTCTGTATTGCGCTGATTTTGCGTTGCAGGTTGGTGAGGGGTTTTATGAAGCCAACCAAAACCTTACAGATGCCTTCAAGTCCTGCTGGGCCACAGCAACAGCTGTCCAAAAGCAGACCAGCAATCCTAGGGAAGGAAGTGACTAAGATGAGGACGTGCACAGAAGTAAGAAGAGATGTGTCTCCAGTACATGCACGAGAAATTACAAAGGTGACAAAAAATATCTCAGAAGAAACAAAAACACCAGTATTGAAGACAGTGATAATAGTGATGATGATGACACAGAAGAAACAGAGGACGATAAAGATGAGGACAGAATAAGGAGAAAGGTTGCTGGCAAGCCATGCAAGACAGATGAAAACAGCAACAAAGAAATAGTTGTGATACTGGACAGTAATGAAGAAGACCAGACACAAGACAAAGACAAGGATGAACAAAGCAACAAAGATGTCTCAAGTGTTCGAAAGGATGACACAGGACGTAGTACAGATTCGTTTCTGTATTATTAATTTTCCATTCCACTAATCCTCCACGGAGTCACAGGAGAGCCAGGAGCATATCCAATTGAGACAAAGATGAAGAACAGCAACAAGCTGCTGCAGACATGCCAAGCGAAGGAAATAATGAGACAGGGCACAAGACAGACACAGCCAATGGAGGCAAAGATGAAGAACAGCAACACGCTGATACAGACATGCCAAGCGAAGGAAAGGGCAAGATCAAATTTACAAACGAGACTGATGGAATTAATGAAATGGATGTGGGATGCAGCACAGAGCAGACTGATGTAAACATAGACTTGCCAAAAGATAAGAATGAGATTATTTCCTATCAGACTGAACAACACACAGATCAAGTCACCCAACCATCCATACCCCAAAAGTGTAAGAAAACACTTTTGGAAGAATTCAACCCTCCACAAATGTGCCCAAAAAATTTCCAGTGATGAGTCACCTGTCAAAGAAAAGTCATTGGTGTCACCTCACAGACTCTGGAAGAGCAGGTGGATTAAGCCCAGTTGCTGTGTCCAGGATGAATAGACCACTGAAAATACTTGCAAGAAAAAGGGGACAAAAAATTAGGGCCTAAAATAAATTCATTCATATGTTTCTCATAAACTCTGAACATTATTGATGCTCAATAAGAAATTAAAGAAAAACAGAAAAATTTATCAATAATGGTCTGTGATTCTTGTTTTATTTAAAAATTTGGATTTTTTTTAAACTAATTCGGGACAGACTCAGAATCAGAAAACCTTCGTTTCAAAGGAAGTGGTAAATGCTCATTTTCCTGTTAAAAAAAGTTAAATTTGTAATTAAAAATATATATATATATATATATATATATATATATATATATATATATATATATATATATATAATGGTTTTGTATTGGAGAAACAAAAGCAAAAATAAATTCTTTATTTTGTATTAATGTTTTGAAAAGAGTATTATTGTTCTGGCATTTGCTACATTTTAATTATTCAATTTAAAAATATTTAGCTGTAAGCACTGCAGAAATTGTGATCATAGTTCCTGATAATTGGTGGGTGAGGATTATCTTGCATGTCACTGTACTTCACTGACATACATAAATGATGGGAACATTTAGTCCTGTGTCTCAGATTATTAAGTAATTCAGAGGTCAATGGTAATATGCTGGTCTAAGTTGTTCATTTTGTGAACAGTGCATTAGATGTTATAAACTATTTTAGAATTATGATTTAAAGATATCACTCCATGCTGCACACCCAATGCTGCACACGATGTATGTTGGGTAGTTCGCAGTTTTTAATCAAAATCCTGGTGGCTTCTACAGTTTTTACTGCACATGGAAGTAGGCAAGGGGATTAGGTGTAAGTATCACATTTTTGAACTTTGCTTCCAATTTATCGCTGCTTGCTCTTATTGGATGGCCAATTGTATATGCTAATTTTAGGAGCGTGCTAATTGGTGCAAACTCCAGCTCAGCTCAACTCTGCTCTGCTCTCCTTATAGCTCCATTTTCACTGGAGGCTGAAGGTAGGCTCTTATTTTATTGCTTTTAGATGCCAAAAATGTGATATTTACCACTAATCATTCCAAGAAATATATATCAACCCCTAATTCTATAACAGGGGTGTCTAATCTGCAAATGGCTGGTGTGGCTGCAGCTTTTCTTTCCAAACAAGCAGGAGCACACATTCTGCTCGTTTAATCAGTTGGTCTCAGTTATCAAACAATTGATCATGTGTGATCCTGTTTGGTTGGAACAAAAACCTGCAACCACACTGCTGGACACTACTGCTTAATACATACATACACACATATGTTTAGACATCCTGTGAATTTATTTCTGTAAAGCTGGTTTGTGACAATGTCCATTGTTAAAAGCGCTATACAAATAAAATTGAATTGAATTGAATTGAACTGTGCAATCTTGTAAATGCAAAAATAAAGCAGGCACAGTCATATGACGATAACAAATGCATGTTATTTTACTTGATTACTTGTTTTTTCCTTGTGCACTTTATTTATACTTTGATGTACACATAGAGATGTTTGCAAAGAGCCTTCCACCAGCACCAGACCAAAGCTTTTATACTTTGGAGGTCCGGGGGAGGAAGATGTATGAGCTACTCAGTGGCATCAGTGATGCTATGGAGACCCTCGACAAGATTCAAGCGTCCCTTAACAATGTTAACAAAGCCCTTATCCAGAGCATCAATCCTTTTAAGGAGGCCCCTGGTGCTGCTCATGGAGCCACTGGCCACAGTCTGAGTCATTTTATGGAGGCTGGGACCTCTGAGGAGGATGTTAACACAGTCCATGAAGGTGACTGTGTTTCTGTTCGAAACATTTGAAACATCAGTTAATACTTTGTCCTCAACATTGAGTTTGTACTCGTAATAGAACCATCTCTTCTCTGTACCAACCAGTGTGGTGTGAAGATTTTACTGAGATTAATTTATTCTTTTTTTTTCCGCAGAGGGAGACATGGTACAGAGTGCACCTTCAGACTGAGACTCATAAACATTTGCATACATGTGATTATACACACAAATCATCCAAATGTACACCACACAACACTCTCTACAGTCAGTCAGACACACACACACACACACACACACACACACATGCAATATTGACTTTGAATAATATCCCAGTAAAAGAAATTTTGGTCTCAATGTGATTATTTAAAAGTTTTTAGCACTGAAAGAGGTTCCAAGGGTTTCCATCAAATCAAAAAAGGGATCATACAGCCAAGGATACATCCAGATGTTCATAGGTAGAGGGTCAGGTGGTTAACGTAAGTTATATAGGCCTCAAATGAAGGCATTTAGAGAACAATCAGCATTCAGTCCACAACCAGCAGGCTGACGAACAGTTTCTACCTGCAGGCAATCAGGATCCTTTATAAACTCTAAATCTAGTGATTACTCCTTCTTCCACTCTTTCACTCATGCCTCCACTACCTTCCACACACTGATCCCCTCACTGACAGCTCACAGACACTCATGGACAACCTCTTCGCATGCTTGTGTCACTTTTGGGCATATAGCAATATTCCTAAGGGCGCTATTACCACTTAACTGCTACTAAGGACTAAGTCCTGTCTCTGTGCAATATATTGATCATATTTAATACACACTATGCATACTACTGTATTACCCGTTCTTTATAAATATTTATCATATATGTGAGCAATTTCAATATTTTAATGCCTACATTATGTTTTTATAGTTTTTTTTTTTTTTTTTTAAACTTTCTCTTTTTTCTAACTGTATACGAGTAAATTCTGGTCTATGCAAATTCTATTTTATGTCACGGACAGTCATAAAAAGTATTTCACTACATGTTGCAGTGTGTATGGTTGTGTGTGAGACAAAAAAAATGAATTTTAATTTTATGAGAATCTGTCCCAATGAATTTCAATGGACATATTAGGGATTTTTATTTATTTTTTGGAAATGGATGAAATGTATTTTATTGTGCAAATTCTGAATTGTGTGGCCTGTTTCACCAGTGTACTCCGTGTCCTCAAGGCCTATTTCATGAATGCCGGGTTTGGGGCCTTCTGGAGCCACGGTTCTGTGAAGGGCCCCCAAAATGTCCCTCTATCCCTTCAAACGTTTTTGGGCCTAAACTAACTTAATGAAAGGGTCTAAAACTCCAGGGCCTGTATTGACAAAGCTTCCTAAGCCTAAAAGTTGCTCCTAGTGACGAAATTCTAAGAAAATTCTTAGAATTATGACGTTTTCTTAGAATTTCCCCTTAAATTTAGGACAAAATTTTAGTAAAGATAAAACTGATTCACAAAACATCTTAGCCCTAAAAACAGCTCCTAAGGTAAAAATTATTAAGAGTAGAGAGGAGGACTTTTAAGAGGCTTAAGAGTTTCTATAGCAGAGGACAAAATGGTGGAAAGAAGAAATATTCTCCAAACACTCTTCTGTCCATTTGGTTTTCTTGTTCTTTTACTTCCTTCCATCTCTCTTGGATTGTTGGCTACATACCATCCAAGAGTGCAGCTTAAACAGACTGTCCTGCAATCATGTAAACTGGTAAAAGGTGAGCCATTTTGATCACATCAATCTGAAATGGATTACTAATAAAATCAGTATGGTAAATAAATGTAAGAACTTAAATATAGTAACTACTGCGTGGAAACTGGTTGCTTCAAAAGTAGACACATTTTCAACATTTGGCTGTTTTAATTAACTTTAAGATATTTAGCCTATAATAGAAACTTTGCATAAAGTAGCCTGTATTCATGATTATACAATTTCTTAATACAAACATTTTATGATTTCACTGTCCATTCTATTATCATATATTCTATTTTCACAAAGAGCGCATTTTAAGACCTTTACAGATAGATTTTTATCAACCAATCACAGTCCTTGAATTGCTGCGTCATCCCTAGCAACGGGGTCAACCACACCTCCTCACTAAGATAAAGGCTTTTGTACTTTCCTTACCCAGAGTTGCTCTGGAGAATTTCCTAAATCACTTTTAGTCTAGGACTCCCAGCTAGGACTTTTTAGGCTAAGATAGAGCTCTCTGAGAGAATTCTAAGAAGCTTTGTGAATACGGGGCCTGCACAATAGGTCAATATTCACTATATTAACCAAACGCTTTTCACCTGTCTCAACACCTCTTACTGTTTACACTCCGACTGATGCAAGTGAGTAAACTGACAGTGCAATTGTACACTTATTACAGTACATTTTATTCCTTTCTTTTAATCCGTAACAGAGAGCGTGTTGCGCGTGCCTCAAGATCTCTCACTGTTTACAGCCTCCGGACACTGCGACTGACGCACGTGATGTTTAAGGTCACCTTGGCTGTGGCATGTTCTGTGACAGCTGCCCCTAGATAGATCTGACTGGTGAAGTGTCATCTGGGGCAGGCAGAATAGGAGTATCGGCATTTTCTGTTATGTCACGTGCATCAATCGGAGTGTAAACAGACTGACATACTGATATACAGAACGTGTAGATTTGCACTGTTTGTTTGCTTACATGCATCAGTCAGAGTGTAAACAGTGGCAGATGGCGAGACAGGTGAAAAGCGTTTGGCTAATAGTGAATATTGACCTATTGTGCGTGCTGTTGTGGCTCCCGCTGTTAGCAGGGGATAATCGCTGCATTTGGGGTAAAAAAGACAGAATTATTTATTGTGCCAAGAAGGTTTCACTGTCTGTTCGTTCACACACAGACACGAACTGATTGGCAGCTGCCTTTAGCGGAGCCTTTACCGATTACCTCCATTGATCAAAGCATTCGGCACCGTCGTCTCTGAGTGACGTCACCTCCCAAAACAAACATGCCCCATACTATAGTCCCGCCCCTGACAATGATTGGCAGCTTTCAGTGTAGACATCGGAAATTCAAATGCAAAAAGAATAGCGATTCCATGTGAGTTTTGACAGGTTACATGCAGGTTGACAGGTTATTTGACAGGTTATATTGCTATTTAAATATGACAGGCTCATAACTCGTAAGACATGGGAAATACAATTGCAAATGGACTTTGGACTTTAGCCAAGCGCCCGCAAAGGCTTAAAAGGCACTGCTGATGTCTGGCAGTTGAGCCTCTGTTAGAATTTAAAATGGTGATGGTGAGAACAGTGGAAGTCAATTTCCAGTAACAATTCAGAGAAAGTTACTGAGCTGAGTGATGTCATCTTGATTATGCGTTTGTTAGTAAGTAACTATCCCCACCGTGTACCTAATACACCTAATGGGTGGTTATTAATATAGTAGCTGTTCAAATAATGAATATGCTGCTGTGTGAACAGCACAGTTTGGTAGTCACACCTGGTAAATACAGTCTCAAACATAATAATGTAATAAATGTTGACTGTTTGAACATAGCAAATGTTTTGAGTAAATTTTTTAAAAGAAAGAAAGTGTTGATAAAAATGTACAGATGACACTTACTTGAAGAGACTGTAGGGCTGACATTCTCACTGGCTTCAATCACTCCCACTTTACCCACTATCCTGTAGCGGATCAGGTACTGCTTTCCAGGTTCCAATCCAGTCAGCTTGAATTCTTCATCAGCTGTGTCTATAGCAAGCCAATGTTCCTCAGCTCCCCAATCTGCTTTGACCTGCTTGTACTGCACTCTGTACTTCACTGTTTCTCCAGTTGGGGACTTCTGCAGTTTCAGGGTCACAGTTTGCTCCAAGACATTCTTTACTGTTGGTGGGGGCGGCTTGGACACGAGCTGGAACTTTGGGTCTGTCAGTTTCCCATTTTCATACAAATAGATGGAGGAGCCTGGAATGGAGGGATTGGAGATGGCAGAAATAATGAATCGGATACTCTTCTCATCTTTATTGGCCTCTGAAAATCTCTTGAAGAGAGATAAGTTCTCTCTCATCGATGCAATGACATCAGGATCTTTGAACCACTGTCTATCTGATGCCACAGAAAGCGGTTTTTCTTTTTTTATCAAGCTCATTAAACTCTGTAGATTTTAGAAACTCTGTCAGGGTTGAAAGATTTGGGTCTTCATATTTTAGAGATGTGAAGGCCAAGCACAGTACTACATCAGTATCAGGATTAAGAAGGATGGCGTTGAGCCCGTCTGAATCTTTAATGTTGATCTCATTCAGGATCTTGCTGTGATTATTCAATAAGTAAAGTTCAGACTTTACATCATCTAACCATTGGTTAAGCAAGTCATGGGAGTTGTAGTGGATGATCATGATTTCTTCCAGGGATTGTTCCTCCATACCTCCTCCTCGAATGGCAGGCAAGACCCTGGCCAGTGCTTTCTGGAGCACCATCTTTTAAATGCTAAATGAATCCTGAAATGAGTGCAGCCTTTCTTTGATGTCACTGAAAACATTTACCTCTGTTCTTCTGGACAGGTCACTGCATGTCCTCTCTACCTCCACCAGCTCCTCCATCACATCTTCAGTGTTGGAAATCAAGCGTGTGCTGATTTCTCTCACCAACTTAGCTGCTTTTGTATCCAGTAAACTTAGAGGATAGAGCCAGACTTTTATTGGCACTGCATTCTGTGGATTTTCCTTCAGCTGTTTGGGGAGGTTCTTGTACACCTCTAGGGCCTCCATGTACATGGTGGGATTCTGCTCAAGATGGAAGTCACCATGAAATGTGCAGATAATATTCTCAGCCTTTTTATTATCCTCATCTGTCATTTTTAAAGCTCCTTTTCCCTCAATGGAAAATCCAGAGATCTTCTTGACCATGACATTCAGTTCTCCTTCAATCTCCTGCTTGTTTTTATCTTCTGCAAATGACCGATCAAACACCATGAAAGCTTGAGCTCCATACAGCGCAGCCATGACCACATGAGTTGCAGTTTTCTGGTCAAACACCTGAGGGTGGGTGATCTGGCCCAGCTGAGTCATAGTGAGTTGTTCGAATCTTGAGGTTTCACTGTAATGCATTATCACTCTGGACTGTTGGTTGGAGGATTTGTTGTCACGCAGGAACTTGGCAGATCTTCCCACCTCCACCAGCCCTCCCTCAAAAGCTGGCCTTCAGGGAAGCACTTACATCTAGGAGATTGGACTTACTAGAGAGAGAGTCAGAGCTACTGAATTTCACATCTGTCATGAGCTTTGAACGAGTGTCCATATCTTCACTCAGTGATTGCTTATCCCACAGAGTAACACCTGAAATGAGAAATGGTTTGTATGAGTATACAATGTACAACTGAAGTAAAAATGCATCCTGTATCTGTAAGACAATTTTAAACTATTAAATGTAATATTTGTGTGCTTAATTTTATTGTGTCTCGAATTAGTTATATAAGTACTTCTAGTAACACTTTATAATAACTTTCATTATTAAGTCATTAACAAACAATATGTAATGCTCAACAGATCATTAGTTAATATATAGTCATACAGCTTGCAACCAACCACAGTACGGTTACTTTTTTTTATGTTTTTTTTTTTTTGTGTGTGTAGTTCCTCTACTGCACTCTATACTGCAGCCCTATAGTCTGTTTTCCGTTTGGGTATAAAACGTAGGTAGGTAGTAAAGTAACTGTGTTTTCAGCCCTAGTTAGCTCCCCAAAAGCCCAAAAGCAATCAGAATCGTACAGTTTGTTTGTGGGTCCGTTTGTCAAGTCAAGTCAAGTCACCTTTATTTATATAGTGCTTTATACATTACTGATTGTGTCAAAGTTAGCTTTACAGTGTCGAACAGGAAACTTGTTTGTCAATAATTGCAAAAGGACAGTGGACCGGATGTATGACCTGGTATGTATGTATAACACTCTAGCCAATCTGTTATCTTAAGAGAGCCTTGGAGAGCAGTTTATAGTCACTACGAGTCGCCAGCTCTTTATGACAGTCAGATCTCCTTTTTTTTAGGTATGAGGGTTATTATTGCACTACGGCAACTCAATGGCATCATACCTTCTGACAAGCTGCTATTCAGTACTTGCAACAAATCCACTCCCAGCTCTGTCCAGAATGACTTATAAAAATCAACTGGAAGGCCATCAATTCCGAGAATCCTCCCAGACTTCATGCCCTGCAGGGCCTTATACAGCTCTCCCAGGCTCAAAGCACCTGAGAGGGCTGCATTACCCTCTTCAGACAACTGTGGTAGGGAGGCAAAAAAAGCACTCTCTTCTTTGCTCTCCGACTTAAACTTACTTCTGTAAAGGTTCTGATAAAAATTAATTGCTCTCCTTCAGATATCAACAGGATCTAGCAACACCTGCCCATCTTCAGAGCACAAGGCCACAATTAACTGCCTCTACCCATTCTTTTTCTCAAGGCTGAAACTGTATTTGGACGGTGCATCCATCTGAACTATACTTTGAAGCTGACGCTCACAAGTCCAGGGTAAGTATACAGTGCGATACTAACACTCCCACCACCTCTACTCCGGGTGTTTCTCTGCACAGGCCCCGCGCACCCAGGACACGATCTTCCCAGATCTCCTTCACTCCGGCACCGGGACACCACGGACCCTGGGTGCACCAGCAGCGGAAGACGTGAGCCAGCACATCGCCCGCAACGACGATCTTTGTGTCAGGACCACTTCCCACATATCGATGTGGACATGAAAGGTTCAGTAGACTTTTTGCTTTAAATGCATGCTTATTGTCATGGTGTAAAGAACAGAAACTGCTCTTTGTTAATAGTTGGAGTTTTTTCTGGGAGAGACCTAGGCTTTATAGTGCTGATGGCCTGCACCCCAGCAGAGTCGGTGCGGAACTCCTGTCAGACAACATCTCCAGGACACTACGCTCCATATGACTAGTAGGTCAAATCTCAAATAACTGCTATGGTGACTTTTGTTCCACCCACTTAACTGATAAAAGTGCTTGTGTTGTCCAATCTATAGAGACTGTGTCTGTTCCCCGAATAGTGAGATCAAAATATAAATTTAATGCAGGATCTAGAAAAAATCTGATCGTGATTAAACCGGAAAAATGCTAAATAAATGAACAAAAACAATTTTTAAAGCTTGGGCTCCTAAACATTAGATCATTTGCACCCAAAGCAGTTATTGTAAATGAAATGCTCACAGAGAATAGTTTTGATGTACTCTGCTTGACTGAAACCTGGCTCAAGCCAAATGACTATATTGGTTTAAATAAGTCTACTCCACCAAGCTGCTGTTATAAGCATGAGCCCCGTCGGATTGGTCGTGGAGGCAGTGCTGCAGTAATATATAGTGATATTCTCAGTGTTACTCAGAAAACAGGATACAGGTTTAACTCATTCGAAATACTTCTGCTTAATGTTACACTGTTAGATATGCAAAAGAAATCTCTCCTATCTCTTGCTCTGTCTACTGTGTATAGACCGTGTCGAGAAAAATGATAAAAAAAATTCACTTAATTAGCTTATGGGCAGCTTAGTAGCCAGCTTTGACTATATTAGGGGACATAAGGAGTTTATGGTTTGTGTACTCTTATCAGAAATAGGGGTCTGGTACACGGTGCGTGGAAGGGAGAAGAAGTGGGCGGGTGGACAAGTGCAAGAGCAGACAGTTAAACAGAGAATAAAATTAAAATTAAAACCAAGGGAGTATAAATGAGCATTAAAGCTAGCTTTAGGGCAAGATATGTTAGAAGCGTTATCTCTTGGTACAAATTAATCAAACATAGGTGGCCATACAGACCACGCATAATCTAGGAAGTATAAGCAGGAAATATAAACAAGCAAAGATGCATTTTAATCACATAATAGCTGCAGCCATAAAACAACAAAATGAGAGTAAAGCAAAACTCTCATGTAGCAGAAAATAAATCTACGCGTTGTCAATTCGGTATAAAAAGTACAAAATAAAGCGAATAGAGGAAGCGAGGGCTTCTATATAGTAGTTTACTAACTAGGCCAGGGGTCAGGAGACATCCCAAAACAGGATGCAGAGTCTCAGAAAACAGAAGTGTCTGGGTAACTCACCTTCCTTGAGCTCATTGGAACGTGTTGTACTATTTTTGCAATAAAGAAGTTTGCTCCTTCTCATCCAACGACTGGCGATTCTTCATTAAGGCTAATTCTTGAGTGAGTACAATAAGTGAGATATAGGTAATTGGCAGATGTTACAGTCCACCCATTGATGTGTCCACTCACAAGGGGACTCTGAGTTCCGACAACCGCCAGGGCCATATACAGATTTCCTAAAAGAATTTGCAGATTTCCTCTCAGACCTATTGGTTAATGTCGATAAAGCGCTAATTGTCGAAGACTTTAACATTCATGTTGATAATACAAATGATGCGTTAAGACTTGCGTTTACAGACTTGATAAACTCTTTTGGAGTCAAGAAAAACATCACTGGGCCCACTCATCATTTTAATCATACACTAGATTTAATTATATCACATGGAATTGATCTTACTGATTATAGGTATTGTACCTGTAACTGACCACTACCTTGCATCGTGCATGCTGCGTATTACTAATATTAACTAAATGGCTCTGCGTTATCGTCCGGGCAGTACTATTGTTCCAGCCACCAAAGACAGGTTCACAAATAACCTGCCTGATTTACCTCAACTGCTCTGTGTACCCATAAATACACATGAACTAGACGAAATGACTAGCAATATGGTTCGTATAATCAGCATCATGGCCCTACACGACAATTTTTCCGTGCCTACTCATCCTAGTAAGACTGTTAATAAGGACTTTACCATCAAATTTTTTAGACAGAGATGTCTTATTATTCTTTTGTAGTTGATGTCAGGGAATATTCATTCAAATCCCGGGCCACTTGATTGTTCATTTTCTGATAATTTGGTAAACAAATCTATACATTCGTTAACTTTTGACTGTTTTTGTAATCGTAAAAGTCTTGGACTAATGCATTTGAACATACGTAGTCTTCTCCCTAAAGTTGCTGAGCTCACCGCATATGTTCACACTGCAAATCCTGATATTTTTGTCATCTCTGAATCATGGCTTAAGAAATCTATTCCCAATTCTGCTGTCTCCATTCCTGGTTACAATATTTTTCGTCAAGATAGAATTTCTAAAGGTGGGGGGGTTGTTGTCTATTGTAAGGATAATTTACAGTGCTCTGTAATTACCTCAAAATCTGTTGCTAAACAGTTTGAGTTAATACTTTTAAAAATCACTTTATCCAAAAACTTTTTTATCACTGTAGCTGGTTGTTATAGCCGCCTTCTGCTCCTGCATGTGCTTTGACTGTTTTAAGTGAAACAATTGCTCCTTACATCTCCTCTGAGTTTATTATGTTAGGGGATTTGAATTGGGATATGTTTGAGCCTCCATCATCCTTACAATTGCAACTGGATGCTTTAAACTTGGCCCAGATTGTGCAGGCTCCTACAAGATATAACACCAAGACTATGGAATCTGGTACATTAATTGATATTATCCTCACTAATAGGCCAGAGAGGTATACATCTGGAGTGTTCTGTCAAAGCTTTAGTGATCACTGTAATATAGTCTGTGTTCGCAAGGGCACCACCTTAAGAAACCCTCCTGTGCTCGTTTTCAAACGTTTTTTGAAAAATTTAAATGAACAGGCTTTCTTGTATGACCTGGCTGATATGGACTGGTACAGAATTGGGCTTATTCCTGAAGTCGAAGAGGCTTGGGCATATTTTAAATTCTTGTTCAGAACTGTTTTGAACAAACATGCCCTTCTTAAAAAGATTAGAGTAAAAAACCGTCTTAGCCCTTGGTTCAGTCCAAATTTGTCTGAGCTTATTCGCCAAAAACATACTTTATGGCGTAGAGCAAAGACATCTAATAATATATCTGACTGGCAATCATATAGGGCTATGAGAAATAAATGTACTCAGTCTATTAGACAGGCAAAATTGAGTTATTTTAAACATCATTTGACTGTTAATGGTCCTGATCCCCCAAAATTTTGGAATACCATCAAAAAAATGGAAAATCAAAACATTTCTTCCAGTTTGCTTACTGTAATTAAATATGATGGTGTTGTTATCACAGATAAATCCAAAATGGTGGATCAATTCAATAGACATTTTGTCAATGCTGGTTGTGCCTACGAGAATAGTTCTGGTACATCTAGTTGTTCTCCTGTCAACTTGGCATCTGTTATTCATTCACCTGCCTTAGGTCCCCCCTCCTTCTCTTTTCAGTCAATACAGGAGACAGAGGTACTCGAGGAATTGCTCAACCTGGATACTTGTAAATCTGCTGGATTGGATGAATTAGACCCATTATTTTTAAAGAAAGCAGCTTATATTATCGCAGCGCCCATCACTTGCATTTTTAATCTTTCTCTCCAAACTGGTGTCTTCCCGAGGGACTGGAAATCTGCTGCTGTAACCCCATTTTTTAAAGGGGGTGATAAATCAGATTTAAATTGTTATAGACCCATTTCCGTTTTGGCCTGTCTCTCTAAAATATTAGAGAAATTGGTCAACAAGCAGCTTATGCACCATTTGGAGACTTATAATGTCCTTAATCAGGTTCAGTCTGGCTTCAGATCTGGGCATAGCTGTATTACTGCTACACTGAAGGTTCTCAATGACATTATCTGTGCCATTGACAAGAAGGAGTACTGTGTAGCTGCATTCGTTGATCTGGCAAAGGCTTTCGACTCTGTGGACCATGAAATATTGATGGATAGGCTAAGAGGAATAGGACTCTCTGAGAGCTGTCTGGCCTGGTTCAAGAGTTATTGTTCTGGTCATTTACAATCAGTAAGGGTGGAGGGGCTTCTGTCAGATCCCTTGCCCCTATTCAAAGGGGTCCCACAAGGAAGCATATTGGGGCCTATACTTTTTAATATTTATGTTAATGACATTATTCTTGATGCACGTGATTCTCATGTACATTTATACGCTGATGACACTATCATTTATACATTTAATTCTTCCCTGACTACTGCACTATTTTTATTGTGGGCCAGTTTTACTCGCATCCAACATGCTTTCTCTAGTCTTCATTTAGTTTTAAATACAAATAAAACAAAATGTATGGTCTTTAACAGAAATCTTCCACATGTTGAGTATCCGCCTAAAATTTTTACATTGGATGGCTCTGAGATCGATTATGTTGAATGCTATAAATATCTTGGTATCTGGCTCGATAGCAAACTGTCATTTGAAACTCACATAAATGTACTGCTCACAAAGGTTAAAACTCGTATTGGTTTTCTTTATCGTAACAAATCTTCTTTTACGCATTCTTCAAAACAGCTTCTGGTTAAAATGACAGTGCTCCCAATTCTGGATTATGGTGATGTAGTTTATAGGTTTGCTTCAAAAACTCTCCTTCATAAACTGGATGTTATTTACCACGCTGCAATCCGCTTTGTGACTGGAGCTTCATTTAACACTCACCATTGTCACTTGTATTCTTTATTGAACTGGCCTTCTCTTCATTCTCGTAGACAAATTCACTGGTTTTTGTTTATTTACAAAACTCTTATTGGGAAAACTCCGCTATATTTACAGTGACTTCTTAATATTCATAATACAAGTCATAATTTGCGCTCTAGTAGTTTTATTAATTTCTGCATACCTAAAGTCCGTACCTCTTTTGGTCGTTCCTCTTTTCAGTTTTCTGCTGCTGATGACTGGAATCATCTGCAGCAGACCTTAAAGCTTAGTTCATTCATTTCGCTTACTTCCTTTAAAAATTTAATTCAGTCAATAGTACAGGATCATTGTACTTGTTTTTAGTTATTTGTTCGTTTTTATGTCACTGTTTATAATTGTGTTAATTGTATAATGTCTTTATTGTTGTACCTGCTTTTTATGTTGCCTCTTGGCCAGGTTGTCATTGTAAATGAGAACTGGTTCTCAATTGACTTACCTGGTTAAATAAAGGTTATTAATATGGGCACTATCCTCTCTAATACATTAGAAGCTGTTGCCCCCTCAAATTAAAAAAGGTTAGAGAAAAACGTACTGCGCCATGGTACAACAGCAATACCCATTCTCTCAAGAAAGAAACTTAAAACAACTATTCTATTAGAAGAAGGTAGCTTATTATAATAATGATCTCCTAGCTAAAAGGGATACTCAAAGAGAAATCAAAAGGCAAATTATTGTAGAGAAGGCCCTATTTAAACAAAAAATTTAAACTAAAATGTCACAGAGAAATTCTAGACAGGCCTGGGAAGGAATTAGAACAATGATCAGTGTCCCACATACGAGTAAAGGGAAGAAACAATTTGAGGGAAATAACGAAGGAAGTGATATAAATGAAGGAACTTTCATGACATCGACTAGCAATTTTCCTATTGCAGAGGCTGATGTCAAGAAAATTTTTCAAAACTATAATATATACAAGAGTCCTGGGCCTGATGATATTTGCGCCCGTGTGTTGAAAACCTGTGCAGAGCAATTATCCACAGTCTTCACTCAGTTGTTTCAAAAGTCTCGACCAGCATGTTGTGCCAACTATATGGAAAACTTCAACCATAATACCTGTTCCTAAAGTAAACAAAACATTAGAGCTTGGTGATTATCGACCAATTGCATTAACCTCTCTGGTGTTTAAATGCTGTGAAAAGATTGTTAAAAGGTACATAGTGGAAAAAACACAGCACTTATTGGACCCTTTTCAATTTGGTTACCAGTCAAATAAGGGAGTAGATGATGCCATTTGAACATTGTTGCATATTGTTTACTTGCATCTTGAGGGTTCCAAAAATCATGTGAAAATCGTTTTTGCTGACTTTTCTTCAGCTTTTAATAATATTTTGTCATCTGTTCTGGTCAAAAGACTATCTGTAGATTTCTCCCTTGATGGAGGACTGATTTTGTGGTTGCAGGACTTCTTATGTAGTAGGATTCAACGAGTGTGTGTAGGTAGGAGTGTGTGTATTGTCTGGTAAACACATTACGAATGTTCCCAGCAAACACGTTAATGTGGGACCCACATGGGATACAAATGGGCTACAGGGGTACAGAGTGGGCATGGGCTCAAAATGGGCATCTTATCTGGGGCCCACTTGGGTGACCCAGCTAAGACCCACATGGGTGAACCCAGACGAGCTCCCCATGTGGTTCCTAGTTGGGTAATTAAAGGGAAATGTGTGCATGGGCTCACAATGGGCTACACAAGGGACCCTATTTGTTTTATCAAATATACAAGTGCAAACATAATTAATCCCATATAGGGTGATTACATGGATATATACTGCACATATGTGTCTTTAAAATTATTTTTGTTGTTGATTTGACACTTAATTTAATCAAAACCTAAAAATTCCAACACTCATGCATTTGTATCAAAATTTCCACTGACATTTAGCAAAACAAACAAACAAAAAAAACAGCCACTTTAATTGTGCTGACAACTTTCTCGCGAGATCCCATCCCCCACCACCTCAGGCTTGTTCGAGATGCTTTTTTAAAAAAAAATTTTTATTGCAAGACAAAAGAAAACAACACAAAACAGCACTGCATTGACATACAATAACAAAGGGGAAAAGAAAAGAAAAAACAAAACAAAAAAAACAATGACAATCAATCAGTAAGAAAAATATTTTTATAAGCCTTTAAAAAACTTGTTATTCTTATTGTTATTAATGCGCAATAAGCATTATTAATAACTTATTGTTATTAATGTTAACAATAAGCAAAATCTCTGCAAGAAAGACATCAAATCTAGGTAACATATTGACAAATTTGGTTTTATGAATAAAAAATTTACAATGCAAAACAAAAAAAATTAACAACAAGATCGATAGCATGGTCACTACCAGAAAAATACAGAAATATATGTTTCAGTGAAAATTTTAAATCACATTTTATAAAAGTAGATAAATAACAACTTAAGTTCTCCCAAAGAGATTTAACCTGATTACAGTGATAGAATAAATAAAGTAAAGTTTCTTCCTCAACTTTGCAGAATACACATAAGTTAGAGAGATCAAAAAAGAAGCAATTTGAGAATTCGTTGGATAAACATTATGCAAAATCTTAAAATGTACCTCTCTAATTTTATTAGAAATGCAGAATTTCTCAGGGAGTAACCATGCTTTCTTCCAATGAATACTGTCAAAAAAAATTGGTCCAGAAAAATTTACATCTAGGGGAGGTATATACTGAATAATGTAACATTCTCTTTATATATGTACTGTTACATTTTTTAGCAAAAAGACAAACTCCATCCAATAAAGGTTTGGGCATAACTGTTTTCCTCTCATTAAAGCAAAGGTATGTTTTAAATAAATGCACATAACTTGCAGACAAACTTTTGATGACAGAATTGAAAGATCTAGCTGGCAGAGGAAGACTATACAAAGTCATAAATTCTTCATACTCCAGTGTAGTACCATCATCTTTAAATAATTCCACAACAAAGACAATACCTCTGTCATACCACTTGTCAATAAACAAAGAATTTCTTTGTGGGGAGAAAAGTTGTGCACGTAACACAGTTTCCAAGCAAGTAAAGCTTGTTGGTGAAAATTAGAGAGAGAAATCGGCAATTTAGAAGGGGTGAAATCGCATTTTAAAAGAAAATCTAGACCACCTAATCTACGGAGTATAGTATTGGGGATATAGTACCAAATCGAATTATTACTACAGAGCCATCTTTTTAACCAACCAATTCTAAATGAACTAATTAATTCTTTGAAATCTAAAACTTCCAATCCACCCTCAGAACGCCTGTTAGACCAAACAGATTTCCTAATTTATGGGACTTATTCTTCCAAATAAAATTCAGTAACATTTTATTTATATCATCAGCAATTTTGTCCCTAATAAATAAAGATAAAGCAGGGTAAACACAACGGGACAACCCCTCTGCTTTAGATATAAGAACTCTGCCATAGATGAATAGATCTTGTTGAAGCCAAGAATTAAAGATTATTCGAGTTTTCTTTATTTTAGGAGAAAAATTGAGATGTTGACGAGCCAATCTATCTTTAGTAAGGAAATTCCCCAGGTACTTGACACAGTCTTTAACAGGTATATGATGTATTGATGATTGTTGGGTATCATAGAGACAAAATAATTCACACTTTGATAAATTTATATATAAGCCTGAGGCTTCAGAGAAAGATTGAATAATATAAATACTTAAAGGAATTTGGCTTTGATCTTCAAGAAATAAGGTAGTATCGTCAGCAAGCTGAGATATTTTAAATTCTTTACCAAATACAGAAATACCTTTCAAAGTAGGATTTTGTAAAATATCAAGTGATAACAATTCAACAGCCAAAAGAAAAAGAAATGGAGAAATGGGACAACACTGACGCACTCCTCTGTCACAATTAAAACGTTTAGTAGTTTGCAAGCTAACCAAAACTGAAGAATTAATATCATTATAAAGCATTCTCACCATGTTAATACATTTATTTCTGAAACCAAAAACACTAAGAGATTTAAACAAAAATTGGTGCTCTAATGAATCAAGTGCTTTATAAAAATCCAAAAACATTATAATAGAATCTGAATCAATATTCTCTGAATAGTCAATGAGATCAAGTACAGGTCTTATATTGGAACTAATGTGTCTATTCTTCATAAACCCATTTTGCGTTTCGCCAATTATACTATTAAGACCAGATTTTAAACGAGTTGCAAATATTAAAGTAAGTAGTTTATAATCAACATTTAACAATGATATTGCTCTCCAGTTTTCAATTAAAAGTGGATCTTTATCTGATTTGGGGATCAAAGAAATTAGTCCCTGCTTCATTGTGGGTGTCATCTCTCCTTTGTGAATACATTCTTTAAACAAACAATATAAAGGCTGCTTTAAGAGATCCCAAAAATGTAAATCAAATTCAACAAACAGGCCATCAGTACCTGGAGATTTTCCCCTTTTCATAGATTTCAGTGCCACTTCCATTTCAGTAATAGAAAGGTCAGAGTCACATAGTAATTTATTAACACCTCATTAACACCTGAAACTTTATCACAGACACACAAAAGAAAAGAATCACATTTTTCTTGAGAAAACGGAGAAGTATACAGTTCTTTGTAAAAATTGTATACAAAAGTTGAGATCATTCCTGGATCTGTACATAAATCACCATTAATCTTTAGAGCAGAGAGAGATGTTTTTTTTACGATTTCTTTTCTCTAGAGCAAAAAAGGAATTAGTGTTTCTTTCACCCTTCTCGATCCATTTTGCTCTAGAACGTATGAAAGCCCCTTTAGCAATCTCTGTGTACATATTTTCAATTTTCATTTGACAGACACTATATTCTACCTCATCCTCTTTACTGGGATAATGTTCGAGATGCTTCGGCACTTCGCGTCTCAGCGTATGACATCAAACTACCGCGAGATGCAGCCCTGCCTCGATCTGCTTGCAGGATGGATCCCGCGAGATTTCATTCAGCAATTCCCCTCCCCCACGCGGCACACCCTGGATCGCGCCGGCGCCGTTACTCACTCACCGCTTTGCTGTCACTTTCGGGAGGAGGCGTTTGCCGTCAGTGTATCCAAGGTAAGAATTACAGTTTTAAAACTGAAAATGTAGAGCTCCAATGTAACTACATTGTTTACAAACCATAATGTTAACCGAAACACAGTTAGGCTTTTTTGTCACATTAGAATTTAGACATCATACACAGATTGCGCCATATTTTTCCTCTTATTTCTGGCGTTAATGTGTAAACGATGGTGCTGTGTTCCTTGGTGTTCCCTGCGCCCTCGAAAAGTAAAAGACAGTTAAACAAAAAAGCTCATAGTTAAACTGCAGAGTTTGGCACCGGGCTGTGCGCTCACGATGCAGGAAGATTACAGCGCTGATGTCAAACGGCTCATATAGCAGAGAAGCTGGTGTAAATAAGGCAGCCTGGGACAGATCTCCATCTGAAGAGTAAACAATAAGGCTGCTGTACTTTTAACAATACATAAAATACAATAATATCCCAACAGTATTGAATATTTATAATGCAGACAGGAGTTTCTGCCTTATATAAATCTGCATCATTTTGCATTCGGGTGTTATTACAAATCATACAAATTGTTCTGACTCTACAAATGTTTTTGCCGAAATTAGAATTTGAACTTTTTTAAAGTAATAAGCATTTTTTCTTACAGAAGGTAATCGGACGGTCTCGGATTAGACAAGATTCACCTAACGAGTCAACTACCCTAAGTTTGCTCTGCTGTTAATTCTCGCAAAATCAGTTTGTTCTTCGCTGCTATTGGAGACTTTCAGTAAAACATACGGGTAACACTTTAGAACACTGTTTCTTACTTAATCCATAACTAATAAGGAAATCCTGTAAAACTAATAACATGGAAGTCACTGTTATTAATTACTAAGGAATGCATGTTAACCAATCAGTATGTT
This sequence comes from Pangasianodon hypophthalmus, assembly GCF_027358585.1. Taxonomy (NCBI): domain Eukaryota; kingdom Metazoa; phylum Chordata; class Actinopteri; order Siluriformes; family Pangasiidae; genus Pangasianodon; species Pangasianodon hypophthalmus. Next base: position 1,224,720 of record NC_069728.1, on the reverse strand, counting down.
ACAGCATTTTATGATTCTGTTAAATAACAGTTAGGTAATCAAAAACTAATAAATAACTATTCAATTCTGTCATGTCCCCTGAAGAATTACTATTAATTATCTACTAATTCCAGTTAGAAAAATAACTACCAAGTAACCACTAATGAACAGTCATATACAATTTTTATGATGAAGATGCAAGAGTAATAAATACAAATGTATAACAAATTGTATATAAGTTTTTGCCTGTATGGTAAATAATTGCTTTGTGAGTGTGTTCTGCATCCGGAAATTAACTTCGGAAAGGAACCCCACCCCTCCCTCTAAAGCATCCTTAATAATAGGGCACATACTTTATTAATTAGGAACGAATTTTCTGATTTATTTATTTATTTATTTATTTATTTATTTATTTAAACAAGTGTTTTACTTACATTATGTTGTGTTTTAGAGTTAATGGAAATGACCGTAAAAATGAATGGATAATGTCCCGGTCATGAGCTGCCAGTACTTTTCCTGTTATTTTACAGATTTCTTTCTTATTTCTTATTTTACAGATTTCTTTCCTCCCGCGGAATGCCGCTGAATCCTGTGAGCTCGTTGTTTAGAATTGAAATAAATGTCTTGTGCTTCACAGAATATCCACCAGATGGCGCATGGAACAACACACTGTATCTACAGGCCAGAGCAAAATCGCTTATAAACACTTTGCAATTATTTGTCTTGGAGCGATTGTTAAATATGCTTATAGATTATTACAGTACGCTTCATTTTACAAATAGAATTAACATAATTATCATCAGTGTCTGATAAATTATTAACGGCATGTAATGTGATTGTGAGAAAACCTCCACAATAAAATATAAATCATGGTAATAGGTAAATATGGTAATAGGGACATTGAAAACTGTGTTTACACACGACTGCATGAGTGTAAAGCGGATCATTATTTGATGTGCTTTGTAAACAGTTTATTGCACTAGCGCTGCATTTGGGAGATCATGTTTACTGTAGGCTACACAACTAATTGATTGTGTATATTTAACTTTATTCAGCTGTTAAAGTTATTTGAAAAATATCGTGCCTACCAGCTCATTATTTATTATTATTATTATTATTTTGTTGCTGTTTTTGTTCAAATCTAAAGATGCATGCGTGTGCGTGCATAAAGAGAATGTCCTTTTAGCAGTACAGTTTCCATAGTAGTGAAATGTTGTGTATAACTGTAGAATTAGCCTAATTATTAATTTAACCAAAGTTTAAATCATTACTCGCTCCGAAATGAATGCTGTTCATGAAATCATCGAAATATTTGCAGTTATCCTACTGTATGAATAAAACACTATAACAAAATCACATAAACAGTGAATAAACTGTACATGGCAGATGAAGGTATATATGTATACAAAGCATAAATCTTTATTCAGATTTAAAATGAGCACTTTGTCATTTGTAATACATATGTTGAGGATCTCACCCGTCCGATGTTCGCCCATGTTCTTCTGATGTACGCTAATGCATGTAGCTTTTTAATAAACTGGGTAAATTCCCGACATGAAACAAACAGTTTACATGCTTAGGACGTTTGCGCTGTACGAATGTCCAGACTTCTACGGTGACTGGGAAGGGACATGTTCGGTAGTTTTGTCGTGGCCACAGCATTAACTCGTGGGAACGTGATAATACACTATATTACCAAAAGTATTCGGTCACCTGCCTTGACTCACATATGAACTTAAGTGCCATCCCATTCCTAACCCATAGGGTTCAATATGATGTCGGTCCACCTTTTGCAGCTATTACAGCTTCAACTCTTCTGGGAAGGCTCTCCACAAGGTTGAGGAGTGTGTTTATAGGAATTTTTGACCATTCTTCCAAAAGCGCATTGGTGAGGTCACACACTGATGTTGGTCGAGAAGGCCTGGCTCTCAGTCTCCGCTCTAATTCATCCCAAAGGTGTTCTATCGGGTTCAGGTCAGGACTCTGTGCAGGCCAGTCAAGTTCATCCACACCAGACTCTGTCATCCATGTCTTTATGGACCTTGCTTTGTGCACTGGTGCACAGTCATGTTGGAAGAGGAAGGGGCCCGCTCCAAACTGTTCCCACAAGGTTGGGAGGATGGAATTGTCCAAAATGTTTTGGTATCCTGAAGCATTCAAAGTTCCTTTCACTGGAACTAAGGGGCCAAGCCCAACTCCTGAAAAACAACCCCACACCATAATTCCTCCTCCACCAAATTTCACACTCGGCACAATGCAGTCCGAAATGTACCGTTCTCCTGGCAACCTCCAAACCCAGACTCATCCATCAGATTGCCAGAAGGAAAAGCGTGATTCATCACTCCAGAGAACGCGTCTCCACTGCTCTAGAGTCCAGTGGCGGCGTGCTTTACACCACTGCATCCGACGCTTTGCATTGCACTTGATGATGTGTGGCTTGGATGCAGCTGCTCGGCCATGGAAACCCATTCCATGAAGCTCTCTGCGTACTGTACTTGGGCTAATCTGAAGGTCACATGAAGTTTGGAGCTCTGTAGCAATTGACTGTGAAGAAAGTCGACGACCTCTGCACTATGCGCTTCAGCATCCGCTGACCCCTCTCCGTCAGTTTAGGTGGCCTACCACTTCGTGGCTGAGTTGCTGTTGTTCCCAAACTCTTCCATTTTGTTATGATAAAGCTGACAGTTGACTGTGGAATATTTAGGAGCGAGGAAATTTCACGACTGGATTTGTTGCACAGGTGGCATCCTATGACAGTTCCACGCTGGAATTCACTGAGCTCCTGAGAGCGGCCGATTCTTTCACAAATATTTGTAAAAACAGTCTGCATGCCTAAGTGCTTGATTTTATACACCTGTGGCCAGGCCAAGTGATTAGGACACCTGATTCTGATCATTTGGATGGGTGACCGAATACTTTTGGTAATATAGTGTATGTCGTGGTCACGAGTTCATTTTGTCGAAGCAACGACATCCTTTTCTCGTGGCCACGACTTCTTATGTTTGAGGGAACAACTTATTTTTCTCGTGGCCACGAGTTTAATGCGTAAACAAACATGATCCTAGAAACCCGGGATTATTCGAAATAGATATATAGATATATATTATTTTTTTTATTTTCAATGTTTCGTTTCATTTGCATTTTAAAACTATGCAAATGAAATGAAGAACTGCTAGTGTTTTATGGCGTAGTCCTATTAATTACTAGCTGAAACAGAATGAAATATTACAGCCTACACTGTAAAGACCTGCGCTGTAAAATAACAGTAACTTACTGGCAGCTGTGGTTGCCAGCGTTGTACTGTTAATTTACAGCTCTTCATTTTTACAGTATGTTACTGTTATTATACCATGTGGTAACTCATTTCATTTTGGAAACCGATTGCTTTAAACCATTCGAGTTAAAAAAAACTAGTGTTTATATGGTGTTAGTACAGTGAACGTATTTCATTTGAGTCCACTAAGAAGAGATATTTCTTAATATAAAACCGCAAACACTTAAAGTGTAATAATAAAGCAACCAAAACATGACTTTTACTCGAATCTTTGTAGCTCGTCATTAACCAGCAACAGCACACATTTATGTAGTAAAACACTTGGTAAAGAGACTGTCACTGCATCAGCAACTCCACAGTTACTGCTTTTAAATAAAGCAGCAGAACATCAGTGTTTGTGGCTCATCACTGACTGAAGCACAGGCTCTACTCTCCAGCACAATGATGAGCCACAGCACTAAAGTAAACTAACACACCTCTCTTGTGCATTAATACAGTTCAGGTTAATATTTACTCTCCTTAGCAGTTAATGATTTTGCATAAATTTTTCTCTATGAACATTCACTAATATTTTAGTGAAATTAACTTGTTTTGTTTGGTAAATCTGACTGTTATGTTTTACAGTATATTAACGCTAATCTACTGGCAGCTCTGGTTGCCAGCATGCTACTGTTTTTCTACAGTTTGTTGCCGTAAATTAATTAGTTTATTACTGTTAAATTACGTTTCATGCTGTTTTTTTTCCCTTCATCTTACATCTTTAACCCTTTAAACCCCACAGCAAAATGCTCGGTTTAAATGAACACTTATAATGTGTCCACACCACAGAGTGTTAGAGTGACACTGAATCAGTGCTGAAGTTAATGAGATAATTATGTGATTAATTAAGTGCTGATTGAGCGTTAGTGATGAACACCTGCTGAACCTGATGAACACAAGAACTACAACTGACTTGTACTGCAGTGATTTTATTGGTTTTGAGGTTAAAACCAAGGACTAGTTCACAAAAGTAGGTTTTTTAAATAATCTCAAATATTTAATGAACAGTTTGATTGACAGCATTGGTCCCAGCAAAGTTGTTCAGAATGAGGAGATCTATTATACGATATGAAGATCTAGTGTATGTGTGAATATATGAACCTTTTTTTTTTTTTTTTTTGGTAATTTAAGGTCATTTACAACAGAAATATTGTGTTTTTAAAGACTTTTTAACTGTTATAGCGCCACCAATGGTCTGATATCCAGGAAGCTTTGCATGCTTGGTAAGAGTCATCTGACACATGTTTTCCCCAAGTTTCATAAAGTTCAAAGTGCAATCAATCTCCTCACAAATTAATAATGAAAAAAGAAAATCTACAAATGAAGGAAACGATTTTGGATATTCAGTCAAGGAGAGTGAGAGATAATCTCATATTCTCGGGTATTCCTGAAAATGACTCTAATAAGCCAGAATCTACAATTAAATACTTCATGCGCAATGAACTGAAACTACCTGCTGATATGGTAAACAATATTACCTTCCATCATGTGCATCGTCCTATCTGAAAGCTAGACCGCGTCCTAGAATCGCAAAGTTTGTACACTACAAGCAAAAAGAACTGGTCAAGAGCAGAGGAAGAGAGTTAAAAGGCACCGCTTTCGGGATAAACGACCAGTTTCCTCGCGAAATAATGGAGCGCCGGAAAAAACTGAATCCTGTTCTCAAGCAGCATCGGCAAGCCGGGAGCCGTGCTTCACTTGTGCTGGATAAACTATACAGAAATGGCCAATTGTACAGAGATTCTCAAATCACTCCTTGGCTCATCTAAGCTTGGAGTCAAGCAAGGGAATGAACAAACGAACAAACAAACAAACAAACAAACAAATAAATAACAAATGCCTTGGTGTAAAACTCTATCGATCCCTCAAAGCATATGTCCTCCCTCCCTAACCCTATTTGTCTGGTGAACACTTTTTTTTTTTGACCTAATACTCTACTGACTATTCATATTTTCAAAATGTCATTGTATTCAGTTGTCTTTTTTTTGTATTCAGTAGTCTTACTTTTTATTTCCTTCATTGGTATGTCTCACAGAGTTATGTCTTCTGCTTTACTACCCTTTTACATCACTTATATAGTCATTATTATAGGCAATCGGCAGACATCGTTTTTCTTTTTATCAGGTTCTGTAACATCAACTATATGGCTCTAGCCATCAAAATAATTTGATGGAATATAAGAGGAATCAGTTCTCCGGCAAAAAGAACAAAGATTTTAAATCACTTGCATATTTTAAATACAGACATTTGTTTCTTACAAGAAACCCATTTACCAGAAGCAGAATCTCGGAAACTAGCAGCTAAATGGATTGGCCTGACTTTTCATTCTACTTTTCCTCCAGAAAAAGAGGAATATCCATCTTAATCAGACGCAACACTCCATTTTCTCATGAGTCAACATTAACAGATAGTGAAGGTCGCTATATTATTATCAACGGAACTATAGGAAAAGACAATATTACTTTAGTAAACATATATGGACTAAATTGGGACAGGCCATCATTTTTTCACTGATTATTTTCAGAGATACTCACGTTCCCCAATTCAAATGTTATCATAGGCGGAGGTTTTAACACAGATTTGGACCCGAAAATAGACCGCTCAACAAATGCAACATGCAAAATAAATCATTCATCATCATTTATTAAAAGTTACATGTCAGACTATGGGCTGATAGCTATTTGGAGACTTAAGAATCCTAACAGGAATGAATATTCATATTATTCCCCACATCACAAGTCCTATTCCCATGTAGATTACTTTCTGACAATCTGTTCTATAATATCAAAATCACTGACCCAGCTATTCATGCTATTGCTATTTCTGACCATGTGCCCATTAGTATTACTTTTATTGCAGAACACCAGCCACTTTACCCACCCAGATGGCGTTCAAAGCATATTTACTGGTTTATTATACAGTTTGCTTGTGTCAAGTCAAGCACCCTTTATTAATATATTGTATATAGTTAAACATTTTGGTTATTAATGCCTTAAAATATGGTGATTTATTCACATTGTTGTTTATGTAACAGAAATACAAATAAAGAAAATAACATTTTGTAAATCAAGATTTTTTCTGTTTGTTCTCAGGCACTTCACTTTCAGCCTGAGACCTTCAGTATCATGTAATTATGATTAATTATCAATTTGTGATTCTTTCCATGTTTATATGGTGCTTAACTTGTGCAAGAACTTGAAAATATGTTGTGGCCACGAGATCATTTTGTGGAAAGAACCAATGTGTTTCCAGTAGCCATGAGTTGATGCGCAAACAAACCTGTGTGATTATAGCAATGTCAGATTATTAATATTAAAAAGAGATTTTTGAATTGCCAATATTATATTGCTTGTTTTTGTCACAGCAACTGAATGAAGTTCAAATAATTATATTAGGCCTATAATAAATTTATTTCATTGTCCGCTTCGTTTTATGTTTATTCTTACCCAGTTAAAGCCATTTATTGTCTATTTTTAATGAAGTTTTAAAAGTTATAATAGTAATGCAATTTATTTATTAGCAGACAAGTTTGCTACATTTAAGTGATAGGTGACGGTTTGGGGCTTCAGGGTTGGGGCTGCAGTCTGCTGGACGGTAGCTCTCCAGGAGCATGGTTGTAGATGCCTGTACTGGATACACTTAGTTTTTCAGGGAGGTTTGCAGGTAAGTTTCTTCTAGCGTCTTGGAGATATTGCCACAGTTCTTCTGGATTTAGTCAGTGTCAGTTTGTTCTGTTTCTTCATGTAATAATAGACATGACTGAATGATGGTGAGACCAGATCTCCGTGTGGAGCACCTATGTGATCTATTGTCACACTTCTTGTACATACAGAAATCTCACTGGATTATTGAAAATAATGGCAAAAGCAATGTTTGGAAATGTAAACTGATATTTCCTACTGACACACTACTGTAAATGATGTAAATAACTGACTTAAAACCATTTATTGGGGTGAAAATACCGACGTGCCTAAGACTTTTGCACAGTACTGTATATATGCATGTATGTGTGTATATTAATGCATATATATAAATATACACAGTACACACACATTATGTAAACACAGACTTTTATTTTGGATGATTAATCGATTTGCTATTAATCGATTTGACAGCCCTAATAAATAATATGCCGTATCTAATATTGAGAAAATGGTCTATTAGTGATTGTGATTTCAACTTTAGTGAAGTTACATTATTACACCATTAGATGGCAGCAAGGACAGTCTTTATGAGTAAGTAGCATACTTTTATATCGAAAGAGACCAAAACAGGGACATTGTCTTTACTTAAAACAACACATTATAAGACATAATTGACAAATACACTGAACAGTACTGTCATGGGAAATCCCCTTGACTGTTATAAAGATACAAAGATATGGCTTTTGAGTACTGAGTGTTGCATAACCATGGGAAACATCTAAGAGTTAGGAATGTAAACCCAGTTCCCTGAGAAGGGAATGAGACACTCTGTCAGTTGCTGACGCTATGGGCGATGTGTCCCATGGCACCTGGTGTCTGAATATTGTAAAATCACACCAAACCTATTGGCAGACAGCAGTCAGATGGCATCACAGGGAGTATCCTTTCACATAAAAGGGTGACTGTTTTACATCAGGTTTGTTTTTTCTGAATGGAGAAGCAATGGGATGCCTTAGAGAGGGCAACAAGGTGTAGCATCTCATTCCTTTCTTTGGGAACCAAGCTTGCATACAGAACACCTAGACATTCCCTTTTGAGGGAACTCAATGCTGTGTCCGTTGTTGACACATTTATTTAACCATTAATGAAACGGGCCCTTTTGCTTTAGCTATAGGACAGTCTAGAGCTCTTAAAACCATGGCTATCTTGGGAGATTACAAAAAGAGAAACACAAGCGTAATGGAAATGTCTGAAAACAGAGATCAGCCCATTTGCAAGGAGCATAATCGTGCTTCAATACCCAGTGTGATCATTTGGAGCATATCTTATCTTATTGGACGGCCGGAAAAAATCTCACACACTGGAAAAAAAAAACAAACAAACAAAAAAAACATTCAATGTGAAAGCATATATATCAGAGGTGCTCAATTCTGGACCCCGAGATCTACTTTCTTGCAGACTTTATCTCCAACCGTGATAAAATTCACCTACCTGCAACTTTCTAGTTATCCTGAAGTACAGATTGTTTCAACGGCAACAACACAGACAAACGCTTTGTGGCCCAAACTTAACTTCCGGTAGACTTCCACAAAGAATCAATAACAACAGAGTCCCTGTAGAGTTGATTATTTCATTGCAATTATTATAAGCTAAAATATACATATAAATTAAACATAATATAAATTGTTATATTATTAGCCACTAGCCAGACCGATAAACAAACACAGACCGGAAGTTAACTTCAGGCCAGACGCATGCGTCCGATGAAACTGTCTATAGCATCCAGAATATTAGCTTGTTCTGGTTTGACTGAATAGGGATGAAGCGAGACTTTTCTGGCTCAAGGATTAGCAGTTAATTTGGATTTGCTCTACCAGTGATGAGATGATTTCAATCAGTAGCTGTGGATACATGGACTCTAATAATCCAATTGTAATCAGACTAGTAGCACAATCGGAATTAAAAAAGTCACATGTAACCAAGTCAATCGGAATGAATTGCCAAATCCAGTTAAAAATTCAGTCATATTGTAAGGAGTGGTTTATTCCTCTTGTAATCCGATCGACAGGACATGTAAACAGGACATGTAAACACTTTGTATGTCACACAGAATGAGCTGCTGCTGTTGTGTCATTATAAAACTCACCTTTCGCTCAGCGTCTGTGAAGTGGGGAATGAAAATGTCATATCAGTCCTTGTTTCCAACTCTCAAGCACAGACAACAGAAAGGGGTGCTTTAACTGCATGATAAATATAAGCAGCACAGCACAACAGCTCTTGTGTTCATCATCCTCTAATTAGGACACAAAATCAGGGCTCGACCTTAAGCCTTGTCCTTAATACTTGCTCTAGCATGCCCTGAATGACCAATTCACTTGTCTAAATAAAAAAGTTACTTGTCTGGGGAAATATCATTTATTCCGAAGCAGTATTCTCATCAGTGTTCTATCAGCTTTTACATACTTCAGTCTGCTTATTTGTGATATTCACTGCATGGGCATTTTTAACCTTATTAACTGTAATCATCTTTCATCATCACGCACCTTTAACAAAATCACAAACTGATTCTTTGTTGGAAAAAAAAAATCACTTTGTGAACTTTTCAAAATAATTTAACAGTATTCTCTTTCTCTTTCTCTCTCTTCTGACATCACATATCTGAAAACTCGAAATATCTATGTCCATCGAAGAGAGACTCTGAAAATGGGTTCATATTGGTCACAATATCAACAATCCGAAGAGGAGAAAAAAAGAATCCAGGAAGAACTGGATCGAATTAAAAAAAAAGAAGAAGTAGAGAGAAAAGAAAATGAGAAGAAACTGAGAGAACTGGAAGATTTTAAAATGAAAGCAGAAGAAAAAAGAAAAATAGATGAGAACAACAGAGCTAGAGAACAAGAAGAAAAGAAAAGAATCCAAGCAAATAAAAACTGACGTCACAAACCAACACCTAATGTGCAACGACCTAATATAACAGTACATAAGGAGCATTAAAACTGTTATTAATGCAAGATATTTTAATGCAGTATGTTTAATCATCACATGCGATTACTAGTGGTGAATGCAGTAATTTGCTGGACTGCATTATACAGCATTCTTAATTTGATTTCCTTGTTGCAGAAGGATGACAAGTTGTGTATTCTTATCTTCCGTATGCTTCTGTAACTCCTAATTACAAATTAAAATGATTCATCCTTAAGATCTTTAGCAGTCATCTGGATGCATTTCATTTAAAGCATTGTATTTTCTTTTATGATGTGTTAAGCTGTATTGCTGTCAGATAAGAGCCTACCTGTGCTTTTTCCTTGTTGCACTGCTATAAAAACAACAACAAATATTCACCCACTAATTAAAAAACAAATCTTCTGAAATCCAAGTGTGTTTTCTTTTAGAAATTGCTTGTTCTTATTTTGAAAATGTGGGCATGTGGGATTTTATTTGTTGTTTTTCCATTTCTATTTTGGTATCATTTTAAACAGACTCAGAGAAGAGTTCAATTGTAAAAGTGTTACTCATTAAACAAATTCATATTTACACACATATAATTTATGTTCTAGAAAGGGAAGCCATATTTCAGAACAGAGACTACAACCAGCTTCATCAGAAACATGCCTCACTCGGAGACCATTGACCTGGCTTGTCTTGGCCGACCGTTTCAGCTGGGAATGCTGTATGATTGCAGAAAGGATTCTCTCATTCCAGGTATTAAAATCACAATATGCTAATATAGATATGAAATAAAACTATCCAGATAGACCTAAAACAGAGAATGGATGAATACTCTTGAAGCTATTACTAAAACATAAGCCAAAAATGCACTCAAAGTGAAATAAAATCGCATTTACAGTACATGTTCATAGCATGTTTCCATAGTTCTTGGCTTACTATAACAGGCAATTATATACTTTCTTTTAAGGAATAACTCTCTGGGACTCTGATATGCTGCAGAAGAATATTAATGTACATACACAGCCAAACACTGACTTCAAAATCATTGCTTCAGATTCAAGTGAAGACAAAGCAGAAGCTTTGAATGTCTCTGCATCTCTTGAAGCCAGCTTTCTATGTGGATTAGTCAGTGTGAAAGGCTCAGCTGACTATTTACATGACAAGAAGAAGTCCAAAAATCAGTCTCGAGTCACTTTACAGTATCGGACAACCACACGTTTTGAGCAGTTAACTATGGAGCATCTTGGAGTAGGGAACGTAAAGCACAGCCATGTATTTAAAGAGGGTTCGGCCACACATGTTGTTACGGCTCTACTGTATGGAGCTCAGGCATTCTTTATCTTTGATCGTGAGGTTTCATCCAGTGAAAGCCATCAAGACATACATGGCGACCTCCACGCAACAATCAAAAAGATTCCTACAATATCAATTGAGGGCCAGGCATCTTTGACCATGAAAGAACTGGACAAAGACAAAATAGACAAGTTCAGCTGCACTTTCCATGGAGATTTTGCTCTGGAAAATAATCCAGTTACTTACGTAGACGCCATCAAGGTGTACTCAGAGCTGCCGAAACTGTTGGGGGGAAAAGGAGAGAATGCTGTGCCCATGACCGTGTGGCTTTATCCTCTGAAAAAACTTGATTCAGCAGCTGCTCAGTTGGTCAGGGAGATCAGCGTTAGCCTGGTACGACGAGCACAACGGATCATGGATGGACTGGATGATTGTGACATTCGGTGTCAAGATCTGATGAGGGACAATGTCGCCATCCAGTTCCCTGAAATCAAAGCCAAGCTCAAAAACTTTAAGGACCTCTGCTCAGAGTACAAAGTCATTTTTCAGAAATATCTCTGCAGGCTTCTTCCATCTATAAGGGGTGGAGGAAAAGAAGAACAGGAGCTTTCAGATTTTCTGAACAGAAAAGAAATGTCCCCATTTCAGGGTGTTCTGATAAATAAGTACCTAAATGAGCGAGAGCGGGAGATCACTGTGGTTGGATCTTACCTCGACATCATGAAAGACATCCCTGTTCTTTCAACCAGCAATGACCTGGACAAGATTGTCTTGAAAGCATCCAATGACTATGTGGTAGCCTTTGCACTCTCCTCCTTAAATGAAAAGGAACTCTACCTTTCAGACTTAAAGAATTACCTTAAACAACAAACAAGTGACAAAGGGGAACAGCCAAGCTATGACCAAAGCTCTACAGAAAGGGCAAAAGAATGGTTTTCTTTGGAAGATGTAACTGCACAGAACAGGGAAAACATACAGGCCTTCGTAGATTTCAAAGAAGCCAATAAAGGAAGAAAGAACATTGAATTCTGCATTGTATCGATCCCAGATGAACTCAGCACTGCCTCTTCAATTCGTGTTTATGAACGAGCAAAACTCATCAGCTCAGAGGACGAGCTTCCCTCAAAACCCCCAATGCCCAATTTCTTGTGCGCCGCGCATGACTGCATACATCTGCAGATCACGCCTCCTGACCACGGCGTTAGTTGTGTGACCTCGTACTGTATTTCATACAAGTCTGCAGAGAGCTCTGAATGGACAGAGGTGTATACTGACGGAATTTCTGATCAGGTCACTGTCAAGCAGCTACAGCCGCATAAAGAATACTGTTTTACCTGTAAGGCAGTGTGTCGTCCAGGTGTGAGTCTGGCAAGTGACAAAACTCAGTTCTTCAAGACCCTTCCATGTGCTCCTCCAGGAGCACCCACAGTCAAAAGAGTAGAATCTGAGTCTGCAACATTAACTTGGGATGTCCCTAAATCTGTGGGCGAAGATATTATGGTCACTGGATACGTGTTGGAATTCAGAGAACGACCAAAGGATCAGGAAACCGAAAAGCCATGGACATCTGTGAAATCTGCAAGCAGGGATTACACTTTTCAGGGACTGAAAGCAAACACAGTCTACACAGCCAGAATTTTTGCAAACTGTGGAAGTGATGGAGTGAGTCTCCCCAGCCCTGAAACTGTGTTTTCTGCATGTTCAAAGAGCAAATCCTCAGACGAGGCTGGAAGTGGATTGTTCCTGGTTCAATCTTCACGCATACAGAAGGGGAATCCTTCAATTTATAAACTGACACTACGCAAAAAAATGAAAGAGAATGTAGAGTTTGATCAGTATGTCTTTGGAAAACAGGTGGAGGATGTGAAAAACAAAGTCATTCTTCTTGTAGGAGCGACAGGTGCAGGAAAAACCATGCTCATCAATGTGATGGCCAACTACATACTGGGCGTAAAGTGGGAGGAAGCGTATCGCTTCAAACTAATCCACGAAGAGACTCATCGCACACAGGCCGAGAGTCAGACATCTATCGTCTCATCTTATGAGCTGTACAGTCAGCCTGGCTTTAAAATTCCCTACCCGCTCACAATCATAGATACACCCGGCTTTGGTGATACAAGAGGAATCGAATATGATAAACTGATTACAAAGCAGCTGAAAAGCTTTCTTTGTAGCCCTTTGGGAATCGATCACATTGATGCCGTCTGCTTCGTCGTTCAGGCCTCTCTGGCTCGCCTGAGTGCCAATCAGAGGTACATCTTTGACTCAATTCTGTCCATTTTTGGCAAAGACATCGGAGAGAACATCATGATTATGGTGACATTTGCAGACAGTGAACAAATCCCAGTCCTGGAAGCCATCAAAGCAGCAGATCTGCCCTGTCAGAAAAATACAAAGGGAGAGCCCATGCATTTCAAGTTCAACAACACAGCTGTGTATGCAGACAAGACCATAAAAGAGCCTACAACCTCTGACAGTGATTCAGATGAAGATGGTGAAGCCAATGGTAATAAACTGTACAACATTGTCTGGACATCGACTTTCAAACAGATGAAGGCCTTTTTCAAGGCACTGGGCAAATCTGAAAATAAAGATCTGACACTAACCAAAAAAGTCCTGGAAGAACGAGAGCGCCTCGAAAAAGCCATGGCAGATCTGACCCCTCAAATCACTGCTGGCCTCACTAAACTGAGAGAAATTAACACAATTAAGGAACGTTTGAAAAATGAGAGAAATAGCATAAAACAAAGTGAGGATTTTGAGCAAGAAGTTGAGGTGATAATACCAAGAAGACACCCCATAGATAGTTTTGCCCTGAATTGCAACTTATGCTTATTCACATGCCACTCCACCTGCTTCCTCCCTGCAGAAGATTCTGTGAAGACTTGCGCTGTGATGGATGAATCTGGATGCTGTGTTGTCTGCCCTAACTCCTGCTCTCACACTTTTCATTTAAAGGAAAAGGCAAAGTGGACATATGAAAAGAAAATAGAGAAAAAAACCATTAACGAGCTGAAAGAAAACTTCATGAAGGCACACGGAAGAATTTTGCAAACACAGGATTTGATTGATGTCCTTGAAAAGGACTTAACTTCAATTCAGGCCAAACTGAGGAAGCTAATCAAAATGTCCTCTGATTGCTTGAATCAACTGAATAAAATTGCACTGAAGGCCAGCTCTCTCTCCACTGCAGAATACCTTGAAATCTTGATCAAAACGCAGAAGGCGGAGAAACGTCCTGGATTTGAAGAACGCATTGTTGAACTCGAGAGGATTAAAAATGAAATTCTTCTTCAGAAAAAAATCACAGAAGGAGATGATCTGCTCACAGAGGAAGAGCCACCGCCAATGAAATCTGGAGACTGTGGAAATTTCGAGTTCTTAACTTCAGTTTTTAATCATGACAGAGATGAAAATGACGACTGATGAGTTATAAAATCACCAGAAAGATTTTAATTTTTCTTCTTTTTTTTGCTCATATAATCACATAGAGGTCTGTGTCTGGACTCAGTCAAGAGGCTGACCTTACTATATTCAGCTTTTTAAAACTGGCAAATGGGATTGTGGGAATGTTATTTTATTTTCAGATCTGGTGCATGTCATACTGCTGTTTAATTGTGAAACATTCCATAATTGAAAAGTGTCAAAATGTTGGGGAAAAGTCTGTGAAAATCAACATCAAGCAAGAAAACGAACAAAGTTGTAGATTGATGATGTCTATATTCGTATATTGGTTTATCTATATGTGGTACTATAGTTAAAGGGGTAATATGTGGTTAACAATGAGTTAAATGATTGTGTGATAACTAATCAAAAAATAATAAAGATGAACAAATAAAATAGTCTGTTGTCTCATTTAAGTAGCATCAAAGTATGAAAGTGTTTGGTTTGTTCAGTATCTTCTTTAAAGTCTAATTATGCATCACTGGCTCATGACAGGATTGGTGGGGAGAAAGACTACTGAATGAGATCACTAAATACGATTTGGGGTGTTAGGCGATCCATCTTTGTCAAAACGTCATAAGCTATGAACCAAGCCAACCAGCTACGCGGTGAATCACAACACTATAACCTTTAAATTGAAGCAAAAATGTTTTGAAAACCAGCCAGAAAGATAAAGGTACAAGACTGTGTAATGTAGGTAAGAACTACTATCTTATGAGGCAGTGCAAAAGATAATCAAATTAAAAACAATGGAGAAATATATAAATATGCATATGTATAAATATATAGGCTGTACATAAAACAAATTGTCAAGTTGATCATGTGCATTTATATATGACTATATACTTGTATGTGTCATTATGTTAGATTTTGCATGAGCTTTTTACCAAAATCAAGCTCAAATTAAGTTTTTGACCAGCTAATTTTTCATCTTTAGAACAACTGTGTCTGAAGCCGTAACCCACATAGCAATTGTCGTCTGGCTCAGCTCTGGGCCAAACAACCAGTTACGCTCAGCCCACATGCAGTAAAGAGTTACGGCCCTTGTTCGGCCCAGATCTGGACTACAGGCATGAGCCACACATTAGCCATAACTGGCCCAAATCTCAGCCAAATAGTAACTTATTTTTATGTATAATCATGTTCTATTTTTAACTGTTTTAAATTCATTTTAAATCAATTTTTAAATCATTTTAAAAGTTTTTAAATTCCTTATTTTATTGTTATGATTATTTTTTTATGATTATTTTACTTCCTTTTATGTAAAGCACTTTGAATTACCATTGTGTATGAAATGTGCTATATAAATAAACTTGCCTTGCCTTGCTTTATAACCAGCCCTGAACTGGGCCAGAACAACTTTTAATAGTGCTACCCAATCTCCGCCTTCAGTAAACCATATAGAGAGCAGTCTTTAACCAGAAACCCCAAAACTGAGGTAGAAAAAAAAGCCAAAAAAAAAAAAAAACAACTCTGCCACGGATCCATCGATAGGCTGTAAAACACACAGTTACACCTTTAGACAATTAAGCATCTGTAATTCACACATCTTTAGACTGTGAAGGAAAAACTTTCTGGCTCAGCTGGGACTCGAACCAGTGATCTTGCTGTGAGGGGACAGCATTTCCCACTGAGCCGCTTATGCTGCACTTAGCCTCAGACATAAAGTACAGACACTTGTGGAATAATAATAAATAAAAAATTGCAAAACTTTTTTCATGATTGTATGTATATAAAATAAAATAATAAAAAAAAAACCATTTACAGGTACAAAAACTCTGTTTGGATGTACAACTGACACAGCAAAATCCTCAGTGAACACTGAGGAGATGAATGATCAAAACACGAGATGAATGATCAAATTAAATGATCAAATAACTGATGATTGAGCATTTGGTAAATTCAACTGCAAGTCAGATGCATTAAATCTCTGAAGATCTCAGCAGAGGATGATCAAACAACTCCACAAAACAGCATCACCAGCTTCACTCATTACTAACCAGACTGACTTTAGTTCTGTCAGACGTCTAGAGAAGCTCTTATTGAGAATTAATAGAGGTTTAGATATTGATATTTATTTCATTTGAAGTCACCATTGTGGTGGGCAGTGTTTGCCTTAGTTCTTGGTCCTCGTACTTCTTGTGTTAGCTTTTCTTCGGCTGCTGTAACTGTGTGTTTGTAAAGCACAGTTGTTGTGGCAAAGAAAGCCAAGATTGAATGGGATCAGGTACTATCTCCCTATCTTGCTTATTATGTTTTAAACGACAGTTACAGAACAATACAACAGACGTTATAAAGCCAGGGTAACAAAGGATAAAAGAAAAGAAAAGATTTTTTTTACAATCACAGACATGCATGACCTTTACATTACTCAAAGATTTTGAAGCTAGAACACAAAAGGACAGTTCTGATTGCCTTTCTGTTAGTACTGTGTTGAATAGCACAAAAGTAGATTAATAACAAAAACGTCGTTTTTCAGATTATCATAATTAAAACATCCAAAAACTACATTTTCCAAATGCAAATTAAAATTAAAGAGTACCTTTTCTTTGATAAACATAGAGGCATAACCCAACCAAAAGACATTAAATAATAAAGTTCAATATTTACATTAGGCAACTCAAATTAACACTCACTTCTCTCTAGGAAGTCTCAATCATAGATGTAAACAATGAGACAAGGGCAGAAGTTCTGCTTCAATGGTCTCAACACAACTGAGATAAAGATACACCAAATCACCAAACTAAAGTTTCACAACAACAGGTCTGGAGGTGAAGAGGAGTCCTCAGCTGCCACCAGCAACACTGCTCTGTGCGCAGCTGGAGTGTAAATCCTCTCTCTCCTCCGCCATCCCCCAATCACAGCAGAGCTCTAATGAACAGCGTCAGGTGGTGATACTGCTTCTGCAGGGAGAGAGAGAGAGAGAGAGAGAGAGAGAGAGAGAAACAAAGCATAGCTTGGCACAGCAACAAAACCTACGGCTCTGGACATAACAACATGTACACTTTGTTGTCATTCCGATTAAAATCATTCCGATTGAAAGATTCGGTGGACAGATTACATGAGACGTGTTTACATGTGCCGGCGCTTTCAGTCGGAATGACTTTGTGACATGCGCACATTAGCCTGTGTCCTGTTTGCCGCCTTTTATTCCTGTCAACATGGAGTTCCATTATTTCTTATGCGCGCTCTTTTTATGTAAAGTGTTGCTCTTAATCAAGCAACAGTGTGAATTTGTATGGCGTTATTTTAATGACAAATGTCGAGAGCACATTCTTGTTGTGCGAAAGCACATTAATATAATACGCGGATTGCCTTTGCAGATACACGCTGCTCTCGAGCAGAGAAGAGCGCGCGCACTTAAACCGTGTCTCTCCTCTCACTTAAACGGTGTCCTGTGCACTCGCACATCTCTCTGTGCTCACGCGCTAGATATTCATTCTTTTCACATCTGAATTAAACGTCAAAAGTTATAAACCAATCAGATTTCAAAGATGGATCTGTAATTTGTTTATAAATTTAACACTACTTAGTCATAATAGTCCAAAATGAGAAATGAAGCGGGTGCTTGGATGATTTGTAAATAACCGAGTTTAACAGTTTGGTCAACCCCCTCTGAGCGATTTATCTAAACACAACCAAAAAAAGTATATGATTCTTTAAAGTTCGTGAGGTCATACTGTCATTTCTATAGACATGTTGGTAGATTGTATTCAGTCTTAATTATTTGGTTTTACAACTGGAAATAACTTTAAATAACTTTTTCACCTCTTAGAGTCTAATGAAGAGTATTTGTAATGAACATTGTTTCATCCAGATTTAAAACTATTGCAAAAGGCTGAAAGGTATAAATAACACATTGATCTGTGGCCATGTAGTTATAGAAGTCATGTAGCAAATGCTGATGTTTTTTTGTCATTTTTTCCGCCTCCTCACTTCATTTAATATTTCACTGCTGCATTATTTATAATTAATCTGACATTTACATACACAAGGCCTTTATGTTATAAAGTCTGATACTGCACTGCTGTGTAATTACAGAAATATTTAGACATTTCTTAAAGTCATTATTATTTGGGTAAAATGTTCCTTAATTCTGTAAAAAGTTTAGTTTAACCATAATTACTGAATAATTCAAATGAGTTACTGAATGATATGTTTTAAAGTGAATAACTGAATAACAATCCATGGATTTTAGAGGTTCATTTCACATGTACTATAGAATAAGCGATGTTGTAGTCTGTGTGTGTAAATCTGTGTTATTGAGTGTATGTGTGTGAGTGAGGGTGTGTGTGAATCTGTGTTATTGAGTGTGTGTGTGTGTGAGGGTGTGTGTGAGTGAGTGTGTGTGTGAATCTGTGTTATTGAGTGTGTGTGTGTGTGTGTGTGTGTGTGTGTGTGTGAATCTGTGTTATTGAGTGTGTGTGTGTGTGAGGGTGTGTGTGAGTGAGTGTGTGTGTGAATCTGTGTTATTGAGTGTGTGTGTGTGTGTGTGTGTGTGAATCTGTGTTATTGAGTGTGTGTGTGTGTGAGGGTGTGTGTGAGTGAGTGTGTGTGTAAATCTGTGTTATTGTGTGTGTGTGTGTGTGAGTGTGTGTGAATCTGTGTACTGTGTATCATCGGGTCCTCGGCTCCTGGCTGCCAGGATTGTGGTCTGGATGGTGGAGTTCCCTGTGTAAAGTGTGTTATTATGTACATGTATGTAAGGATTTAATGAAAAAAAGGTATCGCGCTCATTGGTTATTTCACTGTCATGACCCGCCCACTTCATTGTATTTGTAAATCTGAAATGAAAAAGGGATGTTAGTTTTTGTCCCATTCTCTCCATCTTTTCTTCCTGCTTTGGGCATAGTGGATTTTAGACTGAGTTATTATCTAAAACTCAGCTGGCCTGTGGAATTCAAAAGTTGTTTGATTGGTACAAAGGAGCCCGGTGTGTGCTGAGAAAACATTCCCCACACCATTACACCACCTCCACCAGGCTGGACTGCTGACCCAGCAGGTTGGGACCATGGATTCATGCTGTTGATGCAGAATTTTTCTTTTCTTGTTTGTTTCCACTCGCGTTTCACAATATTTTTCACAGTAACTAATAAGTTTTTATTTTTTATTTCTAAAGCACTTTAGTAAACCCTTTTACAGCACTTCATAAATCTCATAAACCACAATCCATCACATGACTTACAACTTTACACATGAGGAGAAAAACAGGCTCCTGCTAAGAGGTATTAAAATCAGCACTGTCTACATGGCTTTTTAACAAGTTTCTTAATTATAGTATTAAATAAATTAATTCATAAATAAAATTCTACCAGTACATAATGATTTTATTTTCAAGCAGAAAAAAAGAGAAACGAAAAGGGAAAAAAGAGCACAAATGAGCTCAGTGTGTTATGAGTTGTGTGGAAATATCGTTTGAGAGGTTTGAAAAGCATTGAATTAAATTTCAGAGTCTTTACTGCCATCTACAGGAAAATGCACAAGTTCTCCATCTAACTGAACGTTTGGATGAAAAGTGAAGCCTTTGAGTCAACTTTGTGTTTTTGCTGCCATCTGCAGGAAACACGATGGTACTGTGCGCGTGCACGTGAAGGAGGGGGTAGGATCCAGCCGAGCAGTCGGACCTGACTTTCGCCATCGTTTATAAGTAAGTTCAGTAAGGGGTGTTCCTAATAAAGTGGCCTGTATGTGTGAGTAAGGGGTGTTCCTAATAAAGTGGCCTGTATGTGTGAGTAAGGGGTGTTCCTAATAAAGTGGCCTGTATGTGAGTAAGGGGTGTTCCTAATAAAGTGGCCTGTATGTGTGAGTAAGGGGTGTTCCTAATAAAGTGGCCTGTATGCGTGAGTAAGGGGTGTTCCTAATAAAGTGGCCTGTATGCGTGAGTAAGGGGTGTTCCTAATAAAGTGGCCTGTATGCGTGAGTAAGGGGTGTTCCTAATAGAGTGGCCTGTGTGTGTGAGTAAGGGGTGTTCCTAATAAAGTGGCTTGTATGTGTGAGTAAGGGGTGTTCCTAATAAAGTGGCCTGTATGTATGAGTAAGGGGTGTTCCTAATAAAGTGGCCTGTGTGTATGAGTAAGGGGTGTTCCTAATAAAGTGGCCTGTGTGTATGAGTAAGGGGTGTTCCTAATAAAGTGGTGTGTGTGTATGAGTAAGGGGTGTTCCTAATAAAGTGGCCTGTGTGTATGAGTAAGGGGTGTATGTAATAAAGACCTTTAAAATAAAACCTTGGATAATAGAATCACCGTTTTTCCACCTGATGATAAAAATATCAGCGATTAAACAAAATGTGCGCTTTATTTGGGGAAATAACAGAGAGGTGATGAAAATGGAAGTTTGATTTAAAGCTAAAGAACAAGGAGGACTGAATGCAGCTGAATTAGGAAATAAATGAAAGAGAGCATTTATAAGAGATTTATAAACACATTAATAACAGAACAGTGATTGTGAGAAATTGCAGTTCCTGGATTTGGCCACACGAGGGCAGTCAAGCTCCATCCAGCACAACACGCAGCGCCGCCTCAAACAGCCGGTAGGCCTCGTGTCCTTCCCACAGACACAGAGCTCATCAGCCTTATTACTGTGCACTGGATTATTCTGCCATAACAACTCCAACACACGCCTCTTCTCTATTCTTTACTACTACTACTATTATTATTATTATTATTAGTAGTAGTAGTAGTAGTATTATTTATTTATTTTTTATCCTTTTTTAAGAACATATCTTCAGGCCTCTCAGCACTTGACATGGAAATGTTAAAAAAAGGTTTAGATTTACTTTTTATATCCGGATATCTGTAACAACTGGTTTGTGACAAAAAGTCCATTGTTAAAAACTCTATATAATGAAATAAACGAGTGAAAGAATGAATAAATAAATAAAATTAAAACGCCTGTCTTGCATTTTTAAATCAAACTTTAAAAAGCTCACAATTTGTTACAGTAATTCTTCAACATTACAAACTTTTAAATATACAAAAATAACTATTTACAGCATAGTCCAATCATGTTATTATACCTACATAGTTATTTCCCTTAAATATGGACAGAGATCATATTTTTAATAAAGACCATGGAGATTTATTTTAAGATCTTCGCTCCATTGTCCTTTGTCTTTTTAGTTGATTTAAGATTAGTTTAAAAAGCGTCTCAGCTGGGAGATGGCATTGCTTACTGATCATTGCACCTTGTTTTCCACATTTTATACTTAACAATACACATTATAAGCCAATAAAAATCTTTTATATTTTTGGCTATTTTTTTTTTCAAATATTCCCTACATTATTGTCTTTTCATTTATGTTTATATTCAGCTCTAGATTTTTGTGGGTTTTTTTGCCATATCTCAGCAGAGTGTGAGCAATTTCACTGTAAAATGTAATAAGTTGACTTTACCTAGAAAAAGTGAGGAAACCTATTGCTTTAAAATTTTCAAGTAAGCTGAACTTCAAAAATTAATTTAAGACAAAAAGCAACAATAAACTCCGGCAAAACATTATTTATTTTTCTTCAGTTTTCTTCAGGCACTACAATGTACCAAACACTGCCATTCAGACATTCCTAAATGCCAAACATTATTCTTCAGTGTAACATTAACAATTCTTTGCACAACTCAAATGTGCAGTGCAACTAAAAACAATCTTTCTTTTACAATATAATCCAAATGCAGACTAATTACGACTGACGAGTGACTGTTTCAAACACAACACCCAAGAATCTGACTTTTGTACAACCACAAGCTTAACACAATCTCACACAGCATTGACTTCCATCAGCAGAAGGTTTTTAAGTGACTGTAGTTTTGGTTTCAGGGATTTATGTCCAAGGGAAAGAAACACTCTTTGCATAAAATCAAAGGTGTTCTTTAGTTGTAGAGGATACTCCAAATTTAGTGCATATATCAGCCCAAAAAGCGGCACATGGCATGTGGAAGATTTTCAGGATCATCCATCACTATGGCTCCTTCTAGAGTAATTGCTCTGTGCAAAGCCTCCAGATGCAGTGCTTGTGGAGAATCCTGGCTGTCTTCAGGCATCACGCTCAGAAATGTGGGCTGTGTCCCAATCACAGTCCTAATAAAGAACAGAAATATTACAATCCTAGTTACATTAAAAAGCACAGAGGACCGTCACCTCTCGCTCGAGCTTCACAACGCGCTTACATTTACATTTTCTCATTCTTCCTTCTCAAAACTAAAATGTGAACAAAAACAATAATGTCCTACTAAAGATGCCTTTAATATTTTTAATCTTTTTTTTAAGGCTCCTCATGAACGTGTTTGTCTTCCCCGCGTCTTTGCGCCCCTGCCGGTCACCTTCGCTAATGTTGGCGAGGTAAAGTAGTTTCTTGGTTAAAACAGAGCTTTAAGATTTTCATTTTTTTCTGATTTTTCTCCCATATGGAATGAACGGAGGATACACGGATTCTAGTAAATGTTAAACTGCTAATTTCCATCAACACAATCCAGCAATTTGATTATAATCCCACCACATCCACTGTCACTGTGTAACGCTAACTCATTTAATATGACTGTTACACGGTTGATTAATGTAAACTGACCAATTAACCAATTAAGCAATTAAACACTAGAACAAACAATATGCTTTTCCCCTCAGCTTCCAAATCGACTCCACCTGCAGGTAGAACTGCGCATGCGCCCCACAACTTTACAAAATCCTCATTATTTTAAGAAGAGGTTAATTGGATTTGATGCGTTTAATAAAACAAAGTTTAAAAAGTTGTCATTGCTTAGTACAGAAGGATCCTTTAATTGAAGCGCTATGTCGATGGCCCCAAGTCCAGCAGAAGCTGTAGGTTTGTAGAAAAGCTCCCGGTTCGTTACTTCCCTGTTATTGCCCCAGATAAAGCCAACGCAAAGCTTGTTTCATTTCATTCCGCATTTATTGTCGGGAGGGAAAATGGCAGCTAAAAACATCAGTTTACATCATATGAAGGTCTTGCTTATTTGAATCCTAGTTTTATAATTCAGCAGCTTTCCAATGATGGATTTCTGTCTTAATCTCCGCGACCACTCATTTTGCTGCTCAGATCCGGTTTAAGAACAACTCCGAAATAACAAGCGCTCCTCTCTCCGTGATAGAGCAACACAGCCGCTCTCTGATTGGCTGAGACCGTTGTGGCAGAAGGACCAATCACAAACACGCCGGCAAATTCCAGCGTCCGCCCACCGTTCTATTCTACTCTACACCCCTCCCACCCCCGTGTGTGACGCTGCCTCTGTGTGTGTGTGTGTGTGTGTGTGTGTGTGTGTGTGTGAGAGAGAGAGAGAGAGAGAGAGCATGAAAACAGACAGAAGGGAAAATAGACACACAAACGCACAAACTAACAAAACTATATACAGCGATATAGAGAAAAATAAATTCTTACTAGTTTGCCCATATGTTCATGTTATTCCTACAGCCTCTGTCACTGTTTTGGGATCAGGAATGAGGTTTTAGAAAGACGATCAGGAATCAAATCCACTAAAATCAACATCAGCCATCAGAGTATCATGTTATATAAGGCCTCTGGGCCGAGTTGAAGGAGAGCCGTGTCAGTGCTCTTGCTGTATTTGTGTTGTTTGTAGTCTTCTGAAGCTGCTGCCAGTGGTCAAAGCCTCCAGAACAGCTGAGTGAGTATTTTTATTTATAAATGTATTATTGCATGATTTGTTATGTTAATGTAACACTGAACGGCACTGTTTGGATTAAAGCTTGTTAGAAGTTACTCTAATCATCTTCAAATAAACACTTTTTACACTAACACATTATGGCTGCACTGAGGACTGGGCAAAAATCTTCATGATATGGATTATTTCAGAACTATTACAAATGAGAACACAAAAAAACATAACAATATGAATACAAATGATAAAAAGTAAATATTAAAATACTCTGCCTTTTAGGTAAAAGTTCCGTATCTTTTGTTCTGTGTGACACAGTGTTGTGCTGAGTTTCACTCTGTCATGCTCCTCCTTGTTTTTTGTTTTTTTTCAATTTTCTCCCTAATTTAGTTATGGCTGATTCCCACCCTACAGTTCAGTCTTACGCCAACTGCATCTTTTCAAACTGCTCATGCTCACAGACGCCCATGATCAGTTAGTATCACTGTGATTGATAGGGGAGAGAGAGTATGCCACCCCTCCCTCCCTGAGAGAATGGACTCACTTGCTCACTGGGACTCCAGACCAATGATGGCTGTGGCATCGTTGGGATTTGAACTCACGATTTCTGGAAAATAGGATGAAAGCTTTTCTGTTGTGCCACTCAGGAGCCTTATTTTTGTAACAGCACACCACTAGTAGCTCCTATCCCTAACCTTGGTGAATTAAATCAGCTGCCAAGAACTGGCTTTTACGGCATTGCTGATACAGAGGATACAGGAAAGATCTTTCAGTAGACATTATTCATTATTCTATTTTCTCATCCTACAATATGTATCACTATATCACCATATCATACAGCCCTGTCTGCACTGAGGGACACATGAGAGAGAATAAGGATGCTTTCACACCTAAATTTGTTTGGTTTGGACAGATCAAACTTTCTCTTTAGTTTGGATCAGTTTGGACGTATGTGACTCCACCTGTACTCGGGTCCACACCAAACACCTGATCCAGTGTCTTTGTAAAATCGGAGGTCTCGTGGTGACTGATTTGTCACTGTATGAGCAAAGAGAACAACACACCAACTCTTTTACCATCTTTGTGAAATTCAACACTCATTGTAACTCACTGTATAACTAACTGTAAAGTACAACTAGTATTGGCATGTTATTAACTCGTAGTGTACAGTTCTATAATCCTTTATTATCTGTAATAAAATGCACTGTTTGAGATCAGTGTTCTGATTTTTCATTATTTCTCTTCCAGGCTGTGTGAGTGTAATCTGACAGAGGAAAGCTGTAGAGTTCTGTCCTCAGTTCTCAGCTCAAACTCCTCCAGTCTGAGAGAACTGGACCTGAGTCACAATAAACTGCAGGATTCAGGAATGAAGCTGCTCTCTGCTGGACTGGAGAATCCAGACTGTACACTGGAGACACTGTGGCACACACACACACACACACACACACACACACAGAAAGAGAGAGAGAGAGGGGGCACAGAGTTTTAATACACACACGCACATACACAATTTTATTAAATGCAGCAATATCTAGTTTTTGTAGTAACTGTAATAGTAGTGATCAGATATATTTCCATTGGTTTGTGTGTGAGATGGAGAGTAAATGTACTGTATATAAAGATTTTGTGTAGTTCATGTTTTCAATGCTAAAACTGAGTGTGTTATGTGTGAGAAGGTTTTCTTTCTTGCAGGATGAGTTACTGCCGTATTACAGATGAAGGTTGTGCTGCTCTGGCTTCAGCTCTGAGGTCAAACTCCTCATCACACCTGAGAGAACTGAATCTGTACTATAATAATCCAGGAGAATCAGGAGTGAAGCTGCTCACTGATCTACTGAAGGATCCACACTGTAACCTGAAGAAACTACAGTGAGTTACTGACCTAATGTCTCTTTACTGTACTGTATGATTTTGAATAATATTCACTGTGTACTATATAACATTGACAGTTTGTGTGTGTGTGTGTGTGTGTGTGTGTGTTTATACTGATCTTGTTTGTTTACACTGATGCTCTTCTCTCTCTTTAAGCATAAAGTATGATAAACTCACCAGGACTGGCGTATGACAGGAGTCTCAGCTCAAAGCTCTTTTCCAGGATAAAGCAGTTTTGGTGAAGCGTTAGAACCCGTCCCACATTTCCAGCAGTTTGCGAGCTGAATCATTCATATTCACATGTAGAAGTTCCATAACAATAACCGTGACTGATCACATCCTTTTATCCACTCAGCTACAAGTTACTTCAGGCTATAATAACATATTTTACAATCCAAAGTCAAATCCTTCAGCATCTACACACAACACAGAGATATCATCACATCATCACACTGATTACACAAATACACATCCATGTGTTGTAGCTGTTTATAGCTTATTTTTAGCTCCGTATTTCTATCTGACATTTGTTTCTCCACTGATGATTGATTCACAGTTGTGATATTGATATATATTTTTTCCTCTTAAAATGATTTTCAGACCTCTGTTCTTTGTTTGCTAATCTGTGATTAATGGTAACCATGGTAACAGGTGGTTGCTTGATTTGTTGTTATAGTGATAAATTGACCTCACTTCTATCTGACTGGTTCCTTGGGTCCAGACCAGCAGGGTTCTTTTCCCAGACTTGAATAGTTTTTGCTGAACAATACCTAGATATTTTCTGGTGAAAAAGTACAGAACAGTTCCAGCACTGGTACCTTATTTCAGTACAAAAACATACACATTATCTGATTCTACATGAAAATATGTTTTGAGTTCAAAATGTAAGCTCACATAACTGAGCATGACATCACTTCCTGTACACATGACTACAATGAACAACTGAAGCTGAAGAATGCAGAAGCAGCTGAAATGTTATGATATCAGATTGTACTGATTTTTTCATCACAGAGAGTCTCATGAAGAACAGAAGCGTGAAATAAAACTCTGCCTTCCTTCCTGCTAATAATCATTATGATGATGTAAAGAGATTAATAATGTTCTTCTCTGGTGATCAGTTCACACCATGCCAGGATTCATTATTCTGTAATCTCACACCAGCTAATTACAGTAAACACGTATTTGAGTGTAAGTAAGCAACGTCTATCACTTCGTCAAAGTTTGACTGTTTAGGATGTTTAGATTTTTTAAAAACTGTAACTGAAAAGCTTTAAGTACATGCACTGTATGCATTCCTGTCATTTAATACAGTTTAGTATAAATGTTGTATACACTCACTGTCCACTTTATTAGGAACACCTGTACACACAGTCATGCAGTATATTGGTAATTTGTAACATGAAATATACAATATATAAGCAAATACGCAAAAAAAGAAAAAAAAAAAAAAGAAAAAAAAAAAAAAAAAAATATATATATATATATATATATATATATATATATATATATATATATATATATATATATATATAATTTTAATTTATTTATCCTCCTGAGACTCCATAGTGTTTACTGTGGGACACTGAGCCTCATTTTCTGTTTATTAACTGTAGCAAACCTTACGGGTTTGGGCGGAAATGAGGAAGCAGGAAGCAGGATTAGGAACGACTCAGGGGTTTTATTCTCCAGTTTCACTGTCGCTTTCAGAGGTCTATTTTATTTACACACACGGCTCTGTGCTGGTTAATTCATTCTCTCTCTCTCTCTCTCTCTCTCTCTCTCCTTCTGCACTCGTTAGTAGAATTCCCCACAGGTGTGCGTTCCTTACCGCTCACCTTCTCCGGCTCCGCCCTCCATTCACAAACTGGTGCTCGACCACGCCCCCGCTTCCACAGCACTTTTCTTTTTTGTGAACTCGGTGAAAGTGAACTCAATTTTAGCTTCATCTGATCATAGTATGTTTCTTATCTATGCTAATGAGAGTTCTGAGGTAGTTTTGGCTGAACAAGTTCTCATTAGTTTGGCCAATTTTACTTCATTAGTCAACACAACAGAGCAGCTTGTTCAGCAAAGTATGATTTAGTCACTAGCAGAATGGAGCAGTAAAAGGTTGAGTGCTATTGTAATCAGATACTTAAGTTTATTGAATTGAGAAGATGATTTGTTTATTTACAGCATAACGAACTCCAGCACTTATTCCATTTCAAGTACAGAAGCGATCCATAATTAACCAGAAGAAATAGGAATAGTGTCGCTCAGATTCAGTCACGTGTAGCAAACACTCCTGACATTTCCCCTGGATAATTCCCATCAGCTCGTCCTTCTGCATCGTATCACTGCGACAGATGTTGGAACAGCTGGCTTATGTGGATTACTGCAAACACACACATACACACTTCATCCACCTGATGATATGCTTCAGAACATTACTGCTGAAATATTGAACATGTGAGAGGAGAAAGAGTGTCTCACCTCATCAAAGGGCCAGGAAATGTTCAGTTCTTCCCATCAGACACGTATTTATCATCACATTGCAGGACATTGGACTCCATCTGGAGTTAAACTGAGGAAGAGCAGAGAAAGAAATTTTGTTCACCATGGCTGTAACTAGCTAAAAGTACACTGAGGTGTGGAGCTCAGGAGTTTCAGTATGTTCTACCTGTCCAGCATGAATGATGATCAGCTCCTTCTTCAGGATGAGAAATAAAAACCTCAGAACAGTTTTTCATCATGAGCAAGGCCATCATCTTCACTAAGCTTTTTGAAATCTATCAGTTTATATGGTTATGCTGATTTATATGCTTTAAATTATTTTGAATGAATTGAAAGGCAGTTTTATTTTTATTTTCACTATTCATTTTCATAAAAGTGAGAATTTCTCACTTATAAACTTGTCAATGTTAATAAACAGAAATGAGGCTTGTTGTCCCACACTAAACATCTCATGAGGATAAATAAATTAAAAACACCTTTATTTTTTGCTTATTTTCTTATATATTGTATATTTGATGTTATAAATTGTCAATATACTGCATGACTGTGTACAAGTGTTCCTAATAAAGTGGATAGTGAGTGTATACAGCATATATACAAAACTGTATTAAATGACAGGAATACATACAGTGCATGTACTTGCAAGCTTTTCAGTTACAGTTTTAAATATCTTAAATAGTCAAACCTAGATGCAGTGAGAGATGTTACTTTCTAGTTCAGCTCTTTCACTTATTTTATCACAAGAGCTTACTTACACTCAAATACATGTTTACTGTAATTAGCTGGTGTGAGATTACAGAATAATGAATCCTGGCATGGTATGAGCTGATCACCAGAGAAGAACATTATTAATCTCTTTACATCATCATAATGATTATTAGCAGGAAGGAAGGCAGAGATTTATTTCACGCTTCTGTTCTTCATGAGACTCTCTGTGATGAAAAAATCAGTACAATCTGATATCATAACATTTCAGCTGCTTCTACATTCTTCAGCTTCAGGTGTTCATTGTAGTTATGTGTACAAGTAGTGAGGTCATGGTAAGTATTGTGAGCTGACGTTTTGAACTCAAGACATATTTTCATGTTGAATCAGATAATGTGTATTTTTTTTTTAACTGAAATAAGGTACCACTGGAACCATTCTGTACTTTTCACCAGAAAATATCTACTTATCGTTCAGCAAAAACTATTCAAGTCTGGGAAAAGAACCCTGCTGGTCTGGACCCAAGGAACCAGTCAGATAGAAGTGAGGTCAATTTATCACCATAACAACAACTAAAGAAACAGAGCTCTTACCATGGTTACCATTAAAAACAGATTAACAACAAAGAACAGAGGTCTGAAAATCATTTTTAGAGGGAAAAAAAATTTAAATCAATATCACAACTGTGAATCAGTGATCAGTGGAGACACAAAT
Source organism: Pangasianodon hypophthalmus (assembly GCF_027358585.1). Lineage (NCBI taxonomy): Eukaryota > Metazoa > Chordata > Actinopteri > Siluriformes > Pangasiidae > Pangasianodon > Pangasianodon hypophthalmus. The sequence goes on along the minus strand of NC_069728.1, from coordinate 1,194,696 downwards.
GTTGATAAAGCTAAAAATAAGCTATAAACAGCTACAACACATGGATGTGTATTTGTGTAATCAGTGTGATGATGTGATGATATCTCTGTGTTGTGTGTAGACGCTGAAGGATTTGACTTTGGATTGTAAAATATGTTATTAAAGCCTGAAGTAACTTGTAGCTGAGTGGATAAAAGGATGTGATCAGTCACGGTTATTGTTATGGAACTTCTACATGTGAATATGAATGATTCAGCTCGCAAACTGCTGGAAATGTGGGACGGGTTCTAACGCTTCACCAAAACTGCTTTATCCTGGAAAAGAGCTTTGAGGTGAGACTTCCGTCATACGCCAGTACTGGTGAGTTTATAATACTTAATTCTGAAAGACAGAGAAGAGCATCAGTGTAAACAAACATCAGCATAAGCACCATCACATACAAACACACAGTAAAAGTGACAATATTATGCAGCATACAGTGAATATTATTTAAGCATTAAACAGAAGATATTTGTCTGTTCCTACTTTATTCCTAATCATCCATGAAGCAGCATGTTTATAATTTCATATCATACAATACAGTACAGTAAAGAGGCAGTAAGTCAGTAACTAACTGTAATGTCTCCAGTTTACAGTGTGGATCCTTCAGTAGATCAGAGAGCAGCTTCACTCCTGATTCTCCTGGATTATTATAGTACAGATTCAGTTCTCTCAGGTGTGATGAGGAGTTTGACCTCAGAGCTGAAGCCAGAGCAGCACAACCTTCATCTGTAATACGGCAGTAACTCATCCTGCAAGAAAGAAAACCTTCTCACACATAACACACTCAGTTTTAGCATTGAAAACATGAACTACACAAAATCTTTATATACAGTACATTTACTCTCCATCTCCCACACACAACTATGAAAATATGTCAAATCACTACAAGTATAATAAATTACCACAGGTGAAAACCGGATGTTTATTAAATTTCTCTGTGTGTGAGATAACAAATTCTGATAGCGTGTCCAGTGAACTTTTCTGATCCTTCTGGAATGTAACAAACACAGAAGCTGAAGTAACTTTGATAAAATATTATTAGGTGGCTGTTGTTGTCAACAGTAAATAACAGTTTCTTGATTTGGGAAAAATGTTGTTTTAAAACATAGTTAGCTTTTTTACTCAGTCACATTAGATAAGAAATAGAAAGCTTTCCAGAAAATTCCACAGGACATCTGGTTCAGGAGTTGAATAAAGTTATATAATTAACAAATGCTAATAAATAAATAAATGAATAAATAATGAATGAGTAAATAAATATGTTATAATTGTGAATGAAAAATGTTTTCTTTTTCAACAGCAATGATTTTTTCACTGTTTTAGGGTTCACATAAAAAACCCTTTGGTACAGACCACACCCACTTCCTGTTTAAACCTGAATAAGAAAACAGTTGCAAATATTTTGAGCACTAAACAGATAGAGATAATAGCATTGTGTTACACCTCTAGCAGAGACACAAGATCTAAACAGCTATAATTACAATTCATAAATATAATTTTTATTTATTCATGATATAAAATTAATCTAGAAAGTAAATCTGATCCTCACAAACACATTTCAGTTTCTTACAAACATTTAAATCATATTTTAAAATGTATAGCTACATAAAACACACAATCATTTCTGTATGTAACATTTGGTGGTAAAGTGATAATCTGTGTGTGTGTGTGTGTGTGTACCTCAGTATCTCCAGTGTACAGTGTGGAGTCTCCAGTCCAGCAGAGAGCAGCTTCACTCCTGAATCCTGCAGTTTATTGTCACTCAGGTCCAGTTCTCTCAGACTGGAGGAGGTTGAGTTGAGAACTGAGGACAGAACTCTACAGCTTTCCTCTGTCAGATTACACTCACACAGCCTGGAAGAGAAACGATGAAGTGTTTGATTTATTTATCTGATTGTGAAATGAGGTGTTTCCATCAGTTGGGAAATAAATTGTCTACCTGAAAACAAGGTTCTAATGTCAGGATAAAAATATAAAATGAACAGCCTGTGTATAAACTTGGACTGCTCTTGGACAGATCCATGTGTCTCAGCTCATAGGAAACGATTTATTTAACTTTCTGAAACAAGATAATAACAGAGAGGCCACTCTGAACAAACACGTCTCTTTTTTTCTAGCAGAGAGTTTTTCATACAGTGTGTTCAGCAGCTCTGGGGAAAGTTCTGCTGGAGATCATTTACACATTTAAACACTGTCCTTTACTGCTTCATTACAGTGTGTTTAATCTCACTTCATTTTTTGCTATCTGACAGAACCATACAGAAGAGAGGAGGAGAGGACAGAAGAGACAGAGACAGGGAGAAACGGAAAGAGATGGATAGAGGTAGAGACACAAGATCTAAACAGCTATAATTACAAGTAATAAGTACAGTTTTTATTTATTCATGATATAGAATCTAGAAAGTAAATCTGATTTTCACAAATACATCTCAGTTTCTTACAAACATTTAAAGCATATCCTAAAATTTACAGCTACATAAAAAACACACAATCATTTATGTACCTCAGTTTCTCCAGTGTACAATGTGGATTCTCCAGTCCAGCAGAGAGCAGCTTCACTCCTGAATCCTGCAGTTTATTGTCACTCAGGTCCAGTTCTCTCAGACTGGAGGAGTTTGAGCTGAGAACCGAGGAGAGAACTCTACAGCTTTCCCCTGTCAGATTACACTTCCACAGGCTGAAAGAGAAATGATGAAATATAAGAACACTGATCTCAAATACACAAACACAGCCATAATACAACTAAAATTTAACATGTAACAGAAATGTCTGTGTGTTTCTCTCACACACAGAAATCAGAGGGCCTGACACCACATCAACGCATTTACAGGCTAATACTAGTCATAGTGTACAATATATATATATATATATATATATATATATATATATATATATATATATATATATATATATATATATATAAGAATGTATTGTTCAACCCTAATAGTTTAATTATTGAGATATTGATCCCATCTAATCACCACCAGCCGCCACTGCTAATATGCCAATACTTGTTGTACTTTACAGTGAGGTCAATAGGCCAATTTCTCTGATGTTATCTGTCCTCATGTAACTGGTACCATGTCCAGCTTTATAACAGATTCTGATAGTGTGTCCAGTCAACTTTTCTGAGCTTTCTGGAATGTAACAAACACAAAAGCTAAAGTAAATCTGATCAAAAATTATTAGGTTGCTGTTGTTGTCAATAGTAAATAACAGTTTCTTGATTTGGGAAAGAAGTTGCTGTTCTGAAACATATTTAGCTTTTTTATTCATTGTGATGGCGGGCCGGCAACCCACGCGCAAAAGAAGCGCAGCGCTCCTCACATGACCGCCGGCAGGGTGCTGAACGGACAGAGCTGATTCAGCACCCCCATCATTTTGGACAGCCTGAGCACGCGTGACTGCGAGGCGGAGCGAGGAAACTCAACTTGGCTGGCAGCTAATGAGTGCGGCGGCTGCAATCTACCCTCCAGCAGAAGACAAGTATAAAAGGCCACTCTCAAGATAGATTAGGGGAGGCTATGCAGTGCACTAATCTCTGTTTCTTTCTCTCACATAGAGGCCGACGTCAGCGAGGAAGATGAGGGCAAACCTCTGCCTGGTGACCTCTGCCCTGTTTGAGAGCAACCGCCGCGCTCTTTATGTCTTGCTGCCACGCTGCTGCTGCCTGCTCCCTGCGCTCGTCTCGGGGATGACCACGCCCTCACCTCACTTCACCAGCCACCTTCACCTTCACCCCCACTTACTTGCTGCACCAACTTATAAAATAAAGAGCTTGTTCCCCTTCCTCCTGCCTCATGCTGTCTGTGTTCCCGTGTTGTTACAGTGGTGAAGAATGCGGGCATGAACAAAGACCCCGGCATCAAGATGGACCATGTATTCCAACAGTTCCTGCAAATCCATTTACAGCAGGAGGCGGTGACCCAGGAGCTGGGCTGAGGCCTCCCGTTTGCCACCTAAGAGCTGCTGGAACTGAGGAAAGGGCTGCCCGATACTGCAATCCCCCTCTCCAACCCCTGCCGAGAGGCCCAGTGCCCAACTCCCTTGAGTTGCCCAGCATGAAAACTGGCCCAAGGAGGACTGGGTCCACTCCCTTACTCCTTTCCTCATAGGGGAGGTCCAGCTGGCCTACCACACACTTTCCCCTGATAAGGCTGCCCAGTATGACCTGGTGAAGGAGATCCTCCTATGCTGCAGCCTCTCTCCAACCAGTGCAGCGGCAGAGCTCCTAGACTCAGGGAGCACCGTCACCTTGGCCCGGCCTTCCCTCCTGTCCGCCCCCAAGACCACTGGCTCCCTGACAGTCACCTGTGTGCATGGGGACTTGCGTGAGGTACTAGCGGCCTGAGTCAGCATGAGACACAAAGCCAGGGAATGGCCGCTGCTTGTGGGCCTCATGCCAGAACTCCCCGTGCCTTTGTTCCAGGGATGTTCCTGGGATGAACAACATGGCCGGGGGCCCAGGGGGCCTGCATGGTCCAGAGCGAGGGAGATGCCAGGGCAACCTCAGCAGATGAGACCGCCATCACCACTACCCCTGTCACCTCTGTGTTTTCCCAGGTCACCTGGGAGGGGAATTTCAGCCAGGAGCAGAAGGAGGAAGACTGACTGAAGCGCTGTTGGAGCCAGGTGCAGGTCATTGAGAGAGTGTCCCAGAATCCCGAGCAGTGACTCCCAGCAACCCACTTCCTGGTACACAGGGGGCCTCACGTACTACAAGACAGGGCATCAAGGGCAGCCCTGCGAGCTGCTGCTGGTTCCATGCAGCCAAACTATGCCCTCATGCACCTGAGGTCTATGCGTTCTGCCAGCAGTGCCCCCAGTGTCAAAGAACTACCCCCTATAGGCCTGCTCCTGCACCCCTCATTCCTCTACCCATTATCGGTGTTCCCTTCGAGAGTATAGGCATTGGCCTCATGGGGCCACTGCTGAAGTCTGCCCAGGGCCACAACCACATTCTCGTCATCATGCACTATGCCACTTGATACCCTGAAGCAGTCCCACTTTGGAAGACCACCTCCCGGAACATCGCCCATGAGCTCCTCCTCCTCTTCAGTCAGGTTGGAATTCCCAAGGACATCCTCACCGACCAAGTTACGTCCTTTATGTAAAACTAATGGCGGATCTGTGTCGGCTGTTACAGGTGAAGCACCTGAGGATGACCGTCTACCACCTCCCAGACAGATGGAAGGGTTCAACCAAACGTTGAAGAGGAGGAGGGTGGTAGACAAAGAGGGGAGGAACTCGGACCTTCTCCTCCTCTACGTCCTCTTCGCTGTCCGAGAGACACCCCGGGCTTCCACTGGGTTCAACCCCTTTGAACTTCTCTTTGGACGGAGACCTCGAGGACTGCTGTACGTGGACCGGGAGGCATGAGAAGAGCAGCCTTCCCCCTACCGTTCCCTCATCGATCACATCCAAGATATGCAAGAGCGGCTCAACAGAGAGACACCCATCATCTGGGAGCACATGGAGGCTGCTCAGCAAGAACAGAGGAGAACCTACAACAGACCAGCCCAACCCTGAAAATTATGGTCCGGAGACCAGGTCCTCCTCCTCCTTCCCAATGCCTCCTGTAAATTTCTGGCTCACTGGCAAGGCCCCTATACAGTCCTTGAAAAGGTGAGCACCGTCAACTACTGCCTGCAGCAACCAGGTAAGTGCGCCGACACCCAACTTTATCATATCAATTTGATGACGAAATGGACTGAACCTGTCCTTGAGGTGTCTGCGTTTGCGAGTCTTTCTACAGATCTTTCGGAGTGTACCTTGGTCCACTGAGGAGAGGAGCTCACCCCGGACCAAAGCCAGGAGATGTCAGAGCTGCTGGACTACAACATTAAAACCCCACCGGGAGCTGTGGTCAGGCAGCAGCCCTACTGCATCCCTGAGGCCCGCCGTAAGGCAATCAAGGAGCAAGTCAGCCGGATGCTTAGAGATGGTGCCATCGAGGAGTCCATCAGCCCCTGGTCAAGCCCCATAGTTGTGGTGCCCAAGCCCAATGGAAGCATCTGGATATGTAATGACTTCAGTCGGCTCAAACAGGTTTTGGAATTTGACAGCTACCCCCTTCCTATGGTTGACAACCTGGTGGAGCGTTTGGCGAGGACCCGGTTCATCTCTACCCTCAATCTGACAAAGGGGTACTGGCAGGTGGCCCTTAGCCCAGAGGCTAAACCGAAGATGGCATTCTCCACCTCCGGCGGCCACTGTCAATATCGGGTTCTCCCTTTTGGCCTGCATGGGGCTCCTGCTGCATTTCAACGACTAATGGACATCGTCCTGCGGCCCCACCATCAATACGCAGCCGATTATATCAATGATGAGGTGATCCACTCCTCCACCTGGTCTGACCACCTTCACCATCTCAGGGAGGTCCTGGGTGAGCTTCGGAAATCCGAGCTGACTGCCAACCCTTAGAAATGCTATCTGGGATTCACAGAGGCACAGAACCTGGGGTACCGCATCAGCAGGAGTCTTCTGAAACTGCAAAAGAAAAAGGTGGAGGCTGTCAGGGACTACCCACACCCAGCCACAAAGAAAGAGGTACGTGTAGTATTATTGCTGTTTTGTGCCCAACTTCTCCTCGATTGCGTCTCCCCTCTCAGAGCTTACTAGAAAAGGCCAGCCGGACCAGGTGCCCTGGAGTCGGGAAATCTAAGAAACCTTGAAGATGCTGAAACAGGCCCTGACAAGCTCTCCCGTCCTGAGAAATCCCGACTTCAAACTCCCTTTCATGGGACACACAGATATGTCGGAGATGGAACTGAGAGAGGTGCTGTCACAAACCTTTGAAGGAGAGGAGCATGCTAACGAGAAGTGTGCTGCCATTGAGAAGGAGGGCCTGGCCATCAAATGGGATGTGGAAGAGTTAAGATACTAGCTGGCTGGCCGACCCTTGACCCTGGTCACTGACCATGCCCTCCAACAGTGGATGGCCAAGGCCAAAGACACCAATTCCAGGGAAACACGTTAGTTCCTGTCCTTGCAGGACTTTAATTTCACTGTGCAACACCGAGCAGGGGCTCACCAAAGTAATCCACTCAAAGTAATGTGGATGGGCTCTCCTGTTGATTCTCCCTCTGGGCCCATCACATGCCAGCAGTAGGCTCGGAGCTGAGTGGGGGTACTGTGACGATGGGCCGGCAACCCACGCGCAAAAGAAGCGCAGCGCTCCTCACATGACTGCCGGCAGGGTGTTGAACGGACAGCGCCGGTTCAACACCCCCATCATTTTGGACAGCCTGAGCACACGTGGCTGCAAGGCGGAGCGAGGAAACTCGACTTTGCCGGCAACTAATGAGTGCAGCAGCTGCAATCTAACCTCCAGCAGAAGACAGAGGAGTATAAAAGGCCACTCTCAAGATAGATTAGGGGAGGCTATGCAGTGCACTAATCTCTGCTTCTCTATCTCAAATAGAGGGCAACGTTAGCGAGGAAGAAGAGAGCAAACCTCTGCCCAGTGACCTCTGCCCCATGTGAGAGCAACCGCCATGCTGTCTATATCCTGCCGCCATGCTGCTGCCGCCTGCTCCCCACACTTGGCTCTGGGACGACCACGCCCTCACCTCACTTCACCAGCCACCTCCACCTTCACCCCCACTTACTTGCTGCACCAACTTATAAAATAAAAAGCATGTTCCCCATACTCCTGCCTCATGGTGTCTGTGTTCCGTCCTTCTGGTGGTCCCGTGTTGTTACATCAGTCAAATTAGATAGAAGAAAGAAAGCTTTCCAGAAAGTTCCACAGGATGTTTGGTTCAGCAATAAGTTGAATCAAGTTATATAATTAAAATAAATAAATTAATAAGGAAGTAAGTAAATAAATAAATGTGTTATAATTTGTGAATGAAACATGTTTTCCTTTTGCAGCAGGCCCGAATTTTTCATAGTTTCACAGTTTTTATTTATTCATATGATTAATCTAGAAAGTAAATCTGATTCTCATAAATACATTTCAGTTATTTTTTAGAAACATTTAAACATCTATAAATGTAAGACCTAAAATTTACAGATACAAAAAAAATCAGTTAAAATGACACGTGTGTGCGTCAGAGAGAAAGAAAGAATGAATATATACTTGTATATCTGTCTCTCTCTCACACACACACAAATCATTTCTGCATGTAATATTTAGTGATAAAGTGATGCTGCTAGACTAGTATCTCTAGTTTAATATGTGTGTGTGTGCGTGTGTACCTCAGTATTTTGAGTGTACAGTGTGGATTCTCCAGTCCAGCAGAGAGCAGCTTCACTCCTGAATCCTGCAGTTTATTGTCACTCAGGTCCAGTTCTCTCAGACTGGAGGAGTTTGAGCTGAGAACCGAGGAGAGAACTCTACAGCTTTCCTCTGTCAGATTACACTTCCACAGGCTGGAAGAGAAATGATGAAATATCAGAACACTGATCTCCAACACACAAACACAGCCATAATGCATCTAAAGTTGAACATGTAACAGAAATGTCAGTGTGTTTCTCTCACACACAGAAATCAGAGGACAGGACACCACATCAGCACAGTTACAGGAGCAGGGACGTCTTTCTGCACTCCACAATCTCTCAGTGACAATTTATCATAAGACCATTAGGTCATGTACATAACACACGTGTTCACTTGTTCACACATGTTTCTACAACCAATACTGCAGATATAGTACATTTTATTATAGAAAATAAAGAATTATAGAACTGTACACTACCAGTTAATAACATGCCAGTACTAGTCGTACTAGTACTTTACAGTGAGTTATATGTTGAATTTCACAGAGACAGTAAAACAGTTGTGTGTTTTTCTTTGTGCTCTTACAGTTACAAATCTGTCACCTTGAGACCTCTGATTGTTGTTTGGTGTGGACCTAAGTACAGGTCCAGTGTTCACATACGTCTAAACAGATCCAAATTAAAAAGATTAAAGTATTAAATTAAAAGTTTGATCGGTGCAAACCGAACAAGGTATGTGTGAACATACATACATATCATAGAACAATGAAATAGAATAATGAATAATGTCTATTGATAGATATTTTCCTATATCCCCTATATTACCAATTGCCAAATGTCACAAAAGCTACTTTTCAGCAGCTGATTTATGTCACTAAGGTTGGCACTAGGAGCTACTAGCAGTGTGCTGTAACAAAAACAAAAACAAGCATGGAGGAGTGTGACAGAGTGAAACTCAGCTGAAATTAGCCCAAATAAAAGTTAAGGGACTGGTACCTAAAAAAGGAGGTGATAACATTAATTGCACCCCTGAAATTAAAAGAAAACAGTGTTTTAATATTTACTTTTTAAATTTTTTATTGATGTCTTGTTCCCATTTTGACAGTGTTATGTTTTTCTTGTTTTTATTTGGAAAGTTCTGTTCAATGTCATACTTCAACTTTCATATAAGTAGAAAAGAGAAAAGATAAAAAAAAATCAGGAATGCAAAAAGTTATTTTGTATAGATACTTTTTTCATCCATTTTAGACAAAACTTTATAAATCAAGATGTAAGATTTTGTGATATAAGAAGAGGTGAACCAATCTTCTGTAACACTACCATAGGATGTTTAAAGATGATTAGAGTAACTGTTAACAAGCATTAATCCAAACAGTGCAGGTCGGTGTTACATTAAAATAACAAAAGATGCAGTAATAAATTTATGAATAAAAATACTCACACAGCTTTTCTGGAGGCTTTGACCACTGGCAGCAGCCTCTGAAGACATTCAACTGATGGGTCATATTTCCTCAAATTAAACTCATCCAGCTCCTGTTCTGAGTTCAGTAACACAAACACCAGAGCTGACCACTGAGCAGGAGATTTTTTGATTCCACTCAGACGTCTGTAACCTCCTCTGTTCAGGTAATTTTGTACTTCCTGCACTAGAGAATGATCATTCAGTTCATTCAGACAATGGAATAGATTGATGGATTTCTCTGGAGATGGATTCTTCCTGATCTTCTCCTTGATGTACTTGACTGTTTCCTGTTTGCTGTGAGAGCTGCTTCCTGTCTGTGGCATTAAGCCTCGTAAGTGAGTCTGATTGGACTCCAGTGAGAGACCCAGAAGGAAGCGGAGGAACAGGTCCAGGTGTCCATTCTCACTCTGTAAGGCCTTGTCCACTGCACTCCTGAGGAAATCAAACATGTTTGACTTTGTGAAAAGATCAGACAGATCAGTCCTTTGTTGTTCTGTTACATTTCTGCTGATGAAGTAGAGAAATGTGTATAAAGCAGCCAGAAACTCCTGAACGCTCAGATGTACAAAGCTGAACATCTTCCCCAGGTGAAGCCCAAACTCCTCTCTGAAGATTTGGGTACACATTCCTGAGTACACTGACACTTCTCTGACATCAATGCCACACTCTCTCAGATCTTCCTCATAGAAGATCAGGTTTCCTTTCTCCAGCTGTTGGAAAGCCAGTTTTCCCAGTGCCAGGATACTCTCTCTGGTCTGCTGAGGATCAGGGTCACATTTCTGATGGTACTTTTGGTCCTTGTGTTTGATCTGAAAGATCAAGAAGTGTGTGAACATTTGAGTCAGAGTCGTTGGGATCTCTCCACTCTCTGCTTCACCCAAAATTCTCTCTAGAACAGTTGCTGAAATCCAGCAGAAGATTGGGACGTGGCACATGATGTAGAGGCTTATTGAAGACTTCACGTGTGTGATGATTTTACTGACCAGGCTCCGATCACTGATCTTCTTCCTGAAGTACTCCTCTTTCTGAGGATCACTGAAGCCTCGTACCACTGTTACCTGGTCTACACACTCAGGAGGGATCTGATTGGCTGCTCCTGGTCGAGAGGTTATCCAGAGGAGGGCAGAGGGAAGCAGATTCCCCTTGATGAGGTTTGTCAGCAGCACATCCACTGAGGCTGACTCTGTCACATCACACAATCTCTTATTGCTCTGGAAATTTAGAGGAAGTCGACACTCATCCAGACCATCAAAGATCAACACCACTTTGTAGGAGTCGCAATCTATTAATCTTAGTTTTCTGATTTCTGGGAAAAAGTGATGAAGAAGATTCATCAGACTGAGGTTTTGCTGCTTCATCAGATTCAGCTCTCTAAAGGGAAATGGAAACATGAAGAAGACGTCCTGATTTGCTTTTCCTTCTGCCCAGTCCAGAATGAACTTCTGCACAGAGACAGTTTTTCCAATTCCAGCAACTCCTTTAGTCAGCACAGTTCTGATGGACTTGTCTTTAAAGAGGTCATTACATTTGATGGATGTGTCCTGTGTTGATGATCTCCAGGACACTGTCTCAATCTGTCTGACCTCATGTTCATTATTGACGTCTCCACTCCAACTCTCTGTGATGTAGAGCTCTGTGTAGATCTCATTCAGAAGTGCTGAGCTTCCATGCTGTGAGATTCTTTCATTAATTCTTTTAAACTTCTCTCTCAGGTTGAATTTCAACCTTGGCTGATACACAGAGGCCACAGACTCTAATAAACAAAGTAATAACATGTTTTAATGCAAAATCACTGAACACAATATAAAATGTAAAATTCTTTCAAATGCTGATGTTCATTCCTGATTCATGTACTAAATATTATTGAAGGAACAGGACCATTGTACAGAGTAACCACAAGCTGGACCACGAACAGAACAGAAAAGCACCAGATGCACATGATACTAAAATCAAACTTAAAACTAAAAGTGTTAATATCTAAAACAATTTCCTCTCTCTAAAGTAAACCTGATGGAATAAAGTCATGATTCAGAGCTCTTACTGTTGTGCAGTGTGTTAGCGAGATCTGTGTGGTTCATGTTCTTCAGGACGTGCAGTGTGATCTTCAGCGCTCCCTCTCTGACACTGTATAGATCCTCCTCATCCTCCACCTCCGTCTCAGTGCATGCTGGGTAATCTGGACTCAGGAGCTTCTTATATCTCTTCAGCTCATTCTTTATCAGAGTGATGACTTTGTGTTCCAGCTCCTGGTTAGAAACACACAGAAACAGATCTAAATATTATAATGTTGCACAGTGAGAGATGCTTTTATTTTATGAAAAGAAAAAACTCTGCCTATTACCATATTTACAACTGTCTGATTACCCATAATGCTGCTGCACATTGATAAAAACATCATAAGTCACACACATACCATTAATATAGACTCCAACTGATTCCTGATGATGTTTGATTTCTTCTTTTGTGGTCTGCGAACAAACAAAACACATCCTGTAATATGGACTATATGTATTCATAGCTGAACAACACACACTAATAAATACAAAGTTAAAGATAAAGGTGCATGAGGTAAGTTAAGAACATTTTTAATATACCTCCTCTTTGGCCTTCTTCTTTGCCTCCTGCCTGGCAGCTCCATGTCCAACATTCTCCTACCAGTATACTCACTCTCCCTCTTCTGAACATGTCCAAACCATCTTAATCTGGCCTCCCTAACTTTGTCCCCCAAACGTCCAACATGAGCTGTCCCTCTGATGTTCCTAATCCTGTCCAACCTTGTCACTCCCAAAGAGAACCTCAACATCTTCAGCTCTGCTGCCTCTAGTTCTGACTCTTGTCTCTCCTCCACCTGCTCCCTGCTCTCACTACAGATCACAATGTCATCCGCAAACATCATTGTGCAAGTAGACTCCTGTCTGACCTCCTCTGATAACTGGTCCATCACCATAGCAAACAGAAAGGGGCTCAGAGCCGATCCCTGATGCAGTCCAACCTCCACTTTGAACTCCTCTGTCTGACCTACAGCACACCTCACCACTGTCTTACTCCTCTCATACATGTCCTGCCCCACTCTCACATACTTCTCTGCTACTCCCGACTTCTTCATACAGTACCACAGCTCTTCTCTTGGCACCCTGTCATATGCTTTCTCCAAGTCTACAAACACACAGTCCAACTCCCTCTGACCATCCCTATACTTCTCCATCAAAATTCTCAGAGCAAAAATTGCATCTGTTGTGCTCTTTCTGGGCATGAAGCCATACTGCTGCTCACAAATTTCCACTACTTTCCTTAACCTAGCTTCCACTCCTCTTTCCCATAGCTTCATTGTATGGCTCATCAACTTTATCCCCCTATAGTTGCTGCAACTCTGCATGTCACCCTTATTCTTAAAGATCGGCACTAATACACTACTTCTCCGGGATGTCGTCAGGACCAACTGCCTTCCCACTTTTCATCCACTTCAAAGCCTTCCTGACTTCATCCTTTCTAATCTTATCTACTTTCTGTTCCACAGAGGTCACCCCTTCTACTCTTTTTTCCCTCCCATTTTCCTCATTCATCAGCTCTTCAAAGTACTCCTTCCATCTCCTCTGTTCACTCCATTCACTTGTGAGCACCCTTCCATCTCTATCCTTAATAACTCTAACTTGCTGCACATCCTTCGAATCTTGATCCCTCTGCCTAGCTAACCTGTACAAGTCCGTCTGTCCTTCTCTAGTGTCTAACCTAGTGTACAACTCATCATATGCCTCCTGCTTGGCCTTAGACACCTCCCTCTTCACTCTGCGCTGTAACTCCTTGTATTTCTGTCTACTCTCTTCAGTCCTGTCCATGTCCCACTTCTTCTTGGCTGACCTCTTCCTCTGGATACTATCCTGAACTTCCTCATTCCACCACCAAGTCTCCTTATCTTCTTTCCTCCTTCCAGATGACACACCCAGCACCTTTCTTCCTGTCACCCTGATCACTTCTGCAGTAGTTTCCCAGTCATCTGGCAGCACCTGACCACCCACAGCCTGCCTCAACTTCTGTCTAAAGTCCTCACAACATGCCTCCTTTTCCAGCTTCCACCACTTAGTTTTCTTCTCTATCTCTATCTTTGACCTCTTCTTCTTACAGACCATCAAAGTCATCCTACAAAGTCATCTTTCTCCTCTGACTCACAACCTACCTGTGGGGCATAACCACTAACAACATTCAACATCACCCCTTCAATCTCTAACTTCAGACTCATCACCCTGTCTGACACTCTCTTCACCTCCAGAACATTCCTCCCAAACTCCTCCTTCAAGAACACACCTACCCCATTTCTCTTACTATCCACACCATAATAAAACAGCTTGAATCCTGCTCCTATACTACGAGCCTTGCTACCGTTCCACCTGGTCTCTTGTATACACAGTATATCCACCTTCCTTCTCTCCATCATATCAGCCAGCTCTCTACCTTTCCCTGTCATAGTACCAACATTCAGAGTTCCTATTCTCAGTCCTACACTCTTACCTTTCCTCTTCTCTCTCTGTCTACTCACTCTCCTCCCTCCTCTACTTCTTCGACCAACAGTAGCCCAATTTCCACCGAAGCCCTGTAGGTCACCGGCACCGATGGCGGTCGTTGTTAACCCGGGCCTCGACCGATCCGGTATGGAATTCAGAGTACTGACGATTCGCATGATTAAATTTGGCAATGTTTTACGCCGGATGCCCTTCCTGACGCAACTCTCTCTATTTATCTGGGCTTGGGACCGGCACAGAAGTCACTGGACTGTGACCCCCATGGCTAGATTAGTAGTAAGAATAATAATACATAGCATAAATGTAAGACACTGCAGAATAATAAGGAACTGATCTATGGAGCTCTCTCTCTCTATACAACAACTGACTTTAATTAATTATGCTTTATAATTTACCCAGCACACAGCTCTAATACAGAAGTAGGTGATAAAGTGAAAATCTTCCTCTGACTCGCTCGTTTTTCTTTTTCTTTTTCGACTTTGTTCCACTCGACGCCTCAATGCTGGACAATGCTGGAGCACATCTGTGGTTCTCTTTCATAGCTAAACCACTTTCACTAACTGTTAACAACAGTGACTAGCATGGCTATAGGCTAGTTTATATACAGGATGGCTGAATGAATTATTATCTAATCATGTTACACAGGTACTCTGCTTATTACATTTGTGAGCTTCACAGCTTCATGTCTTTGTGTCTCCAGGTGGCTTTTATTAGTATTTTAGCATTTAGCTTTTGTTCACACAGCCAAAAGCAGCATGAATGCCAAGTTATAATACTAGAAATAAGCAAAATTCCTCTCATAGTGATTTATGAGGATGGTCAAGAGTCCTCTTAATGCACCACCACTTATTTATAACGAGTTCTCAGTGATTTGTCAGGTAAACCTATTGCTATTAGAATTGTTAGCATAGCTATATAGTTATCTACCATTACAATATCAAGGTGGTTAATCCAAAGCACTTCTCTATTCGACTCTCTGAGTGATGAAAATCTATCTACTGGATTTGTTGAAGTGAAGGGACATTTAGGAGTGTCTATATGATGACTGACACGAGGCCCAGCCAAAAACCTCTAGCCTGGAAGGCAGATTTCCAAACAGTTTTTTTTTTTTACACTTTTACGCTGAGGCCATGCCCATTGTGTTTTTTTTTTTTTTTTTTTTTAAAAACCTTTTTTTTTAACTCATATTCTGCAAATTTCTAGGTGATGTAAAAATCATTTAGTGAACCTTTAACACTCTTCTCTTAACACAATATTTCACTCATTTCAGGATTTCCTAACTAACACAAACATATTTAGAAATAAATGAATGAATGAATGAATGAATGAATAAAATAGTTATATAGTCATTCATTTCCAAGGTGTAAATGTTCTTCTGTAGCACCACAGACCCTCCAGCTCAGGGACTGCAGGCTGAACTGAAATTTTAAAGCAGTTTTCCTCACTGCCAGTCCGAGACCTGCAACACTGCACAGTCTAGTGTTTTAGAATGATGGAGGGAATAATTATATTAATAATTAAACTGTTAAACAATGATTAATAATTTATTAATAATTATATTAAAAACCCTGTTAAACAATGTGTTCATCATTAAACACCAATATCTCCATCTTTTTAATTCAGCTACAGTCTGCACACTTATTCAAACAGGAGACTCGCCTCATACCTCATACAGTGAATGATTTCTCTAAACTGTTCTTACATCAGATCAGTGATATATTCACATCTTATTAAACATCTTAAAGCAAAGTTTAGTTCCTCTGTTAACTAGTGAGTGTTTAGAGATACAGATCTGTTCCCATGAGACGGTGTGTATTTATTGCTGGTGAATGGAAAAGTAACTCACCTCTCGTCTTTCTTTAAGTCCTGTTTTCCAGACACACTCATGTTGGAGGTCTTGTCTCCTTCTCCAGATTACAGCAGGACACACGTTTACTTCTCTCCAACATCGGTGTGTTAAATCAAACCCTGTATCAGCACAGAGTTCACTTACAGGAAATAGTCACGGTATCAAGCCATAAACCAACCTGTGTACATTAAAACTTCAGTACAAACCCACAAAACTCTTCTGCATCTAGTGTCAGTTCAGTGTGTTTATATATTATAGCTTTAGATTTAGATACTCACTGTGTTTTTAATCTTGAATAGTTTGTATTTTCTCCTCGTCACAAAATGGAGTCTGATGGCTTCTGAATCACTTTCACTGACAGCCTCGAACCTGGTTTTTCCAGCAGAGGGGGAAGGGCATGTTGCAGATTAAAAAAACATACATTTTAGGAAAGTTGCCAATCTATTCTTTAAAAAAACGGCTGTCACAGAATGCACTGAATCATACCTAACATTACATATCAAATGAATCCAGCAGCTAAACACATCACACAAAACAGAACATCACAAAATTGAACACAACTGGCTGTAGAAAATATTTGACAGTAAAGAGATGTTTATACTTCTGTGTTTTACAAGTGCTTTTAAAATTTCAGTAAGCCAACTAGAATTTCAGTGAAGAACCAGTTACAATTATCCAAAATGCTATAGCTATACAGCCAGCCTATGTGAAATTAAATCACAGATTTTGAGAGGTTTTCCCCAATCTATAGAGACACATCATAAATAAAAGGGTGGTCCCACCTTCAAGAACATTTTAATATTAGCCTATATAAAGTAGGTGTGCAGCTGTGGTCTCTTCTTATGCACTATGATTAGCTCTAACTTCTTGACACAGATGGAGGGGCTACTAGGTTCTGCAGTAGTTCAATTAATTAACTCAGTTAGAATAAGTAAAATGGACAGGGTGATGGACCAATTTCTTTCACCAAATATAAAATTCTTTAGTACAGTAGTCCATAACAGTACCATGTTACAGTACACCCTTCAAACGTAACACACTTTGTGCACTAGAACCTTCAGGATTTGAAAACATTCATTGTATGTCTCAGGTGCTCACACTATGTATAGGCAATGAACCATTTAAGGTCATTTAAGATGATATAAAATATAATAGTCTGAGTAGTAGTTGTATTGAGCTCTATAAAAAAAAGAAAAATGTTTTTTAATCAATTGGTCCTATTTAAACCAAAGTTCTCTGCTCTGAACATGTATAGCTAAGATGGCACTGGTGTTCACTCCTCAAGATGGCTGACTGGCTAATGCAGCGAAGACTCGCGAAAACGTGCTAGCTAAGAAATTCCTCACAATAATAAGAGATAAAAGAGATGGCTGATGTGATGTCCTACATGGAGAAGAGCACGTTTCACAAGAGAGATTTCTGGCATCCAGTCACATCCAGGAATGCATTATGCCACCGGCATCCATGATTTAGCTTAGAGGTCAAGTTCACAGTTAAACTCTCCTGAAACAGCATGAAGGCAAAAAAAAGAAAAGATTGGAGCTAACAGCTTACACAGCTTTGATTACCCAGCTATAACCAAACTAGATGAAATAAGTAAAGAATATTTTAAAATGAATCACACTTGGCTATCCTGCTGATGTCCCACCAGCTGGCTAACCTAGCATGGCCGACAAATTATTCACTCGTGGCTAACATCAAATCTGGTTAACGCATCAAATTTGTTTAAACATCGGACTTGTTTATATGCAATAAACACAGAAACAAATAGACAAAAAAATATACTAAAAAGGATTACAGAGAAACTAATACGCTTACAGGTAGAGGTCTAGTTCAACTCTTTTCCAGTGGTAGCTCAGTGGTTGAAGACTTCTGATCAGAAGGTCATGAGTTCAAATCCCAGCACTGCCAATCTGCCACTGCTGGGCCCCTGATTAACGCCCTTAACCCTCAAGTGCTCAGTTTTATAAAATAAGATGAATGTAAGTCACTCTGGATAAGGATGTCTTCCGAATCAGTATTGAAATATCAAAACAGAAAGAATTACAAAATAAATCCAGTTAGCTTAAATTCAGAAATACTAAAACCTTTACAATCCATACCATAATGATGTCATAAAAATAATCAAATGCTTTTGTTTAAATATAATTGACCCATATAGAAATCCATATTCAAAATACCCACATGTTATAAGTGCCATAATCAAGTCTAACAAGTCAAGTCATCTCCATGAGCAACACCATTACACGAAACAGAATGATTAACAATCTAAATTGGCTGGAGAGCTCATAAAAATACTATTCAGTGTACATGAACAATCATTATGATAATTATAGGGGTATTCTAGGACATCTGATTCAGGTTTTCCCACATTCCTGAGCTCTAACACAAGTGAAGAAAAAGTAAAACTACTCTAGCAATACTGTTTGAAAAGGCATCTTTGCTCAACTTCGATCACAAAATGTGCACAAACACCACAGCAAAATGTTCATAAATACAATACATGCATAAAAAACAGCACTTTGATATCTTAGCGGAAGAGAAAATGGACACAGGTATTGAAGTGAATAAAGCTCTGGTGTTCATGCTGTGACTTCTTCAGTGCCAGAGATATACTAAGCTTCTCCTCCTGTATGTCAGGCACTATCTACAGGCCGGGTTCCTCTACAAATACAAAGCTTGTATTTTCTTCTAATGTGACACTATATTGGACAAATGCATTAGAAAACTATTTCTAAGTTGTGGGAGGTTATACTGAAATCTGACTCCCGGACAAAACATACTCCCCTTCGCATGCACGCGCATCACACAGTTGAGTTTGAACGCTCCACTGATTACCATAGCCGTTGTCTAAACTTAAATTAATAAACAGAAATTGAATTAGTTTGGATAAAGGATGCAAAAAAAAAATTAAAAAATGGCAGATCCATTCAACTTGGAAAGTGGTGAGGCTTTGACAGCGTTAGGAATAAAGCTGCAGTTGCAAAAGCAAAAGTGTTCATTTCACATAGACATGATTGTCCTGCTGCCTGAACTTCACACCCAAGACGTTTGTGCTGTTGACATTTCTTAATAGTTGATGCAGTGTTTCTTAGTAAAGTACTGTATTACTCTTCCCTTTGCACTTGCGTATGAATGTTGTTAAAAACACTAATATTTAATCACATATAACATATAATTTTTTTTCATGAAAGTAGGCTTTATAAAGCATTCATCACACAATATATATTTCAATACATTGTCTAAGATACAAGGCAATTAAATGTTTGCAGTCTAACAATAGGACTGTAGATGGCCTACTCCCACATTTTTGAAAGCTGTATTTTAGTTACATGACAATGTTTCATTACTTAAAAAAAAAAAAAAACAGAAATAAACCAAATTATTAGTCACATCAGTGATGATTAACTCATAAAAAGACAAGGATGTAAAGAAACCTCAATTTTTTTTCTAAACTCATCACTATTTTCCAGCACATTAGGGCACAAAAAGCATTATGATGTTTTTCTTCAGATTTTTTTTCACTAATCAACCTACAGTAGAGATAACAGTAACAATTGCTTTGAGGTCAGCTGCTGTAAAAAAAAAAAAAAAAAACAGCTGCCATGTTGCTTAAAGAGATAAAGATTGATGAGTTCATTCCAGAGTTTAATACAATGCCACATGAATTCAGTATGTGCCTACTCAATTATTTTCTGACAGACACACTACATTTATGCTGCTAACACATCTTATTAGGGCTGTGTCCTCAGAAGCATTGGACTTCAATAGGATGGGTTTACCAGAGGGGAGCAGAATTTCCACAATTTTAAAATTACACCTGTTGAACTTATACTCCCCTCTCCAACAGAGGTGACATTTTCGCCCAGGCTCCCGTTGATTTCCAACTCTGTATCAGATGCATTTAATATTTTCTGTAAAAATCACATGACACCTGTGGGGGTGCTTCCTGGGGTAAAGTTGCCACATTCATGAAGCTACATTTCATATTTTCCTGGTACATATTGTTTTTACCAAATGGAACGCCTCTCCTGCGAGCCCAGTGTTGTCAGTTAAGTCATTTCTATTACTCAGACAAGTTTAAGTTCATCTGTAAATTGTTAGTTAAAAAAAAACAAAGTCTTATAAACGTATGTTCCTATCAACAGGAAGCAGAACAGTACAGCAGTGAGTGGTGGTATCACATATCAGGCCCAGGATGTGCTACAGGATGAGCCAGTGGAGTGTAAATTGAGGGCTATGTAGAAGGAGTGATTGGTCTAATGCTCTCATTCAGGCAAGTAGAAATCTATACATAGATTTGCATGTTATATTATTGCTGTTGTTATTTTTCCCTATTCTTCACTGCATAATGTAATATTGTGGCTAAATGTTTTAGATCTTTTTATTTTCACAAATTGTGCCTGTTCATTTACAGGGTGATCTTACTTTTAGGATGAGCCAATACAGTGGACAGTTGAGGTTTAGGGAGGAGGACAGATTGACGGGTTTCAACACTGGTGTCATCAACAAGAAACAGTAGGCCTCCTATGTTATGAAATGGCCATGCAAAAATTGCAAGTTCAGCACATAAAAACGTTTAGAGCTCTTAACGCATTATAGATTGAAACATCTACACACCGGTCAAGGCCAGTCAGAACCCTGCTTGTACTCAGATTGTCCTTGTTTAAGGACATTTAAAGGTTGGGGTGCACTTCACACACATTCGTCTAGAGATTCAAACAATACTGAAGGCACCTTTTAAAACTTGTTTCCAGATTTTACCAAGTCACATGGACTTGACTGATTCATTGTTGTTTAATGTTGACAAAATAAACTGTTTAATTGTATTGTATTTTAGTTGTGTGATTTGTGATAAACGTATGTTAAATGCATAGAGAAAATGAATACATTTATTTGGTAACATTTATCAAAAGGAAATTGGCAACATTTACATACAATTGAGGTCAAAAGTTTACATACCCCTTTCAGAATCTGCAAAATGTTTATTATTTTACCAAAATAAGAGGGATCATATAAAATGCACGTATAAAAATGACTCCGTTCAAAAGTTTACATCTCCTTGATTCTTAATACTGTGTTGTTACCCGAATGATCCACAGCTGTGTTTTTTGTTTACTGATAGTTGTTCAAGAGTCCCTTGTTCGTCCTGAACAGTTAAACTGCCTGCTGTTCTTCAGGAAAATCCTTCAGCTCCCACAAATTCTTTGGTTTTCCTGCATTTTTTGTGTATTTGAACCCTTTCCAACAAAGAATTTGTGGGACCTGAAGGATTTTTCTGAAGAACAGCAGGCAGTTTAACTGTTCAGGATGAACAAGGGACTCTTGAACAACTATCAGTAAACAAAAAACACAGCTGTGGATCATTCAGGTAACAACACAGTATTAAGAATCAAGGAGATGTAAACTTTTGAACGGAGTCATTTTTATAAATTCAACTATTATTTTCTCTTGTGGACTATATGTAAACATCTTTTATGTGAAATATCTTATTCAGGTCAGCACCAAATAAACAATAACATGCATTTTGTATGATCCCTCTTATTTTGGTAAAATAATAAACATTTTGCAGATTCTGAAAGGGGGATGTAAACTTTTGACCTCAACTGTAATTATATTGAGTAATATAACTTCATAGAGCTATTTTAAAATAGAAAAAAAAAATCTATTTATTTATTTCATAATAGTAGATAGTAAAATTTACTTCATATTTTGATGACAGCAACGTTCCTGTCTATGAAAAAAAATAAATTTTATTTAATTACTTTAAATAAATATAACTTATGACTTATAATTTATATAATTAAGTAACATTTACTTAATATCTTCACAAATGTTAAGTTCAGTGGTGAATAGATTTTACTTGATAGTGGCAAGCGAGTTGTACTTGAGTTTACAGCAGTAAAATTCACTTTTTTTTTTTACTTCAAGTTGTTGTACTTCAAATTGTAACAGGATTTTATTAAGTATATCCGTTTTGTTTTTGTGTTTTTCAGAATAGCAAGAGACAAAATGAGCAACATCACTGCATATGCAGATGATAGAAGTGTTTTTGTTAAAAATCAGACTAGAGGCCCCAAAAAAAAAAAGTTTTGAAATAGTATGAAGAAATGTCAGGAGCTAGATGAAATCAAAATCAAGCAGAAGCAGTGTGGATGGACAGCAGCACTTCTCCAGAAATTAAAGAAGAAATCAAATGACTGGCTCTGACTCTTACAAACACCAAATGCACTGAACACAACTGGGAGAAAAAAAGGAGCAGGAAATCAAATCCCAAACCCAGACTTGGAAAAGATCTCATTCTAAAACTAGAATCGAAATCATGAAGACTTTTGTTCTTTCTAAACTCCTATTCTTAGCCACTGTTTTTCCTCCTGACAATGCATGTCTAACAAAACTAAATGACATGTGTGTGGGATTTATCTGGGGAACAACAGAGAAGTAACAACACCGACACTTTTCTACAAACTAAAAGAGCTTGGAGGACTTCAGGCCATTGAACTAGGAAACAAATTCAAAAGAGCTTTCTGTAAAAATGAGACACAAACCAATGAATAGAGGAGCGGATTGGATAGGAGAGAGAAAATCATGGAAGAAAAAAGAGGAAGAGCAAGACAAAACATGCCCTTTTACTAATTAATATACAGAGATTTTACAATCAAACACGAAAACTTCAACTTAGACTGGTTTAATTTATCTAATAAATGTATTTATAAGTATTTATATTTGGTTAACTACTACAAGTGTAGATTTATAAACACCGCCATAAAATGCTTAATAACAGAACAGTGATTGTGGGAAATTGCAGTTCCTGGGTTTGGCCACACGAGGGCAGTCAAGCTCCATCCAGCACAACACGCAGCGCCGCCTCAAACAGCCGGTAGGCCTCGTGTCCTTCCCACAGACACAGAGCTCATCAGCCTTATTACTGTGCACTGGATTATTCTGCCATAACAACTCCAACACACGCCTCTTCTCTACTCTTTACTACTACTACTACTATTATTATTATTAGTAGTAGTAGTAGTAGTATTTTTAATTTATTTTGTATCCTTTATTAAGAACATATCTTCAGGCCTCTCAGCACTTGACATGGAAATGTTAAAAAAAGGTTTATATTTACTTTTTATATCCGGATATCTGTAACAACTGGTTTGTGACAAAAAGTCCATTGTTAAAAACTCTATATAATGAAATAAACGAGTGAACGAATGAATAAATAAATAAAATTAAAACGCCTGTCTTGCATTTTTAAATCAAACTTTAAAAAGTTACAAACTTTTAAATATACAAAAATAACTATTTACAGCATAGTCCAATCATGTTATTATACCTACATAGTTATTTCCCTTAAATATGGACAGAGATCATATTTTTAATAAAGACCATGGAGATTTATTTTAAGATCTTCGCTCCATTGTCCTTTGTCTTTTTAGTTCATTTAAGATTAGTTTAAAAAGCGTCTCAGCTGGGAGATGGCATTGCTTAGTGTCTTTAAAATCTCTTCTTTTTGCAGGATTGTCCCACATCTATCTTCCTTTAATTGCACAAGTCTGCTCTCTTTCCATTCTTTAGTTTAACGCGTGATTCATGCGGTTGATGAGGATTTTAGTGAGTATTTTATAATCGATATTCATGAGACTTATCTGCCTCCAGTTCTCCAGCTCATATGGCTCACCTTTCCTAAATCTTAGTGTCATAACACACTGGTACAGAGATTCATTTCAAATCCCTCCCTTTATGGCTTGGCTGTAGAAGTCAGTTAGGAGATGTGCAATGTGTTGAACTGCAGCTTTGGAGAACTCAGCTGGAAGCCCATCAGCTCCCGGACTTTTCCCCTCCTTTAACTGCACTATTGCTTCTAGCGCTTCTTTTACATCTATTGGCTTAAGAAGGTTGTTGTGGGTTTTGTTTTTAAACTTCCCACATTTCATTAAATCTTTTAATAGTTTTATTGGTTGAATTTCTTTTGCCAGTTGGTCTATAGCTTCTTTATGTAGTAATGTGTGGGATTTAGTTTCCAGAAGCTTCTCTTGCCGTGTGACTCCATCATTAGCTTCACTTTCACAGATCAGTGATCGGAGGCTACTGAGTGATCAGGTCTGTAATGTGCTACTCGGATGGTTTAGAGCTGGACATTCTGTCTCTTCTTCTTCTTATTATTGAGTCGAAACGGTGAAACCGATGTCCTGAGGGAATTTCTGTCTAAAAGACTCTTTCACTTCATGTGTTTCACAAACCTTTTGGAGTAGTTTCCCTTCTCTGGATATTGATGTGTTTGTATTGGGGAATTTATCCTTTTCATGTGTAATGGGATTGAAATCTCCACATAAAATAATATTATATCCATCATTTAACACTTCATATCATTTATAAAATATTCTCATTTTACCAGCTCTATCTGAGGGGTTTACACATGAATAATTCTCATGTTTTGGTTCTTATAAAAGCAGTTAATGACTAAAAGTCCTGGGATGAGTTCTCGGTTCATCACCAATAGAAATCCAGCACTTCAGTGCTCCCTACGTAATATTTTTCAGCTGCTTGATAGATTTACTGCTAAATGGCTGATTAACCAAAAGTTATTTAAGCATGTTTTAATGTTGTTTGCAACTGCAACCTCATGTTAACTAAAAACTAAGCTAACGAGTTAACCTTTAGCTCAGGATGGAAGCTAGTGTCGTTTCATTAAAATACTTCTGAGGAATAAAGTCGATTTTTCAAAAACCTCATATATATATATATATATCAATCTTTTGTTGGTATTGTGGTTAAAAAGACATTAAAACTTAGTTATGGGTCAGCTTCCGTCATCCTCCATGGTTTTGCCGCAGTGACTTCTGGGTTTTCAAGTGGGTTCGATACGCTCATGTCTGCATCCGATGCATCTTCGATATCAAGAACACATCTGGGTAATTTCATATGTCCTCAGTACTTGTGTTCTTGAGTATTGGAATTGAACTTTGGCGGTGGACGATGACATAGAACAAGTACACAAGGACACAAGATCGTATAAGAATGCATATTGTGAAATGGCTGAAGTCTTACTGATAGAGCTCTGAGAAAGGAGCCTGAAATATTTTCCTAGCACAACCCTGTGTATTTATAGAAATCTAAAACTGCTATTGATTTATTTTGAGCAGTCAATCCATCATTGATAAACAAACCAAAATAAACCAGCACCATGTCTCTGTGGCAAGGTGGGTGTGTGTGTGGGTGTGTGCGCGCAGATGTGTTTAACACGTGTCTGCATCACTGCTCTTCCCTCTGCAGAATAAACCAGATAAACCAGTTAGACAGTACCAGTGAAGGTGAAACTCAGCAGCACCATTTTGTGTGGAGGGGAAAATAAACCATTTCAGGAGTAAAAACACAGTGAGTATCTAAATCTAAAGCTATAATATATTAACACACTGAAGTGACACTAGATGCAGAAGAGGTTTGTGGGTTTGTACTGAAGGTTTAATGTACACAGGTTTATGTGACAGGTGACTCTGTGCTGATACAGGGTTTGATTTAACACACCGATATTGGAGTAAAGTAAACGTGTGTCCTGCTGTAATCTGGAGAAGGAGACATGACCTCCAACATGAGTGTGTCTGGAAAAATGGACATAAAAAAATATGAGAGGTGAGTTACTTTTACCATAATAAGTTTTCACCAGCAGTAAATACATACAGTTTCATGCGAATACATCTGTGTCTCTAAACACTCACTAGTTAACAGAGGAACTAAACTTTGGTTCAAGTTGTTAAACAACAGCAAATACATCACTGATCCGATCTAAGAACAGTTTAGAGAAATCATTCACTGAGAGAAGAGTAAAAAGGACTGTGTAATGTGTAGCATAAGAGCAGCACAGCTTTGAGTCAGTGAACTCTACAGGCTTTAAGACCCAGCTGAGTCAGTTAGCTGTGATTGGGACTCCTGACATCAGAGTAATTCCTGAGGTATGAGGCGAGTCTCCTGTTTGAATAAGTGTGCAGACTGTAGTTGAATTAAAAAGATGGAATTATTGGTGTTCAATGATGAACACATTGTTTAACAGTGCTGAGACAGCAGAGTATTAACTATTGCTGATATTTCTGTTGTAATTGTAGAATGATGGAGGGAAAGAGATCAGACTCACCAGAACCCAGCTGTGTGTCCATGAAGAGTGACGGGTCAATGGATCTTCCAAATACCTTCAGAGACAGAGACAGTTCTACTGATGTGAGGTCAGTATAGTGAGGTGTTTTACGACAGTGATCCACCTGATCCACCTATTTTAATCATTCATTCAAACATTTGTTCCTAAACATGTTAGTGTCAGGTAGGAAGTCCTGAAATCAGTGTATTGTGTTAAGAGGATAGTGTTAAATATCTGTTTCTATATTTATTAGTGTGTGTTTTGCAGCTATGAATACATATAGTCCATATTACATGCTATGTTTTGTTTATTCACAGACCACAAAAGAAGAAATCAAACATCAGCAGAAATCAGTTGGAGTCCATATTCAAGGTTTGTGGCTTTTTAGAATAATGACAGTTATGGACAATCCGAAAGACTTTCAAGTGTAACTGTGATAATACACAGAGACATTCAATTTTTTTTATAATATAAAAGCATCTCTCAGTGTGAAACTTTATAATATTTAGATATGTTACTGTGGGTTTCTAACCAGGAGCTGGAACACAAAGTCATCACTCTGATAAAGAATGAGCTGAAGAGGTTTAGGAAGCTCCTGAGTCCAGATTACCCAGCATGCACTGAGAGGGAGGTGGAGGACGAAGAGGATCTGCACAGTGTCAGAGAGGGAGCGCTGAAGATCACACTGCACGTCCTGAAGAACATGAACCACACAGATCTCGCTAACACACTGTACAACAGTAAGAGCTTTGAGTCATGACTTTATTCCATCAGGTTCATGTTAGAGAGAGGAAATTATTTTGGATATTAACACTTTTAGTTTTAAGTTTGATTTTAGTATCATGTACATCTGGTGCTTTTCTGTTCTGTTCGTGGACCAGCTTGTGGTTACTCTGTACAATGGTCCTGTTCCTTCATTAATATTTAGTACATGAATCAGGAATGAACAGCAGCATTTGAAAGAATTCGACATTTTATATTGTGCTCAGTGATTTTGCATTAAAACATGTTATTACTTTGTTTGTTAGAGTCTGTGGCCTCTGTGTATCAGCCAAAGTTGAAATCCAGCCTGAGAGAGAAGTTTAAAAGAATTAATGAAGGAATCTCACAGCATGGAAGCTCAGCACTTCTGAATGAGATCTACACAGAGCTCTACATCACAGAGGGTTGGAGTGGAGACATCAATAATGAACATGAGGTGAGACAGATTGAGACAGCGTCCAGGAGACCAGCAACACAGGAGACACCCATCAAATGCAATGACCTCTTTAAAGACAAGTCCATCAGAACTGTGCTGACTAAAGGAGTTGCTGGAATTGGAAAAACAGTCTCTGTGCAGAAGTTCATTCTGGACTGGGCTGAAGGAAAAGCAAATCAGGACGTCTTCTTCATGTTTCCACTTCCCTTTAGAGAGCTGAATTTGATGAAGCAGAAGAATCTCAGTCTGATGAATCTTCTTTATCACTTTTTCCCAGAAGTGAGAAAACTACAATTAATAGACTCCTACAAAGTGGTGTTGATCTTTGATGGTCTGGATGAGTGTCAACTTCCTCTAAATTTCCAGAACAATGGCAGATTGTGTGATGTGACAGAGTCAGCCTCAGTGGATGTACTGCTGACAAACCTCATCAAGGGGAATCTGCTTCCCTCTGCTCTCCTCTGGATAACTTCTCGACCAGGAGCAGCCAATCAGATCCCTCCTGAGTGTGTAGACCAGGTAACAGAGGTACGAGGGTTCAGTGATCCTCAGAAAGAGGAGTACTTCAGGAAGAGGTTCAGTGATCAGAGCCTGGCCAATAAAATCATCAGACACATGAAGTCTTCAAGAAGCCTGTACATCATGTGCCACATCCCAGTTTTCTGCTGGATTTCAGCCACTGTTCTAGAGAGAATTTTGGGTGAAGCAGAGAGTGGAGAGATCCCCAAGACTCTGACTCAAATGTTCACACATTTCCTGGTCTTTCAGATCAAACACAAGGGCCAAAAATACCATCAGAAATGTGACCCTGATCCTCAGCAGACCAGAGAGAGTATCCTGGCACTGGGAAAACTGGCTTTCCAACAGCTGGAGAAAGGAAACCTGATCTTCTATGAGGAAGATCTGAGAGAGTGTGGCATTGATGTCAGAGAAGTGTCAGTGTACTCAGGAATGTGTACCCAAATCTTCAGAGAGGAGTTTGGGCTTCACCTGGGGAAGATGTTCAGCTTTGTACATCTGAGTGTTCAGGAGTTTCTGGCTGCTTTATATGCATTTCTCTCCTTCATCAGCAGAAATGTAACCGATCAACAAACCACTGATCTGTCTGATCTTTTCACAAAATCAAATATGTCTGATTTCCTCAGGAGTGCAGTGAACAAAGCCTTACAGAGTGAGAATGGACACCTGGACCTGTTCCTCCGCTTCCTTCTGGGTCTCTCACTGGAGTCCAATCAGACTCTCTTACGAGGCTTAATGCAACAGGCAGGAAGCAGCTCTCACAGCAAACAGGAAACAGTCGAGTACATCAAGGAGAAGATCAGGGAGAATCCATCTCCAGAGAAATCCATCAATCTGTTCTACTGTCTGAATGAACTGAATGATCATTCTCTAGTGCAGGAAGTACAAACTTACCTGAACAGAAGAGGTTACAGGTGTCTTAGTGGATTCAGACTCTCTCCTGCTCAGTGGTCAGCTCTGGTGTTTGTGTTACTGAACTCAGAGCATCAGCTGGATGTGTTTGATTTGAGTAAATATGACCCATCAGAGGAATGTCTTCAGAGGCTGCTGCCAGTGATCAAAGCCTCCAGAACAGCTGAGTGAGTATTTTTATTTATAAATGTATTACTGCATGGTTTGTTTTAATGTAACACTGAACTTCACTGTTTGGATTAATGCTTGTTAATAGTCACTCTTAATAATAATTTAATAGTGAATACTTAATAATAATTATTTATAGTTACTTTCATCATGTCTAAACAAACCTCTGGTACTTTTCCAGAAGATTATTTCACTTTTTTGTCATATCACAAAATCTTACAATCATGATTTATTACGTTCTCTCTAAAATTGCACCTACATTACACCTGAACTCATGTCCACACCAAACAACTGAACCAGTGTCTGTGTAAAATTGGAGGTCTCGAGGTGACAGATTTGTAAATGTATGAACACAAAGAACAACATATACAAACTGTTTACTGTCTCTGTGAAATTCAACATCTAACTCACTGTAAAGTACGACTGGTACTGGCATGTTATTAACTGGTAGTGTACAGTTCTATAATTCTTTATTTTCTGTAATAAAATGCACTATATCTGCAGTATTGGTTCTAGAAACTTGAACACAGATCAGAGTGTATTGTTTGTAGGCTGCTCGCTCTCACATGTGTGTATGTACATGACCTAATGGTCTTCTAATAAATTGTAGCTGAGAGATTGTGGAATGCAGAAAGACGTCCCTGCTCCTGTAAATGTCCTGATGTGGTGTCCTCTGATTTCTGTGTGTGAGAGAAACACACTGACATTTCTGTTACATGTTCAACTATAGCTGTATTATGGATGTGTTCATGTGTTTGAGGTCAGTGTTCTGACATTTCATTGTTACTCTTCCAGGCTGTGTGAGTGTAATCTGACAGAGGAAAGCTGTAGAGTTCTGTCCTCAGTTCTCAGCTCAAACTCCTCCAGTCTGAGAGAACTGGACCTGAGTGACAATAGACTGCAGGATTCAGGAGTGAAGCTGCTCTCTGCTGGACTGGAGAATACACACTGTACACTGGAGATACTGGGGTAAGACAATAATAATAATAATAATAGTAATAACAATAATAATAATAATAGTAATAATAATAATAATAATTTTACTTTTATATTGCATCTTTCATTGCATAAAAAAGGCACCTCAAAGTGCTTCATAATGAAAATATATAATAAAATATAAAATAATAAAACTTAAATAATATTATTTAAAATTATGTAATAATAAAACAATAATAATGCAAGACATTAAAAAATAAAATATTAAACTCTAAAAAGTCATTCAGAAATAAATATATGTAATGAAATAAAAAATAAAATAAAGACCATTAAGAGATCAAAAGGCAGTTTTAAGCATATAATCAAGAGGACTAATTAAAAGGCAAGGTAAATAAATGTGTTTAAGCTGCGTTTTAAATATATTTAGTGAAGGTGTCTGATGGACAGACACTGGGAGTGAGTTCCACGTCCTGGGAGCAGTGACGCTAAAAGCAGTTTCACCAAGCTTCTTCTTATTAAAATTTACCTTAAGGAACCCATCATTTGTTAATGTTAAAAAATGATTTGGGGTGAAATCCATCAGGCATTCTGCTAAATACACAGGTGCAATGCCATTAAGAGTTTTAAAACTAATAAGAGCACTTTAAAATCAATTCTGGATGTCACAGGTAACCAGTGCAGTTCCTGCACAATAGGAGTAATATGGTCTCTATTTAGTTTGTGTTAGAAGCTGAGCAGCTGCATTTTGTACTAACTGTAATGGATAAAGAGTTTTTTTTGGGGGGAAGTCCATAGAAGAGAGCATTACTGTCCCAAGCTGGGCTTGAACTCGGGCCTCTGGTGTGGTGGTTTGAGAGTTCTACCACATAGCTGTAGAGCCGGTGATGTTGGACCCAAACGAAACACTCAAGGCAGTACTCCAGGCAATGTAGATTTAATTTAAAAAAAGGTCTTTGCAAGAAAAAAAAAATCCAACAAAAGTTCTTCTCAGACAGAGGTATTAA
Source organism: Pangasianodon hypophthalmus (assembly GCF_027358585.1). NCBI lineage: Eukaryota > Metazoa > Chordata > Actinopteri > Siluriformes > Pangasiidae > Pangasianodon > Pangasianodon hypophthalmus. The sequence goes on along the minus strand of NC_069728.1, from coordinate 1,163,758 downwards.
TAACAGTAGAGATAATGGAAAAACAACATAGGAAAATAACTAAGAACATCTTCCTTGAGGTAACTTGGAAGACTTGGTGAAACAAAGCAGGAAGTCCCGTGAGTCCCGTAATAAAGTCCATAGAAAGGTGCGACCATGGCCTGCGGGGAACAGGTAAGGGGTGGAGCAGTCCTTGAAGTTGCTCACCTGTAGACTTTCCCTGGCTGCACACGGGGCAGGCCTCCACATAGACCTTAACATCCTCCTTGATGGACGGCCACCAAAACCGCCGCTGGAGAAAGTCAAGTGTGCGAGCACTTCCTGAATGGCACATCAAGGGAGACTCATGACCCCACTGCAAGACCCGGGCCTGGGCAGATTGAGGAATGTACAGGCGTCCAGCGGGACTACCGCCTGGATCGGGCTCATGGGCAAGGGCCTCTCTCACTACTCTTTCCAGTTCCCGATGAAGGGGCGTGACAATCCTAGATCTTGGAATAATCGATGCCAAAGGCTTCTCTTGTGTCTCGGGAGAGTAGGCTCAAGACAGGGCATCTGGCTTGACATTCTTGGTGCCGGGTCTGTAAGATAGGAGAAACTGGAATCGATTAAAAAACAGGGACCATTGAGCTTGACGAGGGTTCAACCGCTTAGCCTGCTGGAGATATTCCAGGTTCTTTTGGTCTGTGAGAACCTGGAAAGGTGTTGAGCCCCCTCAAGCCAGTGGCGCCACTCCTCCAAGGCAAGCTGCATGGTAGTTGCGTTCGGCATCCGACAAGCGGTCAGACATGAAGGTGCAAGGGTGTAATTTTCCATCTTCACCCCTCTGTGACAGGATGGCCCCTACACCCACCTCTGAGGCGTCCACCTCCACCACGAAAGCTCTTTCTGGGTCAGGGATCAAAAGAATGGGAGCGGAAGTGAAGTGGCACTTGAGATCCTCGAAGGCCCCCGCTGCCTCCGGACCCCAGTGAATCTTGGTTCCTCCTCCCTTGGTAAGTGCAGTCAAGGGGGCCACCACAGAGCTGAAATTCTTAATATACCTCCTATAGAAGTTTGCAAAGCCAATGAAACGTTGAACCTCCTTGACAGTGGCAGGTATGGGCCAGTTGTGGACCGGCTTGAACCTTCTTAGGGTCCATCTCCCGGTGGCCAGGAGTGACAATGAGCCCGAGAAACTGAGCCTGGATAACATGAAATTCACACTTCTCGGGTTTTACGCAGAGATGATTGTCAAGGAGTCTCTGGAGAACCCTGCTAACATACCCCTCATGCTCCTCCAGTAACTTTGAGAAAATGAGGATATCGTCAAGGTATACAAAGACGAATTGATTAAGTAGGTCTCGGAGAACGTCATTAATCAGTACTTGGAATACTGCAGGGGTGTTTGTGAGCCCAAACGGCATCACCAAATACTCGTAGTGGCCCGTGGGGCTGTTGAAGGCCATCTTCCATTCGTCCCCTTGGTTTTTCCTCCGCACGAGATGGTAAGCATTGCGGAGATCCAGTTTAGTAAAAATGGAAGCCCCTTGAAGCAACTCAAAAGCTGTGGCCATGAGAGGAAGGGGGTATCGATTCCGAATCGTGATCTTGTTCAGGCCACAGTAATCAATACAAGGCCTAAGAATCCTGTCTTTCTTCTCTACAAAGAAGAACCCCACCCTCGCCGGGGAAGTGGAGGCATGGATGATGCAGGCTGCCAAGGACTCCTTAATGTAGGTATCCATTGCAGAGCATTCGAGGGGAGATAAGGAGAAGATTCGACCCCTGGGAGGGCAGGAACCAGGGAGTAGATCAATAGCACAGTCGTAAGTGCGGTGAGGTGGTAAGGAGGTAGCCTGGGACTTGCTGAACACTGCCTTGAAATGATGATAGACACTGGGGACTCGAGACAGGTCGACAGACTCTCGAAACTCTGAACTTGGGGCTGAGGGGCTCTGAAGTAGGCAGGTGAGTTGACAAGTGGAACCCCAGCTCAGAATGGTGCCAGTGGATCCGGGGATTATGTCTGCGCAGCCAAGGGTCACCCAGGATAATAGGATACTTGGGTGAGTCAATAAGATAGAAGGTCTCCTCTTGCTGGTGTTGAGAGATAGTAAGCCGCAGGGACTGAGTGGCCTCTGTTACTTTGCCCAGTTCCAGAGGTCTGCCGTCCAAAGTTGTAACTGCCTGGGGATGAGGAAGAAGTTGGGTAGGGATCTTAAGTTCCTTATCCAAGGATAGATTCATGAAGTCACCTGCGGCGCCAGAATCGATCATAGCCTGGACCAGATGCTGGTGGCCCTCCCAGGACAGAGTGACTGGAACAGCTAGGACAGTGTTAGTAGGAGGAGCTCAAATTTTCCCCATCACAGCCCTCCTGAAGCTGGACGGGGACAGGCATTTCCCGAGAGCTTGGGGCAAGTGGAATGGAAGTGGCTGAAAACACTGCAGTAAAGGCAACAATGCTCCCTCATGCGACGTTCCCTCTCATTAGGAGAAAGCCTGGAACAGCCCAACTGCCAAATTCCTCCGGGGAGTCATGGAGCTGTTCACAGGTCGGGGAAGCTCCGGACGAAAGAACACAAACTGGAGAATCAGACCTGCTCAGAGGAACTTGGGACTGAGACTCGTTGTGGCAAGCCGCCCTCCGCTCTCTCAGGCGATTGTCCAGGCGGATGGCCATTGCTATGAGGGACTTGAGATCCTCAGCTGGTTCTCGGGTGGCTAACTCATCTTGAAGGGGCTCAGACAACCCTCCCTGAAAGCAGACCCTCAGCGACTCATCGTTCCATCCGCTCCTGGCCTCTATGGTCCGAAACTCAATGGCGAAATCAGCCGTGCTGTGGGAACCCTGACGGAGAGTGAGCAGGCGCTTGGAGGCTTCCTGACCACTGACTGGATGATCAAACACTCGCTTGGACTCTTCCACAATTGCCGCGTAGGACTCACAACAGGCATCCTGGGATTGCCACACTGCGGAGGCCCAGGAGAGTGCCTTGTCTGAGAGAAGGGTAATAACGTAAGCAATCTTGAAGCAGTCTGTGGGAAAACTTGAGGGTTGGAGCTCGAAGGTGAGGGAGCACTGGATGAGGAAACCCTGGCATGAACTCGTATCTCCAGCAAAGGGCTTGGGAGGTGGTAGTCAGGGCTCCACCACTGGAGAAGGCCTGTCGCCACTCGGGGGTGATACAGAGGAAGGTGAAGGACCAGGGAGGCGTTCAAAGAGCTGGCGGATAGAACTCATCACCTCGGCTAGGAGTTGAGAGTGTTTGGTCATCAGCTCTTCTTGTCGGCTGAGAACATGGTGCTGGAAAGATGCCCCGTGTTGAGCAATCACTGCCAAAAGGTCCTTGGAACTGAGTGTCTCTTGGTCCATGACTGACTTGGTTTTTCTGTCACAAGCTGGGCTTGAACTCAAGTCTCTGGTGTTGTGGTTTGAGAGGTCTTCCACTTAGCCACAGAGGCAGTAATGTTGGACCTAAAACATTAACAAACAATAACTAAGAACACCTTACTTGAGGTAACTTGGAAGACTTGGTGAAACAAAGCAGGAAACTCACAGCCAAGACTCAAAAACCAAGTGAAAAACACAACTAAAATACCCTAGGGGAAACAAGGCACAGGTGAACTGGATAATGCTAACAAGGACACACAAGGAAGAACTAAGGTAGAGGGGAACACAGGGGGCTTCTAGAGGCACGGAGACCAACTACAGTAGGTAGGATGCTGACAATTACAGTAAAATAATCTACTTGGAATAAATGTATAGATTAGTTTTTCTGCAGCTTTTTTTCCAGATAAAAATGGATGAACTTTTGCAATGTTACTCAAATGATAAAATGTGACCTTAGAGATATTATTGATGTGAGGAACAAAGCTGAGATCAGAGTCAACTATTATGCCCAGATTTCAATATGATCTGAACCAGCTTAGTACTGCTCCTGACAGACCTAACCAATGTTCAAGTCTGTGTAGAAGAATATCATGGTCTACAGTATTGAAAGACCTAGGAATTTGTGTTGGCTTGCTTTTTAAATAATATGTTTCTCATTTAACATTTCTTTACTTAATGCCATTAATATGAAACTAGGGTTAGGGTTTCTTTGTTTCACAAAAGTTTCATTAAATCGGTGTGTAGTTGAAATAAATACTGTAAATGATTTAAATTTGACAGCATAATCTGTTTATAAAATCACAGTAACTCATTGACATTTATATGATTTGAAGCTGATAAATCAAGCTTCACCTTGTTTAATTTAGTTTTATCTGTAAATTGACACAAACTTAGGAGCTCTTGTCCCCAGTGAGACCCCTAGCACACAGGAACAGGAGTCCAGTGTTGATGCTATTTCCCCAAGCTCCAGCTCAGTCAGGAACTCCTCCATAAGTGCCTGATGAATGTGAAAGTAGAGGACAGTGAGGTGTTGGTGGAGAAGCACTGGGTTGGGGGTAAGAATAAAGACCAGATAAAGCAGCTCTGCACATACATAAAGAGCTAGGTCTTGTGCTGAGTGGCCAAGCCCATTTAACTCTGATCCAACACCTCATCAACCTTTTCTCTCAATATCTTGTAGATGTTCCACAACATTACATTTTCAATTTACACATTAAAGATTTCCTGTGTAAATACTGCTACATACAGTTTATGAATAAATTCATTCATATCCAGTGTGATAAATGAGGCCCAGTGTTTTATAGGAGTAAAAAATTAAAGTGTGTATTTTTATATGATGTGGATTAGCATTGTTTCTGATGTTGAGCTTTGTTTGTTTGTGTGTGTCCGATAAAATAAATAAATAAATAAATAAATATTGTACTTATGACTAATAATAGCTGTTTAGACCTTGTGTCTCTTCCTCTGTCTGTCTCTTTCCCTTTCTTGTTGTCTCTGTCTCTTCTGTCCTCTCCTCCTCCGAGTTTAAACCCACCATAATGAAGCAGTAAAGGACAGTGTGTAAATGTTCTCTAAACATGTTCTCTAAATGTTCACTAAATGTTTTAATATCGCTGTGAAATTCAACATGTAACTTTGTGTTAATGCTGAAATATCTACATGACTTCTCACATCAGAACTAAATACATTCATTTCTAGAGTGTGTAGATCGTTACAAATGCATTCCTTTTCCTTCAAAAACATTTTGTGAAAGATTTTTGCTCACATAGAACAATAGAAACAGGTCTATAAAATGGTAACAGCTCCATGAAGACACATAACATCAGAGAAATTGGCTTATTGACCTCACTGGAAAGTACAACTTGTACTGCCATGTTATTAACCGGTAGTGTACAGTTCTATAATTCTTTATTTTCTGTAATAAAATGCGCTATATCTGCAGTGTTGGTTGTAGAAACTTGAACACAGATCAGAGTGTATTGTTTGTAGGCTGCTCGCTCTCACATGTGTGTGTTATGTGCATGACCTAACGGTCTTCTAATAAATTGTAGCTGAGAGATTGTGGAATGCAGAAAGACGTCCCTGCTCCTGAAAATGTGCCGATGTGGTGTCCTGTCCTCTGATTTCTGTGTGTGAGAGAAACACACTGACATTTCTGTTACATGGTAAACTTTAGCTGTATTATGGCTGTGTTTGTGTGTTTGAAATCAGTGTTCTGATTTTTCGTCATTTCTCTTCCAGGCTGTGTGGGTGTAATCTGACAGAGGAAAGCTGTAGAGTTCTGTCCTCAGTTCTCAGCTCAAACTCCTCCAGTCTGAGAGAACTGAACCTGAGTAACAATAAACTGCAGGATTCAGGAGTGAAGCTGCTCTCTGCTGGACTGGAGAATACACACTGTACACTGGAGATACTGAGGTACACACACAAACACAAACACACAAACACACACACTTAGAAAGCCAAGTGGTGCATGCCCACCACATTTCATTTTTATTTAGTGACACCAAACTCCATAAAAGGAAAATGGAAGTTATTTTGACTCCCAGCTAAGCCAATAAAAGTATGATTAATCAGTGTCACAGCACATGGGAAGCCCGAAATCTGGAAACAATTTACAGGAAAGAGGAGGTGAATTAGATGTGAATGTGGTGAGGTGAAAAGAAAACAGTTTGACATAAAAGGTGAGAAAAAGAGATCTACACTGTAGCCAGGTGATCATGGACACCGAGCATCACACAGAGAAACTGCTGTGTTTAAATAGTTTAAAGTGTCTCAGTGACTGTTGGTCAGAAATCTCTCAAACTGATGCACTCTTCACAAGCACTATAACACTCACACTCCTATACTGTGGAGTTAGCTCAGCGGGTAATATTACGGCTTGCATTTCACAACCTCTCTGGTTCTTATCCTGCTCTAGGCAGTCGCATTTTAGGTGGAGTCTTTTTGATCTGTCTCCACACTTGGCTCCTTTCCACACCATATATTGTCCTCCCAGACAAGCGGGCCCTGCATGACACTCTTGAACATCAAATTGCCTAGCCCCATAACGGTATGTCCGCACCATCACCGGAACCAGCGGTTTTAGGACGGATAGCGGAAATTGTGGCTGGTCAGGCCACTGCTCTGGGGAAGCATGAGCAAGCTCTGGCAGCACTGTTTTCAGAAATTCGGGGTGTGTCTGAGAGGGTTGCACAGATTCAGTCCATGTTGCAGCCCCAACCTACTTCCCCAGTGGATGCAAATCAAGAATCGACCTATGGGCCGGCTTCCCAAGCCCAGCCCATGACTCAGTCTCCATCTATCCCTGTTGAGACAAGGTTGCCCCCCAGCCCTAGGCTGGAGAAGCAGGGAAGTGTAACTCTTTTATAATGCAGTGCTCACTGGTGTTTGAATTGCAGCCCTCCCAGTTCCCATCTGAAAGGGCGAAGATTGCCTTTATGATTTCTCTCTTAACTGGAAGAGCGCTAGCATGGGCCACAGCAGTGTGGCAGAATAGATTAGCTGACCACCCCACTCTGGACTGATTTGTGTCAGCACTAAGGAGCACCTTTGACCATCCACTCACGGGGGGAGGCATGACATCATCCCTTCTGCGGCTCCGTCAAGGTAGCCGCTCAGTGGCTGATTATGCTGTGGAGTTCAGGACTCTCGCTGTGAGCTCAGTTTGGAATACCCAAGCTCTCCTAGCTGTAAATGTGCAAGGCTTCTCTGAGGACTTAAAGGATGAACTGGCTACTCATGACCCCCCTGATGATCTAGAAGCATTAAATGATTTGTCAGTCAGAATCAACTAGAATCAACGAACCCTAACCCCAGACACTGTTTCTCACCCGTCTGGCCTCTTCATTCCTGTCATCATTGATTGGGGAGAAGGCAATGAAACCAGTCTGCAGGCCTTCATTGTCTCAGGGGCGGCTGGCAATTTCATGGATGAGACTCTAGTCAAGAGACTAGGGTTGCCATTAGACCCACTTCCCCATCCCATACCCGTCTTCGCGCTTGACGGGTGACCATTAGGCTCGGGACCCATAACCACCCAAACGTCACCGGTCACACTACAGTTAGGTCCCCACACAGAAGGACCTACCTTCTATGTGACTCGGGTACCTGAGTTGCGCCTAGTGCTCGGGGTCCCTTGGCTTCAAGCACATAACCCCCGCATTGACTGGTCTACCAGGTCCATTTCTGGTTGTGGCTCTAGGTGTTCCCAGAGCTGCCTCAAAGGAACACACACCCTACCTCCAACTACTGTGGAACCAGTAGATTTATCCCACGTGCCCCAAGATTATTGGGACCTCCAGGAGGTCTTTTCCAAACAAAAGGCCCAGACACTGCCGCCCCACAGGTCTTTTAATTGTGCAATCAACCTACTCCCAGGAGCTGCTCCGCCTAGGGGCAGGTTATTCTCCTGGTCACCCCCAGAACACCAAGCCATTGTAGGATCTGAAGTGAACAGGCAAGGAAAGCAAAGAAGCCATAAAGCTAGGAATCCTGCTCCCAGACTTTGCAGACCCAAGTTAATTACCACTTGTTTACTGATTGCTGGATTTCAACTGCCCTGTGAACAATCAGCAACTGATAGGACATCCCTGACCAGAGGATGAACCCTCTTAGCCAAGAGGCACCTCTGTCAAACTTGTTGATCTAGATCGCTGGCCAAGACCAGATGGCTCACCCACCATGATGCTAAAACTGATAACTACAGAAAAGGGGGGGGGGGAACTCACCCAAGGACCCTCATGGAATTTAGACCTTTGTTCTCCCCAGGAACACAAAGTTCACCACCCTTCACACATTCCACAGAACCCAGCTTTAACAGACTGCATAAGGCTACTTTACATCTCCTATAAGGACAATGACTTTTGTCAAATAAGTTTTTTATTCAGTCATCGAATAACCTTACAATAATCACAAGTTCCAGTAGTAATTTTCTTATATGCACAGAAACTTTCAAATAAAATAAATAAATAAGTAAATAAATAAGTTAAAAAAAAAAAAAAACAAAAAAAAAAAAAAAAAAACATGTAACACCCCTTCCCCAGCCTGTTAATATAAGATACAGTGACATTCAAAACAGCTTTTAAGTTACAATACATTGCATTAAGGAATAGAATTCCTCTTGAGGTAACAGAAGAAAGGGTCCCAAATCTTGTGAAACTGTCCAATGTTGCCTTTTAAAAGATATCTGATTCGCTCTAAGTGCAGAGTAGATACCAGCTCCTCAAGCCATAGTTTAGCAGCAGGAGGATTAACCTTTTTCCAGAACAGTAATAACAGTTTCTTGGCTGTTATCAAGCAATATGTAAGGAATTTCTGTTGAGCACTGTTCAATGAATATGTATAATTAGAATGTCCTAATATAATGAGCACTGGGTCTGGATCCAAGTTTACACTAAGGACATCTGAAAGCACTTTAAAAACTTCACACCAGAATCCCTGTATTTTATGACAGAATATAAAACTATGAGCTAAATCAGCATCCTCCGATTTGCACTTATCACAAATAGGAGAGACATTGGGGAAAATCCTATGTAATTTCTTTTTAGAAAAGTGTGATCTGTGTAGGACCTTAAATTGAATGAGGCATAATCTAGTGTTGACCGATTGCTTATCAATATCCTCCAAGCCACTCTGCCAAATCTCCTCAGAGATTCCAATTCCAATCTCTCGCTCCCATTCCTCTCTGATCAACTTTGTAGAGGGGGAAATAGCTGCTAGTAACCTTTCATAAATTAAAGATAGCTGACATTTGTTTCCCCTGAACTGTATAAGACAATCATCAATAACTGAGGGTGGGACCTCGTCTAGGGAAACATTATGTGTACGCAAGTAATTCCTTATTTGTAAAAATCTGAAAAAAATGTTTTTTTGGGAGGTTATATTTCTGTTGTAGTTGCACAAAGGAAGCTAAAGCCCCATCAAGATAAAGGTCCTTGACTGTGCATATACCCAATTCCTTCCATTGAATAAAGGTTGTATCCAACCTTGAAGGGGGGAATGATGGGTTATTTGCAATTGGAATTAAGAGAGAGAGTGATTTTATCTTAAGGTATTCTCTTATCTGTCTCCAAATACGTAACTGACTCTTTATGACAATACTATTAACTGCTGTTTGGTCTAATATCACGGGGGAGAGTAGCACTGCTCCAAGATCATAAGGATGGCAGTAATCCCGCTCTATCTGAAGCCAATCTGGGGCAACAGCCGACCGTTCCAACCATAGTGCAAAAACTTGTAAATGAGTAGCCCAGTAATAAAGGCGAAAATCCGGAAGGGCCAAACCCCCCTCGTGTTTAGGTTTACAAAGATGAACTTTTTTGATTCTGTGACTCTTATAGTTCCATAGAAAGGGAAGAATAATCGAGTCTAAGTGTTTAAAGAAGGACTTGGGCAATAGTATTGGAATATTACGAAATAAATATAATATTTGAGGAAGAAATATCATTTTTATCGCATTTATTCTGCCAATTAGGGAGATCGGGAGAGTCCTCCAATAATATATACAATTTTGTAACTTAGATAATAAGGGGTTGAAATTAGCTTTGAAGAGAAGAGAATATTTATAAGTAACCACAATTCCCAAGTATAGAATTTTTTCCGTGGAAACTTTAAACGGGGAAGAATGTATTACAGACAAATCCCTCAAACCAATGGGCATGAGTTCACTTTTTTCAAAATTAACTTTAAAGCCAGAAAATTTCCCAAAGGTAGTAATAGTCTTGAGTATAACAGGAAGGCTCACCTGTGGTTGAGTAATATAAAGCAAAATATCGTCTGCATACAGCGATATTTTATTAATGGTGTTTGAAGTATTGAAGCCATGTATGCAAGAGTTAGAGCGAATGGTTTCTGCAAGGGGCTCTACAGTTAACGCAAACAAAAGGGGTGAAAGGGGACAGCCCTGCCTGGTACCTCTTTGAAGATAGAAAGAGTCTGAAATTGTTTTATTTGTTAAAACCCGTGCTGATGGATTACTGTATAAAATTTTAATCCAATTTATAAACTCATCCCCCATATCAAATTTCTCAAGGACAGCGAACAAGTAACGCCACTCCACTCGGTCGAACGCCTTTTCGGCATCCAATGAAATCACAATCAAATTGTCTCGAGTTGCCTTAGGGTGATAAATTATATTAAATAGTCGCCTAATATTATGCATAGTGCTTCTTCCTGGAATAAATCCATTCTGATCTGTGTTAACCAATTTATTAATTAATTTGCCAAGTCTATTAGCAAGTGTCTTGGATAATACTTTTTGATCAACATTAACAAGGGAGATAGGCCTGTATGCCTCGACTTCTTCAGGATTTTTACCTTTTTTAGGAATTACTGTGACAATAGCCTCAGAAAAAGTCGGTGGTAGTCCAGTTGTTAACGCTTGCTGAAAAGTTTTAAGTAAATATGGAGTAAGGATATCACTGAATTTTTTATATAGTTCGACTGGCAGCCCGTCAGGACCAGGAGCTTTTCCACTCTTCAAAGTATTTATTGTGTTCTTTAATTCCTCTAAAGAAATATCTTTATTAAGGGATGCCTGATCTTCTGGAGAAAGCGTGGGGAGATTACATTTACGTAAAAATGTATCCATTACTTGTGGGTCCAAATCAGTGTCTGAAGAGTATAACTTTGAGTAAAATTCCTTAAAACATTGGTTTATCTCTATAGTTGCGATACAATGCGTCCCATCTTAGGACAATGACTTTTAAGATGATGCACCATAGTTTGGAAACTTGTTGCCTCTTTTAATGTCATTCCGTATGTGTGTCATGCTTATAGCCACCAGGTCATTATAATGCTTTTTGATCGTTTAACAGGGACCATAGTGTTCGTGTGTGTATCAATAACAGCAGGTATGTCATGTTTGGTATGTGTGTGATCACTATTGAATTTCCTAAGGGTTGCTATAATGTAAAGTTGAGTACAATGTATTACATGCATGTTACCAAATTCCTTAACAAAGTTCTAACTTAACCTTATGCAAAGTTTGCAAAGCACATAACTCAGAGACCAGAATGTTAATTAGTGTCAGAGGAGGAGAATACAGTTTACACCCTGCCCCAAGATCCTGCTGATTGGAGCAAACACTTTGGGGTCAGCCCAACTGGAAAGGGTTAAAACCCCCTGACACAAAGGAAACTCTGAGTCTCATCCTATCCATCCTTGAGAGAGTCCAACATCTTTCAAGGAGTCTCATCCACAACATCTTCCAAGAGTCTCATCCACATCTTCCAAGAGTCTCATCCTATCCATCCTTGAGAGAGTCCAACACATCTTTGGAGTCTCATCCAATCCATCTTCCAAGAGTCTCATCCACTACATCTCTGCAAGAGTCTCCATCCACATCTGAAGGAAGTCTCATCAACCAAGAGCTTTAGAAGTTCATCACAAGGAGATCACGCTTGCTCCGAGACTCCGCATCCAGACTGGTTCTTGCAAAGCCTCCAACTCTCGCCTTCGCACCGCTGTGAACCATTCTTCAAAGTTTTGCAACCCGCCTACGAGACTCCGCCGGGTTCGCGCCTCACTTTGTTTATCTTCCTCATTGGTCTTTCGAGACGCTACATAAGGCCAACCAGACCGCCGACCAATCAACATCGCCGGAAAATCCTTCCAAACAACAACGCAAAGAGGGAATCCCTGGCAACACAAACGCAAGTATAGTACCTCCAGATTCTCGCTGAACTGGTGCATTTAATACAAGTTTAAAGCCCTTCTAAACGAAGCGAATATTAAAATAACTGATAAGTTGATGGTTCGTTCAGGTCATGGTCTGAGAAACTGCTAGAAACTTGGAATTCCATTCACTCTCTCTTCAAAGCCATTTTCACCCATGTTTGTGTGTGTGTGTTTGTGTTAGATTAGTTTCTGTGTTTTAGAATAGGAATAAAGTCTCATCTGATGTTTAAAGGCCAGTGTCTTGTGTCTCTGTGCTTCAAATTTATTGCCTTAAACTGCCGATCTTGTTACTGTGCTCTCAATATAGTGTTTCACTATATTTAAGATATTATTGCCAGTGGCCACGGAGGTAATATCCCATATACAATTAATAAATACACTCATTTCAACTTATCGCTGGACGAATAGTTGATCAGCTGTTAAAATATTAAGTTTACAAATTTCCCCTTTTGAGCTGATCTGCTATTCTCCTACATATTTTGGTGGAGAATACAACAGCTTAACCTAAACAGCTAATTTCCTTACATATTGGTGGAGAATACATCAGCTTAATCTAATTGAGCTAAATTTTCCCTACACCATGGAGGACTATATTAAAGAGGCCCTGTCCTTGGGGTTTATCCGTCCATCCACCTCCCCTGCGGGGACTGGGTTCTTTTTTGTCAAGAAAAAAGAAGGGGATCTGTGGCCTTGCATTGATTACTGCGGCCTTAATGCCGTGACGCAGAAGGATAGGTACCCACTGCCTTTGATGAATTCTGCATTTGAGCACCTGCAGAAGGTGAAAATTTTCTCAAAACTGGATCTACGTTGCGCCTACAATCTGATCTGCATCAGGGCAGGGGATGAGTGGAAGACTGCGTTCATCACGCCATCTGGGCACTATGAGTATTTGGTGATGCTTTGGCCTGATGAACGCCCCCGCAGTCTTCCAATGGTTCATTAACGAGGTCCTCTGGAAGACCCTGAACCATTACAGCTTCGTCAATCTAGATGACATTTTGATTTTTAGTAGCTCGCTGGAGGAACACGTGGTTCATGTGCGCCGGGTCCTTCAGCTCCTCCTCCAGAACCATCTATATGTCAAACTAGAGAAGTCCCAGTTTCATGTAACCACTATCTCCTTCTTGGGCTTTGTTGTGTCCCAAGGGAGACGTAGTATGGACCCAGACAAGGTAAAGGCAGTCACACAGTGGCCACAACCCACCTAAGTCCGGCTAGTACAACGCTTCCTGGGGTTTGCAAACTTTTTTCGGCGCTTCATTCGGGACTTTCGCACCCTGGCAGCCCCCCTTAGCGCACTGACCAAGAAGACCCAGGCTGGGTACAAGTGGACTAGAGAGGCACAGCAAGTATTTGAAACCCTGAAGAAGAAATTGACAACGGCCCCTGTGCTGCACCTGCCTGATCCTGAGGCTGAGTTCATAGTGGAAGTCGATGCCTCAGATATAGGAGTGGGTGCCATCCTCTCCCAGCGTTCAGGGCCAGACCAGAAATTGCATCCATGCGCATACTTCTCCCACTGTCTAACCCTGTCTGAGAGGAATTATGATGTTGGGAACCGTGAACTCCTGGCTGTAAAACTGGCATTGCAGGAGTGGAGGCACTGGCTGGAGGGTGCCAAGCACCAGTTCCTTATTTGGACGGACCACAAAAATCTGGCCTACATTCAGGAGGCCAAGCGCCTGAACCCTCGGCAAGCCAGGTGGTCCTTGTTCTTTACACGTTTTAACTTTGTCTTGTCTTATAGGCCAGGGTCCAAAAATCTTAAACCAGATGCGCTCTCTAGGCAATGGGATATACCCTCACGGGAACCCAGCCATGAGCCTATGATTTCCCCTCCCCGAATAGTGGCTCCCTTGCGCTGGGGCCTGGAGGAAGCCATCCGCAAGGCGCTCTGTCAGGAGCCGGACCTGGGTGGAGGTCCCCCAGGAAAATCGTATGTACCATTGACCATATGGCCTCAGGCCCTGTCTTGGGGTCCTACAGCTCCATTTGCAGGGCACCCTGGGGTCACCAGAACCCTGGAGTTTTTGCGGGATAGCACCTGATGTGGGTGGAGTATGCCCACAACACTCTCTGGCACTCCTCACTAGGTATGTCACCGTTTGAGTGCCAGTTTGGCTATCCCCCACCCTTGTTTGCAGAGCAGGAGCAGGAGGTGGGGGTTCCCACAGCGGAACACATGGTGCGCCGATGTCGCAGAATCTGGCAGAAAGCCAAATTATCTCTGCAAGCTGCTGCCCAGAGAAGTACCCGTGCTGCCAATCGGAAAAGGCATCTGGGTCCAACCTTTCATCCAGGTCAGCGGGTGTGGCTGGCGACCAGAGACCTTCCATTGCGGCTAGAGTCCAAGAAATTGGCCCCGCGGTATATTGGGCCTTTTAAGATCCTTAGGAGAGTCAATCTGGTGGCATACCGCCTAGCACTCCCCCGCACTATGAGAATGTAACGCGGCAGGTGCCTCTTCAGGCAGATCCGCAGCCACCTGCATGGGCTTTTATAACACGGCGATCTCAGGAAGGTAATCGGCGTAAATGTGCAGCACCTGGCCGCGCCTCTTTATAAGCCCTCCGATTGCCTCACTCCGTGTGCGGACATAGATCTGTGCCAGGTAACAGAGCAGCGCCACGCTACTCTGATCGGTGATTTGGATATGTAAAAAAAGAAGAAAAGAAAAATAAATAAAATAAAATAAAATATTTAGGTTTAGGAAGAAAAGGAAAGGGAAAGAAATTATTGAGGGAAAGAAAGACAAGGGGGCTCAGAATCAAAGAGGAAGTATTCTCCCTAATTTTGTTCCTTTAAGTTCGACCAGAAGGAAGGCCAGTTTGAGTTGTGTTTTTCAGCCGCACTGCGGCGCTTTTGATTTCAGTAGTTGGCTGAGTTTTCCCAGCCCAGTTTCACTGCAACACTCACAAGCCCTTACTGTGGAGTTAGCTCAGCGGGTAACATTACAGTTTGCGGTTCACAACCTCTCCTGTTTGTGTCCTGCTATAGGCTGTCCCTTTTTTGGCGGAGTCTTTTTGATCTCCGCACTTGGCTCCTTTCCACACCATATATTGTCCTCACGGACAAGCGGGCCCTGCACGACACTCTTGAACATCAAATCGCCTAGCCCCATAACAACAATCAGTCACTTCTCTCTGTTTGAAATGTGACAATAAAAGGAAATCTAAGCAATGATAAACTTGGACATGCACAGGAATGGGACATGGTTGTTGTGTTGGTTAAATTAGTGGTTAAATTAGCGCGAGTTCCTGTGTAAATGCTCCTAGACGTGGTTTATGAATAAATTTACATTTACACTTATGGCATTTGGCAGACGCCCTTATCCTTTTTGCGACTTACAATAGTGCTTTGAAGTCTATCAAAAATACATTCTGATATTGGCTCACTAGGTCACAAACTAGGAATACCATCAGCCCAAATCTCTGTTGGGAGGGTTTTTTTTTTTTTTGTGTAAGTGCTAACTTAAGTAGTTTATGAAGAGGTAAGTCTTTAGACATAGTTTGAAGACTGCCAGTGACTCAGCTGTTTGGAGATCTAAGGGAAGTTCATTCCACCACCTTGGTGCCAGAACAGAGAAGAGTTTCGATGCATGTCTTCCTTGTACCCTGAGAGATGGGACCAGTCGAGCAGTGCTAGAGGACCGGAGAGAGCGTGGTGCCACGTGAGGTGTGATAAGAGCTTTGAGATAAGTGGGTGCTGGTCCGTTTTTGGCTTTGTAGGCGAGCATCAGTGTTTTAAATCTGATGCGGGCAGCTACAGGAAGCCAGTGGAGGGAGTGCAGCAATGGGGTGGTGTGGGAAAATTTAGGAACATTGAAAACCAGTCGTGCAGCTGCATTCATTCATTTGTATCCAATTCAGAAGTGTGTGTGTGTGTGTGTGATTTGTATCTGTCTGTGAAAGTTATAAGACTACGGTCCAAAGAACAATGAACAGCAACTGTTGTACCGACTCTGTGAAATTCAACTTTGTGTTAATGCTGAAACACCAAAATCACTTTTCACATCAGAACAAAGTGCATTTATTTCTACAGTGTGTAGATCAGTGTACATTGCACACACATTTACTTTAATAACATTCCAGTACTAGTCATACTTTACAGTGAGGTCAATAAGCCAATTTCTCTGATGTTATCTGTCCTCATGGAGCTGTTACCATTTTATAGACCTGTTTCTATTGTTCTATGTGAGCAAAAATATTCCAGAAAATGTTTGTAATGGAAAGTAAATGTGTGCACTATGTACACTGATCTACACACTGAACACACTGTAATGAAGCAGTAAAGGACAGTGTGTAAATGTGTAAATGTTCTCCAGCAGAACTTTCCCCAGAGCTGCTGAACACACTGTATGAAAAACTCTCTGCTAGAAATAAAGACACGTGTTTGTTCAGAGTGGCCTCTCTGTTATTATCTTGTTTCAGAAAGTTAAATACATCGTCTCATATGAGCTGAGACACATGGATCTGTCCAAGAGCAGTCCAAGTTTATACACAGACTGTTCATTTTATATTGTTATCCTGACATTAGACCCTTGTGTTCAGGAAGACGGTTTATTTTCCAACTGATGGAAACACCTCATTTCACAATCAGATAAATAAATCAAACATTGCATCATTTCTCTTCCAGACTACGTATGTGTAATCTGACAGGGGAAAGCTGTAGAGTTCTGTCCTCAGTTCTCAGCTCAAACTCCTCCAGTCTGAGAGAACTGGACCTGAGTAACAATAAACTGCAGGATTCAGGAGTGAAGCTGCTCTCTGCTGGACTGGAGACTCCACACTGTACCCTGGAGATACTGAGGTACATACACACACACACACACACACAAACAAATAAACATGTTTAAAGTAGATGGGCAGCTTGATTAGTGGTTTATAATTTTTAGTGGTTTAAGTCTGTAATGCTCAAATGGGTTCATGCTTTGTTTCCTCTGAATAGCAAACATGGTAAACAGAAAAGCTGTAACTCTTTAGTTTAAACTAAAAAACACTAAACTTACAGTTCTGTCATCTGTCCTTTTGTGTAATTTGTACTTTGATTAGACAATGTGTGCTCAATCTCTCAACTTTTAGTTTCTCTTCCAAACACATTTTAGGGAAAAATGATGATAGGTTAAATAATCCACCTCAGTCACGTTCATTACACTCGCTACTGTGTCTATAACATGACTGCTGATGACGTATACCAGACACATCACTGAAACGTAATAAAAGGTTATAACCCTAATTAAGCTCAAGTGTATGAGGCATGTCACTCTGTGTAATCACATTGAATCTACAGCGTTCGGCTCATTAGACTTCACCGTTCATACCATTCTGTGTGTTTTTCCTACGACCGCTGGATGTGCTGTTGCAAAAACATCCAGAATAATCCTCTTTAAAAGAAACAAAATGATTTGGATTTTTTTTTGTCTTTGCAAGACAGGGGGGTTAGCCCTGCTAGTACACTGATAAGAGCTTCCCTGCATGTTATTAACTGATAGTGTACAGTTCTATAATTCTTTATGTGGCAAAGTGGTCTAACCAGTGATAATTTTAACCGATCACTACAGCCAGTCACACCAGATTACGGCAGAACAGGCTAACCAGAAATAGAAATTTAGTAAAACAACTGCCCTGACTATGCCACCCTGTTAGGTACTAGGAACCATCATTACACTATCTAAAGGGACACAGGTTAGTTGTTCCAGGGTAGGAAACAGAAGAATGAATGCAGAGGTATGAAACTTTAATACTTTATTAACAATGTAAAAATCAATCACATAAAGCAAAAAAAACACTTATTCAGTTAATTAAAATAGCCAAGACACGAAATCATGCAAAATAATACCATTAAAATAGATGGAACTATCCCCCAATATCATGGTCACACATTCACAATTATAGAACACACAAACCACACAAGAGTAGGGGTCAAAGTCAACCCAGGGCGGATAAACCAACTTCAACCTCCTTGATTTTATATAAGAATCTGTACCTCAACCAAGACACACAGCTCACTTACACAGCACACCAGTGAAATCATGCACACAGCACGCTGTGATGGAAACACCACCACCATACAGAAGGGACAGCCTGAGGCCTGCCCTGGTGGCTCAACTCCTAAAACACACAGGACAAAAAAAGAAACAAAATTTATCATACACCAAAAATGCAAACAATATTCAAAAACACAGGAAAATCAATAAAGCATTGGTTAACCCCACAAAAAAAGAAGAAACCCATACACAATTAATTTCAATAAAATAACAAACCAGCCAGGTGACCCAACTTTCACAGAAGCCCTCACTTATAGGACTCAATTACAATATTAGAAGACGGGTTTACAAACCTGGACATAGGGTTACAGAAAATCATCAAAAAGAAAGAATCAAAGTCTACCAATTCCACACGAAATGATGCTGGGCAATGTCACACACGCGGCATGACACAACCCACGTCGCGCAGGAAGCCCCAAGAGGTGGCGCAGTTCGCGTCACACGGGAAGCAAACAGTGGAAAACAATGCGTGGAAAAACATGCGGAGCAAACCAGCACCACTGGATACCGCCCTGCAATCTCGATTGAATATCCGGAAGACCAATCTTCAAATGTGGGCAACTCTACCCGGAGGCCAAAGATTTTCCGACACGTTAATTTGCCAATCCGATGGAAAAGCAGACTAGAGAAGGGCAGCAGACAACCCACACATCCAAAATTAATCTGTCAACACAGTGGGAGCTATAAGCAATACCGGAAATGGTGTACCTCGGGCAGCGCCCCATGCCTCAGAATATATACACTCACCAATCACGCACTGAGTAAACCACGGCCTGCTCATTACAACCCTACTGGAAACAACTAATATGTGCCATTTTAGTCATAAAATATAAACCAACTGCATGGCTCACCACATTTATTTTCTCGAATAAAATGCACTATATCTGCAGTGTTGGTTGTAGATGCTTGAACACAGATCAGAGTGTATTGTTCGTAGGCTGCTCGCTCTCACGTGTGTGTTATGTACATGACCTAATGGTCTTATAATAAATTATAGCTGAGAGATTGTGGATTTCTGAAAGACGTCTCTGCTCCTGTAAATGTGCCAAAGTGGTGTCCTGTCCTCTGATTTCTGTGTGTGAGAGAAACACACTGACATTTCTGTTACATGTTAAACTTTAGCTGTATTATGGCTGTGTTTGTGTGTTTGAGATCAGTGTTCTGATATTTCATCATTTCTCTTCCAGCCTGCGTGGGTGTAATCTGACAGAGGAAAGCTGTAGAATTCTGTCTTCAGTTCTCAGCTCAAACTCCTCCAGTCTGAGAGAACTGGACCTGAGTAACAATAAACTGCAGGATTCAGGAGTGAAGCTGCTCTCTGCTGGACTGGAGACTCCACACTGTACACTGGAGATACTGAGGTACATAGACACACACACTCGCACACAAACTAGACTGAGACATTTTTTTGCATGACCACAACTTACAGCAGAGTTTTAATAAATGCAGCAACATCCAGTGTTCATCTGTGGTAATTGTAGTGATCTGATATATTTTCATTGTTGTGTGAGATGGAGAGTAAATATACTGTATATAAAGATTGGCTAGCATTGACAAACATACAGCAAGTTAAATGGATAGATAACTGTTCATTATTGATCCACAAGGGGAAATCTGGGGAAGAAAAAATGAAACTCCACATAGTCATCTGTGCTCAGGATCAAACCCAGGACTTTGGAGCTGTAAGGCAGCAGCGCTACCACTGTGCCAGCTATTTCCTCATGTGTTAGTCACTGATTAAAATAAAAACAGATGCACTTATCCATGCTGTATAGCATATATTCCTAATCAAGTATTTGAGCCTCATGAGTAAAATAAGTCGTGATCTGGACAAAGCAGAAATGGTTCTGTACACTGTAGTTAGGTCTACACTGTCTGCATTTCTTCTTTGCCAGAGCATATGTGTGTAGAAATTGGTTTGATTTAATTCCATTTTTTTGCTTTAAAACAAGATCTTCGCAGCTGAGGACTGTTTATAAATCAGCCCCAAATTCCCACCAGCGGACTTGTTTTTCACATCTCAACTTTGTTCCAAACAGACACAGTATGGTGTAAATCTGGCAACCCTACCAGTGCACTCTGCACTCAGTATCACTCTGTAATGCACTATATCTGCAGTGTTGGTTGTAGAAATGTGAACACAGATCAGATTTATTGTTTTGTTTGTAGGCTGCTCGCTCTCACATGTGTGTGTTATGTACATGACCTAATGGTCTTATAATAAAGTGTAGCTGAGAGATTGTGGAGTGCAGAAAGATGCCCCTGCTCCTGTAAATGTGCTGATGTGGTGTCCTGTCCTTTGATTTCTGTGTGTGAGAGAAACACACTGACATTTGTTACATGTTCAACTTTAGCTGTATTATGGCTGTGTTTGTGTGTTTGAGATCAGTGTTCTGATATTTCATCGTTTCTCTTCCAGGCTGTGTGTATGTAATCTGACAGGGGAAAGCTGTAGAGTTCTGTCCTCAGTTCTCAGCTCAAACTCCTCCAGTCTGAGAGAACTGGACCTGAGTAACAATAAACTGCCAGATTCAGGAGTGAAGCTGCTCTCTGCTGGACTGGAGCATCCACACTGTACACTGGAGATACTGAGGTACACACACACGTTTAAAGTAGATGGGAGGCTTGATTAGTGGTTTATAATTTTTAGTGGTTTAAGTCGGTAATGCTCGACTGGGTTCACTGACAGCTTACACTCAGTGGAGCGTAAGCTGGTGGATTATGAAGATTTGAACAGGAGATGTAACATCTGTATTATTGGGCTGAGAGAGGGTAACGGGGGCGCCAATGCTATCCAGATTCTCTCACGATCCATACCCCAATGCTTCTCCTCTCTGCACACCAGATCTACAGCAACACAGTAACTAAATGAGGGGAAGATCACACTCTCATTTTCAGTGTTCTTTGTTATTCAACCTGCCAAGCCATTCTTCAGGTTAATAAGAAAGAGCCTCCTCACTAATGGATGAACAGTCTGCTTCACCCCCGACTACAGTATCTACATGGTGAAGCAATGCCTGGGCTTCTCCCAGGCCATGTCCACAGCACGAGCTAAAAGTGTTGAGTTTTACCTACTCTATCCTGCCACACTGAAGATCTCAGATGGCCCAGGATTTCCTTAACTCAGCAGCAGCAGCACAGAGAAGAGCCGCTTCACCATCAACCACCGAGCTGGCCGTGGATGGCTACGCTAACATGCTTCTGGTGTGGAGCTGCAGCCTTTTCTGAGCTTTGTTTCTAAAAAAAAAAAAAATCAAGAGTCAGAGCCTAGTGCACATTACTGAGCTTGGTTGTCCTTGACATCACCACCACTCAGTGAAACAAAGACTGTCCACTATAATACACAAGGATACATCACAAGACCTGCATTTGTAAATAGTCTTGCTGTACTTCTTTCTTCGAAGGCAGAGTACACAGTATTTTCTCAAGCTGAGACTTTGTCTCTCTTGGCAGAGGTTGATGTGTGCACAGTTGTTACTGTAGAGCATGGCCTCTTCTCTGCCACCTGCGACACTTCACTGATAGCTGAAGCCTCCCCTGGCTCAGGCGCTCTGAACTTGTGGCTTCATCACTCCCAAAATCCGCAATTCTAGATCTTGTGGCTAGCAATCTTTCAGGTTCTGGCCAGGTTCTGGTGAGGCTGGTAGTATGCCCTGCATGTCACTAAGAGCTGCTTCCTGAGGGGCTTCACATGAAAGAGCCAATCATAACCAGTGGTCATTTCTGCTCATCATCTTTGATGCTGCTCATGTGCAGGTTCCAGAATATTGCCTCAAATCTGTAGGCTGCCATGTCTGAGGTTGGGAATGGAAAATTATGGAGCTTAGATTTTCTCCACAAATCTCAAACTCTTCATGGCTTCATTAGCTTTTAATAGGCCACAGTAAATGACTAGGCCCAGAAATTTGGACATCATCAGGCTAGTTAAAGTTGTCTACATGCCCTTCTTCTGCTTGTACTCTGCATACAGGATTGTGTTGTTGCAGAGACTTGTTGCAGAGACTGTGGCTTTATCAAAAAATAACTGGGACAGCTCAAGAGAAGTGTGCTGCTGGCGGCTATCAAGCTGTACCCCAGTAGTGTGGGTAGGAGAAAAGTGATGTTGTATAGGAGGCACATCATCCTCGTTAATACTGTGCCACCTGTCCTGTTCAGGTTGTGTTGCAGGCAGAGGAGCACAGGCTCTCCTAATGGCTCAAATAGGTGACACATAAGTGCTGCCTCTTCTTGGGGTTCTCTGGGGGAGGGGTGTGCAGTGCCATGCCACGTGTGAGAAGAAATGCAGTGCCAAGCCATATGTGAAAAAAATGCACTGCCATGAGATGTGTGGAAAAAAATGCAGTGCGGTGCGACATGTGAAAAATTATATTTCCATACTACCTGCAAAAAACATACAAGCAAAAACTGAAAACAGAAAGCAACATAGCTCCACCTGAACACTGTCCAATTCGCCATCGCTATAAGACACTAATAAATCATGTGCTAAGCGAAAAGCAAGTGAACAACTCTCAGAGCATGCAAATGCTGCACGGACCAAAACATGCCAAAACTGAACTTTTGCAGGAGAACAACCAGACCTGAACAGCCATCAAGGTTGCTTTCACCACAAACCCAGCTGGTGCTACAAGTTGTTTGGCCTGTAGCTGCTGACTGACAGCATATTGACAGCTCCAGACTGATAGGTGCGAGCGTAAAAGTGGGGGATCAGGAGATTACGCAGCTAAAAGTTTCTACAATTGGTCTGTGTGTCAATCAAGTAAGACTGACCTATTAAAATTTATACCAGAGTTTTTTCAGCATAGTCAAGGTAGATAGCACTATTTTTCAATGTATGGCTAATTACTAAAATCCAGAGGGGTGGGATATCAAAACACTTAATGCATTTTGAAGGCTTTTTTTTTTATTCAATAACACTGATGGCCTATATACAGATGGAAATCTGCACGGTTTATAAAACCCAGAACAAACTGGATTCTTTGTAGGTAATGTAAGGAAATTAACATTTATAAAAGTCTCCTACTGGGTTTAAATGTAATCATTTTATTGTGGCAGTTGAATAAGGTGTTTTACAGTCAATAAAGCTTTAGTTGTGCTGTGCGTTTTATCTCTGTACCAAAGTGATTGTGGAGAGGCATGAATTATTTGCCCAGCAGGGGGCTCACACCCCTCGCATTTCCCATCGCCCTGCCCAACAGCTGCTAAACACAGATTCACGACACTTCACATAGAGAAACCCAGCAGTGTCCTGACTAATCGTATAACAGACTTGCAGCGATAAAGTAATTCATTTGTTTATACTGATTGAAAATGTCCGATAAGTCGATTTCCATTCCACCGGCAGAATGGAACGCCAGTGTACTGTTAAATATTAATCATTGGCGTAAGGCAATCAATGCCCTGGAAAGTCTCCTATAAAATCTGTATCACTTGTATCTCTTTATTTTTCAAACAGTAGACTCACCGCCATCGGTGCCGGTGACCTACAGGGCACCCGTGGAAATTGGGCTACTGTTGGTCGAAGAAGTAGAGGAGGGAGGAGAGTGAGTAGACAGAGAGAGAAGAGGAAAAGTAAGAGTGCAGGACTGAGAATAGGAACTCTGAATGTTGGTACTATGACAGGGAAAGGTAGAGAGCTGGCTGATATGATGGAGAGAAGGAAGGTGGATATACTGTGTGTACAGGAGACCAGGTGGAAGGGTAGCAAGGCTCGTAGTATAGGAGCAGGATTCAAACTGTTTTATTATGGTGTGGATAGTAAGAGAAATGGGGTAGGTGTGGTCCTGAAGGAGGAGTTTGGGAGGAATGTTCTGGAGGTGAAGAGAGTGTCAGACAGGGTGATGAGTCTGAAGTTAGAGATTGAAGGGGTGATGTTGAATGTTGTTAGAGTTGTGCCCCACAGGTAGGTTGTGAGCTAGAGGAGAAAGAGAGATTCTGGAGTGATTTAGATGAGGTGATAGAGAATATTCCCATGGGTGAGAGAGTAGTGATAGGAGCAGATTTTAATGGACATGTTGGTGAGGAGAACACAGGTGATGAGTAGGTGATGAGCAAGTTTGGAGTTAAGGAAAGGAACCTTGAAGGACAGATGGTAGTGGACTTTGCTAAGAGGATGGACATAGCTGTGGTTAACACTTATTTTCAGAAGAGGGTGGAGCATAGAGTGACTTACAAGAGTGGAGGTAGGAGCACACAGGTAGACTACATCCTATGTAGAAGAGGCAATCTGAAAGAGATTAGTGACTGTAAAGTGGTAGTGGGAGAGAGTGTAGCCAGACAGCATAGGATGGTGGTGTGTAGGATGACTTTGATGGTCTGTAAGAAGAAGAGGTCAAAGATTGAGATAGAGAAGAAAACCAAGTGGTGGAAGCTGAAAAAGGAGGAATGTTGTGAGGACTTTAGACAGAAGTTGAGGCGGGCTCTGGGTGGTCAGGTAGTGCTACCAGATGACTGGGAAACTACAGCAGAAGTGATCAGGGTGACAGGAAGAAAGGTGCTGGGTGTGTCATCTGGAAGGAGGATAGAAGATAAGGACACAAGAGAAGGACAGAAGGACTTATACAGGTTAGCTAAGCAGAGGGATCGAGATGGGAGGGATGTGCAGCAAGTTAGGGTTATTAAGGATACAGATGGAAGGGTGCTCACAAGTGAGGAGAGTGTACAGAGGAGATGGAAGGAGTACTTTGAAGAGCTGAAGAATGAGGAAAATGAGAGGGAAAAAAGAGTAGAAGAGGTGACCTCTGTGGAACAGAAAGTAGATAAGATTAGAAAGGATGAAGTCAGGAAGGCTTTGAAGAGGATGAAGAGTGGAAAGGCAGTTGGTCCTGACGACATCCCGGTGGAGGTCTGGAAGTGTCTAGGAGAGGCAGCAGTGGAATTTTTAACTAGTTTGTTTAACAGGGTTTTAGAGAGTGAGAAGATGCCTGAGGAATGGAGAAGTAGTGTATTAGTGCCGATCTTTAAGAATAAGGGTGACGTGCAGAGTTGCAGCAACTATAGGGGGATAAAGTTGATGAGCCATACAATGAAGCTATGGGAAAGAGCAGTGGAAGCTAGGTTAAGGAAGGTAGTGGAGATTTGTGAGCAGCAGTATGGCTTCATGCCCAGAAAGAGCACAACAGATGCAATTTGTGCTCTGAGAATTTTGATGGAGAAGTATAGGGATGGTCAGAGGGAGTTGCACTGTGTGTTTGTAGACTTGGAGAAAGCGTATGACAGGGTGCGAAGAGAGGAGCTGTGGTACTGTATGAGGAAGTCAGGAGTAGCAGAGAAGTATGTCAGAGTGGTGCAGGACATGTATGACAGGAGCAGGACAGTGGTGAGGTGTTCTGTAGGTCAGACAGAGGAGTTCAAAGTGGAGGTGGGACTGCATCAGGGATCGGCTCTGAGCCCCTTCCTGTTTGCTATGGTGATGGAGCAGCTGTCAGAGGAGGTCAGACAGGAGTCTCCTTACACAATGATGTTTGCAGATGACATTGTGATCTGTAGTGAGAGCAGGGAGCAGGTGGAGGAAAACCTGGAGAGGTGGAGGTTTGCGCTGGAGAGAAGAGGAATGAAAGTCAGTTGTAGTAAGACTGAGTACGTGTGTGTGAATGAAAGGGAGGGAAGTGGAACAGTAAGATTACAGGGTGAAGAGGTGAAGAAGGTACAGGATTTTAAGTACTTGGGGTCAACAGTCCAGAGTAATGGAGAGTGTGGGAAAGAGGTAAAGAATTGAGTGCAGGCAGGTTGGAATGGGTGGAGAAAGGTGTCGGGAGTTCTGTGTGATAGGAAAATATCAGCGAGAATCAAGGGGAAGGTGTACAAGACAGTGGTGAGACCGGCCATGCTGTATGGTTCAGAGACAGTGGCACTGAGGAAGAGACAGGAGTCAGAGCTAGAGGTAGCAGAGCTGAAGATGTTGAGGTTCTCTTTGGGAGTGACAAGGTTGGACAGGATTAGGAGTACATCAGAGGGACAGCTCATGTTGGACGT
Organism: Pangasianodon hypophthalmus; assembly: GCF_027358585.1. NCBI lineage: Eukaryota > Metazoa > Chordata > Actinopteri > Siluriformes > Pangasiidae > Pangasianodon > Pangasianodon hypophthalmus. The sequence goes on along the minus strand of NC_069728.1, from coordinate 1,137,707 downwards.
TTTGCGGACAAAGTTAGGAAGGCCAGATTAAGATGGTTTGGACATGTTCAGAGGAGGGAGAGTGAGTATATTGGTAGGAGAATGTTGGACATGGAGCTGCGAGGCAGGAGGCGAAGAGGAAGGCCAAAGAGGAGGTATGTGGAGGTAATAAATGAGGATATGAAGCTAGTGGGTGAAAGTGTTGAGAATGCAGAGGATAGGAATAGGTGGAGAGTGATGATTCGCTGTGGCGACCCCTGAAGGGAAAAGCCGAAAGAAGAAGAAGAAGATCTTTGAAGACAGAGGGCTTAGCCCTGCTAGTACACTGACATGAGCTGGCCTGCATGTTATTAACTGGTAGTGTACAGTTCTATAATTCTTTATTTTCTGTAATAAAATGCACTATATCTGCAGTGTTGGTTGTAGAAACTTGAACACAGATCAGAGTGTATTGTTTGTAGGCTGCTCGCTCTCACATGTGTGTTATGTACATGACCTAATGGTCTTATAATAAATTGTAGCTGAGAGATTGTGGAGTGCAGAAAGACGTCCCTGCTCCTGTAAATGTCCTGATGTGGTGTCCTGTCCTATGATTTCTGTGTGTGAGAGAACACATTGACATTTCTGTTACATGGTAAACTTTAGCTGTACTATGGCTGTGTTTGTGTGTTTGAGATCAGTGTTCTAATATTTCGTCATTTCTCTTCCAGGCTGTGTGGGTGTAATCTGACAGAGGAAAGCTGCAGAGTTCTGTCCTCAGTTCTCAGCTCAAACTCCTCCAGTCTGAGAGAACTGAACCTGAGTAACAATAAACTGCAGGATTCAGGAGTGAAGCTGCTCTCTGCTGGACTGGAGAATCCACACTGTACACTGGAGAAACTGAGGCACACACACACACACACACACACACACGCACGCTTAAAGTAGATGGGCAGCTTCATTAGTGGTTTATAATGTTTAGTGGTTTAAGTCTGTAATGTTCGAATGGGTTCATGCTGTGTTTCCTCTGAATAGCATACACGGTAAACAGAAAAGCTGTAAATCTTTTGTTTAAACTAAAAAACACTAACCTTACAATTCTGTCATCTGTCCTTTTATACTTTGATTAGTGAATGAATGCTAAGCTAAATGCTATCCAGGTGAAGCTAGCCATGCTAACAATGAGCATCAACTCAAAAAACTCAAAAATCAACAAGCTAGAGTTGAGATTGAAGAGCAATTCCAGTGGTCCTAGCAGACACGATGATGAAGATAAGAACAGGAGATGTAACATCTGTATTATTGGGCTGAGAGAGGGTAATGGGGGGGGGGCAATGCTATCCAGATTCTCTCACGATCCATACCCCAATGCTTCTCCTCTCTGCACACCAGGTCTACAGCAACACAGTAACCAAATGAGGGGTAAATCACACTCTGATTTTCAGTGTTAATTATACAACCCTCCAAGCCATTCTTCAAGCTAATAAGAAAGAGCCTCTTTGCTAATGGAAGAACAGTCTACTTCACCCCCGACTACAGTACCTACATGGTGAGGTGATGCCTGGGCTTCTCCCAGGCCATGTCCACGGCACGAGCTAAAAGTGTTGAGTTTTACCTACTCTATCCTACCACACTGAAAATCACAGATGGCCCACTTTCACGGAGGATTTCCTGAGCTCAGCAGCAGCAGCACAGAGAAGAGCCGCTTTACCATCAACCACCAAGCTGGACGTGGATGGCTAGGCTAACAATGCTTCTGGTGTGGAGCTGCAGCCTTTTCTGAGCTTTGTTTCTACTGGACTTGTTTAAGCTAGCCAGGCTAATGGTGCTACAGAAACTGATAAATGTTTCAGTTTCATACTTCATATTGCAGTAAATTAGCTTTTCTTTTTTTTACCTTTTCTACTGGCCTCTGGAGGATGATAGACACCAGTTTCACCGTCCTCCTAGCTGTCTGAGCTGGGTTAGATCAGGCTGGCTAGGCTAATTGCTAGCTTCGGCCTGGTAGGATAAGGATGTTAGCGTTGTGATGTTATAAACGTCCCCTGATAGCACACAGACCAGGCTGGCTCTAGCTCACTGGGGCAAATGTGCTCAGACTGAGCCTGCTAAGGCTAGCTGGGTTAACTACTGGGGCAGTGGTAGCTCAGTGGTTAAGACGGTGGGCTACTGATCGGAAGCTCATGAGTTCAATCCACAGCGCTGCCGCTGCTGGGCCCTTGAACAAGGCCCTCAACTGGTCAGCTGTATAAATGAGATAAATGTAAGTCGCTCTGGATAAGGGTGTCTGCCAAATGCCATAAATGTGAACTATATGGTGGAGAACTGATTACCTCCTTTTTTTTCTTTTTCAAATGTTAAAGGTTAAGTTATTGGTTAGTTTAAACGGTTGAACTGGAACCTTCCTGGTTGCTCCATATTCATACAGGGTCACAGTCCATTCTGGCTTCTTAAGTTCACATTTTTGTAATTTCTTTTGGTTGTGGCTTTTTTTTTGTGTCCCCCTCATGTTCTGACTTGTCTTTCATGTTATCTTTATGTATGTGTTGTCTAGTAAGTAGCTTGAAAGCCAGAGTTTGAGAGTGGGACTCTCATCTACGAAGTTGAAAACGGGCATCAAAATAACACGTGGCGGGTGGTTATTTTTCCAGTATTTCCCATATTGCAATATAAGTATTGGATAATGAGTCGACTTAATATTTTGGTTTGGAACTGTGGCAGATTGAATGCTTCCCACAAACGAATCAGTACTTTAAATCTACTTACTCAGAAAAAAAGATAGATATTGCTCAATTATAGGAGACGCATCCATTGAGATTGTCATCCCAATAAGTTTTATCATACGATCAAATTTTCATTTGACACAAAAACCAAAGGAGTAGCAACAATTTGCTAAGATAGAACTCAACAGCAGGAAAATTGCTCTTCTCTGCATATGCTCCAAACACATTTGACAAAACCTTCTATGATACAATTACCTAGAAAATACTAGAATTTCCTAGCTATTCCTTAATAGTCGGTGGTGAATTGAACACGTTATTGGACCCGGTGCTTGATAGTTTGAGCTTATCGAGGTTCAGAGAAAGGGAGCTCGCTACAGCTCTGCATTCCTGGGCTAGTAGCATGAACATATGACAATTTATCACAGAATTTAAGGAATTTGAGCTTCAACAACAGTTTGATGGAGGACCCTAGGATATTAAGGGATGCAGTCAAAGGCTTCATAAAGAGTAACACCATGTGTTTTTGTTCTAATCTGCATAAAGCTAAGTCTGCTAAACTACAAGCCTTGAGGAAAATTTTAAAAGACTAGACTCCTACAACCTGGCTTCCAAGAACAAGTGGCACTACAGAGAGGTATAGTTGTAGGGAATTTAGCTAAATTAAATTAAGCTGAAGTATTCTCCACCATTATATAAGAAATTTTAGCTCATTAGATGTTGACTTAGTTTGGTCTTATAATTATTATGACTTAAAGATCATTAATGTAAACAGTAACATTGATTATCTTAGGGAATTTTAAGTTTGACGAGGTGTCTTATTCACTCTGGCAAGTCATTACTATCGCGGCCGTCAACAGTAATAACTTCCCTTGAGGACAACCTTTATAGAGCACGGTACTACAGATCGGGCACCCTAGGAACTCAGATGGTGAGCAGAAAATCACAGCACAACATCACCTTGAACATAGACGAGACTTTATTATACTAAGCTACTACAGACACAGGCTAAACTGCTACACACATATCCTAACTACTACACACGACCAACACACACATATCCTAAACTACTACACACAATCAACACGCACACAGACATACACATTCATACATGTGGGAATATGACATGAGAAGAACCAGTGATCATAAACAGAGAGTTGAGTTCTGAAACATATGCATGACACTTTTACTAGACCCTGACCTGAGTGAGCCATCATTCTATATCAGCATTAGTCGATGAAAAAGGGTTTTAGGTTTACTGCACCAGCTTAAATGAAGGTGGGAGGTATCAATACTTGCTTTGCCTAGGTGGTGAGTGGAAGGAGTTGGTGTTGGTCAGCAGGTCCTAGTTAGAGGAGTTATTGATCGTCACCGGAGAGAGAGGATGGAGTCTGAGCGGCTGGGAGAAAGGTTGATTCAGGCGAAGTTCGAGGTTGCCAGTCTTGGGACCTTCTGAGGCAGGTTCTCTTGCTGTTCCAGCTCTGTTCGGGTTCCAGCTTCAGCTCCAGCTCCGGCTCGGTTCTTTTCTTGGTCGAGGCGTTCTGTGTTTCTGTGTTTCTCTGTGTGTTTTACTTGCTTGGGCATGCGGTTTTTATGTTAGTTTAGATGAGCCGGCCTCTTGAGGTCTTCAACCAACCGCAGGCCGGTTTGGAGATGATTGGAGAGTGTCTTGGCTGGCCCTCCAGCTAATTTGCAAGTGACTCCTCCCGGGTTACCCCCTTCTCAATGTCCATGTAATGTGGTCTTATTTACCTTTAATGTTTATAATAAATGTATGATATGAGGTACTGAGAATTGCAAATCATCAACAGCTTCAGACAAGCATGCAGATACCACACATGACATACATTAGCCATGGCCATTAGCTACTGGGTATAATGGCGTGTTTACAGAAAGAAACAGACTTAATATTATACAATTCCATTAATAGTGGGGTTGTAATATAATGCTGGTTTGAACACGTGATTTGGAGGTAGCACTGGACTTCCCACCATGTGAGAAGTCGCCGTGGCTGAAGTGTAAGTTAACTCTTGCCCTCTGGTTTAATACAGATTGTGGGAATGCATGTTCCCCATACAGATTTAACACAAACTCAATGACTATATTGAAATAAAGTAAGGCAGATACAGAGAAAGAAAAGTGCATTCTTAAAAAGTGGAGGAGTCTTAGGCCTGGAGTCCTTTTGCTGATTCAGTTGGGAACAAAAGGTCACTTGAAGCTCTGTAGGGTGTAGTGTGGTGTGGAGTGTGATAAATCTCAGCCAGTTCCCTAATCCAAACAAAAGGCATCTGTTAAGGGTGGTCAGTTCGAGGTCAGCTCCACGAAGGGGTAATTTACACCCTTTTTTTTGGGGTTTTCTGCATTCCGATGACCGTTATCATCCCTTAATGTTTAACGACCTGTCGTTTAGCCTAGACAGGCTGGAGCCATCTTTGGTCTGTTGGGTGTAAAGGAATGTCTTTGTCCTCTGTGTGGTTGTAGAGACAGCTAGTTTCCTTAATTTGATAGTCTCGATTCCTACATAGTCAAAAAAATAATAATAATGATATTCTAAAACAACATTCAGGGTTTCAGATTCATAGGACTAGACAGTGCTACTACAATATTTCCAAGGTGCCAGGCCTAGTCATCTCTTAAGAATTAGAACTAGTGAGCAGATTGCAGACATTCCTGCCATTAAGACTCCAAATGGGAATATTACCACTGATCCTAAAGAGATAAATGATAGGTTCCAATCTTATTATTCCAGCTTATACAAATCAGAAATATTGTTATAGTGTTAGTTAATTAAATATAAGTTGAGTTACAGTTATTTTATATGTACTAATAATGAATTCTGTATTGTCCAGTTAGATACTGTTACGTCATTACATGGGGACTAGTTCACTGTTTGTTTATGTTTAGCGTCAGTATGCTCGCAGGCTCCGGTGCGGATGGTTGTAGTGAAACCCATTAGCACTGGGCAAGAGCATAAACCCTGCTGTTGTAAAGTTATGCTTTACTAAGTAAAGTTTTGCAACGGATTATCTTTGTTGTGTGCTTCTCTTCACGCCTCCACGGACACTGATAAACTAACGTTACAGACAAGAGCACAACAAGGTGTCAGAAGTTGAGCGCGATAGAAAATCATCAGCGAATTGTGAGTGTTATGAACTGCTGGGACATCCGTTGTGATTCTATGGACATTACAATCTGCAAAACGCCATTGTGAAGTAATATTAAAGACTGATTGACAAGTTTATTCGTCGCATTAACCGTTCTTTCATGGATATAAAAGCAGCACGGAATTCCCCTCCCCCTCAGCAGAGAGGTGTAGCGCTGGAAATCTGCCAAAACAAGTGCTGCATTTGGCTGCCTGTCAAGTTTCACAGGCACTATGAAACAGCTTTGAAATGTTACATTTCAATTCACAGAGCAGAATATACTTCCATATTAATAAATAAATATTATAAATAAAACATTAACTCAACGAAAATTAAGAGTTGGTAGAGTTACAGATGGACCTAAAGCTAAACTTATGATGGTAAGGATGACTGGGACATTTTTATCATTCCTTTTGAGCGCAGAGCTGTAATTTACAGATGGAGTGCAGTAGAGAGAGTGTATAAACTGCATGAATGTCTAAGGGGTGCTGCTATTAGATATTTGTGCTCATTACCTGAACACATACGTGAAGATTACTTTCTGCTCAAAGAACAGCCGGCTTTCCGATTTGGCCAAAAAAGAGCCTCCCACCACAGCACAGAGGAGACTTGGGGAACTGCGCCAGTCTAAAAAAACTGTTTCAGAGTTCGCTGAGGAGGTTCACAGGCTAGTCATTTTGGCTTATCCTGGAGTTGACATTGAGCTCAGGGAGCAAATTGCTGCTGATGCTTTTCTCAAAGGGCTGCGCAACCAGAAAGTGGCATACGAAGCTGTGAACCGTGACCCTGTATCACTAGATGAGGCACAGCGGCTGGTTTCATCCTACAAACACAACTTCAAAGCGACACTTGGGCAAGAGTGTCCCCCAACAGAGGGGGAGGACACGTCGAGTATCCTGGGTTGATCTAGACATGGACTCTGATGAGGAGCCACAGGCCTTGCAGTCACGAAGAGTGCAGTCACAGGGCTACGTTACCCACCACCAGTTACAAGCACTCATGGATAAAGTTGATAAGCTCCAACTAGCCACAGACCATCTTCTTCTTCCCTCTTCTGTTGCTCTCCCTTCAACGGTAAGACCCACCTACCAGACAAATTCCAGTATGGCAGTCCAGTCAGAATAGGGGCAAGCAGCTCAGACTTCTTTCAAGTCAAACAGATGTAGACAGCAGAATAACAGCCCCACCAGAGCTGCTAGTGGGCCATGTTTTCAGTGTGGGGAGGAGGGGCATTACAAAAGAAATTGCTCACGGTCCCTCAGTCCATCTACAAGTCCCCCTGCAATTACTGTGACCAAAATGGAGCCCCCAAGTTAAAATCGCTCCGAGCATGCAGAGCAGAGTCCATCCATTGTACATGTAAGCAGAGCTGAGAGTCGAGGGCCCAGTTTAATGATCTTGCTGACAGTTGGTGGCATACCAGTTAATGCAGTTATAGACACGGGTGCTGAGGCCGCAATCATGTCTGAAGAGACATACAGCAAATTACCTGTTAAATCTCCTGCAGGACTGAAAAAGGCGTGTCTCTGAAATGCAGGAATGGGAAGGGAGATGTCAGCAACAGGCGGAGTAAAAGTGGAATTCAGAATTGGCACAAAAGTGTTGGAGTGGACAGTTTGTGATTCGTGATGCCCTGCTCCTGGGTTTAGATTTCTTAAAAGCTGCTGATTTCACCATTCATGCCTCTGGCAAAGTTTTCATGGCCTCAGAACTCATCCCAGCCTATATATCTGAAGGCAAGGGGCCAGACTACACCATTTCGAGGGTGATGTTAGAGAGTGATTTCACTGTGCCTCCAGAGTGTGAATGTTTAGTTTGGGGTGTGGTAGACAACCCAAAACCAGAACTCCCTGCTGTTCTAGAGCCTGTTAGCCTGGCTGATGGAGTGTCTTCAGGCAGTATCATGATTAACATGGAACAGAGGATTCTGATCAGGTTATGCAACATCACAGCTTCCAGTAGACCCTTATCAAGTGGAGTCTGTTTGGGGGTGCTCATCGAAGTATATCCTGATGCTCAAGAGGAGGGAGAGAGAGCCTGTACAGTTCCAGTCGAGGCTCAGTTTTATGCAAAAGGTGTGGACTCAGTGCCACAAGACCCTAACAGTGATCCTCTGGATGAGCACCATGTAAGAAGGGTGTCGTCACTAAATGCTCTTGACCTTCCAGAGCACCTCAGACAGTTGTTCACTTCTGCAAGCGAAATGCTCACGGAACATCAGAAAGAGATGTTAATAGCTCTACTGAGTGAACACCAAGAACTTTTTGCAGCAACTGATGATGATCTGGGGAAGTTCTCTGCTCTGCAGTACAGCATTGATACAGAAATGGCTAAGCCTGTTCGACAGCCAGTACGACGTACACCTTTAGGGTTCTGGAATGAGGAGGAAACACATCTAAAAAAATGCTTGAAGCGGGTATTGTGGTCCCCTCAAGCTCTGAATGGACATCTCCTTTTGTCCTCGTAAGGAAGAAAGATGGCGGGGTCCGCTGGTGCGTAGATTATCTCCAGCTTAATGATTTTACCATTAAGGATGCGTATCCCCTTCCAAAAATAGAGGAATGTCTGGATGTGCTGGGTGGCGCGAAGACATTCTCGACACTTGACCTTCATTCAGGATACTGGCAGATTGAAATGAATAAAAAAGACAGATCCAAGACTGCTTTTGTGACAAGGTATGGATTATATGAGTACTGCAGAATGCCATTCAGGTTGTGTAATGCCCCCAGCACATTCCAGAGGGCCATGGAGTTGGTTCTATGAGGGTTGCAGTGGGACACTTTGCTGATATACCTGGATGATATAATCATCTTTGGTGAAGATGTGGAGCAGTGTATTGAATGCCTTGCAGAGGTTTTTCATAGGTTGCAGAATTATGGACTCAAGCTAAAGCCCTCAAAATGCCAGTTGCTAAAGGACAAAGTTCTGTTTCTGGGTCACATTGTGAGCGGCGAAGGAATTAAGACCAATCTTTCCCTCATTAATGACGTTAGGGGCTGGAAGACCCCAATCAGTGTCCAAGAACTCCAGTCTTTCCTGGGTGTTTGCAATTATTAAAGGAGATTTGTTGCCAGATTTGCTGAAATAACTGCACCCTTGACAATGCTACTCAAAAAGGGGACTTCTCCTGGGAAGGGGATCAGCAAAAGGCTTTCAAACATCTTAAAAGGAGTCTCACGACTGCACCCATCTTGGTGTTCCCAATTACATCAGGACAGTTTGTCTTGGACACTGATGCATCCAACCAGAGCATTGGAGCAGTGCTCTCACAGTTACAGTGGGAAGAGAGGGTTATCTCATTTGCCAGCTGTCTCCTCACACCAGCACACCAGCGGTACTGTGACACACATAAAGAACTCCTAGCTGTTGTTAGATTTACAAGACAGTTCCGCCACTATTTGCTGGGGTCTAACTTCATACTGAGGACAGATCACAGCAGTCTAATGTGGCTTTACAGGTTTAAGAGACCAGAAGGCCAATTTGCTAGGTGGCTGGAAGAACTTAGCCAGTACAACTTTGTCATCGAGCATAGGGCGGGCACACACCATGCCAACGCTGATGCACTGTCCCGAAGGGCACTGGATGAGGGACCTTGTGACTGTTATCAAGCAGAAAAAGTGCTGGATAGCTTGCTGTGCAAGGGCTGTCCTTTCTGTTGAAAGCTGCACCATCAATGGGCCAGATTCGAGGAAGATGTCAATGATGTTATCCCCTTGGCGGTAAGACGCACACACTCTGTTAATGTCTATACTGTCAGAATGAGAGTATTTGCACTAACACCTCCAGTCATGTGAATGAAGTAGGTGCTGACAACCCTTCCACAAACTGGCTGCAACCACTGGGCCTCAAAACTCTCAAGGAAGAACAGTTAACTGACCCAGACCTTTCAATTCTCCATAAATGGATGTCTGGTGGTTCTTTGCTTGCTAAGGAAGAAATCATGATACTGAGCCCAGCAGTTCGCAGGTACTGGCTGTGTTGGTCTCAAGTGGAGATGAAAGATGGGATCCTCTACTACCGTTGGGATAATGTCACTGGAGGTATGTCACCTCTGCGCTTACTTGTTCCTGCTTACCTGAAGAATGAGGTTCTCCAAGCCTGTCATAATCCAGCACAAGCAGGTCATGCAGGGGAGGAAAAGACACTCATGCGCCTCTGCAGTCATTACCACTGGTACAATATGGGAAATGATGTATGCTGTTTTGTCAAGAAGTGCCCACAGTGTAGTTCCTGTATGATCACCAGTCCAATGGGAAGGGCCAAGCTCCAGAACTACCAGGCCGGAGCACCTATGGACCGACTCCATCTTGATGTCCTAGGACCATTTCCAGAATCTAAGACAGGCAACCGTTACATTCTCGTCATAATCAATCAGTTTACCTGCTGGTTAGAGGCATTTCCTATTCCCGAGCAAGGAGCTGAGACAACTGCAAAGAGCTTGTTTGACTTTGTTTCTCACTTTGGAGTTCCCCTTGAAATTCACACTGACCAGGGACGGAACTTTAAGAGCTCACTGTTCAATGACATTTGTCACCTGTTACAAGTCACCAAGACCCGGACCACACCATACCATCCACCTTCAAACGGGCAAGTGTAAAAATTCAATAGAACGTTATTGCAGATGATACAGTGTTACGTGGATTGAAGTCAGAGGAATTGGGATGAACATCTTCCCCTACTCACTACGGCGTACAGGAGCTCTGTGCATTCAGTGACAGGTTTCACACCAAATCAGCTGATGCTGGGGTGAGAAGTTTTCCAGCCACATAACATCTGGCTAAGGACAACTGAAGTTGCCAGGGAAGCTAGAGAAACACCTGAGTTTGTTTATGAACTACAAGCTAACCTGCAGCGTGCTCATCAAGTAGCACATCAGAACTTACAGTCTGCTCAGATTTGCCAGAAGAAGGTCTATGACTTACGAACCAGGGAGAAGTCCTCTCTCTTGTTTTAGTGAGGTTCAGTAGCAGGAAAAAGGGGTACAGTCCAAAACTTCAAGCTCCATCGCAGGGGCCATTCATTGTCACAGAATGCCTTGGACCAGTGCTCTACCGAGTGAAAGACAGACGAAGTGAGAGAGTACTGCATCATGATCGTTTACAACCCTATGTAAGTGATCACATCCCTACCTGGATGCAGCAGCTGTGACGGAAATACACTGACACTGAGGAAAGCTCGTTGGTTCCAAAAACAGCCCAGGAACTTAAATCCTTCACCCTCCGACAACTCTTTGTCAAAAGAGCCTCAGACCCTTCTCACAATGGATTCTAACAGTGATCCAGATCCCTGTGGAAAAGAGGGGACAAAGACAAAAAGGGGGTGACTTGTTTGGGCCCCAAGTCGTTATATGGAATAAAAATAAAAATAAAAAAAGAGAAGAAAAGTTAACTATTCACCCTCAGTAGTGCAGAAGGGACTCTGCCAAGCTAAAAAAAAAAAAGAAAGGGGGTGGTGTTATAGGACTAGTTCACTGTTGGTTTATGTTTAGCGTCAGTATGCTCGCAGGCTCTGGTGTGGATGGTTGTAGTCAAACCCATCAGCACTGGGCAAGAGCATAAACCCCGCTGTTGTAAAGTTATGCTTTACTAAGTAAAGTTCCTGCAACGGATTATCTTTGTTGTGTGCTTCTCTTCATGCCTCCATGGACACTGATAAACTAACGTTACAGACGAGAGCACAACAATAGTACTAGATCAGGATAGATGTGACAATATTGTAAGCAAGTAAAACCTCCCTCAGCTCTCTAGCTTGGACTCAAGGGATTTGGATAACCCTGTTCCCTTGGAGGAATTGAAAGAGTCTGCCCTCAATATGCAAAGAGGTAAATCACATGGAATCCTCTGGAATTTTATGTCACCTTCTGGGATCAAATAGGTGTCAATTCTTCATGAACTCCAGTGAAAAGGTTGTTTTTAAGAGGCATTAATAAAGCCCTAATTTCCTTAATCTTGAAAAAGTTCCAGTTCATCGTGCCAGTGACTGACCTCTCAGTCTTCTGAATTCTGTCCTTAAAATTTACACCAAACTACTCACCCGTCACCTTCAGCACCATATGGCAACATTAGAAAACTGTGATCAGACAGGTTTTATTAAATCTAGACAATGTCTTCTTCACATAATGAATGCTGCAGCACATATTAATGCTCCTGTAGCAGCACTCGGTGCTATGAAAGGTTTCAGCAGGTTGGAATGGTTATTCTTATGGTGAGTCCTTCAGGAAAGTTTTAACTGCTCAAAATCTTTTACCATAAAATGAACCTGCCATAGCACCATTTATTCCAGCCACTATTCCCATTGTTCCACACTTCAAGTACTTAATTTATTTTTTTTAATTTTCCCCTCTCTCAGTCAGATTACTAAAATTAATTACTCCTTAGCTTTTACCAAGGTGCAGGACTCTCTAGATAGATGAACTAGCCTCCCCCATTTCTCCTCAGTTTCCATCATAAAAATGAACATTCTTCCCAGAACAAATTTCATTAGCTCCGTGGTCCCTCTCCATTCCCCACCCCACTTCTGGAAAAAATTACATTCTGTTATGTCTAAATTCAAATGGAAAAACAAACATCCCCATCTTCAACACTCCACTCTGCAGAAGCAATGGACTCTGTCCTTTATAGATGTACTCTACATGGACCTCTCAACAGCTTGAATTAATGATGTTAATGAGGTTAACATTAATCACCGGCGTAAGGCAATCAGTGCCCTAGAAAGTCTCCTATAAAACTTTTAACACTTGTAGCTCTTCATTTTCTAAACAGTATGTGCCTGTGTGTGTCTGTGTGTTCATACAAGTAGTATTTTTCCTGTTTTAATGTGGTCGCATTTCTGAAGGTCCCTGGAGGACTAGTGTCACTGGGGTTGCGTGCAACAATGCACTCTCAGTGCCGGTCCCAAGCCCAGATAAAATTGGGGAGGGTTGGGACGGGAAGGGTATCCGGCATAAAAACAATCCTTTTTTTGTTTTCATTTGTTTAGTTTCATTTCTATCTGTGAAAGACAGAGGGCTTAACCCTGCTAGTACGCTGACACAAGCTGCCCTGCATGTTATAAACTGGTAGTGTACAGTTCTATAATTCTGTAGTTTACTGTAATAAAATGCACTATATCTGCAGTGTTGGTTGTAGAAACTTGAACGTGTGTTTGAGATCAGTGTTCTGATTTTTCATTATTTCTCTTCCAGGCTGTGTGAGTGTAATCTGACAGAGGAAAGCTGTAGAGTTCTGTCCTCAGTTCTCAGCTCAAACTCCTCCAGTCTGAGAGAACTGAACCTGAGTAACAATAAACTACAGGATTCGGGAGTGAAGCTGCTCTCTGCTGGACTGGAGAATCCACACTGTAAACTGGAGATACTGAGGTATACACACACACACACACAACAAAGTATGTTAATAAATGTCGATTCCTAATAATAATGCTACACAACCTGAAAATAAAATATTAAAACCTAAAAAGTCATTAAGAAATAAAAACATGTAATCAAACAAAGTATTGAGTAGATCATTAAAATAGATAGATAAATAGTGGTTTTAAGCATATAATCAAGAGAACTAATTAAAAGGCAAGGTAAAAAATGTGTTTAAGCTGCTTTTTAAATATGTTTAGTGAAGGTGTCTGATGGATATACGCTGGGAGTGAGTTCCACATCCTGGGAGCAGCGACATTAAAAGCAGTTTCACCAAGCTTGTTCTTATTAAAATTCACCTTAAGGAAGCCAGCAGTTGTTGATGTTAAAAAAATGATTTGGGGTGAAATCCATCAGACATTCTGCTAAATACACAGGTGCAATGCCAATAAGAGTTTTAAAACTAATGGAGGACTTTAAAATCAATTCTGGATGTCACAGGTAACCAGTGCAGTTCCCACACAATAGGAGTAATATGGTCTTTCTTTAGTTTGTGTTAGAAGCCTAACAGCTGCTTTTTGTACTAACTGTAATGGATAAATAGTAGATAATAGTAGTTAAATAGAGTGAATGCACAGATGAGTTTTTCCTGCATCTTCTTTAGATAAAAAATGGAAGAACGTTTGTAATGTTCCTCAAATGATTAAATGCGACTTTAGAGATATTATTGATGTGAGGAACAAAGATGAGATCAGAGTCAACTATTACACCCAGATTTCTGATCTGTAACCAGCTCATTTTTCAAAAAGTATTCTCTTTTCTGTTTATCTCCTACAATTAATGTCTCCAATTTATCCTGGTTTAACTGCAGAAAGTTCTGTAACCCACAGTCAGATATTTCATTCAAGCATGTAATCAACTTGTTAATTGGCTCTTGATTACTCAGTGACACTGATATATAAAGTTGTGTGTCATCTGCTTAACTATGAAAACTGATTTCATGCTTTTGAATGAGTCTACCAAGAGGTAACATGTAGAAGGAGAAAAGCAAGGGTCCTAAAATAGATCCTTATGGAACTCCAAATGAAATATCATATTGCCTTGAGAGACCTACCCAATGTTCAAGTCTGTGTAGAAGAATATCATGGTCTACAGTATCGAAAGCTGCACTCAGGTTTAAACTTGGACATGCACAGGAATGGCACAAGGTTGTTGTGTTGGTTAAATTAGTGCTGGCTCTAAAGTGTTGAACAGCATTTAAAGAAGATGTCGTGACAAACAGAAGTGATTTATAAACCAGCTTTCATCCTCCAGAAAAATCATACTGGTATCTAAATATCTAAATCTCTCTAACAGTGTGCTCTAAATGTTGTGTCAGCTGAAGCATTTGCACCGTGTCGGCTTACGGCTATACACAGACAGACCGGCCTGTCCTCCTTTATACAGACTCATTTCTTTTATCTTAACTGAATGACTTGGATTTTTTGTATTAATTTAGGAATTTGTGTTGTCTTGCTTTTTAAATTATTTGTTTCCTATTTAATATTTCTTTAATTAATGCCATTAATATGAAACGGAGTGTCACAAAAGTTTCATTAAATTGGTGTATAATTGAAAGCACTGGGTTGAGGCTCAGAATAAAGACCAGATAAAGCAGCTCTGCACATACATAAAGAGCGAGCTCTTGTGCTGCGTGGCCAAGCCCATTTAACTCTGATCCAACACCTCCTCAATCTCTTCTCTCAACATCTTGTAGATGTTCCACAACATTACATTTTTAATTTACACATTAAAGATTTCCTGTGTAAATGCTCCTACACACACAGTTTATGAATAAATTCATTTTGCTTTGTCCGTGTGCATGTTTACATGGGGTGTTATGTGATGCGTATCTGTGTGCGTGAAAGTTATAAGATTAAGGTCCAATGAACAATGAACAGCAACTGTTTTACTGTCTCTGTGAAATTCAGCTTTGTGTTAATGGTGAAATATCTACATCACTTCTCACATCAGAACAAAGTACATTTATTTCTACAGTGTGTAGATCAGTGTACATTACACACACATTTACTTTAATAACATGCCAGCACTAGTCGTACTTTACAGTGAGGTCAATAAGCCAATTTCTCTGACCTCATGGAGCTGTTACTATTTTATAGACCTGTTTCTATTGTTCTATGGGAGCAAAAATATTCCAGAAAATGTTTGTAATGGAAAGTAAATGTGTGCACAATGTACACTGATCTACACACTGAACACACTGTAATGAAGCAGTAAAGGACAGTGTGTAAATGTGTAAATGTTCTCCAGCAGAACTTTCCCCAGAGCTGCTGAACACACTGTATGAAAAACTCTCTGCTAGAAATAAAGACACGTGTTTGTTCAGAGTGGCCTCTCTGTTATTATCTTGTTTCAGAAAGTTAAATAAATCGTTTCCTATGAGCTGAGACACATGGATTTGTCCAAGAGCAGTCCAAGTTTATACACAGGCTGTTCATTTTATATTTTTATCCTGACATTAGAACCTTGTTTTCAGGTAGACAATTTATTTCCCAACTGATGGAAACACCTCATTTCACAATCAGATAAATAAATCAAACACTTCATCGTTTCTCTTCCAGGCTGTGTGAGTGTAATCTGACAGAGGAAAGCTGTAGAGTACTGTCCTCAGTTCTCAGCTCAAACTCCTCCAGTCTGAGAGAACTGGACCTGAGTGTCAATAAACTGCAGGATTCAGGAGTGAAGCTGCTCTCTGCTGGACTGGAGACTCCACACTGTACACTGGAGAAACTGAGGTACACACACACACTCACATGCACACAGGTCAGATTATCACTTTATTACATGCAGAAATGATTTTGTGTGTTTTTATGTAGCTGCAAATTTTAGAATATGATTTAAATATTTGTAAGAAACTGAAATTTGAGAATCAGATTTACTTTCTAGATTAATTCTATATTAATAAGTAATTCATTCATTCGTTTGTTTGGTTGGTTTGTTTTATTATTTTAATACATCTTTATTCAACTCCTGAACCAGACGTCCTGTGGAACTTTATGGAAAGCTTTCAATCTTCTATCTAATGTGACTGAGTAAAAAAGCTAACTGTGTTTCAAAACAACAAAGTCTTTTCCAAATCAAGAAACTATTATTTACTGTTGACAACAACAGCCACCTAATAATATTTGATAAGATAAGATTTACTTTAGCTTTTGTGTTTTACATTCTAGAAAGATCAGAAAAGTTCACTGAACACGCTATCAGAACCTGATATCACACACACACAGGGAGGGAGGGAGAGAGATTTAAAAAATTCAATAACATCCAGTTTTCATCTGTGGTAATTTTAATTTTAGTTGTAGCCCTTTTTTCTCCCTGTTGCTTCAGGTTCGTAAGTGACTTTGTTGTTTCCTAGATTATGGTAGATGAAGGAATATGATCTCTTGGACTCCTACTTGTAGCTGTATTTCAGTGTCAGTGAGGGACTACTTACTGCAAGAAGTAAATGCCTCGTTTTGCTGTTTATACTTGTGCCTGTATATAAAATACAACAAATTCAATGAATATTCACCAACCAAAATGTTTACCTGCTAAATGAAGACAAAATAAATTAAAATACCTCAACTGTATAAAATAGTCACTTTCTCATACAGTAATCCTGAATCATATTAACTTAATAACAAACCAAGCAGCCAATATGTCGTACCGGCTAACAGTTAATTATTTACTCAAGCGCGCTATCCTTAGCCCACACTCTCACTCAGACTGGCAAATTGAAAATGCATAAACAATACAAAAGCTGCAGGGCTGTGAGGTGGCTGGGGTGCGGTGTGGCCCAAACTGAAATGGCCTCTTCACTCTAAGAAGAGCAATGACTCTACTGACTGCAAAGGTACCTGGTCTTTACTTCTTTCTGGGCTTTTACGTGCTCAACGTTTCTGAAGTTAGCACCTGCATCGCTCCGTGTCGCTCCAGCGGTGCCAGAGGAACCCTGAGTGTTACCCGGTAGCTCAGAGGGCTATCTGGTTCTCCTCAGCGACTCCCAGGGGAAAACAGGCGAACAGCAACCACTAGTGTGTAGCTGTGTGAGCCAAACAACAGGCTGCAGTTCCACTAGCTAACTAGACTAGTCAGCTAGGTAATACACTGTGTGCAAACTTCATGTAGAAACAGCAGCTCCCTCCTTCTAATCAGTTCATAACTAGTAAGTTCTCATGTTTAGATTATTGTTTTAACAAGTTTTAACTTAGTCACAGTTCATTAGTTACTCACATCCTATTTTTCCCCCCTTTTTTCTTTTCCCGTTATCCTTGCTGATTAACCCCTATCCAAATAACCAATCAGAATCATGCACGTTGCTAGGCAACCCCCCTTTATCCACTCTCACAAGGTTTGTACTTTTCCACTATCTTTTTAAACAACTCAATGAAATTATATTAAAACGAATGAAACAAAAGTTTTTATCCCCACCAACTTCATGAACTAAACCTTACTTACAAACTGTGTTATGTGAACGAGTGTGTTTCCAAGTGCGTATATGAACTATATTTTTAACAAAACTGTATATGCATGAACATGTACACACTATATTTTAACGGAGTTGCATAGTGACCTGATACATTTTCATTGCTGTGTGTGTAAGATGGAGAATAAATGTACTGTATATGAAGATTTTGTGTAGTTCATGTTTTCAATGCTAAAACTTTTTACTCGGTGTGTTTATATATTATAGCTTTAGATTTAGATACTCGCTGTGTTTATATATTATAGCTTTAGATTTAGATACTCGCTGTGTTTATATATTATAGCTTTAGATTTAGATACTCGCTGTGTTTATATATTATAGCTTTAGATTTAGATACTCAGTGTGTTTTCTTTCTTGCAGGATGACTTACTGCAGTATTACAGATGAAGGTTGTGCTGCTCTGGCTTCAGCTCTGAGGTCAAACTCCTCATCACACCTGAGAGAACTGAATCTGTACTGTAATAATCCAGGAGAATCAGGAGTGAAGCTGCTCTCTGATCTACTGAAGGATCCACACTGTAACCTGAAGAAACTACAGTGAGTTACTGATTTACTGTCTCTTTACTGTACTGTATGATATTGAATAATATTCACTGTGTACTGTATAATA
Source organism: Pangasianodon hypophthalmus (assembly GCF_027358585.1). Classification (NCBI taxonomy): domain Eukaryota; kingdom Metazoa; phylum Chordata; class Actinopteri; order Siluriformes; family Pangasiidae; genus Pangasianodon; species Pangasianodon hypophthalmus. The sequence continues at coordinate 1,119,406 of NC_069728.1, read as the reverse complement.
TTGTCAGTTTTATTGTGTGTGTGTTTGTGTGTGTGTTTGTGTGTGTGTGTGTGTGTGTGTTTATGCTGAAGATGTTTGTTTACACTGATGCTCTTCTCTGTCTTTCAGTATTGAGGATCATTAACTCACCAGGACTGGCGTATGACAGGAGTCTCACCTCAAAGCTCTTTTCCAGGATAAAGCAGTTTTAGTGAAGCGTTAGAACCCGTCCCACATTTCCAGCAGTTTGGGAGCTGAATCATTCATATTCACATGTAGAAGTTCCATAACAATAACCGTGACTGATCACATCCTTTTATCCACTCAGCTACAAGTTACTTCAGGCTTTAATAACATATTTTACAATCCAAAGTCAAATCCTTCAGCATCTACACACAATGTCTGTTTCTGCTCAACATGGCTTCATTCAGTTTCATTCAACATGACAGTGAATTTTTTTTCTCCACAGATGATTGATTTATAGTTGTGATTTAATCCATTTTCCCAATTTTTTGTTAAACTTTTGTTCCTTGTTTGCTAATGTGTTTTTTAAAGGACAATTCTGGCATAAAACTAGAATTTAATATATTTGTTATGGTATGTATGCTCTGTAGTATTTTGTTGCATGGGATTGTATTGCTTACTGTCTGTGTTTTAGCAGAATTCAAGCAAAACAAAGTAATCATGTAATCATGCTAACATTATGGTAGCTAAATGTGTTGTTGCTAACTTCATTTATTTGACTCAGTTTAATTTTGAAAGATGTACAGTTACTCTCTGCTTGCCTCGTTTTGTTTTTCCTGCTGGCACAGTTCTAAAATTTAAATAAAATTATTTTGGAAAATATTCTGGACATGTATGTAACACTGTGTAACAGTAACTCAAAAATCCCTATCCGTTGAGTCATTTCTGTCATGTAATCAAGAGGCAGTTTCCCCAGTATTCAAACCGGTAAATCTCTCTACAGTGTCTGTTGCTTCATCATAAGATGTAACCATGTATTCTTCCAGGTCACTGAAAATGAAATGGACATAACTGAGATTATATTTCATGAATCTACACCAAATATCCCAAAATATTTTGCCAGTAGCGTAAGGCAGGCAAATATTAGTCTAATACTAATACTACTTGTCATTTCTATAGACATGTTGGTAGATTGTATTCAGTCTTAATTATTTGTTTTTACAACTGGAAATAACTTTAAACAACTTTTTCACCTCTCAGAGTATAATGAAGAGTATTTGTAATGAACATAGTTTTAAATATCGATGAAACTATTTCAAAAGGCTGAAAGGTATAAATAACACACTGATCTGTGTCCATGTAGTTATAGAAGTCATGTAGCAAATGCTGACGTTTTTGTCATTTTTTCCGCCTCCTCACTTCATTTAATATTTCACTGCTGCACTATTTATAATTAATCTGACATTTACATACACAAGCCTTTATGTTATAAAGTCTGATACTGCACTGCTGTGTAATTACAGAAATATTTAGAAATTTCTTAAAGTCATTATTATTTGGGTAAAATGTTCCTTAATTCTGTAAAAAGTTTAGTTTAACCATAATTACTGAATAATTCAAATTAGTTACTGAATGATATGTTTTAAAGTGAATAACTGAATAACAATCCATGGATTTTAGAGGTTCATTTCACATGTACTATAGAATAAGAGATGTTATAGTATGTGTGTGTAAATCTGTGTTATTGAGTGTGTGTGTGTGTGTGAATCTGTGAACTGTATGTAAGGATTTAATAAAAAGGCATCACGCTCATTGGTTATTTCACTGTTATGATCCGCTCACTTCAGTTCATGAGGTTTTGTTGGTCTATCAGTGTGGGTGAAAGAGAGAATGAGAAAGCCTGTGTGCCTCTGTGTATTGTTGCAGGGCTGGGGAGGAGGCCGCATCACCACTTTATGTTCTGTTTGGGGCTAAATGACTCCTTTTAAAACCCTGTACATTATAGAACTGATTGTTCCAGCCTGAGCTTACCTCAGCTCCTCTAACAACAATATTCACTTTACATAGATTGATATGTAACATGGTTTTAAACTAGCATGCTGAAATAAAATATTTACAAAAAAAAGATATATGTAAATCTGAAATGAGAAAGGGATGTTAGTTTTTGTCCCATTTCCATTTTGCCCAGAGGATGTACATAAAAATTATTCTTCCAAAAAAGGTAATCGGCCACTTTATTAGGAATATCATATTAATACCGTGTGCAACCCAAAAAAGCATTGAATTAAATTTCAGAGACAAGTTCAATACGGATCCACTCCACAGTAACAGCGTTTTACTGCTATTAACATGCTGTACACTACACTCACCGGCCACTTTATTAGGAACACCTGAACTCCTGCTCATTCACGTCATTATCCAATTAGCCAATCACGTGTCAGCAGAAAAGAGCCTAATTTAACACCACTAGGTAACCCAATTAACACTGATGAAATAATTCCAGCAGAGTCACAGCTGAATGATGGGAAAAGCCCGGGACCTGATGGCTTACAGTCAGTTTTACAAAGTGTGTATTAGTGAAAGAGCAGATTTACTAGCAGCTCTATATATAATGAAGGTCTACAAACAGCTGCTTTAAATAAATCCACGATGCTAAAGTTCTTCTACAAGAAATGAGAAGTTGAGATAAAGGTCAGTGGTGATCAGAGAAATTAAATCTGAAATTGAAACGTGGAAAGAGTCCAGTTACAAAACCAGAACATAAATAATAAAGAGCTTTTCTTTGCAGCCGCGGTTTGAAAATACACGGTGAAGCAGCACTATAAGCTGCGGCTTTAAACAGCAGTGGCTCTGGGAACGTGCACTTCCTAAACCTGGCCACACGATGGCAGTCAGGATCCATCCACAACATCCACAACAACACACAGCGCTGCACACAAAACCCTTTAGATTTATATTATTCACCAACCTGCATTCTATACTCTAGTCTTTCTGTATTATTTCTCATAATTATTATAATTATTTTCAGCAACTTGATCATTGCAACCTGTAATCAGACTAACTCCAAAGCTGTGTCCTCTAAACCCTGTGTGTAAAGCCCAGTTTCCCAGCCCTTATCTAACACATGGCAGTGTTTTATCTGCTTTCTCTACAACCCCCGCCTCAGCTCGTGCAGGCCGCTTTGCTTCATTGCAGCTGATGACTGGAATCAGGGGAGTTTGGAGCAGCTTCTGATTGAACATCCTCGGGAGTCTAATGAGGCCTCTCTATAATAGCTTTCTTACTAGTTCAACTCCAACTTCATCAGCACCCTAATAAAGCACTGCATGTTTAGTTTTGTTCAGGGTCACTATCTAAACTGAGAGTCTATTCACAAGCACTAGCACTACTACACTTCACATTCAATATTTCCTTCTCTAATGTTTACGGTTCCTAATAAAACTGCCTTATTCAATCATGAGCAACAAAAGTCATGTTCAGTCTCATCACTGCTTCAGTGGAGCTTCATATGTTCCGTACGTGGCCTCAGCTATTTCACTCGAGAATCTCCACAACTAGGGAAAAAAGTGGCCTGTACGTATGAGTAAGGGGTGTTCCTAATAAAGTGTCCTGTACGTATGAGTAAGGGGTGTTCCTAATAAAGTGTCCTGTACGTATGAGTAAGGGGTGTTCCTAATAAAGTGGCCTGTGTGTATGAGTAAGGGGTGTTCCTAATAAAGTGTCCTGTACGTATGAGTAAGGGGTGTTCCTAATAAAGTGGCCTGTACGTGTGAGTAAGGGGTGTTCCTAATAAAGTGGCCTGTATGCGTGAGTAAGGGGTGTTCCTAATAAAGTGGCCTGTATGTATGAGTAAGGGGTGTTCCTAATAAAGTGGCCTGTATGCGTGAGTAAGGGGTGTTCCTAATAAAGTGGCCTGTATGTATGAGTAAGGGGTGTTCCTAATAAAGTGGCCTGTATGCGTGAGTAAGGGGTGTTCCTAATAAAGTGGCCTGTATGTATGAGTAAGGGGTGTTCCTAATAAAGTGGCCTGTATGTATGAGTAAGGGGTGTTCCTAATAAAGTGGCCTGTATGTATGAGTAAGGGGTGTTCCTAATAAAGTGGCCTGTATGTATGAGTAAGGGATGTATGTAATAAAGACCTTTAAAATAAAACCTTGGATAATAGAATCACCGTTTTTCCACCTGATGATAAAAATATCAGCGATTAAACAAAATGTGCGCTTTATTTGGGGAAATAACAGAGAGGTGATGAAGAGAGAAGTTTGATTTAAAGCTAAAGAACAAGGAGGACTGAATGCAGCTGAATTAGGAAATAAATGAAAGAAAGCATTTATAAGAGATTTATAAACACCGCCATAAAATGCTTAATAACAGAACAGTGATTGTGGGAAATTGCAGTTCCTGGGTTTGGCCACACGAGGGCAGTCAAGCTCCATCCAGCACAACACGCAGCGCCGCCTCAAACAGCCGGTAGGCCTCGTGTCCTTCCCACAGACACAGAGCTCATCAGCCTTATTACTGTGCACTGGATTATTCTGCCATAACAACTCCAACACACGCCTCTTCTCTACTCTTTACTACTACTACTATTATTATTATTATTATTATTATTATTATTAGTAGTAGTAGTAGTAGTAGTAGTATTTTTAATTTATTTTTTATCCTTTTTTAAGAACATATCTTCAGGCCTCTCAGCACTTGACATGGAAATGTTAAAAAAAGGTTTAGATTTACTTTTTATATCCGGATATCTGTAACAACTGGTTTGTGACAAAAAGTCCAAAACTCTATATAATGAAATAAACGAGTGAAAGAATGAATAAATAAATAAAATTAAAACGCCTGTCTTGCATTTTTAAATCAAACTTTAAAAAGCTCACAATTTGTTACAGTAATTCTTCAACATTACAAACTTTTAAATATACAAAAATAACTATTTACAGCATAGTCCAATCATGTTATTATATCTACGTAGTTATTTCCCTTAAATATGGACAGAGATCATATTTTTAATAAAGACCATGGAGATTTATTTTAAGATCTTCGCTCCATTGTCCTTTGTCTTTTTAGTTGATTTAAGATTAGTTTAAAAAGCGTCTCAGCTGGGAGATGGCATTGCTTACTGATCATTGCACCTTGTTTTCCACATTTTATACTTAACAATACACATTATAAGCCAATAAAAATCTTTTATATTTTTGGCTATTTTTTTTTTTCAAATATTCCCTACATTATTGTCTTTTCATTTATGTTTATATTCAGCTCTAGATTTTTGTGGGGTTTTTGCCATATCTCAGCTGAGTGTGAGCAATTTCACTGTAAAATGTAATAAGTTGACTTTACCTAGAAAAAGTGAGGAAACCGATTGCTTTAAAATTTTCAAGTAAGCTGAACTTCAAAAATTAATTTAAGACAAAAAGCAACAATAAACTCCGGCAAAACATTATTTATTTTTCTTCAGTTTTCTTCAGGCACTACAATGTACCAAACACTGCCATTCAGACATTCCTAAATGCCAAACATTATTCTTCAGTGTAACATTAACAATTCTTTGCACAACTCAAATGTGCAGTGCAACTAAAAACAATCTTTCTTTTACAATATAATCCAAATGCAGACTAATTACGACTGACGAGTGACTGTTTCAAACACAACACCCAAGAATCTGACTTTTGTACAACCACAAGCTTAACACAATCTCACACAGCATTGACTTCCATCAGCAGAAGGTTTTTAAGTGACTGTAGTTTTGGTTTCAGGGATTTATGTCCAAGGGAAAGAAACACTCTTTGCATAAAATCAAAGGTGTTCTTTAGTTGTAGAGGATACTCCAAATTTAGTGCATATATCAGCCCAAAAAGCGGCACATGGCATGTGGAAGATTTTCAGGATCATCCATCACTATGGCTCCTTCTAGAGTAATTGCTCTGTGCAAAGCCTCCAGATGCAGTGCTTGTGGAGAATCCTGGCTGTCTTCAGGCATCACGCTCAGAAATGTGGGCTGTGTCCCAATCACAGTCCTAATAAAGAACAGAAATATTACAATCCTAGTTACATTAAAAAGCACAGAGGACCGTCACCTCTCGCTCGAGCTTCACAACGCGCTTACATTTACATTTTCTCATTCTTCCTTCTCAAAACTAAAATGTGAACAAAAACAATAATGTCCTACTAAAGATGCCTTTAATATTTTTAATCTTTTTTTTAAGGCTCCTCATGAACGTGTTTGTCTTCCCCGCGTCTTTGCGCCCCTGCCGGTCACCTTCGCTAATGTTGGCGAGGTAAAGTAGTTTCTTGGTTAAAACAGAGCTTTAAGATTTTCTTTTTTTTCTGATTTTTCTCCCATATGGAATGAACGGAGGATACACGGATTCTAGTAAATGTTAAACTGCTAATTTCCATCAACACAATCCAGCAATTTGATTATAATCCCACCACATCCACTGTCACTGTGTAACGCTAACTCATTTAATATGACTGTTACACGGTTGATTAATGTAAACTGACCAATTAACCAATTAAGCAATTAAACACTAGAACAAACAATATGCTTTTCCCCTCAGCTTCCAAATCGACTCCACCTGCAGGTAGAACTGCGCATGCGCCCCACAACTTTACAAAATCCTCATTATTTTAAGAAGAGGTTAATTGGATTTGATGCGTTTAATAAAACAAAGTTTAAAAAGTTGTCATTGCTTAGTACAGAAGGATCCTTTAATTGAAGCGCTATGTCGATGGCCCCAAGTCCAGCAGAAGCTGTAGGTTTGTAGAAAAGCTCCCGGTTCGTTACTTCCCTGTTATTGCCCCAGATAAAGCCAGCGCAAAGCTTGTTTCATTTCATTCCGCATTTATTGTCGGGAGGGAAAATGGCAGCTAAAAACATTAGTTTACATCATATGAAGGTCTTGCTTATTTGAATCCTAGTTTTATAATTCAGCAGCTTTCCAGTGATGGATTTCTGTCTTAATCTCCGCGACCACTCATTTTGCTGCTCAGATCCGGTTTAAGAACAACTCCGAAATAACAAGCGCTCCTCTCTCCGTGATAGAGCAACACAGCCGCTCTCTGATTGGCTGAGACCGTTGTGGCAGAAGGACCAATCACAAACACGCCGGCAAATTCCAGCGTCCGCCCACCGTTCTATTCTACTCTACACCCCTCCCACCCCCGTGTGTGACGCTGCCTCTGTGTGTGTGTGTGTGTGTGTGTGTGTGTGTGTGTGAGAGAGAGAGAGAGAGAGAGAGAGAGAGAGCATGAAAACAGACAGAAGGGAAAATAGACACACAAACGCACAAACTAACAAAACTATATACAGCGATATAGAGAAAAATAAATTCTTACTAGTTTGCCCATATGTTCATGTTATTCCTACAGCCTCTGTCACTGTTTTGGGATCAGGAATGAGGTTTTAGAAAGACGATCAGGAATCAAATCCACTAAAATCATCATCAGCCATCAGAGTATCATGTTATATAAGGCCTCTGGGCCGAGTTGAAGGAGAGCCGTGTCAGTGCTCTTGCTGTATTTGTGTTGTTTGTAGTCTTCTGAAGCTGCTGCCAGTGGTCAAAGCCTCCAGAACAGCTGAGTGAGTATTTTTATTTATAAATGTATTATTGCATGATTTGTTATGTTAATGTAACACTGAACGGCACTGTTTGGATTAAAGCTTGTTAGAAGTTACTCTAATCATCTTCAAATAAACACTTTTTACACTAACACATTATGGCTGCACTGAGGACTGGGCAAAAATCTTCATGATATGGATTATTTCAGAACTATTACAAATGAGAACACAAAAAAACATAACAATATGAATACAAATGATAAAAAGTAAATATTAAAATACTCTGCCTTTTAGGTAAAAGTTCCGTATCTTTTGTTCTGTGTGACACAGTGTTGTGCTGAGTTTCACTCTGTCATGCTCCTCCTTGTTTTTTGTTTTTTTTCAATTTTCTCCCTAATTTAGTTATGGCTGATTCCCACCCTACAGTTCAGTCTTACGCCAACTGCATCTTTTCAAACTGCTCATGCTCACAGACGCCCATGATCAGTTAGTATCACTGTGATTGATAGGGGAGAGAGAGTATGCCACCCCTCCCTCCCTGAGAGAATGGACTCACTTGCTCACTGGGACTCCAGACCAATGATGGCTGTGGCATCGTTGGGATTTGAACTCACGATTTCTGGAAAATAGGATGAAAGCTTTTCTGTTGTGCCACTCAGGAGCCTTATTTTTGTAACAGCACACCACTAGTAGCTCCTATCCCTAACCTTGGTGAATTAAATCAGCTGCCAAGAACTGGCTTTTACGGCATTGCTGATACAGAGGATACAGGAAAGATCTTTCAGTAGACATTATTCATTATTCTATTTTCTCATCCTACAATATGTATCACTATATCACCATATCATACAGCCCTGTCTGCACTGAGGGACACATGAGAGAGAATAAGGATGCTTTCACACCTAAATTTGTTTGGTTTGGACAGATCAAACTTTCTCTTTAGTTTGGATCAGTTTGGACGTATGTGACTCCACCTGTACTCGGGTCCACACCAAACACCTGATCCAGTGTCTTTGTAAAATCGGAGGTCTCGTGGTGACTGATTTGTCACTGTATGAGCAAAGAGAACAACACACCAACTCTTTTACCATCTTTGTGAAATTCAACACTCATTGTAACTCACTGTATAACTAACTGTAAAGTACAACTAGTATTGGCATGTTATTAACTCGTAGTGTACAGTTCTATAATCCTTTATTATCTGTAATAAAATGCACTGTTTGAGATCAGTGTTCTGATTTTTCATTATTTCTCTTCCAGGCTGTGTGAGTGTAATCTGACAGAGGAAAGCTGTAGAGTTCTGTCCTCAGTTCTCAGCTCAAACTCCTCCAGTCTGAGAGAACTGGACCTGAGTCACAATAAACTGCAGGATTCAGGAATGAAGCTGCTCTCTGCTGGACTGGAGAATCCAGACTGTACACTGGAGACACTGTGGCACACACACACACACACACACACACACACACAGAAAGAGAGAGAGAGAGGGGGCACAGAGTTTTAATACACACACGCACATACACAATTTTATTAAATGCAGCAATATCTAGTTTTTGTAGTAACTGTAATAGTAGTGATCAGATATATTTCCATTGGTTTGTGTGTGAGATGGAGAGTAAATGTACTGTATATAAAGATTTTGTGTAGTTCATGTTTTCAATGCTAAAACTGAGTGTGTTATGTGTGAGAAGGTTTTCTTTCTTGCAGGATGAGTTACTGCCGTATTACAGATGAAGGTTGTGCTGCTCTGGCTTCAGCTCTGAGGTCAAACTCCTCATCACACCTGAGAGAACTGAATCTGTACTATAATAATCCAGGAGAATCAGGAGTGAAGCTGCTCTCTGATCTACTGAAGGATCCACACTGTAACCTGAAGAAACTACAGTGAGTTACTGACCTAATGTCTCTTTACTGTACTGTATGATTTTGAATAATATTCACTGTGTACTATATAACATTGACAGTTTGTGTGTGTGTGTGTGTGTGTGTGTGTGTGTGTTTATACTGATCTTGTTTGTTTACACTGATGCTCTTCTCTCTCTTTAAGCATAAAGTATGATAAACTCACCAGGACTGGCGTATGACAGGAGTCTCAGCTCAAAGCTCTTTTCCAGGATAAAGCAGTTTTGGTGAAGCGTTAGAACCCGTCCCACATTTCCAGCAGTTTGCGAGCTGAATCATTCATATTCACATGTAGAAGTTCCATAACAATAACCGTGACTGATCACATCCTTTTATCCACTCAGCTACAAGTTACTTCAGGCTATAATAACATATTTTACAATCCAAAGTCAAATCCTTCAGCATCTACACACAACACAGAGATATCATCACATCATCACACTGATTACACAAATACACATCCATGTGTTGTAGCTGTTTATAGCTTATTTTTAGCTCCTTATTTCTATCTGACATTTGTTTCTCCACTGATGATTGATTCACAGTTGTGATATTGATATATATTTTTTCCTCTTAAAATGATTTTCAGACCTCTGTTCTTTGTTTGCTAATCTGTGATTAATGGTAACCATGGTAACAGGTGGTTGCTTGATTTGTTGTTATAGTGATAAATTGACCTCACTTCTATCTGACTGGTTCCTTGGGTCCAGACCAGCAGGGTTCTTTTCCCAGACTTGAATAGTTTTTGCTGAACAATACCTAGATATTTTCTGGTGAAAAAGTACAGAACAGTTCCAGCACTGGTACCTTATTTCAGTACAAAAACATACACATTATCTGATTCTACATGAAAATATGTTTTGAGTTCAAAATGTAAGCTCACATAACTGAGCATGACATCACTTCCTGTACACATGACTACAATGAACAACTGAAGCTGAAGAATGTAGAAGCAGCTGAAATGTTATGATATCAGATTGTACTGATTTTTTCATCACAGAGAGTCTCATGAAGAACAGAAGCGTGAAATAAAACTCTGCCTTCCTTCCTGCTAATAATCATTATGATGATGTAAAGAGATTAATAATGTTCTTCTCTGGTGATCAGTTCACACCATGCCAGGATTCATTATTCTGTAATCTCACACCAGCTAATTACAGTAAACACGTATTTGAGTGTAAGTAAGCAACGTCTATCACTTCGTCAAAGTTTGACTGTTTAGGATGTTTAGATTTTTTAAAAACTGTAACTGAAAAGCTTTAAGTACATGCACTGTATGCATTCCCGTCATTTATTATAGTTTAGTATAAATGTTGTATACACTCACTGTCCACTTTATTAGGAACACCTGTACACACAGTCATGCAGTATATTGGTAATTTGTAACATGAAATATACAATATATAAGCAAATACGCAAAAAAAGAAAAAAAAAAAAAATATATATATATATATATATATATATATATATATATATATATATATATATATATATATATATATATATATAATTTTAATTTATTTATCCTCCTGAGACTCCATAGTGTTTACTGTGGGACACTGAGCCTCATTTTCTGTTTATTAACTGTAGCAAACCTTACGGGTTTGGGCGGAAATGAGGAAGCAGGAAGCAGGATTAGGAACGACTCAGGGGTTTTATTCTCCAGTTTCACTGTCGCTTTCAGAGGTCTATTTTATTTACACACACGGCTCTGTGCTGGTTAATTCATTCTCTCTCTCTCTCTCTCTCTCTCTCTCTCCTTCTGCACTCGTTAGTAGAATTCCCCACAGGTGTGCGTTCCTTACCGCTCACCTTCTCCGGCTCCGCCCTCCATTCACAAACTGGTGCTCGACCACGCCCCCGCTTCCACAGCACTTTTCTTTTTTGTGAACTCGGTGAAAGTGAACTCAATTTTAGCTTCATCTGATCATAGTATGTTTCTTATCTATGCTAATGAGAGTTCTGAGGTAGTTTTGGCTGAACAAGTTCTCATTAGTTTGGCCAATTTTACTTCATTAGTCAACACAACAGAGCAGCTTGTTCAGCAAAGTATGATTTAGTCACTAGCAGAATGGAGCAGTAAAAGGTTGAGTGCTATTGTAATCAGATACTTAAGTTTATTGAATTGAGAAGATGATTTGTTTATTTACAGCATAACGAACTCCAGCACTTATTCCATTTCAAGTACAGAAGCGATCCATAATTAACCAGAAGAAATAGGAATAGTGTCGCTCAGATTCAGTCACGTGTAGCAAACACTCCTGACATTTCCCCTGGATAATTCCCATCAGCTCGTCCTTCTGCATCGTATCACTGCGACAGATGTTGGAACAGCTGGCTTATGTGGATTACTGCAAACACACACATACACACTTCATCCACCTGATGATATGCTTCAGAACATTACTGCTGAAATATTGAACATGTGAGAGGAGAAAGAGTGTCTCACCTCATCAAAGGGCCAGGAAATGTTCAGTTCTTCCCATCAGACACGTATTTATCATCACATTGCAGGACATTGGACTCCATCTGGAGTTAAACTGAGGAAGAGCAGAGAAAGAAATTTTGTTCACCATGGCTGTAACTAGCTAAAAGTACACTGAGGTGTGGAGCTCAGGAGTTTCAGTATGTTCTACCTGTCCAGCATGAATGATGATCAGCTCCTTCTTCAGGATGAGAAATAAAAACCTCAGAACAGTTTTTCATCATGAGCAAGGCCATCATCTTCACTAAGCTTTTTGAAATCTATCAGTTTATATGGTTATGCTGATTTATATGCTTTAAATTATTTTGAATGAATTGAAAGGCAGTTTTATTTTTATTTTCACTATTCATTTTCATAAAAGTGAGAATTTCTCACTTATAAACTTGTCAATGTTAATAAACAGAAATGAGGCTTGTTGTCCCACACTAAACATCTCATGAGGATAAATAAATTAAAAACACCTTTATTTTTTGCTTATTTTCTTATATATTGTATATTTGATGTTATAAATTGTCAATATACTGCATGACTGTGTACAAGTGTTCCTAATAAAGTGGATAGTGAGTGTATACAGCATATATACAAAACTGTATTAAATGACAGGAATACATACAGTGCATGTACTTGCAAGCTTTTCAGTTACAGTTTTAAATATCTTAAATAGTCAAACCTAGATGCAGTGAGAGATGTTACTTTCTAGTTCAGCTCTTTCACTTATTTTATCACAAGAGCTTACTTACACTCAAATACATGTTTACTGTAATTAGCTGGTGTGAGATTACAGAATAATGAATCCTGGCATGGTATGAGCTGATCACCAGAGAAGAACATTATTAATCTCTTTACATCATCATAATGATTATTAGCAGGAAGGAAGGCAGAGATTTATTTCACGCTTCTGTTCTTCATGAGACTCTCTGTGATGAAAAAATCAGTACAATCTGATATCATAACATTTCAGCTGCTTCTACATTCTTCAGCTTCAGGTGTTCATTGTAGTTATGTGTACAGGTAGTGAGGTCATGGTAAGTATTGTGAGCTGACGTTTTGAACTCAAGACATATTTTCATGTTGAATCAGATAATGTGTATTTTTTTTTTAACTGAAATAAGGTACCACTGGAACCATTCTGTACTTTTCACCAGAAAATATCTACTTATCATTCAGCAAAAACTATTCAAGTCTGGGAAAAGAACCCTGCTGGTCTGGACCCAAGGAACCAGTCAGATAGAAGTGAGGTCAATTTATCACCATAACAACAACTAAAGAAACAGAGCTCTTACCATGGTTACCATTAAAAACAGATTAACAACAAAGAACAGAGGTCTGAAAATCATTTTTAGAGGGAAAAAAAATTTAAATCAATATCACAACTGTGAATCAGTGATCAGTGGAGACACAAATGTTGATAAAGCTAAAAATAAGCTATAAACAGCTACAACACATGGATGTGTATTTGTGTAATCAGTGTGATGATGTGATGATATCTCTGTGTTGTGTGTAGACGCTGAAGGATTTGACTTTGGATTGTAAAATATGTTATTAAAGCCTGAAGTAACTTGTAGCTGAGTGGATAAAAGGATGTGATCAGTCACGGTTATTGTTATGGAACTTCTACATGTGAATATGAATGATTCAGCTCGCAAACTGCTGGAAATGTGGGACGGGTTCTAACGCTTCACCAAAACTGCTTTATCCTGGAAAAGAGCTTTGAGGTGAGACTTCCGTCATACGCCAGTACTGGTGAGTTTATAATACTTAATTCTGAAAGACAGAGAAGAGCATCAGTGTAAACAAACATCAGCATAAGCACCATCACATACAAACACACAGTAAAAGTGACAATATTATGCAGCATACAGTGAATATTATTTAAGCATTAAACAGAAGATATTTGTCTGTTCCTACTTTATTCCTAATCATCCATGAAGCAGCATGTTTATAATTTCATATCATACAATACAGTACAGTAAAGAGGCAGTAAGTCAGTAACTAACTGTAATGTCTCCAGTTTACAGTGTGGATCCTTCAGTAGATCAGAGAGCAGCTTCACTCCTGATTCTCCTGGATTATTATAGTACAGATTCAGTTCTCTCAGGTGTGATGAGGAGTTTGACCTCAGAGCTGAAGCCAGAGCAGCACAACCTTCATCTGTAATACGGCAGTAACTCATCCTGCAAGAAAGAAAACCTTCTCACACATAACACACTCAGTTTTAGCATTGAAAACATGAACTACACAAAATCTTTATATACAGTACATTTACTCTCCATCTCCCACACACAACTATGAAAATATGTCAAATCACTACAAGTATAATAAATTACCACAGGTGAAAACCGGATGTTTATTAAATTTCTCTGTGTGTGAGATAACAAATTCTGATAGCGTGTCCAGTGAACTTTTCTGATCCTTCTGGAATGTAACAAACACAGAAGCTGAAGTAACTTTGATAAAATATTATTAGGTGGCTGTTGTTGTCAACAGTAAATAACAGTTTCTTGATTTGGGAAAAATGTTGTTTTAAAACATAGTTAGCTTTTTTACTCAGTCACATTAGATAAGAAATAGAAAGCTTTCCAGAAAATTCCACAGGACATCTGGTTCAGGAGTTGAATAAAGTTATATAATTAACAAATGCTAATAAATAAATAAATGAATAAATAATGAATGAGTAAATAAATATGTTATAATTGTGAATGAAAAATGTTTTCTTTTTCAACAGCAATGATTTTTTCACTGTTTTAGGGTTCACATAAAAAACCCTTTGGTACAGACCACACCCACTTCCTGTTTAAACCTGAATAAGAAAACAGTTGCAAATATTTTGAGCACTAAACAGATAGAGATAATAGCATTGTGTTACACCTCTAGCAGAGACACAAGATCTAAACAGCTATAATTACAATTCATAAATATAATTTTTATTTATTCATGATATAAAATTAATCTAGAAAGTAAATCTGATCCTCACAAACACATTTCAGTTTCTTACAAACATTTAAATCATATTTTAAAATGTATAGCTACATAAAACACACAATCATTTCTGTATGTAACATTTGGTGGTAAAGTGATAATCTGTGTGTGTGTGTGTGTGTGTACCTCAGTATCTCCAGTGTACAGTGTGGAGTCTCCAGTCCAGCAGAGAGCAGCTTCACTCCTGAATCCTGCAGTTTATTGTCACTCAGGTCCAGTTCTCTCAGACTGGAGGAGGTTGAGTTGAGAACTGAGGACAGAACTCTACAGCTTTCCTCTGTCAGATTACACTCACACAGCCTGGAAGAGAAACGATGAAGTGTTTGATTTATTTATCTGATTGTGAAATGAGGTGTTTCCATCAGTTGGGAAATAAATTGTCTACCTGAAAACAAGGTTCTAATTTCAGGATAAAAATATAAAATGAACAGCCTGTGTATAAACTTGGACTGCTCTTGGACAAATCCATGTGTCTCAGCTCATAGGAAACGATTTATTTAACTTTCTGAAACAAGATAATAACAGAGAGGCCACTCTGAACAAACACGTCTCTTTTTTTCTAGCAGAGAGTTTTTCATACAGTGTGTTCAGCAGCTCTGGGGAAAGTTCTGCTGGAGATCATTTACACATTTAAACACTGTCCTGTACTGCTTCATTACAGTGTGTTTAATCTCACTTCATTTTTTGCTATCTGACAGAACCATACAGAAGAGAGGAGGAGAGGACAGAAGAGACAGAGACAGGGAGAAAGGGAAAGAGATGGATAGAGGTAGAGACACAAGATCTAAACAGCTATAATTACAAGTAATAAGTACAGTTTTTATTTATTCATGATATAGAATCTAGAAAGTAAATCTGATTTTCACAAATACATCTCAGTTTCTTACAAACATTTAAAGCATATCCTAAAATTTACAGCTACATAAAAAACACACAATCATTTATGTACCTCAGTTTCTCCAGTGTACAATGTGGATTCTCCAGTCCAGCAGAGAGCAGCTTCACTCCTGAATCCTGCAGTTTATTGTCACTCAGGTCCAGTTCTCTCAGACTGGAGGAGTTTGAGCTGAGAACCGAGGAGAGAACTCTACAGCTTTCCTCTGTCAGATTACACTTCCACAGGCTGAAAGAGAAATGATGAAATATAAGAACACTGATCTCAAATACACAAACACAGCCATAATACAACTAAAATTTAACATGTAACAGAAATGTCTGTGTGTTTCTCTCACACACAGAAATCAGAGGGCCTGACACCACATCAACGCATTTACAGGCTAATACTAGTCATAGTGTACAATATATATATATATATATATATATATATATATATATAAATAATGTATTGTTCAACCCTAATAGTTTAATTATTGAGATATTGATCCCATCTAATCACCACCAGCCGCCACTGCTAACATGCCAATACTTGTTGTACTTTACAGTGAGGTCAATAGGCCAATTTCTCTGATGTTATCTGTCCTCATGTAACTGGTACCATGTCCAGCTTTATAACAGATTCTGATAGTGTGTCCAGTCAACTTTTCTGATCTTTCTGGAATGTAACAAACACAAAAGCTAAAGTAAATCTGATCAAAAATTATTAGGTTGCTGTTGTTGTCAATAGTAAATAACAGTTTCTTGATTTGGGAAAGAAGTTGCTGTTCTGAAACATATTTAGCTTTTTTATTCAGTGTGATGGCGTATAGAGGAGTATAAAAGGCCACTCTCAAGATACATTAGGGGAGGCTATGCAGTGCACTAATCTCTGCTTCTCTATCTCAAATAGAGGCCAACGTCAGCGAGGAAGAAGAGAGCAAACCTCTGCCCAGTGACCTCTGCCCCATGTGAGAGCAACCGCCATGCTGTCTATATCCTGCCGCCATGCTGCTGCCGCCTGCTCCCCACACTTGGCTCTGGGACGACCACGCCCTCACCTCACTTCACCAGCCACCTCCACCTTCACCCCCACTTACTTGCTGCACCAACTTATAAAATAAAAAGCATGTTCACCATACTCCTGCCTCATGGTGTCTGTGTTCCGTCCTTCTGGTGGTCCCGTGTTGTTACATCAGTCAAATTAGATAGAAGAAAGAAAGCTTTCCAGAAAGTTCCACAGGATGTTTGGTTCAGCAATAAGTTGAATCAAGTTATATAATTAAAATAAATAAATTAATAAGGAAGTAAGTAAATAAATAAATGTGTTATAATTTGTGAATGAAACATGTTTTCCTTTTGCAGCAGGCCCGAATTTTTCATAGTTTCACAGTTTTTATTTATTCATATGATTAATCTAGAAAGTAAATCTGATTCTCATAAATACATTTCAGTTATTTTTTAGAAACATTTAAACATCTATAAATGTAAGACCTAAAATTTACAGATACAAAAAAAATCAGTTAAAATGACACGTGTGTGCGTCAGAGAGAAAGAAAGAATGAATATATACTTGTATATCTGTCTCTCTCTCACACACACACAAATCATTTCTGCATGTAATATTTAGTGATAAAGTGATGCTGCTAGACTAGTATCTCTAGTTTAATATGTGTGTGTGTGCGTGTGTACCTCAGTATTTCGAGTGTACAGTGTGGATTCTCCAGTCCAGCAGAGAGCAGCATCACTCCTGAATCCTGCAGTTTATTGTCACTCAGGTCCAGTTCTCTCAGACTGGAGGAGTTTGAGCTGAGAACTGAGGACAGAACTCTACAGCTTTCCTCTGTCAGATTACACTTCCACAGGCTGGAAGAGAAATGATGAAATATCAGAACACTGATCTCCAACACACAAACACAGCCATAATGCATCTAAAGTTGAACATGTAACAGAAATGTCAGTGTGTTTCTCTCACACACAGAAATCAGAGGACAGGACACCACATCAGCACAGTTACAGGAGCAGGGACGTCTTTCTGCACTCCACAATCTCTCAGTGACAATTTATCATAAGACCATTAGGTCATGAACATAACACACGTGTTCACGTGTTCACACATGTTTCTACAACCAATACTACAGATATAGTACATTTTATTATAGAAAATAAAGAATTATAGAACTGTACACTACCAGTTAATAACATGCCAGTACTAGTCGTACTAGTACTTTACAGTGAGTTATATGTTGAATTTCACAGAGACAGTAAAACAGTTGTGTGTTTTTCTTTGTGCTCTTACAGTTACAAATCTGTCACCTTGAGACCTCTGATTGTTGTTTGGTGTGGACCTAAGTACAGGTCCAGTGTTCACATACGTCTAAACAGATCCAAATTAAAAAGATTAAAGCATTAAATTAAAAGTTTGATCAGTGCAAACCGAACAAGGTATGTGTGAAAGCGTCCTTATTCTCTTTCACTTCTGTCCCTCAGTGCAGATAGGGCTGTGCAATATTGTGATACATATCATAGAACAATGAAATAGAATAATGAATAATGTCTATTGATAGATATTTTCCTATATCCCCTATATTACCAATTGCCAAATGTCACAAAAGCTACTTTTCAGCAGCTGATTTATGTCACTAAGGTTGGCACTAGGAGCTACTAGCAGTGTGCTGTAACAAAAACAAAAACAAGCATGGAGGAGTGTGACAGAGTGAAACTCAGCTGAAATTAGCCCAAATAAAAGTTAAGGAACTGGTACCTAAAAAAGGAGGTGGTAACATTAATTGCACCCCTGAAATTAAAAGAAAACAGTGTTTTAATATTTACTTTTTAAATTTTTTATTGATGTCTTGTTCCCATTTTGACAGTGTTATGTTTTTCTTGTTTTTATTTGGAAAGTTCTGTTCAATGTCATACTTCAACTTTCATATAAGTAGAAAAGAGAAAAGATAAAAAAAAATCAGGAATGCAAAAAGTTATTTTGTATAGATACTTTTTTCATCCATTTTAGACAAAACTTTATAAATCAAGATATAAGATTTTGTGATATAAGAAGAGGTGAAACAATCTTCTGTAACACTACCATAGGATGTTTAAAGATGATTAGAGTAACTGTTAACAAGCATTAATCCAAACAGTGCAGGTCGGTGTTACATTAAAATAACAAAAGATGCAGTAATAAATTTATAAATAAAAATACTCACACAGCTTTTCTGGAGGCTTTGACCACTGGCAGCAGCCTCTGAAGACATTCAACTGATGGGTCATATTTCCTCAAATTAAACTCATCCAGCTCCTGTTCTGAGTTCAGTAACACAAACACCAGAGCTGACCACTGAGCAGGAGATTTTTTGATTCCACTCAGACGTCTGTAACCTCCTCTGTTCAGGTAATTTTGTACTTCCTGCACTAGAGAATGATCATTCAGTTCATTCAGACAGTGGAATAGATTGATGGATTTCTCTGGAGATGGATTCTTCCTGATCTTCTCCTTGATGTACTTGACTGTTTCCTGTTTGCTGTGAGAGCTGCTTCCTGTCTGTGGCATTAAGCCTCGTAAGTGAGTCTGATTGGACTCCAGTGAGAGACCCAGAAGGAAGCGGAGGAACAGGTCCAGGTGTCCATTCTCACTCTGTAAGGCCTTGTCCACTGCAAGCCTGAGTAAATCAAACATGTTTGACTTTGTGAAAAGATCAGACAGATCAGTCCTTTGTTGTTCTGTTACATTTCTGCTGATGAAGTAGAGAAATGTGTATAAAGCAGCCAGAAACTCCTGAACACTCAGATGTACAAAGCTGAACATCTTCCCCAGGTGAAGCCCAAACTCCTCTCTGAAGATTTGGGTACACATTCCTGAGTACACTGACACTTCTCTGACATCAATGCCACACTCTCTCAGATCTTCCTCATAGAAGATCAGGTTTCCTTTCTCCAGCTGTTGGAAAGCCAGTTTTCCCAGTGCCAGGATACTCTCTCTGGTCTGCTGAGGATCAGGGTCACATTTCTGATGGTACTTTTGGTCCTTGTGTTTGATCTGAAAGATCAAGAAGTGTGTGAACATTTGAGTCAGAGTCTTGGGGATCTCTCCACTCTCTGCTTCACCCAAAATTCTCTCTAGAACAGTGGCTGAAATCCAGCAGAAGACTGGGACGTGGCACATGATGTAGAGGCTTGTTGAAGACTTCACGTGTGTGATGATTTTACTGACCAGGCTCCGATCACTGATCTTCTTCCTGAAGTACTCCTCTTTCTGAGGATCACTGAAGCCTCGTACCACTGTTACCTGGTCTACACACTCAGGAGGGATCTGATTGGCTGCTCCTGGTCGAGAGGTTATCCAGAGGAGGGCAGAGGGAAGCAGATTCCCCTTGATGAGGTTTGTCAGCAGCACATCCACTGAGGCTGACTCTGTCACATCACACAATCTCTTATTGCTCTGGAAATTTAGAGGAAGTCGACACTCATCCAGACCATCAAAGATCAACACCACTTTGTAGGAGTCGCAGTCTATTAATCTTAGTTTTCTCATTTCTGGGAAAAAGTGATGAAGAAGATTCATCAGACTGAGGTTTTGCTGCTTCATCAGATTCAGCTCTCTAAAGGGAAATGGAAACATGAAGAAGACGTCCTGATTTGCTTTTCCTTCTGCCCAGTCCAGAATGAACTGCACAGAGACAGTTTTCCAATTCCAGCAACTCCTTTAGTCAGCACAGTTCTGATGGACTTGTCTTGAAAGAGGTCATTACATTTGATGTATGTGTCCTGTGTTGATGATCTCCAGGACACTGTCTCAATCTGTCTCACCTCATGTTCATTATTGACGTCTCCACTCCAACTCTCTGTGATGTAGAGCTCTGTGTAGATCTCATTCAGAAGTGCTGAGCTTCCATGCTGTGAGATTCTTTCATTAATTCTTTTAAACTTCTCTCTCAGGTTGAATTTCAACCTTGGCTGATACACAGAGGCCACAGACTCTAATAAACAAAGTAATAACATGTTTTAATGTAAAATCACTGAACACAATATAAAATGTAAAATTCTTTCAAATGCTGCTGTTCATTCCTGATTCATGTATTAAATATTATTGAAGGAACAGGACCATTGTACAGAGTAACCACAAGCTGGACCACGAACAGAACAGAAAAGCACCAGATGTACATGATACTAAAATCAAACTTAAAACTAAAAGTGTTAATATCTAAAACAATTTCCTCTCTCTAAAGTAAACCTGATGGAATAAAGTCATGATTTAGAGCTCTTACTGTTGTGCAGTGTGTTAGCGAGATCTGTGTGGTTCATGTTCTTCAGGACGTGCAGTGTGATCTTCAGCGCTCCCTCTCTGACACTGTATAGATCCTCCTCATCCTCCACCTCCGTCTCAGTGCATGCTGGGTAATCTGGACTCAGGAGCTTCTTATATCTCTTCAGCTCATTCTTTATCAGAGTGATGACTTTGTGTTCCAGCTCCTGGTTAGAAACACACAGAAACAGATCTAAATATTATAATGTTGCACAGTGAGAGATGCTTTTATTTTATGAAAAGAAAAAACTCTGCCTATTACCATATTTACAACTGTCTGATTACCCATAATGCTGCTGCACATTGATAAAACATCATAAGTCACACACATACCATTAATATAGACTCCAACTGATTCCTGATGATGTTTGATTTCTTCTTTTGTGGTCTGCGAACAAACAAAACACATCCTGTAATATGGACTATATGTATTCATAGCTGCACAACACACACTAATAAATACAAAGTTAATGATAAAGGTGCATGAGGTAAGTTAAGAACATTTTTAATATACCTCCTCTTTGGCCTTCTTCTTTGCCTCCTGCCTGGCAGCTCCATGTCCAACATTACCCTACCAGTATACTCACTCTCCCTCTTCTGAACATGTCCAAACCATCTTAATCTGGCCTCCCTAACTTTGTCCCCCAAACGTCCAACATGAGCTGTCCCTCTGATGTACTCGTTCCTAATCCTGTCCAACCTTGTCACTCCCAAAGAGAACCTCAACATCTTCAGCTCTGCTGCCTCTAGTTCTGACTCTTGTCTCTCCTCCACCTGCTCCCTGCTCTCACTACAGATCACAATGTCATCCGCAAACATCATTGTGCAAGTAGACTCCTGTCTGACCTCCTCTGATAACTGGTCCATCACCATAGCAAACAGAAAGGGGCTCAGAGCCGATCCCTGATGCAGTCCAACCTCCACTTTGAACTCCTCTGTCTGACCTACAGCACACCTCACCACTGTCTTACTCCTCTCATACATGTCCTGCCCCACTCTCACATACTTCTCTGCTACTCCCGACTTCTTCATACAGTATCACAGCTCTTCTCTTGGCACCCTGTCATATGCTTTCTCCAAGTCTACAAACACACAGTCCAACTCCCTCTGACCATCCCTATACTTCTCCATCAAAATTCTCAGAGCAAAAATTGCATCTGTTGTGCTCTTTCTGGGCATGAAGCCATACTGCTGCTCACAAATTTCCACTACTTTCCTTAACCTAGCTTCCACTCCTCTTTCCCATAGCTTCATTGTATGGCTCATCAACTTTATCCCCCTATAGTTGCTGCAACTCTGCATGTCACCCTTATTCTTAAAGATCGGCACTAATACACTACTTCTCCGGGATGTCGTCAGGACCAACTGCCTTCCCACTTTTCATCCACTTCAAAGCCTTCCTGACTTCATCCTTTCTAATCTTATCTACTTTCTGTTCCACAGAGGTCACCCCTTCTACTCTTTTTTCCTTCCCATTTTCCTCATTCATCAGCTCTTCAAAGTACTCCTTCCATCTCCTCTGTTCACTCCATTCACTTGTGAGCACCCTTCCATCTCTATCCTTAATAACTCTAACTTGCTGCACATCCTTCGAATCTTGATCCCTCTGCCTAGCTAACCTGTACAAGTCCGTCTGTCCTTCTCTAGTGTCTAACCTAGTGTACAACTCATCATATGCCTCCTGCTTGGCCTTAGACACCTCCCTCTTCACTCTGCGCTGTAACTCCTTGTATTCCTGTCTACTCTCTTCAGTCCTGTCCATGTCCCACTTCTTCTTGGCTGACCTCTTCCTCTGGATACTATCCTGAACTTCCTCATTCCACCACCAAGTCTCCTTATCTTCTTTCCTCCTTCCAAATGACACACCCAGCACCTTTCTTCCTGTCACCCTGATCACTTCTGCAGTAGTTTCCCAGTCATCATCTGACCACCCAGAGCCTGCCTCAACTTCTGTCTAAAGTCCTCACAACATGCCTCCTTTTCCAGCTTCCACCACTTAGTTTTCTTCTCTATCTCTATCTTTGACCTCTTCTTCTTACAGACCATCAAAGTCATCCTACAAAGTCATCTTTCTCCTCTGACTCACAACCTACCTGTGGGGCATAACCACTAACAACATTCAACATCACCCCTTCAATCTCTAACTTCAGACTCATCACCCTGTCTGACACTCTCTTCACCTCCAGAACATTCCTCCCAAACTCCTCCTTCAAGAACACACCTACCCCATTTCTCTTACTATCCACACCATAATAAAACAGCTTGAATCCTGCTCCTATACTACGAGCCTTGCTACCCTTCCACCTGGTCTCTTGTATACACAGTATATCCACCTTCCTTCTCTCCATCATATCAGCCAGCTCTCTACCTTTCCCTGTCATAGTACCAACATTCAGAGTTCCTATTCTCAGTCCTACACTCTTACCTTTCCTCTTCTCTCTCTGTCTACTCACTCTCCTCCCTCCTCTACTTCTTCGACCAACAGTAGCCCAATTTCCACCGAAGCCCAGTAGGTCACCGGCACCGATGGCGGTCGTTGTTAACCCGGGCCTCGACCGATCCGGTATGGAATTCAGAGTACTGACGATTCGCATGATTAAATTTGGCAATGTTTTACGCCGGATGCCCTTCCTGACGCAACTCTCTCTATTTATCTGGGCTTGGGACCGGCACAGAAGTCACTGGACTGTGACCCCCATGGCTAGATTAGTAGTAAGAATAATAATACATAGCATAAATGTAAGACACTGCAGAATAATAAGGAACTGATCTATGGAGCTCTCTCTCTATACAACAACTGACTTTAATTAATTATGCTTTATAATTTACCCAGCACACAGCTCTAATACAGAAGTAGGTGATAAAGTGAAAATCTTCCTCTGACTCGCTCGTTTTTCTTTTTCTTTTTCGACTTTGTTCCACTCGACGCCTCAATGCTGGACAATGCTGGAGCACATCTGTGGTTCTCTTTCATAGCTAAACCACTTTCACTAACTGTTAACAACAGTGAATAGCATGGCTATAGGCTAGTTTATATACAGGATGGCTGAATGAATTATTATCTAATCATGTTACACAGGTACTCTGCTTATTACATTTGTGAGCTTCACAGCTTCATGTCTTTGTGTCTCCAGGTGGCTTTTATTAGTATTTTAGCATTTAGCTTTTGTTCACACAGCCAAAAGCAGCATGAATGCCAAGTTATAATACTAGAAATAAGCAAAATTCCTCTCATAGTGATTTATGAGGATGGTCAAGAGTCCTCTTAATGCACCACCACTTATTTATAACGAGTTCTCAGTGATTTGTCAGGTAAACCTATTGCTATTAGAATTGTTAGCATAGCTATATAGTTATCTACCATTACAATATCAAGGTGGTTAATCCAAAGCACTTCTCTATTCGACTCTCTGAGTGATGAAAATCTATCTACTGGATTTGTTGAAGTGAAGGGACATTTAGGAGTGTCTATATGATGACTGACACGAGGCCCAGCCAAAAACCTCTAGCCTGGAAGGAAGATTTCCAAACAGTTTTTTTTTTTACACTTTTACGCTGAGGCCATGCCCATTGTTTTTTTTCTTTTTTTTTTTTTTTTTTTTAACTTTTTTTTTTAACTCATATTCTGCAAATTTCTAGGTGATGTAAAAATCATTTAGTGAACCTTTAACACTCTTCTCTTAACACAATACACTCATTTCAGGATTTCCTAACTAACACAAACATATTTAGAAATAAATGAATGAATGAATGAATAAAATAGTTATATAGTCATTAATTTCCAAGGTGTAAATGTTCTTCTGTAGCACCACAGACCCTCCAGCTCAGGGACTGCAGGCTGAACTGAAATTTTAAAGCAGTTTTCCTCACTGCCAGTCCGAGACCTGCAACACTGCACAGTCTAGTGTTTTAGAATGATGGAGGGAATAATTATATTAATTATTAATATAATTATTAATATAATTATTAATAATTATATTAATAATTAAACTGTTAAACAATGATTAATAATTTATTAATAATTATATTAAAAACCCTGTTAAACAATGTGTTCATCATTAAACACCAATATCTCCATCTTTTTAATTCAGCTACAGTCTGCACACTTATTCAAACAGGAGACTCGCCTCATACCTCATACAGTGAATGATTTCTCTAAACTGTTCTTACATCAGATCAGTGATATATTCACATCTTATTAAACATCTTAAAGCAAAGTTTAGTTCCTCTGTTAACTAGTGAGTGTTTAGAGATACAGATCTGTTCCCATGAGACGGTGTGTATTTATTGCTGGTGAATGGAAAAGTAACTCACCTCTCGTCTTTCTTTAAGTCCTGTTTTCCAGACACACTCATGTTGGAGGTCTTGTCTCCTTCTCCAGATTACAGCAGGACACACGTTTACTTCTCTCCAACATCAGTGTGTTAAATCAAACCCTGTATCAGCACAGAGTTCACTTACAGGAAATAGTCACGGTATCAAGCCATAAACCAACCTGTGTACATTAAAACTTCAGTACAAACCCACAAAACTCTTCTGCATCTAGTGTCAGTTCAGTGTGTTTATATATTATAGCTTTAGATTTAGATACTCACTGTGTTTTTAATCTTGAATAGTTTGTATTTTCTCCTCGTCACAAAATGGAGTCTGATGGCTTCTGAATCACTTTCACTGACAGCCTCGAACCTGGTTTATCCAGCAGAGGGGGAAGGGCATGTTGCAGATTAAAAAAACATACATTTTAGGAAAGTTGCCAATCTATTCTTTAAAAAAACGGCTGTCACAGAATGCAATGAATCATACCTAACATTACATATCAAATGAATCCAGCAGCTAAACACATCACACAAAACAGAACATCACAAAATTGAACACAACTGGCTGTAGAAAATATTTGACAGTAAAGAGATGTTTATAATTCTGTGTTTTACAAGTGCTTTTAAAATTTCAGTAAGCCAACTAGAATTTCAGTGAAGAACCAGTTACAATTATCCAAAATGCTATAGCTATACAGCCAGCCTATGTGAAATTAAATCACAGATTTTGAGAGGTTTTCCCCAATCTATAGAGACACATCATAAATAAAAGGGTGGTCCCACCTTCAAGAACATTTTAATATTAGCCTATATAAAGTAGGTGTGCAGCTGTGGTCTCTTCTTATGCACTATGATTAGCTCTAACTTCTTGACACAGATGGAGGGGCTACTAGGTTCTGCAGTAGTTCAATTAATTAACTCAGTTAGAATAAGTAAAATGGACAGGGTGATGGACCAATTTCTTTCACCAAATATAAAATTCTTTAGTACAGTAGTCCATAACAGTACCATGTTACAGTACACCCTTCAAACGTAACACAATTTGTGCACTAGAACCTTCAGGATTTGAAAACATTCATTGTATGTCTCAGGTGCTCAAACTATGTATAGGCAATGAACCATTTAAGGTCATTTAAGATGATATAAAATATAATAGTCTGAGTAGTAGTTGTATTGAGCTCTATAAAAAAAAGAAAAATGTTTTTTAATCAATTGGTCCTATTTAAACCAAAGTTCTCTGCTCTGAACATGTATAGCTAAGATGGCACTGGTGTTCACTCCTCAAGATGGCTGACTGGCTAATGCAGCGAAGACTCGCGAAAACGTGCTAGCTAAGAAATTCCTCACAATAATAAGAGATAAAAGAGATGGCTGATGCGATGTCCTACATGGAGAAGAGCACGTTTCACAAGAGAGATTTCTGGCATCCAGTCACATCCAGGAATGCATTATGCCACCGGCATCCATGATTTAGCTTAGAGGTCAAGTTCACAGTTAAACTCTCCTGAAACAGCATGAAGGCAAAAAAAAGAAAAGATTGGAGCTAACAGCTTACACAGCTTTGATTACCCAGCTATAACCAAACTAGATGAAATAAGTAAAGAATATTTTAAAATGAATCACACTTGGCTATCCTGCTGATGTCCCACCAGCTGGCTAACCTAGCATGGCCGACAAATTATGCACTCGTGGCTAACATCAAATCTGGTTAATGCATCAAATTTGTTTAAACATCGGACTTGTTTATATGCAATAAACACAGAAACAAATAGACAAAAAAATATACTAAAAAGGATTAGAGAGAAACTAATACGCTTACAGGTAGAGGTCTAGTTCAACTCTTTTCCAGTGGTAGCTCAGTGGTTGAAGACTTCTGATCAGAAGGTCATGAGTTCAAATCCCAGCACTGCCAATCTGCCACTGCTGCGCCCCTGATTAACGCCCTTAACCCTCAAGTGCTCAGTTTTATAAAATAAGATGAATGTAAGTCACTCTGGATAAGGATGTCTTCCGAATCAGTATTGAAATATCAAAACAGAAAGAATTACAAAATAAATCCAGTTAGCTTAAATTCAGAAATACTAAAACCTTTACAATCCATACCATAATGATGTCATAAAAATAATCAAATGCTTTTGTTTAAATATAATTGACCCATATAGAAATCCATATTCAAAATACCCACATGTTATAAGTGCCATAATCAAGTCTAACAAGTCAAGTCATCTCCATGAGCAACACCATTACACGAAACAGAATGATTAACAATCTAAATTGGCTGGAGAGCTCATAAAAATACTATTCAGTGTACATGAACAATCATTATGATAATTATAGGGGTATTCTAGGACATCTGATTCAGGTTTTCCCACATTCCTGAGCTCTAACACAAGTGAAGAAAAAGTAAAACTACTCTAGCAATACTGTTTGAAAAGGCATCTTTGCTCAACTTCGATCACAAAATGTGCACAAACACCACAGCAAAATGTTCATAAATACAATACATGCATAAAAAACAGCACTTTGATATCTTAGCGGAAGAGAAAATGGACACAGGTATTGAAGTGAATAAAGCTCTGGTGTTCATGCTGTGACTTCTTCAGTGCCAGAGATATACTAAGCTTCTCCTCCTGTATGTCAGGCACTATCTACAGGCCGGGTTCCTCTACAAATACAAAGCTTGTATTTTCTTCTAATGTGACACTATATTGGACAAATGCATTAGAAAACTATTTCTAAGTTGTGGGAGGTTATACCGAAATCTGACTCCCGGACAAAACATACTCCCCTTCGCATGCACGCGCATCACACAGTTGAGTTTGAACGCTCCACTGATTACCATAGCCGTTGTCTAAACTTAAATTAATAAACAGAAATTGAATTAGTTTGGATAAAGGATGCAAAAAAAAATAAAAAAATGGCAGATCCATTCAACTTGGAAAGTGGTGAGGCTTTGACAGCGTTAGGAATAAAGCTGCAGTTGCAAAAGCAAAAGTGTTCATTTCACATAGACATGAATGTCCTGCTGCCTGAACTTCACACCCAAGACGTTTGTGCTGTTGACATTTCTTTAATAGTTGATGTAGTGTTTCTTAGTAAAGTACTGTATTACTCTTCCCTTTGCACTTGCGTATGAATGTTGTTAAAAACACTAATATTTAATCACATATAACATATAATTTTTTTTCATGAAAGTAGGCTTTATACAGCATTCATCACACAATATATATTTCAATACATTGTCTAAGATACAAGGCAATTATATGTTTGCAGTCTAACAATAGGACTGTAGATGGCCTACTCCCACATTTTTGAAAGCTGTATTTTAGTTACATGACAATGTTTCATTACTTCAAAAAAAAAAAAAACAGAAATAAACCAAATTATTAGTCACATCAGTGATGATTAACTCATAAAAAGACAAGGATGTAAAGAAACCTCAAAATTTTTTCTAAACTCATCATTATTTTCCAGCACATTAGGGCACAAAAAGCATTATGATGTTTTTCTTCAGATTTTTTTTCACTAATCAACCTACAGTAGAGATAACAGTAACAATTGCTTTGAGGTCAGCTGCTGTAAAAAAAAAAAAAAAAAAAAAAAAAAACAGCTGCCATGTTGCTTAAAGAGATAAAGATTGATGAGTTCATTCCAGAGTTTAATACAATGCCACATGAATTCAGTATGTGCCTACTCAATTATTTTCTGACAGACACACTACATTTATGCTGCTAACACATCTTATTAGGGCTGTGTCCTCAGAAGCATTGGACTTCAATAGGATGGGTTTACCAGAGGGGAGCAGAATTTCCACAATGTTAAAATTACACCTGTTGAACTTATACTCCCCTCTCCAACAGAGGTGACATTTTCGCCCAGGCTCCCGTTGATTTCCCACTCTGTATCAGATGCATTTAATATTTTCTGCAAAAATCACATGACACCTGTGGGGGTGCTTCCTGGGGTAAAGTTGCCACATTCATGAAGCTACATTTCATATTTTCCTGGTACATATTGTTTTTACCAAATGGAACGCCTCTCCTGCAAGCCCAGTGTTGTCAGTTAAGTCATTTCTATTACTCAGACAAGTTTAAGTTCATCTGTAAATTGTTAGTTAAAAAAAACAAAGTCTTATAAACATATGTTCCTATCAACAGGAAGCAGAACAGTACAGCAGTGAGTGGTGGTATCACATATCAGGCCCAGGATGTGCTACAGGATGAGCCAGTGGAGTGTAAATTGAGGGCTATGTAGAAGGAGTGATTGGTCTAATGCTCTCATTCAGGCAAGTAGAAATCTATACATAGATTTGCATGTTATATTATTGCTGTTGTTATTTTTGCCTATTCTTCACTGCATAATGTAATATTGTGGCTAAATGTTTTAGATCTTTTTATTTTCACAAATTGTGCCTGTTCATTTACAGGGTGATCTTACTTTTAGGATGAGCCAATACAGTGGACAGTTGAGGTTTAGGGAGGAGGACAGATTGACGGGTTTCAACACTGGTGTCATCAACAAGAAACAGTAGGCCTCCTATGTTATGAAATGGCCATGCAAAAATTGCAAGTTCAGCACATAAAAACATTTAGAGCTCTTAACGCATTATAGATTGAAACATCTACACACCAGTCAAGGCCAGTCAGAACCCTGCTTGTACTCAGATTGTCCTTGTTTAAGGACATTTAAAGGTTGGGGTGCACTTCACACACATTCGTCTAGAGATTCAAACAATACTGAAGGCACCTTTAAAAACTTGTTTCCAGATTTTACCAAGTCACATGGACTTGACTGATTCATTGTTGTTTAATGTTGACAAAATAAACTGTTTAATTGTATTGTATTTTAGTTGTGTGATTTGTGATAAACGTATGTTAAATGCATAGAGAAAATGAATACATTTATTTGGTAACATTTATCAAAAGGAAATTGGCAACATTTACATACAATTGAGGTCAAAAGTTTACATACCCCTTTCAGAATCTGCAAAATGTTTATTATTTTACCAAAATAAGAGGGATCATATAAAATGCACGTATAAAAATGACTCCGTTCAAAAGTTTACATCTCCTTGATTCTTAATACTGTGTTGTTACCCGAATGATCCACAGCTGTGTTTTTTGTTTACTGATAGTTGTTCAAGAGTCCCTTGTTCGTCCTGAACAGTTAAACTGCCTGCTGTTCTTCAGGAAAATCCTTCAGCTCCCACAAATTCTTTGGTTTTCCTGCATTTTTTGTGTATTTGAACCCTTTCCAACAAAGAATTAGTGTGGATGGACAGCAGCACTTCTCCAGAAATTAAAGAAGAAATCAAATGACTGGCTCTGACTCTTACAAACACCAAATACACTGAACACAACTGGGAGAAAAAAGGAGCAGGAAATCAAATCCCAAACCCAGACTTGGAAAAGATCTCATTCTAAAACTAGAATCGAAATCATGAAGACTTTTGTTCTTTCTAAACTCCTATTCTTAGCCACTGTTTTTCCTCCTGACAATGCATGTCTAACAAAACTAAATCACATGTGTGTGGGATTTATCTGGGGAACAACAGAGAAGTAACAACACCGACACTTTTCTACAAACTAAAAGAGCTTGGAGGACTTCAGGCCATTGAACTAGGAAACAAATTCAAAAGAGCTTTCTGTAAAAATGAGACACAAGCCAATGAATAGAGGAGCAGATTGGATAGAAGAGAGAAAATCATGGAAGAAAAAAGAGGAAGAGCAAGACAAAACATGCCCTTTTACTAATTATTATACAGAGATTTTACAATCAAACACGAAAACTTCAACTTAGACTGGTTTAATTTATCGAATAAATGTATTTATAAGTATTTATATTTGGTTAACTACTACAAGTGATGATTTATAAACACCGCCATAAAATGCTTAATAACAGAACAGTGATTGTGGGGAAATTGCAGTTCCTGGGTTTGGCCACACGAGGGCAGTCAAGCTCCATCCAGCACAACACGCAGCGCCGCCTCAAACAGCCGGTAGGCCTCGTGTCCTTCCCACAGACACAGAGCTCATCAGCCTTATTACTGTGCACTGGATTATTCTGCCATAACAACTCCAACACACGCCTCTTCTCTACTCTTTACTACTACTACTATTATTATTATTATTATTATTATTAGTAGTAGTAGTAGTAGTAGTATTTTTAATTTATTTTGTATCCTTTATTAAGAACATATCTTCAGGCCTCTCAGCACTTGACATGGAAATGTTAAAAAAAGGTTTATATTTACTTTTTATATCCGGATATCTGTAACAACTGGTTTGTGACAAAAAGTCCATTGTTAAAAACTCTATATAATGAAATAAACGAGTGAACGAATGAATAAATAAATAAAATTAAAACGCCTGACTTGCATTTTTAAATCAAACTTTAAAAAGTTACAAACTTTTAAATATACAAAAATAACTATTTACAGCATAGCCCAATCATGTTATTATACCTACATAGTTATTTCCCTTAAATATGGACAGAGATCATATTTTTAATAAAGACCATGGAGATTTATTTTAAGATCTTCGCTCCATTGTCCTTTGTCTTTTTAGTTCATTTAAGATTAGTTTAAAAAGCGTCTCAGCTGGGAGATGGCATTGCTTAGTGTCTTTAAAATCTCTTCTTTTTGCGGGATTGTCCCACATCTATCTTCCTTTAATTGCACAAGTCTGCTCTCTTTCCATTCTTTAGTTTAACGCGTGATTCATGCGGTTGATGAGGATTTTAGTGAGTATTTTATAATCGATATTCATGAGACTTATCTGCCTCCAGTTCTCCAGCTCATATGGCTCACCTTTCCTAAATCTTAGTGTCATAACACACTGGTACAGAGATTCATTTCAAATCCCTCCCTTTATGGCTTGGCTGTAGAAGTCAGTTAGGAGATGTGCAATGTGTTGAACTGCAGCTTTGGAGAACTCAGCTGGAAGCCCATCAGCTCCCGGACTTTTCCCCTCCTTTAACTGCACTATTGCTTCTAGCGCTTCTTTTACATCTATTGGCTTAAGAAGGTTGTTGTGGGTTTTGTTTTTAAACTTCCCACATTTCATTAAATCTTTTAATAGTTTTATTGGTTGAATTTCTTTTGCCAGTTGGTCTATAGCTTCTTTATGTAGTAATGTGTGGGATTTAGTTTCCAGAAGCTTCTCTTGCCGTGTGACTCCATCATTAGCTTCACTTTCACAGATCAGTGATCGGAGGCTACTGAGTGATCAGGTCTGTAATGTGCTACTCGGATGGTTTAGAGCTGGACATTCTGTCTCTTCTTCTTATTATTATTGAGTCGAAACGGTGAAACCGATGTCCTGAGGGAATTTCTGTCTAAAAGACTCTTTCACTTCATGTGTTTCACAAACCTTTTGGAGTAGTTTCCCTTCTCTGGATATTGATGTGTTTGTATTGGGGAATTTATCCTTTTCATGTGTAATGGGATTGAAATCTCCACATAAAATAATATTATATCCATCATTTAACACTTCATATCATTTATAAAATATTCTCATTTTACCAGCTCTATCTGAGGGGTTTACACATGAATAATTCTCATGTTTTGGTTCTTATAAAAGCAGTTAATGACTAAAAGTCCTGGGATGAGTTCTCGGTTCATCACCAATAGAAATCCTAACATCTCCACAAGGCCACATTTTCTTACCATTGTCCTTAATAGAATTGTTCATTACCCTCAATTCCTGTCTAAAAATAAAAGCTTGGATAATAGAAAGGTCTTTATTATTTGTGTTCTGGTTTTGTAATTGGATAATTGCATGAATGAGCAGGTGTTCCTAATAAAGTGCAAACTTGTTGCGTCACTGCTGGTTTACCCACCAAAAAAAAAAAAAAAAAAAAAAAAAAAAAAAAAGTGCCTGTTGCACAAAGCGAGTTGAACAAACTCAGGGCTGCAGAGGAAGCTTTGAGTTGACAAAACCAAACAAATGTAATCAGGTTAATGAAGGTTAACAGGTTTCATGACGCTACATTAACCACCGCAAAAAGAAAAAACTATACCATCTGCCGAATATCAATATCTTTCATACAGATGTTCATCAGGAAAAATCCAGGGGATTGTGTCTGTCCCTAAAAATCCTTTCTCTTCGAAGTGCCCTTCTGATTGTTTAAGCTCCAGAGGATTCTCCACAAACTGTGAAGCATCACTACAAACATTAAAGGTTAACTTTCACACGTCAGACTTTTCTCACTTTGCCCCAGAGCAGGTTTGCCCTGCAGTGTATGTTACCATGGCAATGAAACCTGATAAAAAAAAAAAAACAATCCACCTTGTTGAGACCGAAAAACCAGCGTTTGCTCGAATTAAACACAAACTTACCTGAGTAGCCACTGAAACCGGCTTCGTGCAGCAGGCCTCAGGAGCCAATACAGAGCTGGAGGCTTAACAGCACTTTTTGTTCGAAAATTTGTGAACTTCATACCAGGTGATGGTGGTGGAGCAGAACAAACATGGGGATGTTAGGTGTATAGAAATGCTGCAAAAGAAACTAAACTACAGATGGAATTTCCAAAGATTATATCCATGTGGGATGTTTACATGAAGATGTATTTAAATGATTTGTTTATATGTTTGTTTATTGGTTCAGTGGTATTGCACTTTGTGATATTGTGTGAACCCCTGCAGAAGTGTGAACTCCCTGCCTGTGGAAAGAGGAGATCCCTTCAGCCCTAGGAGAAGAAGGCTGCTTCTCAATTGTAAGAATGCAAAGAATGGACTTGCACTCTGGTGAAGGCCGGGCTTGCCAGGCTAACTTGGAAGAAGGAACTCAGAAAGACAGGAGGACAGAGAACGTATCTTTGTGAGAATTGAGATGTGCTGAGGTCTTCCTGTTTGCGCAATGGACTGTTCCAGCATATTTCTATTATAGTGGGTCAGGACCATCATCTTTTCAGTGCTCCCTACGTAATATTTTTCAGCTGCTTGATAGATTTACTGCTAAATGGCTGATTAACCAAAAGTTATTTAAGCATGTTTTAATGTTGTTTGCAACTGCAACCTCATGTTAACTAAAAACTAAGCTAACGAGTTAACCTTTAGCTCAGGATGGAAGCTAGTGTCGTTTCATTAAAATACTTCTGAGGGATAAAGTCGATTTTTCAAAAACCTCATATATATATATATATATATATATATCAATCTTTTGTTGGTATTGTGGTTAAAAAGACATTAAAACTTAGTTATGGGTCAGCTTCCGTCATCCTCCATGGTTTTGCCGCAGTGACTTCTGGGTTTTCAAGTGGGTTCGATACGCTCATGTCTGCATCCGATGCATCTTCGATATCAAGAACACATCTGGGTAATTTCATATGTCCTCAGTACTTGTGTTCTTGAGTATTGGAATTGAACTTTGGCGGTGGACGATGACATAGAACAAGTACACAAGGACACAAGATCATATGAGAACGCATATTGTGAAATGGCTGAAGTCTTACTGATAGAGCTCTGAGAAAGGAGCCTGAAATATTTTCCTAGCACAACCCTGTGTATTTATAGAAATCTAAAAGTGCTATTGATTTATTTTGAGCAGTCAATCCATCATTGATAAACAAACCAAAATAAACCAGCACCATGTCTCTGTGGCAAGGTGGGTGTGTGTGTGGGTGTGTGCGCGCAGATGTGTTTACCACTTGTCTGCATCACTGCTCTTCCCTCTGCAGAATAAACCAGAAAAACCAGTTAGACAGTACCAGTGAAGGTGAAACTCAGCAGCACCATTTTGTGTGGAGGGGAAAATAAACCATTTCAGGAGTAAAAACACAGTGAGTATCTAAATCTAAAGCTATAATATATTAACACACTGAAGTGACACTAGATGCAGAAGAGGTTTGTGGGTTTGTACTGAAGGTTTAATGTATACAGGTTTATGTGACAGGTGACTCTGTGCTGATACAGGGTTTGATTTAACACACCGATATTGGAGTAAAGTAAACGTGTGTCCTGCTGTAATCTGGAGAAGGAGACATGACCTCCAACATGAGTGTGTCTGGAAAAATGGACATAAAAAAATATGAGAGGTGAGAGAGAGAAAACTAACCCCCTTTCATCAAACTGCATTTTGACAGTTTTTCGTCCAATCAGAGTGCGCCACGTCACGAAGTCCCTCCCCTTTTTTATCCAATCAGAGCGCACCGTGGCGGGAAGTCCCACCCCCCTTTCGCCCGATGAGATTCTTCTTTTTTTCCAGATGTCCCGCCCCGATCCCCCTCCCTAATTTTTGTGGGTCCGTTCACGCGCATCTGTGTTCCGTGCGGGGGTCCGTTCACGCGCTTCAACCCCCTTTCTCTCTCACCCCCTCACCCCCTGGTCTGGGGCCCCGTGCAAATTATCCGGCCGGCGCACGAGGTCGGATTTCAGGCGGCTAGTGTCATGCCGTTCCGGTCTTAAACTTTAGCTAATATTTAATACATCTTAGATAAATTTGGATTAAAGCTAGCTAGCAAAAATTCCCCAATTGAAAGAGTTTAGCAAAAAAAAAAAAAAAAACCCAGTGCTTAGCATCAGTTAGGTTAGTCTCGCTATTTATATTTAGCCGCGTTTTACCAACAAGCATACGGGGAACATTTAATGCACAATGTACAAATTATTTATTTGTTACTGCTGTGTATAAGTGATTTATTTGAAGCTAGTCAAAGTTGATGGTCGTAGTGATGAACTTTTTTCCCCTTTACCCGTGTATCGTGCGATTTTTATTAATACTTTTATTTATTTTTGCAACATAAACGGTATCCGTGTTATATGCAAAAAGAGGATTAATGGCCCATCACGGGTGTTCTATTATCAGTGAGACTATTATTTCGATTTTTCAAGATTCTGACAAAGACGGCCCGTGGAAAACCAGCGCGTATCTTCGCCGCACTCAAGCACCGCCGGCGGGTCCGTTGTGCGAGGAATGGCCTCTGGGTTTCTGCGGACAGGGTGGACAATGGGGCTATGTGTTTAGATACGAAACCGGGGAATTGCAGCTTTATCAGGGGAAGTGTGGAGAGAGACCGGGGGTCTCGACGTGTCTAGCCTCGTTATCCTCTAACGACTGGGGTGTGTTAAAGAAGGTTGTCCTTGAGAATTTTGACAAGGATGAAGGAAAATGGAGAGGGAACGGGAGGGCCTCTCTCCCGGAGACTTTTCCCAGCACCGCGGAGGTTTCAGAGCGAAAAGTCAAGTTTATGGCTGTATGGTTGACTAGAGCCTCAGGTACAGCTCGCTGGTTCTACATCGTTCTCTACTTCGTTTTATGATATAAAAGCAGACTCGCCCGAGAGAGGAGAAGAGCAAAAGAGAGAGAGAAAGAGAAATATGGAAGACCGCTGTGAACGCAAGCTCAAGAGAATCAGGCCTACCCGGATAGTGTTGAGGATTATAGAAGAAGAAGACGGAATGTCCGACCATCCTTCATCTCCGGAGGAGAGTTATGCCGTTCCTTTGCCGACGACCCCTCCCCCGACCCCTGAGTTCTCGCAACAGCTTTCACCCCCTCGCTCCGAGGAACCTGTCGTCTCGGGGCACGAGGATCACGCTGACGAGGATCCTGCGGGGATGGAGGTTCAGGACACTCCTTCGAATGAGAACTCACCCTGCGGATCGGATGACCCGTTGCCGATGTTCATCGACGACCCTGACGCGCCGCTCACACGCTGGTTGAAGAGGATCGAGTTTTTCAAATGTCTGGAATCAGCGGTGCTTCATTTACTCAACAAGGTTCTGAGAATGTACGCCGAAGCCAAATGCAACAGTTGTCAGATCAGCCATCCTAGCCAGAGACAACACACGTGCTTGCTCGACCCACCCGACGACATATTCAATTTCAATTAAATTTTATTTGTATAGCGCTTTTAACAATGGACATTGTCACAAAGCAGCTTTACAGAAATAAATGGATTCACAAAAATATATTGTAAATATTTAAATTTATCACTGTGAATTTATCCCTAATGAGCAAGCCAGTGGCGACGGTGGCAAGGAAAAACTCCCCGAGATGATATGAGGAAGAAACCTTGAGAGGAACCAGGCTCAAAAGGGAACCCATCCTCATCTGGGTGCAACGGATAGTGCAATTATAAATAAATCCCTTCTATTGTGTACTATATGGACAAATAGTGCAATTGTGCAACCAATAAATTCATCACAGTATTTGCAAGAGGTCCGGCTGGTTAAAATCTATCCACTGTCCACTGATGGAGTCCTGAGTACGAAGCTGCTCGTGGCAACTGCAGCCCCAAAGCCACTACAGCAATCGCAGTCCCAAGCCATTACAGTACAGCTCCCCATATGTGATCCCCAAGCCATCTCCACAGCCCCCAGGTGGCACCATCCCCAGCAATCCAAACAGTTCTTCAGGCAGTCCATATGGGGCCACCCCCAGCAGCAGCGAGCGAACTCAACCGATGAGAACTCCAACCAGAAGTAGGGCATCAGGATGGGTCAGGCAGCGAGGAGGAGCAGAAGGGGTCAGGATCACTGGCATCACTGGCATCTCAGAAGTAGCATGTGTAGCTCGACAGAGAGTGAGGGAGAGAGAGAGATGGAGAGAAAGGAAGAGATTGTTAGGTGAGCTTTTGTCCTCTAATGGTTAAGCACGATGTACTTTGCATGCAGAGTGCAAGCAGGGACTCCGGCAAGACTAGCTGTGACAGCATAACTGAAAGGGAGAGCCAGAAGCTAACACAGACATGAGGGCACCCTGGGACATAAGGCAGCCAGCCACTCCACCGTCGACAAACCTGAGTGAACGTGTGAGAGTGGGGGGGCGACAGCATCCAAACATCCCATTTCACCACAACACTCTATGCCTGTGAAACCCTCCAGACCTGCCCCTGTACCTAAGAAAACTATTCACAAAAGGCTTGACTAAAGAAATATGTTTTCAGCCTAGACTTAAACACTGAGACTGTGTCTGAGCCCCGAACACTAAGTGGAAGGCTGTTCCATAACTGTGGGGCTTTGTATGAGAAAGCTCTACCCCCAGCTGTAGCCCGCATTATTCGAGGTACCAACAAATAGCCTGCATCTTTTGATCTGAGTAGGCGTGACGGATCATAAAAGACCAAAAGTTCGCTCAGGTACTGTGGCGCGAGACCATTTAGTGCTTTATAGGTCAATAGTAGTATTTTATAATCAATACGAAATTTGATTGGGAGCCAATGCAGTGTGGATAAGATAGGGGTGATGTGGTCATATCTTCTGGTTCTAGTAAGGACTCTCGCTGCTGCATTCTGGACTAACTGGAGCTTGTTTATGCATCTACTGGAACATCCAGACAGTAAGGCATTACAATAATCCAACCTAGAGGTAACAAAAGCATGAACTAATTTTTCTGCATCGTGTAGTGACAATATATTTCTTATTTTAGCAATATTTCTGAGATGAAAGAAAGCAATCCTAGTTATATTATCTACATGAGCTTCAAAAGAAAGACTAGAGTCGATAATCACACCAAGGTCTTTTACTGCTGCACATGATGAAACAGAAAGGTCATCCAGAGTTATTATGTAATCAGAAAGCTTACTTCTAGCTGCATGTGGTCCTAGTACAAGTACTTCTGTCTTGTCAGAATTAAGTAAGAGAAAGTTAATAAGCATCCAGTTTCTAATGTCTTTTACACATTCCTCAACTTAATTAAGCTGGTGTCTGTTATCTGGCTTTGCTGAAACATACAACTGTGTGTCATCAGCGTAACAGTGGAAGCTAATACCATGCTTACGAATAATTTTGCCCAGAGGTAGCCTATATAAAGAAAAGAGCAGTGGGCCTAAAACAGAGCCTTGCAGAACACCAAACTTTACCTTAGCATGAGAAGAGAAGTCACCATTTACGTTTACAAACTGAAAACGATCAGTCAAATAAGACCTGAGCCAGGAAAGGGCTGTTCCCTTAATGCCTACTACATTTTCTAGTCTATTGAGGAGAATAGCATGATCAATGGTATCAAAAGCTGCACTAAGGTCAAGCAGCACCAGCAAGGAGACACAACCCTGATCAGAGGCCAGTAGTAAGTCATTTACAACTTTTACCAGTGCTGTCTCTGTGCTATGATGAGGCCTAAATCCTGACTGATACATTTCATGAATGTTATTCCTATGTAAGTATGAGCATAGCTGCTGTGCTACAACCTTTTCAAGGACCTTGGAAATAAAGGGGAGGTTTGATATTGGCCTGTAGTTGGACAGTTGACAGGGATTGAGGTCAGGTTTTTTAATCAGGGGCTTGATAACTGCTAATTTAAAAGATTTAGGTACATAGCCAATGCTAAGGGAAGAACTGATTATCTTTAAAAGAGGTTTGATTGTTTCAGGAATTATCTGTTTGAGGAAACAAGTAGGTAAAGGATCTAGCATACAGGTTGATGATTTTGATGATGAAATTAGTGAAATTAGTTCAGTCTCTTCAAGGGGACTAAAGCGTTGTAGTTGTTTATCTAATATTATCATATTATCATCTACAGGGTTAGTTATAGAACTGTCCGGTTTTAAATTAATAGTCTGAATTTCTAGCCTGATATTTTCAATTTATATCATATATCAGACCTGCTTTCACGGTGTGATGCGGATGCTGTGGAACTCACTGTTCGTCCAAGCCCTTGAGAAATATATGGAGAGCTACATGTTTTACGAGACGTGCGAGGGCGACATAATCGGGCCTGCAGCAGAGATTCTTTTGCTGGGGTATAGATCAGGAGGACCGATCTACGAGTGCATCTACCGAATGTACGATGAAATCAAACCTGACGAGGAGAGAATAGAGCGTTTCATAAAGCTGGTCATGGACTGCAACTATTCCTGTTAACTTGATTTTATTCCATGCCGTCATATATGCATTTATTCAGTGTGTTTTTTGCAGCTACCTCTTATATTTTATTCTATACTATTATATATTCGATTATTCAGTATGTTTTTTTTTGCTGCTACCTCTTATATTTTATTCTATACTATTATATATTCAATTATTGAGTATGTTTTTTTGCTGGTACCTCTTATATTTTATTCTATACTATTATATATTCGATTATTCAGTGTGTTTTTGCAGCTACTATGCGGTACTCTGGGCCATCTTGGTTCAAACTTTGTTTATGATAAAACATTAATAACGTTTGTGTGTTTGTGTGTATAAAAAAAAAAAAAAAAGTTGAATAAAAAGTCTGAATAAAGAATCATGCCTTTCTCTGTGTGTACAAAAAAAAAAAAAAAGTTGAATAAAAAGTCTGAATAAAAAATCATGACTTTCTCTGTGTGTACAAAAAAAAAAAAAAAAAAAAAAAGTTGTAGTAACGCGGAGCCATCAGTTCTGTATCTTATGTCTTTATTAACAATACCTGAAGACATGAAAATAAGTTGCCCAAGCTAACAACGTTATTGCTTTTTTTCTGACGCATACACCTGCTCGCTCCTCACTCCCTGCAAACATGAAAATCCCCTTACAACTAGCTACTACTGCCATCTAGTGGGTAGCTGAACCATAAACCCACTTTACTACAAGAGTCTGAATAAAGAATCTCGCCTCTCTCTGTGTGTATAAAAAAGAATTTGAATCTCAATCCTCGCCTTTTTCTCTCATTTCGGTTCAGCCATGTCTGAGAAGCGTGCGATGAAAAAAGCGTATTACGATGCGTCCGACCCCGGTAGCTTCGGAGGGGTAGAAAGACTGCGAAGGGCCGTGCGAGATGAAAAGGGGAAGCCGCCGTCTGTGGAAAGGGTAAAAGATTTTTTATCGGAGCAGGATGCTTATACTCTACACAAACCGGCCAGAATACATTTTACTAGAAATAGAGTTTTTGCCCCGCGTCCCTTGAACCAATTTCAAGCCGACCTGTGCGATATGCAGGCTTTATCGGATTATAACAACGGGTACAATTATTTATTAATAACGGTCATAGACGTATTTTCCAAGAAAGCTTACGTTAGAACTCTCAAAAGAAAAACATCCGCGGAGGTGGTAAAGGCTCTAGAATCCGTTTTCTCTGAAAGCCAGACACCTGTAAAGTTACAGACCGACGCCGGAAAAGAATTTTTTAACAAAGCTTTTGAAGGTTTGATGAAAAAACATGGCATCGTGCATTTTTCCACATACAGCGAACTCAAAGCTTCGGTGGTCGAAAGATTTAATCGTACTTTAAAAGGTCGAATGTGGAGATATTTCACAGCTAACAATACCTTGCGATACCTCGACGTGCTGCAGGACTTGGTGAAAAGCTACAATAACAGTTTTCACAGCAGCATTAAAATGGCGCCGGCTCAGGTGAGCTTCGAGAACTTCGATCGAGTGTTTCAGAACCTGTACGGTAAGCCGCCACTCCGGAAGGCTAGATTGAAGATGGGTTTTGAGACGGGGGATCTTGTCAGGATATCGAAATTAAGAGGGGCATTTGATAAAAAATACGAACAGAGTTTTACAGACGAGCTTTTTTCGGTGGCCGAACGCCTCCCTCGCGACCCTCCGGTGTACAGACTGAAAGATTACGACGGAGAACCGGTCCAAGGCACCTTCTATGAGGCCGAGTTGCAAAAAGTAAAAACGGCCGGGGGGCAAAGTCTACCACGTGGAGGAGATTCTGAAGAGGCGTACGGTCAGGGGCGAAAATCAGGTCTTTGTATGGTGGAAAAACTGGCCTGAGAAATTCAACAGCTGGATCAGAGAGAGC
Source organism: Pangasianodon hypophthalmus (assembly GCF_027358585.1). NCBI lineage: Eukaryota > Metazoa > Chordata > Actinopteri > Siluriformes > Pangasiidae > Pangasianodon > Pangasianodon hypophthalmus. The sequence continues at coordinate 1,077,390 of NC_069728.1, read as the reverse complement.
GATTTAAAAATATATATAAAAAACGGACGACGTTTTGAATGAGGGTTCATCATTTCCCAGTCATGTACGGGCAGAAACACGTGGGTTTTTACATCACCCTACCATCCAACGCCAGCCTCGATGTTTTTAAAGATAACAAAATCTCCAGTTACCGCGTGGATCTGGCTCAGCATATCGATCTGGAAGGGGAATGGGAGGTCGCCTTGACGGAGATTTCCTATCCTCACACGTGGTATACCGTACCCGAAGAACGAGCATACTATGAATATAAGTTTAAACCAGAAACCCCGGAGACGAAGAGCAAGGTGCATCGTCACAAATTCCCAACGGGTGTTTTTGCTAACTTGGGACAGTTCAAAACGGAGATGGAGGCTTTGTTTAGAAAAATCAACTCCGATATTTACCTGTCCTACAACAATTATCTGAGGAAATTCGATTTCCAAGCGGGCGGTCAGACTCGTGTGCGGTTTTACCCACCGCTCGCTTACATTATGGGTGTGAGACCGGGAGAATGGATAGAATTCGACAGGAAGCTGGCCGATTACCCCCCTGATCTACGAGCTGGATTTTATCACATGTTCTGTTACTGCGATGCGGTTCGCCCTCAGTTGATAGGCGACGCTTATGCTCCGCTGATGAGGGTGGTCGACGTGCGCGGAGCGTACTGGGATGTGGTAACCTTACGCTTCGATCTGCCGTATTATTTACCCGCGAGCAAGCGCCACATCGAGAACATAAAGATAAAAACGGATCAGAACCAAGAGGTTGAATTCACTTACGGGAAGGTCATCGTGACGCTTCACTTTAGACCGAAAACATACGGTGTATGAATCTATATAAAATCCATCCTTTAACGCGACCGTCATTCAATCTCAGGCGTGAGAGGACGAAGCTACGTTTGAGGGTGTCGGAGAACTAATTAAAAAATAAAATGGCTCGGGTACTAGCGATGGAAGACCCTCACAGATTCGTCCGTTACTACGAAAATCAGGCCGGAGGCGATTTAGGAGGATTTTACGGAGCCCCTGTAATGTACGGTCGCGGTATCGGCTCTCTATTCTCAAAACTGTTTCGTTTTGTATCTCCTCTGCTGAAAAAAGGGTTCGACATTGCCAAACCCCATCTTAAAACGGCCGCCACCCGTATCGCTATGGATGCGGTCGGTAGAGTCGTGGGGAAAATGTCGAACTTCGACAATCGGAAAAAACAAGAGGGGTCAGGGGGCATCGTGGTTTTGTCGCGAAGGGTGAGGAGACGACCTCCGGGGGAGTGCCTCTCGTCGAGTTCTAATAAACGTTCGACGGGTAAGAAGAAGAAAACAGTCGGCAGAATCGGTCGCTCGAAGAGGAAACCCTTCCGGAGCTCCCATATATTTTAACCGACGTAGGGGAAATTCAAACAAAAAAACATGGCTCTCTTGCATCAGAAATCCCTCGAGTGCACGCTGCGCGAGCTGGATCTATTTTCTGCACCTATGACACAGCTTTCGATCGAAGATAAAATATACACCGAAATCTCTCCCGTGTCTGCCATCACGGACACGGGGCCCATCGAGTTTTTCATCCCCGGAGATGGGGAAAAGTATCTTGATCTGAATGACACCATGCTGCATCGCCGCGTAAAAATCACCAACGCCGATGGCACGGACCTGGCCGACGCGGCTGCGGTAGGGCTCATCAATTACCCTCTGAGTACGATATTCAGTCAATGCGACGTCATTCTGGGGGACCCTCTAATCTCACAATCGAGTGCCACACATCCCTACCGTGCCATGATCGAGACTCTGCTCAACTTTTCACCGGATACCCTCGGGAGTCAATTCACAGCCGGTCTTTTTTACAAAGACACTGCGGGAGCAATGGATTCTATAGCGATCGCCAACGGTCCTAACAGAGGATTAAACAAGAGAGCCGAATTCAGCGCTAATTCTAGAGAAGTGCACCTGCTCGGCCCACTCCACGGGGACATATTTTTCTGCGAGAGACTTTTGCTGAACTCGGTCGACCTGAGGGTCAAACTGACACGAGCCGGAGATGCTTTCTGTCTTATGGGGGCGCGCGACTCGGGATTCCGTCTGAGTGAGGCTAATACCCTCTAGTTCTTCCGCTGTAACTTTATTAAAGAGAAAAACATATTTAAAAAAAGTACAGAAGAGTTAAAATAAAAGAGAAATTAATAGAAAAGCTTACCCTGATACTCAGGCACCTGGTGAATTTCAGCTTGAACTTTTAAAGCTGAGAATACATAAAGTGTTTATTTAAACAATGTTTTTAAGAGAAAAGAAATACCTTATAATTTCAACAAGTTTTCTTACCATGAGCCATCATGTCGATCCCCGAATTTCTTCATGGAAAATGTTAATCCGTCTCGTTTCTTATATACCCTAAAGTTCTTTTCCCACCGAAACACCTGTCACAAGTTCTCGAGCAACCATATACACCTGACGCATCATATCATCGCTTTAGAGGGTGGAGGGGTAGACTGTCGCGACCCCTCCGACAACACGTGGGGAAAAAAGTTCATCACTATGACCATCAACTTTGACTAGCTTCAAATAAATCACTTATACACAGCAGTAACAAATAAATAATTTGTACATTGTGCATTAAATGTTCCCCGTATGCTTGTTGGTAAAACGCGGCTAAATATAAATAGCGAGACTAACCTAACTGATGCTAAGCACTGGGGTTTTTTTTTTTTTTGCTAAACTCTTTCAATTGGGGAATTTTTGCTAGCTAGCTTTAATCCAAATTTATCTAAGATGTATTAAATATTAGCTAAAGTTTAAGATCGGAACGGCATGACACTAGCCGCCTGAAATCCGACCTCATGCGCCGGCCGGATAATTTGCACAGGGCCCCAGACCAGGGGGTGAGGGGGTGAGAGAGAAAGGGGGTTGAAGCGCGTGAACGGACCCCCGCACGGAACACAGATGCGCGTGAACGGACCCACAAAAATTAGGGAGGGGGATCGGGGCGGGACATCTGGAAAAAAAGAAGAATCTCATCGGTCGAAAGGGGGGCGGGACTTTCCGCCACGGTGCGCTCTGATTAGATAAAAAGGGGAGGGACTTCGTGACGTTTTAACTTATAGTTGGACGATATTCAGCAGGAGACAGAGAGAGATTCCTCGGAATCTGAATTATCCACCTGCACAGGACTGGACCCAGATTAAAATCCAGATCTGAGTGCATCATCGTCCAGTGATGTGAAAGATTGGAGCCCAGAGACAGGTTCATCATGTAAGAAACTGTCCAGTGAAGAAGATCTTGAAAGCCCAGACACAAATTTGAGTGAAGATGAAGACCAGCAAAGAGGCAAGTGCACCATTAAACAACAAAAGAACCCCAGAACTTATGTGAAAAGACACAATAAACAGCACAAGATAAACAAAACAAATAAAGACAAGTCAACTGTGACCCTAAGAAGTTGTACAAAAAGGGAAGACAGTAAAAGAGCATGGGACAAGAGACATTATTGCCTCTACTGAGGCAAATCACAATTAAAGATATCAAGGCATTTGGAGAGAAAGCATATAGAGGTCAAAGATGTGGCATATGCCTTCAATACCAAACCTCTGGAACAAGGCAGAGGAAAATAGTGACATGGAAGCAGCCCTCTGATAAAGCTTCTGTTAAGGATTATCTGCCTCACTCATATTGTTTTGGAATGTTCAGGAAAAATGACCTGTGGAGACAGGGGAAGAGTACAAAGTTGTGCTGCATCCTTGCTTCCAATAGCAGCTTCCTCAGCCGGAGGTCAGATATCAGAGCATCATCAACAACATGCGACAAGACGATGTGTCCTTTCACATCAGGGCTGATTCTCTGATTTGTAAATATGGTGAATCAGTGTATGCAAAACATGGTCGTGTGACGTCTAGGCACCAGTATATTGCACTAAGAATGAGGGAGCTTGGCTGACAAGACTGTCAAAAGTCTTGAAGATTTGTGTGTACCATCAAAATTTCCGTTTGTTGTCGATGTTGCAAAGTGTCTTATTCGGTTTAAACCTTCAACAGCAGTCTAAATTGGATTCTGTCGTAAAGGGGCTGTGGAGGTCCTGATTGGACAAACTCTTATGAACGACAATGATCTGGCAGAGAAGAAAGCAAAAAAATTCTTTGAACATTTGGAGAAAAACTGGAGGATCAGTGTTTGTCACTGCTCAACAAACCATAGAAGAAAAAAGATGGAATAAAGATGACATTCCCCTCACCAAAAATGGGATTGCTCTGAGAAACCATCTCAGGATGGTAGAAGATGAAGCAAGAGGGCAACTGACACAGGAGCATACAAGGCATTAAACGAGACTGTTCTGGCACAGGTCACTATCTTCAACAAGCGGCATGAAGGGGAAGCGTCACGCTTAACTCTTGAGACCTACAAGAAAGCAAGCACAAGTGTCATTAATGAGGACATTTATGAAACCTTGTCACCATTAGAAAAGGAGCTAAGCAAGCTATTAACCCACATAGAAATCAGGGGGAAAAAGGGGGCAAGAAGGTTCCAGTTTTCTTGATGGAGAGAATGAAGGAGTCAATGGATTTGTTGGTTAAAAGGAGAGAAGAAGCTGGTGTTCCTGCTGAAAATCCCTAACTCTTTGCAAGACCTGGCGTGTTGACAAACACACGTGGATGTGACTGTCTGTGAAAATATGCAGAAGAAAGCAAAGCAGAAATCCCTGAATTCCTTAGGTCAACTAAATTAAGAAAATAGGTTCCTGCACTCTGCCAGATCTTAGATCTTAGTGAACAAGAGCTGGAGCAAGTTGCAAGGTTCGTGGGGCATGACATCAGAGTTCACTGTGACTTACAGACAGACTGACAAAACATTTCAAATGGTCAAGATAAGTAAGCTTCTGTTTGCAATGGAGCAAGGCACTGAGATCTTAAGGGGGAAGAACCTCAGCACACTTGACTCTTCTGTCTGTGGTATGTCTGCACTCTGTTTTATTGCCAATGTAATTGTATTTTGTAGTCATACATCTTTGTTAGTGGCCTAGCCACTGGAGCCATCGTTACGAGAACTCCACTGACTTTTTTTTTGGCTGTACAGTCTTTTACAGCTGGACAATAACACTCATTTAACATCAGTTAATAGAAACACATTTCTAGGGAAACCACAGACACACACAGTACACCTTATGAGCTGTTATGTTCACTGTGCTCATGTAGTGAGTAGTGTGTACTACAGTTTCCATTGGTGGTGTTTATATATGCAGTACTTGTTTAAAATAATCCCCCCAAAAATTAGTGAAGTTTTACCGTTACATACTTCCTAATGCTAACTGGAGTAGGATTTGTTTAAAAATGTGTTTGACTGTGGTCATTTCTGGTAGTGAAAATAGTGTAAAGGTAACAACTTGCAACAGTAGATCAAATGTATTATTTACTGTTATCTTTTATAGGTGAAAGTTCCACATTGACTTCTGTGAGTGTCCCACAGAGAAAAAAGAAAGAAGGAAGAGAGGTGGATGAGGGTAAATTTTTAAATTTTCCATTTTAAAATGATCTAAACACTTGTAACCTTCGTGCTATTAAAAGCACCTCTCAGTAAAATGGAGTCCAATACAAAACCACCACTAGGACCTCAATACAAAAACATAGAATTGAATTAGGAGGATGAGGTGTCACTTTTAGTTTGTTCTTGTTTTTCAGATGGATGTTCTGACCTCTTCAACCCCCAAAAGACACTGCATTGAGGATGGAATGTCAAACGTAGCTGGTGAGTTAAATAGTGTTTATCTTGAAATCTACAAAAACCTGCCTTTTGGCAAAGCACACTACATGTTGTTAAACATATTAATGGCTAAAGTCTGATAACACTGTAACCAGCACAAACTGGGCTACAGTAATATGTGAGCAGGATGTTTATAAATGATGGTGTTTGAGAAAACAGTGTTTATGCGTGGTTAATGAAAAACTCAAATTTAAGTCACTGAAATAAGGCCATAAAACACATTGGTTCACAAGACTTTTGAGAACTGAATCTTGTAGCCTAGAATTTTTGCATCAAAATGATGTGATAATCATCTTGTTCACTCATTCACAGAAAACAATATACTGATTTAAATTTTCGAAGACACTTTGTTTCGAAAGGGCATATGCAAGAGGATGATCATGAATAATAATGTGATTGACACCTGAGAAGAAGACAAAGACCCACATAATGACCTGCATAATGAGCCTTTCAGTCAGGAATGTGGCTGAGAGGGAAGTGCTATGAAAAAGAATGTGAGGACAAAAGAAATGTATATATTTTTTGTTTGTAGTTTATTTAGAATATAGTAAAAGCCCACTCTTCCACCCTATGTATAACCTACTCTCTCACATAGTACACAGAATTGAACAGCTATACATCTTTGTGCCACTCTAGGAAACAGTTCCTTCTCAGCTGAACACACAAGTGAACATCACATGCCTGGCATTTCCAAGGAGTGTCCTGCCTCTTACCACGCTTTGCAAAGCACACAGATCCGGCGACCAGCAGTGGCATCTGAGGCCTGGCTCAGCTCCTGGAACTGGCACATGGTCAACACTGGTCCTTTTGGTGTTATTTTCTGTGACACACCACAGAGCTCTGCAATTAGTTGTTCCATAAACTCCTTGTGGCTCATGGTGCCATAAAGCTCTTTGTGTACAATAAAGGCATTGGTGGCAGCAATGTCCAAGAAGTGTAGAAATAGCTTTCTGTACCACTTCATTGTTTTGTGCTGTGTGGTGTAGTACTGTAACGGCTGATCAGACAGGTCAACGCCCCCCATGTGCTGGTTGTAGGCAGTCACAGGTGCAGGACGTGGAAAACTCTTTGTCCTCCATCCATTCTGTGTTTTCACCCTCCTCTGCACAGTGTCTCCTGTATGAGCAGCATGGATGGTGGAACAGACGGACACCTCTCGTGTCTCCATCCATTTCACAAACACAAGATGTCCATCTCGAATCCACCTGATGGAGCCCCTCGCAGATTTTTTGGTGAGTGAGTTAGCTGCATTCCGAGGGCAATCCTTCCTGTTGTCTCTGTAAGTCCCACATGCACCAAACTTCAAAGCAAACAAGTCTGTTAGAAGCTTGGGACTAGTGTAAAAATGATCCATGTATACATGGTACCCAGAGCCCAAAACTCTACGGTCCAACAGAGATGTCACAGCATCATATGACAGTCCATGGCCTTGTTCTTTCCCGTGTACACAGCAAAATCGACAGTATATCCTGTAGGGAAAGTTTAGCTCATTTAAATTAAGCTGACGTATTCTCCACCATTATATAAGAACTTTTAGCTCATTAGATGTTGACTTAGTTGTGTCTTATACTCATTATGACGTAAAGATTATTAATGTAATCAGTAATATTGATTATCTTAGGGAATTTTATCAAAATAGGTTTGACGAGGCGTCTTATGCACTCTGGCAAGTCATTACGGTTGCGGCCGTCGACAGTAATAACTTCCCTTGAGGACAACCTTTATAGAGCACGGTACTACAGATCGGGCACCCTAGGAACTCAGATGGTGAGCAGGAAATCACAGAACAACATCACCTTGAACATAGACGAGACTTTATTGTACTAAGCTACTACAGACACAGGCTACTACTACTAACTACTACACACATATCCTAACTACTACACACATATCCTAACTACTACACACATATCCTAACTTACCACACACAATCAACACGCACACAGACATACACATTCATACATGTGGGTATGTGACATGAGAAGAACCAGTGATAATAACCAGAGAGTTGAGTTCTGAAGCATATGCATGACCATTTTACTAGACCCTGACCTGAGTGAGCCATCATTCTATATCAGCATTAGTCGATGAAAAAGGGTTTTAGGTTTACTGCACCAGCTTAAATGAAGTTGGGAGGTATCAATACTTGCTTTGCTTGGGTGATGAGTGGAAGGAGTTGGTGTCGGTCAGCAGGTTCTAGTCGGATCGGAGTTGGAGGATGTTAGAGGAGTTATGGATCGTCGCCGGAGAGGGAGGCTGGAGTCTGAACGGCTGGGAGAAAACTTGATTCAGGCGAAGTTCGAGGTTGCCAGCCTTGGGACCTTCTGAGGCAGGTTCTCTTGCTGTTCCAGCTCTGTTCAGGTTCCAGCTTCAGCTCCAGCTCCAACTCCGGCTCGGTTCTTTTCTTGGTCGAGGTGTTCTGTGTTTCTCTGTGTGGTTGTAGAGACAGTTAGTTTCCTTAATTTGATAGTCTCGATTCCTACAATCCATTTGATGAGTCCGCAAGAACAAACAACTTGAAGCCCCACCTGGTTGGTATGGCTTTCATGTACTGAGTCATTCCTGTGTTTGCTTTGCATGCCACCATTCTTTCATCCACTGCCAAATTTTGTCTTGGATGATAGATGGCCTTACATGCATGCCGGATAGTGTCCATGAGGGGTCTGACCCTGAAAAGACGGTCGTGTTCAGCTGTTCCCCTCTTTCGGTCATTGTCCTTTTCTGCATCTGGGTGACTCATGTGCAGATTCCATGAAATGGTGCGGTATCTGTCCCTTGACATGATTGTGGCAGGAAAAGGAATAGAGAAAAGACTATCCTGCCGCCAGTAGTCTCTGACGGACCTCAACTTCACCATGGCCATGTAGAAGAGTAGCCCAATGTAGCAGTACAGCTCACTGATGCTGACGTCTGTCCATTTATATTTATGGCCCTTTGCACGTGCCCTGGCAGCCTGAGCATTGGTGTTTCGACACAGAGTTGACACAGCGGTTGCAGAAAAAAACATTTTGAACAGACTCATGGGAGTGTGTGCATCACAGGGTCTTGGGTCTAGCTGTGGTCCAGGTTGCCGTGTGGGCAGGAATCTCAGAGCCTGTGGAGCCACGTCAACATCAGTCTCGGTGTTCCATGACAGAGTGGGCTGCTTATCTGCTTTGGCTCTCTTTGCCACAGGTTCTTTTGCACTGTTTTTCTCACGTCTGAAATAAAAAAAAACAAAAAAAACAAATAAACTACATTATTAACATTATTGTGATGTTCACTGATACTAGTACTAATTTATAGAAAAAAAGAACACACATTACCACATAGCACACATTTTATCATAAAGTAAATAAATCAAATTAACATCTGTAACATCTGTTAAATAGTGAATGCACACTTGCTCTTTATTTAGCATTGAGTTTTCACAGTACCTTGGTATATGCCTACTTGATGAGAAAACAGAATGCCAATAACAAAGAAACAATATTCTAACACTATCAACCACAAATAATATTACCATATAGCTAATCATTATATATATATATATATAGCCGAGCAACATTGTAAATGATGAAGGTAATAATAAAGGGCTTACTCGTCAGGAATGAGATCCTCCGCTGGGTCCAGTCGCTCTTCAAAATGCAAACGCTCATCATCCGAGTCACATTCTTCCTCTGAGGAGAAAGTAATCTCTTCGTCGCTGTCCAGAACCAGCCGGAGTGCTTCTTCACCCGCGTAGCGTGCCATCATCCAAACGCGCAGAAGAAGTGAGTAAATTCTGTGATGAAGCTTGACGTTTTATGCCGTTTCTCGGGGGCGTGTACATAATTACCTGGCTCACCTCAGATCGTTTCCATATGAACAGCGCGCTCAGTGCGAGGCGGGATCACATTAGCTATAATGAGGTGAGACAGGAGAAACCCTACCACTCCTTACTTTCATACCGATTACATAAAAAGAGATTAGTTGTCTTCGACTTGAATTGTTTCATTTCAAAGTAGACATTTCAAGCTTTCTAGACATATATTTCTCACGTCTTTGAGGCAAGTATTCGCTGAGATTCAGGGGGTTTTATTTACGTGTCTGTGAAGAGAGGTGACAGAGACGGAGAAGACAGAGAACGCTCCCTGTCTGTTTTCTTTACTCTACAAAAGCACAGCGTTTTGTTATTGTGAGTGTATACAAATAAAAGTAGACCCTTTCCAGATTCCAATGATGTATTGCTCTTATCTGCCCAGATAGCAACAGAATCTGGGCGAGATCTGGCTTACTTTAGGCCCTTCTGGTTTAATTGTGGCACAGTGTTTTTGGCTGAGTCTTGGCTGGAGTTTGGTCCACCAGAAAAAGAAAACAGTCTGCTGCAAACCTGGGTGGGTTTTGGTTGGGTTTTGGTTAGCCAAAGAGTAAAGAAACAGCTTTACAGCCAAAGAAATCTTGTGAAGTGCTTCATTTGTATGTCATACATCAATAAAAAGTTCATTTTGTCCAAAACAATTGAAATAATGAAAATGTGCTTGATGTAGTTAAAATGATTGAATATTTGTTCCAGGGCAAAAACTTATCAAAAATTATTTTAAAATGAGGGATGAAACAAATGAATTCTAATGAATTGTAAGGAGGTAATATGTGTTTTTGTAAAGAAAAGAAGACTTGATGGCTCTGTAGACAAGATTAGCTTGAAGGGCACTTAAAGCAGACAAGGTGTCAATGTGCAGAATAAAAACAAAACAATAATGAAATGGTTTCGAATGAAGGAAGCTTCAGGCTGCAGCATCATTGCTAAGACAAAAGACTGAATCAAGGTTGGAACCACACTTTGACTGAATAGATGTTTAAGAGTTTATACCTGAACGGTTGTGAGGAAATGTCTTTTTCATATTGTTTTAAAAGCACCAACTTCATATAGGTTTATTCAGTAAAATGGTTTATTCACTAAAATGGAGCAAATACAAATCAAATACTGAGATACAGTCTGACAATCTGCTTCTTTATCATTTGATATCAATCCGAGAATAAAGATCTACAACTAAACAAAAAGTTACAAAGACAAACCTTCATGGATCTGTTACAGTAGTAAAACGTTTTTGTGGGATGGTAAAAAGTCATAATAAAATGAATTAATCAATTAATAAAATATACTATAAAATATAGCACTTAAATGAACTATTTCAATTGGTTTTCAGGATTTCACAGTGGGCAATATAAATTATATTACATTAGGAACGTCTCAACAAATAAAAAGGCGAGAAAAATAAGCCAAATCAATGCTTGACAATTTTTCACGAGTATTCACAATTCCTTCAAACAATGAATTGAGATTATATCGAGACAATGTTTTATACTCAACGTCGTAACAACTGAAATCTGCCCTTCTCTGTACGTCTGACCATGACGTAGTCTGCAATGCATCTTGGAAATAGTAGTTGATTTGCATCTACAGTGTTAAATCCGCTTTACAAAAAGGACTACTTTTCCCAGAGTGCACCATGTCTTCAGCCTACAACAAAAAATAGACGTGTTCGACTTCATGCAGAGTGAACAAATCGATTTTCTATACTAATTGGGCTAAAAATGATATTCTAACGGTCTCACAGTTGATAAATAATGAAGGATATTTACTTACATATACTGAATTTTGAGAGAAATTTGGTATTCCGATACCTCCACGTGAATACAGTATTGTAGGATTTGTGAGGCTTTTAAAGGGCTTCAGTGAATCTAAACAATCAACATTTAAAAAAGAGCTCTTATTAAACGGTATTGATATCAAAGATAGACAATTTAATAATACATTTTTTAGATGTTTGTACTTCTGGAATAACCATTTTGAGAATATCAAATGGAGATTGATTTGGATTTATAATAACAAATTCTGTGTCACAAATAAAGTTAGTGAAATTTACTTTAAAATTATACGTAGAATTTATCCAACTAACCAGTTTCTCAGGAGATCCTGAGCTGATCTCTCGGAATTTTACGTTTTTTGTGGAATGGATGTAGAGACTGTTTTGCATCTTTTTTTCGAATGTATGCATGTTCAATTTTTCTGGATTGAGGTTGAATATTTATTTACTATGTTGAGTGGATCTAAAATTAATATAAGGAAAAGAGATGTTCTATTTCATTTTGATAAAAAAAAAAAAAAAAAAAAAAGATATGGATAAGAGTCACATTTTTATGCTAAATCTTCTAATATTATGAGGTAAGTTTTATATACACAAATGTAAATGGCAGAAAGGAAGCCCAGTATCTCCCACTTCAAAGTTGGAATTTTACTACATCAAGGTAAGTAAAAGCTTTTTTTTTTTTTTTTTTTTTTTTTTTTTTAGCTTTTCTGTGGTTGGTTTTTATTTGCTTTATGCTAGAAGTGCTGCAGTTATTCACAGTCCTCATTTTCAGTGCATAATGGAAAACTTGTGGGCGAAGCAAAGTGAGCAAAGCGAGCAAAAAAAACCTGTGCAAAAGGCGTGTCGATAGGATGCTTGAATCTTTGGAGAAAGAAATGAATTCTCAGCCTGAAAAGAGACCAAGCAGTGGCACCAATGCATGGAAGAGTTTTTCTGATTTCATAATCACTGTTAGTGTAAGCCTGATGTCATACAAGGGATGGTGTGGTAACCTTACATTTTCTGTGTTTTAATGTTTCAGCACTTCTTCATGACGTCTTAACAAAAAACTAGAAATTGTTATGGAGCAGCAAAGAAACCTTGTAAGAATGGTTCAGGATCTCAAAGAAAACAATGTGAGGGAGATCACTGAGGCTAACCACTTAACTCCAAAACGTTTTCCAATTGAAGATTTAAGATCATTAACTTCCCTGGAAAGTGATCTTCGATCCTCTCCGGAAACGAGACGAGAAGTGGTAGGTAACACTAATGGTTATGCACAGTTCCCTAATGCCTACTGATAACACTTACATATCTGTTTCTAATTACTGTTCTAATTAAATTGGGTGTGATCAATCTAAAGCAAACTGATCTAAAGAGTTCATTTCTGAATTTTTGATAAGTTGTATGTAGTATAATTACTAATCCTTATTCAAAAGTATTCAAGGACTAAAAGCGTGCTTAAAACCATTTCAGGTACTGGAACTTGGATTGCTGGGTGGCGTGGATCTGAAGAACACTGTCTGGAGAATAATGAAGCAGGCAATTAAAAATGACTTTGCTAAAACCATCAGCTGGAGAGGTGTAAATGGAAAAACACCATTGCAAAGTTTGGAGCTTAAAAGTGTTGTGATTGGTAAGTGCTTTTGTTGCAAGTCTTTGTAGAACTTTTTCATGACTTTCATGTCATTAATGAATGTTGAATGTCTCGGTTCTTTAGTACTATATTTTACTATATGCTTTATTTATTATACATTTGATTTAAATGTAATTTTTCTAACTCTGTATCTGTATGCTCCTATTCTAGAGGCTGTAAGAAGAAACCCAGTTTGTGCCCAAATGACTGAGCTGGAGGTTGAGCAAGTTATTCGAAGGTGGTTTTATTTTGCTGGTGATCGTGAGGGTGGCAGAAAAAGAACAGCACCACTGCAAAATGTTCATGTAAATAACTAATTTTCTGTTATTGTGTAATTTATGCTTTTGCACATGTGTAAAAATATATATTTGTTTTTCTAACCATTTTTTGTTTGTTGGTTTCACTTGATTTATGCACATTTACTTTAGTTTGCATTATTGCTTTGCTGTTTAACATTTATATTTTATTGCTTAGATTTTAATTACTGTTATACTTCTATTATATTGTGACTGTTGCTTTTATTTTGTCTTGATCTACTGCGGTCTTGATCAACTTTTTTACATTTTTTCACATCTGTAAATAGATTTAATTTGTCTTTTATAACCAGCTTTTGCTTGTTGGTTTCATTTACTTTATTTGTGCACATTTAGTTGTTTATGTGCATTATTGGTTTATGAAACATTTCTACTTCCTGCTTAGTTTTTAATCTCTGTTATTCTTGTAACTATTTTCCTTTTATGTAGTCTTATTCTTCTGTTATTATTGGTTTATCTTATTTCCCATTGTTCTAGTTTTATTTTTGCAACCTTTTTTGCACATCTGTAAATATGTATTATTTTGTTTGTCTTTTGTAACCAGATTTGTTTGTTGGTTTCTTTTGTTTATGCCCATTTACACTTTTTTGTTTGAGGTTTTAATTTATTCACGACTACCCATTTATATTTTTGGTTGGTTTCTTTGATTTGTGCACTCTACACTTTTACTTTATTTTGCCTTGTTTATTATTGAACACTTTGCTTAGTTTTTGTTGTATTATGACTTTTGCTTTTGTTTTTTTCTTACTGTTATGTTATTGGTTTCTTATTTCCCATTGTTTTAATTTTCCTGTATCTGGCTGGGATTTTTACCTCAGTGTTAATAAAACACTATATTTTCAAAGCGTGTGGTTTTAATATATTTCACAATGATTAAATATTATCTAAGGGTGCATTCAGGCTCAGTTTGGAGCATGGGATAATGTTGGTGTAGTTATGGCTGTTTTGGGGGTTGTGGATAAGTTGTGGGTGCGTTTTGTGTAAAGGTGTTGGCAGTTTGGCTCTTTTCTGGGTTACACATGGGGATTCAGGCAGTGTTATGGGACAGTTAGGGCTGATTCCAGGGACATGACAGAAGATACAGGCATGGCTCTGGTATTCTTTAGGCAAGCGGCTTAAGGTCCATTCGAGGGGAGTGGGCCGTGGTGGTATGTGGGCCATAACAGCCTAAATTTAACCAGATAAATAAACCAATAAACATCAGGAAGTTGGCTCTTTTCTGTCAGGTTCTGAACTAATCTGTAAGACTCTCAGAATATCTTTACACTTACAGTCTCAAGAAGAATGTTTTCATGCTGAATTAATATTGACTTTAGTTGCACAAATATTTTCTATTTGTTATTGTTATAGATTCTTCAAAGCCTCCAAAGCGGAAGTGGGAGGAAAAAGAGGTAAAAGCTGTAGAAAGGCACATGATGGGATTCATCAAGAAATGCAAAGACCCTGGTAAGCAAGACTGTGAAAAATGCATAGTAGCAGTAGTACGGCTGTAGTACAGTCCACATCAAATGATCAAGTGAAATTTGATTCCTCATGACATGACCCCTTTAAAGGAAAAAACAAGCTTTGTTATGCCAGTATCTCTGTACTAGCTTGAAAGGTGTCTAGCCAAAGACTGTATCATCAGCTCTAAAAGTATAATTAAGTGGAATTTGTGTATCACTATAGAGTCCTAAAATTATGATTTCATTAGAGTTTGTGTATAACTGGTGTCCTAAAAGTTTGAATTGAGCAGAGTTTGTGTTTGTCCCCAAATTGAAGGTAATGAGTCAGTTCTTTAAGGAAGTCTTTCATTGAAAATATCAACTGATACATGCAATGAGTGTGTCACCTGTAGTGCAGTCGTGTCTTTCTTTAGTCCCTAGACCCTCTAGAAATGGATGTACCCAAAGGTAGGGTATTCAGTCATATGACCTCATTGTGCTCTTAACTAGGTGTGTGTGTGCGCTCTTGTAAAACCAAGCTAGGTGATTGTTCCATCAGTTGGGTGCCTCAGCCCTATGGGTTGGTGTTTAAGATTGTTTTGTTTGGTTTATTTTTCCTTAAGTTATATAAGGAATTCCATTTGTGTTATTTGAAGTAGTGCTGCCAGTGGCTTTATTTACTGCTACTTCAGTGATTTTAGAGTGTCTAGCTTTTTTTTTAATACTGTGTGTTAATAAAGATTTGTATTTTGTATTGTTACCATGTTTCTTGCCTACCTTTTCTATAGGAGGAACGAACCTGTGTGCCTTAATACTCCATTGTCAGGTATTTTGAACATTTCCCTGGGTGTAGTTCCTAGGGTGGCGTAGTCGGAATCTAAAAGAACTTGGACTTGTGTTTTAAACTTGTACTGCTCCGTCACACAAACATAAAATATTCTTGTCAAAATTATAATTCACATGCTACATCAATGTCGAAAGCAACAGTGAGAGGTCTTCATTCTCTCAACTCTTAGAGAGTGCTCCTCTAAATAATAATGGAGCAGGGCAGGATGAACTTTTGAATAATAAGAAGAAAGAACTTGGGTCAATTCTACAAGAGCAAATAAAGGGAGCACGAATAAGGGCAAGAGTCTGCTCAATTAAGGACATGGATTCACCTACTTCATTCTTTTTTAATCTTGAAAGGAAAAGTGTGCAGCAAAAGCAAATGTATCCTGAACGAATTACAACATCTGATCCTGTAGAAATAAGGAAGCTGGCGGCAGGATTTTAGACAGTTATACAGCGCCGAGAGGGATGAATAAGAAAGTGCTTCTGATCTACTCAGAGAATTACCTCAGCTGGAAGAAGAGCAGTGAAAATAAGACACTCCCTACAAGCTGTCACCAGGTCATCCTGTCCCTGCTTCCGAAGAAAGGGGATCTAGGACTTCTTAAAAATTGGACACCAATATCTTTGTTGTGTTTGGGCTATAAAATACTTTCAAAGTGTTTAGGAAATAGGCTCAAATGTTGTCTAGCTTCATTGGTTCAGAACGACCAGACATACTGTGTTCCTAACGGATCAATCATGGACAGTCTCTTTTTACTAAGGGACGTAACTGAACTTAATCAGCTTAATAATTCCAACCTTGGTATTCTCTCATTGGACCAAGAGAAAGCATTTGATAGAGTTGACAACATGCATCTTTTTAACATTCTAAAGCATTTTGGGTTTGGTGACCAATTTATATCTTATGTTCAGTTGCTGTATTCTAAAGCCTTTGTGACTGTCAAAGCGGGTGGAGGATTAAGTGCACCAATACCTGTATTGAGGGGTATTAGGCAAGGTTTTCCACTTTGGGGGCAATTATATAGTCTTGTTATTGAGCCACTGCTGTGTAGGATAAGAAGGAATCTCAGTGGAACTTTAATTCCAGGTATAGATACTAGTGATGTACCTTGACCTTGGAGTTCAGCTTGAATGGCTTTGGAAGTTTTCCTTACCTCTTTGTCTACCAGCCGCACAATCCTTCAGATCAACCTGGGGTTGCGTTTCTTCTTGTGGCCACGTCCTGGGAGGTTGGCTACAATCCAATGGAGTTTATACTTTTTAATAATATTTGCAGCTGTAGTCACAGGAACATCAAACTGCTTGGAGATGGTCTTATAGCCTTTACCTTTAAGATGGCTATCTACAATTTTCTTTCTGATCTCCTCAGACATCTCTCCCCTTTGCTTTCTCTGGTTCATGTTCAGTGTGGTGCACACAATGATACCAACCTTCACAGTGGCCTGTTTTCTCTCTTTAAATAGGCTGATTGGCTTTTACAAAGACTGAAGACACCTGTGACACTAATTAAGGTTAAACAATTAGTTTGAAACGTGATTAGAATGCAGTGATTTCTAATCTTTTTTAGGAATACCAAGAAGTCATTTCTCTTCACAATTTTATTGGTTTAATCTATCACACACTATGGGCAGGCAGGTATATATGAGACTATTGCTTTTGGTTTAATCACTTTTCAGGAGCAATGAATCATTGTTTCAAAGAACTGTAAGGGTACCAACAAATCTGTCCACCTCTGTAGAATTTGCATATTATAGCCTCACAAATGCGCAAATGTGTTTTTATGGTATTTGGGGTGTTAATGATGTTTTATGTACAGTTGATGATGGTTTGTTGATTTTGAATTTTTGAATTTTAAAAATCTATCTTGAGATATGGTTTGGTGATGTACGGTTGTAAATTGTAATAATAAAGATTTGTTAAACCTCTCTCTCTCTCTCTCACTCTCTCTCACACACACATTCATTCTCTCTCACTCTCTCTCTCTCTCTCACACACACACATTCACTCTCTCTCTCTCTCTCTCACACACATTCATTCTCTCTCACTGTCTCTCTCTCTCTCTCTCTCTCTCTCTCACACACACACATTCATTCTCTCTCACTCTCTCTCTCTCTCTCACACACATTCATTCTCTCTCTCTCTCTCTCTCTCTCACACACACATTCACTCTCTCTCTCTCTCTCTCACACACACATTCACTCTCTCTCTCTCTCTCTCACACACATTCATTCTCTCTCACTGTCTCTCTCTCTCTCTCTCTCTCTCTCACACACACATTCACTCTCTCTCTCTCTCTCACACACACACATTCATTCTCTCTCACTCTCTCTCTCTCTCACTGCGCATGCGCGGCGGTGGAGCGAGTGTGGCGTGTAGAGCGCGCGAGAGCGGTTGGCGTTTTGCCAATTTTTTCCGGCATTAACTTTTTCCGCCTAAACATCTCGGAATCATTATATATATATATATATATATATTGTGTGAGTGTGTGTGAAAGGAAAATAGCTGTGTGTGCGTGTGTGTGTTTGTGTGTGTGTGGCTTATTGGAGAAGCATGGCGACTCCGAACAATACGAAGTTGTATGAAAGTTTGACTCGCCGGCACGGTGTGTGTGTGTGTGTGTGTGTGTGTGTGTGTGTGTGTGTGTGTGTGTGTGTGTGTGCGCGCGGCGAGTGTTGAGGAATGTGTTCTAGCGATTGGTGATGTCGTGGAGCACGAGAATATTGATGAACTACCAGACCACCAACCTACAGAGGAGGGACCGTTCCCCCAGCTGAACATCGCTCCTGACCTCGACGAGATGGACTTTGGATCAGTGTCGGGGAAGCTGCTCTACCGGGCCTGTGTTAAGGTTTTAAATAAGAAAAAGCTGAGTGGGCGGGGAGACACCCCATGGAGAAGTGTACTGGGTTTTAATGATGATATTAAACCAGAGTGGAGGGCACTGTACAAACCACCATTAACCAAAAAAGCTGCCGACCTCCAATGGAGGATTTTACATGGTATTATCTCTGTGAACTCTTGTGTTTCTATTTTAAACCCTGATGTTTTACAGAGCTGCCTGTTATGTTCACAGAGAGAAACTGTTTTTCATGCTTTTATTCACTGCTCCAGACTACAGTCATTGTTTGTGTTTTTACGGAGCATCTTAAGGTCTTTTTATGTTGATTTTACTGTTCAGTGTTTTATTCTTGGTTTTAAATATGTCAGGAGACACAGATTTAAGTGCCAAATGATTAATTTTATCTTTGGTCAGGCTAAAATGGCAATCTACCTGACCAGAAGAAACAAAATGGCACAAAACACAGACTGTGATGCGAAAAAAGTCTTCTGTAGACTAACAAAATCAAGAATTCTAATTGATTTTAATTTCTACAAGCGTATGAATGATCTGCAGATGTTTGAGACAGTGTGGTGTTGTGAGAAAGCTCTATGTTCTGTATCAGAAGGAGAACTCTGCTTGGCACCTGAGCTCAATTAACCCTCATAATTCTATTTTTTCACTGTTACACTTACCCTAATTTATTGAAATGTTTTTAATATTTATTTATTTATTTATTGAGTCACGCTAATTGTACCATGTATAATGTGACTTGTTCAAATAAAGGACTGTAAAAAGTCAAAAAAGGTCTCTCACACACAGACACACACACACACATTCATTCATTCATTCATTCTCTCTCTCTTTCTCACACTCACACACACACACACACACACACACACACACACACACAAACACACACACGGCCACTTGATGGCAGTAATGCACCAGAACCGCCATCACCTTGAAGACGGTAAAGAAGCTGCTGTTTCTTCACCTAAACGAATGAATTATCAGCCTGGACTAGTCATTTTCACACTAAAACATTCCTTACAGAGTTTTACAGATTACAGATTCGGTAGAGTTATAAATAAAAAGTCTGTCTTGTGTCAGTATTTGAGGTTTTAAAACTCTCGTCCTGCTGTAAGACCTGAGGTAAGTTACACTGAAGCTGCTCGGCTAACGGTTAGTGTCCGGGTTGTAAACGCCTCTGTGCTCCCTGTTTAAGTGCACTTCATAGGGTATGATGTAATGACGTGTGGCCCCTATGTAGTGCACTCTGTATCCGCAGTGGAGTGATTTACAGTTCGGCTTCTGGGAGCTGTTTTATTTGTTTATGTTTTAGAAGCATTTAAATAACTTTAAAATAACTTTAACTTGTTCTAAATCATACTTTCTGACCAGGTTTATTGTATGCTTAATATTTCATATAATAGCATACAGTATTGTGCAAAGGTGTGTCCAGTCCATAAATATTTGGACATTAATAATAATAATAATAATAATAATAATAATAATAATAATAATAATAATAATAGGATTAATAATAGCTTTAACCTGAGGGTATTTACATCCAAAACAGGTGACTGGTGTAGGCATTACAGTACTTTTTTTTTTTTTTAAGAGGCCAAAACTAACTGGACAGTTGGCTGCTCATGTTCTATGGACAGGTGTGTGTGTGTGTGTGTGTGTGTGTGTGTTGTTCCCTCATTATTTCACTTATTTCACAGGTGAGCAGATAAAATGTCTAGCATTGATTGAGGGTGACATTTGCATTTGGGATCTGTTGCTATTAACTCTTAAAATGAAATCCAAAGAGTGGTCTCTGCCAATGAAGCAAGCCATCAGGAGGCTGAAAAATCAAAACAAACCCGTCATAGAGATAGCAAAAGCATTAAGTGTAGCCAAATCAACTATTTGGTACATTCTTAAAAAGAGAGAACACACTGGTGAGCTCAAGAACACGAAAGAACACCACAGAGAACAACTGTGGAGGATGACAGAAGTATTCTTTTCCTGGTGAAGGAAAACCCCTTCACAACAGTTGAACAGATGAAGTTAGGTAGGTGGTAGGTGTTATCAAGAGAAGACTTCATCTGTGTAAATAGATCAGCTTGTAGCAGAATGATGGGAAGAGAAGAGTATGGGGAAGAGAAGGAACTGCTCATGATCTGAAGCAGCAGGATGAACTCTGAAGTGTATAGGGCAACATTATCTGCTCACATTCAGCCAAATGCTTCACAGTGCAGATGGACAATGACCCAAAGCATACTGTTTACATGAATACGTACATATTGTTGTTTACTATTTCCTAATAATAATAACAATAATAATAATCATCATCATCTTTTTATACCTGTTATATTGAGTTCAGCAGAAGCTGAGCATCTACAACCATAGAGACGACCTCAACAACACGCCTGATGTTATCTCCATTAAAGAGGAAGAAGCTGACAAAGACTACCTCTGTAAGATCTTAGTGCACACTAGAGTCAATCCTGGAGCTCAGTGTCATTGATTATTCCACCCTAAACACTACTTATTGTACTTCTGGCACTTCACCACTTCAACAACATGACTAGGCAACAAATGCAAACCCACAGCTATCTGTATTCCAACCGATTGTGCTGCTTTCCCATTGTATAACTCTGCCTGTGAAAGAAGGAGGAGATTCTCTGGAGGTTATTGGGGAGTGAATTGTAGGCATGAGTAATAAAATATTGCTTGAAATTCAAACAAATGATTTTCAAATGGAACTAGGCATCGCATCACATCGCAATGTTAAAATGCTACCATATTTGTCTCTCATAGAGTGAAAATAAGCATGAGGCACAGCAAGTTAGGCTTAAAAGCAGCATGTAAATATGAAAATACTTTAATGTTTTGTGAAAATAAAGACTCATCTTGCATTTCTTTTGTTATTTTATTTATTAAAAATTCTTTCCTTCCAGACTGTGAGGTTTGTAAATCCTTTTTCTTCAACAAGTGTGAGGTTCATGATCCGGCACTCTTCATCCCTGATACTCTTGTTCCCATGGGAGTCCCTGACTGAGCCAGACTGAGAACCAGTAGACAGAGAGGAAGCCATTAACAGTGGATACTCCTGGGTGGTGAGTTTTTCTAAATTTGTCATAAACAAATGGCATAAGTACAAGAATAGTTTATTTCTATCCCTAACCCTATATGGTCCCCTCCGAAAGTATTGGAACGGCAAGGCCAGTTCTTTTGTTTTTGCTGTATGCTGAAGACATTTGGTTTTGAGATCAGAAAATGAATATGAGATGATAGATCAGAATTTCAGCTTTCATTTCCTGATATTTACATGTAGATGTGTGAAACAACTTAAAACAAGGCACCTTTTGTTTGAACCCACCCATTTTTCAAGTGATGACATACTGGAACATGTGACTGACAGGTGTTTCCTATTGCCCAGGTGTGCTCTGTTAGATTGATTGTTTAAACAGTGAATAGCTCTGAATGTTTACTCTTGGTTTGAGCCCGTGGTCAAAGTCACTGAGATTACATATTTTTCCCCATTCTGATGTTTGATGTGAACCTGAACTGAAGCTCTTGAACTGTATATACATATCTCCTTTGATTTGAAGGCATAGTTTCATTTAATGTATAAAATGTACATTTTTGCAGATATACATATATAGGAATACAGAGATGCTAAGAGAGAAATGTATGCTAATTGGATGAGGTGAGGAATACTTTGGTTATTTGGTCCTTTGCTTAGTCATTGATTTTATGGGTCTTGATTTGTTGGAAAAACTTTGTCTTTCTCCTGTCACTGATATTTCCCTACTGCTTTCTCTAACTCTGACTCCCATTTCTGAGATTATTCTTTTCTTTTCTGCCACTTTGACTCATTCTCTGTGTACGGGAATTGTGCACGTAATGATGAAGAGCAGAATCTTGTGGCGTTTCAGTATCGAGATGGGATTCTATATTGTTGCTGTCAACCCATTAACCCGGGACAGGAGCTCTTGGTGGGGTATGAAAAAGAGTATGCTGAAGATCTTGGCCCTACTCATTCTGACTCACTCTGGAGTGAAAAGTGCTCCACAAATGGTAAGGGAGGTTCAAATGTAATGATTTTACAATAAATATTTGGTTTTAAAACTAATTTTATTATTAAATGTATAATGTCTGGTCATTGTTTAATCAGCTCTTGTTGAACTGAGTTGTGCGTGAGCTCAAGGAAACTGTGTTCTTCAGGTTAGAATTCAAATCATTTTTCATTCCTGATTATCCTAAGGTGTGTTAATTATGTTTATATTAAATCTTAGAAATTATTATTGATTTTTAATAGTAAGATACTTATATATATATATATATATATATATATATATATATATGTATATATATATATGACCCCTGTCAGCTGTCTAACTATAGACCAATATCAAACTTCCCCTTTATCTCCAAGGTCCTAGAAAAGGTTGTAGCACAGCAGCTATGCTCACACTTACATAGGAATAACATTCATGAAATGTATCAGTCAGGATTTAGGCCTCATCATAGCACAAAGACAGCACTGGTTAAAATTGTAAATGACTTACTACTGGCCTCTGATCAGGGTTGTGTCTCCTTGCTTGTGCTGCTTGACCTTAGTGCAGCTTTTGATACTATTGATCATGCTATTCTCCTCGATAGACTAGAAAATGCAGTAGGCATTAAGGGGACGGCCCTTTCCTGGCTCAGGTCTTATTTGACTGATTGTTATCAGTTTATAAACGTAAATGGAGACTTCTCTTCTCATACTAAGGTAAAGCTTGGTGTCCCGCAAGGCTCTGTTTTAGGCCCACTGCTCTTTTCTCTATATATGCTACCTCTGGGTAAAATTATCTGTAAGCATGGTATTAGCTTCCACTGTTACGCTGATGACACACAGTTGTATGTTTCAGCAAAGCCAGATAACAGACACCAGCTTAATTAAATTGAGGAATGTGTAAAAGACATTAGAAACTGGATGTTTATTAACTTTCTCTTACTTAATTCTGACAAGACAGAAGTACTTGTACTAGGACCACAGCTAGAAGTAAGCTTTCTGATTACATAATGACTCTGGATGGTCTTTCTGTTTCATCATGTGCAGCAGTAAAAGACCTTGGTGTGAATATTGACTCTAGTCTTTCTTTTGAAGCTCATGAAGATAATATCACTAGGATCACTTTCTTTCATCTCAGAAATATTGCTAAAATAAGAAATATATTGTCACTACACGAAGCAGAAAAATTAGTTCATGCTTTTGTTACCTCTAGGTTGGATTATTGTAATGCCTTACTGTCTGGATGTTCCAGTAGGAGCATAAACAAGCTACAGTTAGTCTAGAATGCTGCAGCTAGAGTACTCATTAGAACCAGAAGATATGACCACATCACCCCTATCTTATCCACACTTCATTGGCTCCCAATCAAATTTCGTATTGATTATAAAATACTGCTATTGACCTATAAAGCACTAAACGGTCTCGTGCCACAGTACCCGAGCGAACTTTTGGTTTTTTATGATCCGCCACACCTACTTAGATCAAAAGGTGCAGGCTATTTAAGAGTAAGTAAGAGTAAGAGTAAGATATTCCTTTATTTGTCCCGCAGTGGGGAAATTGCATTTAGCAACAGCAGGGGTACAGTACAGAAAGAGTATGCACACAAGAACAAGATAGATTAAAAACTATTCTAATATGAGGTAGCAAAATCAAATAGACTCTATATATACAAAAACACTATAATACAAGCAGAATTACTAAACTAAACTAAATACACTGTACATAAATGGCTTAAATAGTGCTAAAGCAAAAATCCTAACACAAAACAAAAAAGGAGAGGGGTGTGTACACATAAGTACAGGTTGGTTGAGAATAGTGTAGCTTGCCAGTAGTGTGACGGTATTGCACATTAAAATATTGCACACTGATATTTGTTGGTACCTCGAATAGTGCGGGCTACAGCTGGGGGTAGAGCTTTCTCTTACAAAGCCCCACAGTTATGGAGCAGCCTTCCACTTAGTGTTCGGGGCTCAGACACAGTCTCAGTGTTTAAGTCTAGGCTGAAATAATATTTGTTTAGTCAAGCCTTTTGTGAATAGGTTTTTCTTAGGTACAGGGGCAGGTCTGGAGGGTTCACAGGCACAGAGTGTTGTGATGAACTCTCACGCGTTCACTCAGGTTTGTTGACGGTGGAGTGGCTGGCTGCCTTATGTCCCAGGAGCCCTCATGTCTGTGTTAGCTTCTGGCTCTCCGTTTTAGTTATGCTGTCATAGCTAGTTTCTGCCGGAGTCCCTGCTTGCACTCTGCATGCAAAGTACATTGTCCTTAACCATTAGAGGACAAAAGCTCACCTAACAATCGCTCCCTCTCTCTCCATCTCTCTGTCGAGCTACACATGCTACTTCTGAGATGCCAGTGATCCTGACCCCTTCTGCTCTCCGGACCTGCCTGACCCATTCTGATGCCCTACTTCTGGTTGGAGTTCTCATCAGTCGAGTTCACTCGCTGCTGCTGGGGGTGGCCCCATATGGACCACCTGAAGAACTGTATGGATTGCTGGGGATGTTTCCACCTGGGGGCTGTGGAGATGGTTTGGGGATCTCATATGGGGAGCTGTACTGCAATGGCTTGGGACTGCGATTCCTGTGGTGGCTTTGGGGTTGCAGTTGCCACAAGCACCTTCATACTCAGGACTCCATCAATGGACACTGGATAGATTTTAACCAACCGGACATCTTGTGAAAACTGTGTTGATTTTACTGGTTGCACATTTGCACTATTTGTCCGTATAGTACACAATAATAGAAGGCATTTATTTATAATTGCACTATCCGTTGCACCCAGATGAGGATGGGTTCCCTGTTGAGCCTGGTTCCTCTCAAGGTTTCTTCCCCATATGGTCTCAGGGAGTTTTTCCTTGCCACCGTTGCCTCTGTCTTGCTCATTAGGATAAATTCACATATTTACAATATAATTTTTGAATCTGTTTTTTTTTTCTGTAAAGCTGCTTTGTGACCATGTCGACTGTTAAAAGCACTATACAAATAAAATTGAATTGAATTCAGACAACTGTGGTAGGGAGGCAAAAAAGCATTCTCTTCTTTGCTCTCCAACTTAAACTTACTTCTGTAAAGGTTCTGATAAAAATTAATTGCTCTCCTTCAGATATCAACAGGATCTAGCAACACCTGCCCATCTTCAGAGCACAAGGCCACAATTAACTGCCTCTACCCATTCTTTTTCTCAAGGCTGAAACTGTATTTGGACGGTGCATCCTTCTGAACTATACTTTGAAGCTGACGCTCACAAGTCTGGGGTAAGTATACAGTGCGATACTAACACTCCCACCACCTCTACTCCGGGTGTTTCTTCCCAGATCTCCTCCACTCCGGCACCGGGACACCATGGATCCTGGGTGCACCAGCAGGGGAAGACGTGAGCCAGGCCCGGGGCGAGGACCTCTCCCCCTTCACCGCCTCCTGTCTTCGAGATCTCCACCTGCAACCGCTTCGCTTCAGGAGCCTGATCGAGATGGTCCGCAGCACATCGCCCGCGACGACGATCTTTGTGTCAGGACCACTTCCCACGTATCGATGTGGACATGAAAGGTTCAGTAGACTTTTTGCTTTAAATGCATGGTTATTGTCATGGTGTAAAGAACAGAAACTGCTCTTTGTTAATAGTTGGAGTTTTTTCTGGGAGAGACCTAGGCTTTATAGTGCTGATGGCCTGCACCCCAGCAGAGTCGGTGTGGAACTCCTGTCAGACAACATCTCCAGGACACTACGCTCCATATGACTAGTAAGTCAAATCTCAAATAACTGCTATGGTGACTTTTGTTCCACCCACTTAACTGATAAAAGTACTTGTGTTGTCCAATCTGTAGAGACTGTGTCTGTTCCCCGAATAGTGAGATCAAAATATAAATTTAATGCAGGATCTAGAAAAAATCTGATCGTGATTAAACCGGAAAAATGTTAAATAAATGAACAAAAACAATTTTTAAAGCTTGGGCTCCTAAACATTAGATCATTTGCACCCAAAGCAGTTATTGTAAATGAAATGCTCACAGAGAATAGTTTTGATGTACTCTGCTTGACTGAAACCTGGCTCAAGCCAAATGACTATATTGGTTTAAATAAGTCTACTCCACCAAGCTACTGTTATAAGCATGAGCCCCGTCGGATTGGTCGTGGAGGCGGTGTTGCAGTAATATATAGTGATATTCTCAGTGTTACTCAGAAAACAGGATACAGGTTTAACTCATTGGAAATACTTCTGCTTAATGTTACACTGTTAGATATGCAAAAGAAATCTCTCCTATCTCTTGCTCTGTCTACTGTGTATAGACCGTGTCGAGAAAAATGATAAAAAAATTCACTTAATTAGCTTATGGGCAGCTTAGTAGCCAGCTTTGACTATATTAGGGGACATAAGGAGTTTATGGTTTGTGTACTCTTATCAGAAATAGGGGTCTGGTACACGGTGCGTGGAAGGGAGAAGAAGTGGGCGGGTGGACAAGTGCAAGAGCAGACAGTTAAACAGAGAATAAAATTAAAATTAAAACCAAGGGAGTATAAATGAGCATTAAAGCTAGCTTTAGGGCAAGATATGTTAGAAGCGTTATCTCTTGGTACAAGTTAATCAAACATAGGTGGCCATACAGACCACGCATAATCTAGGAAGTATAAGCAGGAAATATAAACAAGCAAAGATGCATTTTAATCATATAATAGCTGCAGCCATAAAACAACAAAATGAGAGTAAAGCAAAACTCTCATGTAGCAGAAAATAAATCTACGCGTTGTCAAGTCGGTATAAAAAGTACAAAATAAAGCGAATAGAGGAAGCGAGGGCTTCTATATAATAGTTTACTAACTAGGCCAGGGGTCAGGAGACATCCCAAAACAGGATGCAGAGTCTCAGAAAACAGAAGTGTCTGGGTAACTCACCTTCCTTGAGCTCATTGGAACGTGTTGTACTATTTTTGCAATAAAGAAGTTTGTTCCTTCTCATCCAACGACTGGCGATTCTTCATTAAGGCTAATTCTTGAGTGAGTACAATAAGGGAGATATAGGTAATTGGCAGATGTTACAGTCCACCCATTGATGTGTCCACTCAGAAGGGGACTCTGAGTTCCGACAACCGCCAGGGCCATATACAGATTTCCTAAAAGAATTTGCAGATTTCCTCTCAGACCTATTGGTTAATGTTGATAAAGCGCTAATTGTCGAAGACTTTAACATTCATGTTGATAATACAAATGATGCGTTAAGACTTGCGTTTACAGACTTGATAAACTCTTTTGGAGTCAAGAAAAACATCACTGGGCCCACTCATCATTTTAATCATACACTAGATTTAATTATATCACATGGAATTGATCTTACTGATTATAGGTATTGTACCTGTAACTGACCACTACCTTGCATCGTGCATGCTGCGTATTACTAATATTAACTAAATGGCTCTGCGTTATCGTCCGGGCAGTACTATTGTTCCAGCCACCAAAGACAGGTTCACAAATAACCTGCCTGATTTACCTCAACTGCTCTGTGTACCCATAAATACACATGAACTAGACGAAATGACTAGCAATATGGTTCGTATAATCAGCATCATGGCCCTACATGACAATTTTTCCGTGCCTCCTCATCCTAGTAAGACTGTTAATAAGGACTTTACCATCAAATTTTTTAGACAGAGATGTCTTATTATTCTTTTGTAGTTGATGTCAGGGAATATTCATTCAAATCCCGGGCCACTTGATTGTTCATTTTCTGATAATTTGGTAAACAAATCTATACATTCTTTAACTTTTGACTGTTTTTGTAATCGTAAAAGTCTTGGACTAATGCATTTGAACATACGTAGTCTTCTCCCTAAAGTTGCTGAGCTCACCGCATATGTTCACACTGCAAATCCTGATATTTTTGTCATCTCTGAATCATGGCTTAAGAAATCTATTCCCAATTCTGCTGTCTCCATTCCTGGTTACAATATTTTTCGTCAAGATAGAATTTCTAAAGGTGGGGGGGTTGTTGTCTATTGTAAGGATAATTTACAGTGCTCTGTAATTACCTCAAAATCTGTTGCTAAACAGTTTGAGTTAATACTTTTAAAAATCACTTTATCCAAAACCTTTTTTATCACTGTAGCTGGTTGTTATAGACCGCCTTCTGCTCCTGCATGTGCTTTGACTGTTTTAAGTGAAACAATTGCTCCTTACATCTCCTCTGAGTTTATTTTGTTAGGGGATTTGAATTGGGATATGTTTGAGCCTCCATCATCCTTACAATTGCAACTGGATGCTTTAAACTTGGCCCAGATTGTGCAGGCTCCTACAAGATATAACACCAAGACTATGGAATCTGGTACATTAATTGATATTATCCTCACTAATAGGCCAGAGAGGTATACATCTGGTGTGTTCTGTCAAAGCTTTAGTGATCACTGTAATATTGTCTGTGTTCGCAAGGGCACCACCTTAAGAAACCCTCCTGTGCTCGTTTTCAAACGTTTTTTGAAAAATTTAAATGAACAGGCTTTCTTGTATGACCTGGCTGATATGGACTGGTACAGAATTGGGCTTATTCCTGAAGTCGAAGAGGCTTGGGCATATTTTAAATTCTTGTTCAGAACTGTTTTGAACAAACATGCCCCTCTTAAAAAGATTAGAGTAAAAAACCGTCTTAGCCCTTGGTTCAGTCCAAATTTGTCTGAGCTTATTCGCCAAAAACACACTTTATGGACGTAGAGCAAAGACATCTAATAATATATCTGACTGGCAATCATATAGGGCTATGAGAAATAAATGTACTCAGTCTATTAGACAGGCAAAATTGAGTTATTTTAAACATCATTTGACTGTTAATGGTCCTGATCCCCGAAAATTTTGGAATACCATCAAAAAAATGGAAAATCAAAACATTTCTTTCAGTTTGCCTACTGTAATTAAATATGATGGTGTTGTTATCACAGATAAATCCAGAATGGTGGATCAATTCAATAGACATTTTGTCAATGCTGGTTGTGCCTACGAGAATAGTTCTGGTACATCTAGTTGTTCTCCTGTCAACTTGGCATCTGTTATTCATTCACCTGCCTTAGGTCCCCCCTCCTTCTCTTTTCAGTCAATACAGGAGACAGAGGTACTCGAGGAATTGCTCAACCTGGATACTTGTAAGTCTGCTGAATTGGATGAATTAGACCCATTATTTTTAAAGAAAGCAGCTTATATTATCGCAGCGCCCATCGCTTGCATTTTTAATCTTTCTCTCCAAACTGGTGTCTTCCCGAGGGACTGGAAATCTGCTGCTGTAACCCCACTTTTTAATCAGATTTAAATTGTTATAGACCCATTTCCGTTTTGGCCTGTCTCTCTAAAATATTAGAGAAATTGGTCAACAAGCAGCTTATGCACCATTTGGAGACTTATAATGTCCTTAATCAGGTTCAGTCTGGCTTCAGATCTGGGCATAGCTGTATTACTGCTACACTGAAGGTTCTCAATGACATTATCTGTGCCATTGACAAGAAGGAGTACTGTGTAGCTGCATTCGTTGATCTGGCAAAGGCTTTCGACTCTGTGGACCATGAAATATTGATGGATAGGCTAAGAGGAATAGGACTCTCTGAGAGCTGTCTGGCCTGGTTCAAGAGTTATTGTTCTGGTCGTTTACAATCAGTAAGGGTGGAGGGGCTTCTGTCAGATCCCTTGCCCCTATTCAAAGGGGTCCCACAAGGAAGCATATTGGGGCCTATACTTTTTAATATTTATGTTAATGACATTATTCTTGATGCACGTGATTCTCATGTACATTTATACGCTGATGACACATACATTTATACATTTAATTCTTCCCTGACTACTGCACTATTTTTATTGCGGGCCAGTTTTACTCGCATCCAACATGCTTTCTCTAGTCTTCATTTAGTTTTAAATACAAATAAAACAAAATGTGTGGTCTTTAACAGAAATCTTCCACATGTTGAGTATCCGCCTAAAATTTTTACATTGGATGGCTCTGAGATCGATTATGTTGAATGCTATAAATATCTTGGTATCTGGCTCGATAGCAAACTGTCATTTGAAACTCACATAAATGTACTGCTCACAAAGGTTAAAACTCGTATTGGTTTTCTTTATCGTAACAAATCTTCTTTTACGCATTCTTCAAAACAGCTTCTGGTTAAAATGACAGTGCTCCCAATTCTGGATTATGGTGATGTAGTTTATAGGTTTGCTTCAAAAACTCTCCTTCATAAACTGGATGTTATTTACCACGCTGCAATCCGCTTCATTTAACACTCACCATTGTCACTTGTATTCTTTATTGAACTGGCCTTCTCTTCATTCTCGTAGACAAATTCACTGGTTTTTGTTTATTTACAAAACTCTTATTGGGAAAACTCTGCTATATTTACAGTGACTTCTTAATATTCATAATACAAGTCATAATTTGCGCTCTAGTAGTTTTATTAATTTCTGCATACCTAAAGTCCGTACCTCTTTTGGTCGTTCCTCTTTTCAGTTTTCTGCTGCCGATGACTGGAATCATCTGCAGCAGACCTTAAAGCTTAGTTCATTCATTTCGCTTACTTCCTTTAAAAATTTAATTCAGTCAATAGTACAGGATCATTGTACTTGTTTTTAGTTATCTGTTTGTTTTTATGTCACTGTTTATAATTGTGTTAATTGTATAATGTCTTTATTGTTGTACCTGCTTTTTATGTTGCCTCTTGGCCAGGTTGTCATTGTAAATGAGAACTGGTTCTCAATTGACTTACCTGGTTAAATAAAGGTTATTAATATGGGCACTATCCTCTCTAATACATTAGAAGCTGTTGCCCCCTCAAATTAAAAAAAGGTTAGAGAAAAACGTACTGCGCCATGGTACAACAGCAATATCCATTCTCTCAAGAAAGAAACTTAAAACAACTATTCTATTAGAAGAAGGTAGCTTATTATAATAATGATCTCCTAGCTAAAAGGGATACTCAAAGAGAAATCAAAAGGCAAATTATTGTAGAGAAGGCCCTATTTAAACAAAAAATTTAAACTAAAATGTCACAGAGAAATTCTAGACAGGCCTGGGAAGGAATTAGAACAATGATCAGTGTCCCACATACGAGTAAAGGGAAGAAACAATTTGAGGGAAATAACGAAGGAAGTGATATAAATGAAGGAACTTTCATGACATCGACTAGCAATTTTCCTATTGCAGAGGCTGATGTCAAGAAAATTGTACAAAACTATAATATATACAAGAGTCCTGGGCCTGATGATATTTGCGCCCGTGTGTTAAAAACCTGTGCTGAGCAATTATCCACAGTCTTCACTCAGTTGTTTCAAAAGTCTCGACCAGCATGTTGTGCCAACTATATGGAAAACTTCAACCATAATACCTGTTCCTAAAGTAAACAAAACATTAGAGCTTGGTGATTATCGACCAATTGCATTAACCTCTCTGGTGTTTAAATGCTGTGAAAAGATTGTTAAAAGGTACATAGTGGAAAAAACACAGCACTTATTGGACCCTTTTCAATTTGGTTACCAGTCAAACAAGGGAGTAGATGATGCCATTTGAACATTGTTGCATATTGTTTACTTGCATCTTGAGGGTTCCAAAAATCATGTGAAAATCCTTTTTGCTGACTTTTCTTCAGCTTTTAATAATATTTTGTCATCTGTTCTGGTCAAAAGACTATCTGTAGATTTCTCCCTTGATGGAGGACTGATTTTGTGGTTGCAGGACTTCTTATGTAGTAGGATTCAACGAGTGTGTGTAGGTAGGAGTGTGTGTATTGTCTGGTAAACACATTACGAATGTTCCCAGCAAACACGTTAATGTGGGACCCACATGGGATACAAATGGGCTACAGGGGTACAGAGTGGGCATGGGCTCAAAATGGGCATCTTATCTGGGGCCCACTTGGGTGACCCAGCTAAGACCCACATGGGTGAACCCAGACGAGCTCCCCATGTGGTTCCTAGTTGGGTAATTAAAGGGAAATGTGTGCATGGGCTCACAATGGGCTACACAAGGGACCCTATTTGTTTTATCAAATATACAAGTGCAAACATAATTAATCCCATATAGGGTGATTACATGGATATATACTGCACATATGTGTCTTTAAAATTATTTTTGTTGTCGATTATTTGACACTTAATTTAATCAAAACCTAAAAATTCCAACACTCATGCATTTGTATCAAATTTTCCACTGACATTTAGCAAAACAAACAAACAAAAAAAACAGCCACTTTAATTGTGCTGACAACTTTCTCGCGAGATCCCATCCCCCACCACCTCAGGCTTGTTCGAGATGCTTTTTTTAAAAAAAATTTTTATTGCAAGACAAAAGAAAACAACACAAAACAGCACTGCATTGACATACAATAACAAAGGGGAAAACAAAACAAAAAACAAAACAAAAAAAACAATGACAATCAATCAGTAAGAAAAATATTTTTATAAGCCTTTAAAAAACTTGTTATTCTTACTGTTATTAATGCGCTTAAGAGATTTAACAATAAGCAAAATCTCTGCAAGAAAGACATCAAATCTAGGTAACATATTGACAAATTTGGTTTTATGAATGAAAAATTTACAATGCAAAACAAAAAAAATTAACAAGATCGATAGCATGGTCACTACCAGAAAAATACAGAAATATATGTTTCAGTGAAAATTTTAAATCACATTTTATAAAAGTAAATAAATAACAACTTAAGTTCTCCCAAAGAGATTTAACATGATTACAGTGATAGAATAAATGAAGTAAAGTTTCTTCTTCAACTTTGCAGAATACACATAAGTTAGAGAGATCAAAAAAGGAAGCAATTTGAGAGTTCGTTGGATAAACATTATGCAAAATCTTAAAATGTACCTCTCTAATTTTATTAGAAATGCAGAATTTCTCAGGGAGTAACCATGCTTTCTTCCAGTGAATACTGTCAAAAAAAATTGGTCCAGAAAAATTTACATCTAGGGGAGGTATATACTGAATAATGTAACATTCTCTTTATATATGTACTGTTACATTTTTTAGCAAAAAGACAAACTTCATCCAATAAAAGTTTGGGCATAACTGTTTTCCTCTCATTAAAGCAAAGGTATGTTTTAAATAAATGCACATAACTTGCAGACAAACTTTTGATGACAGAATTGAAAGATCTAGCTGGCAGAGGAAGACTATACAAAGTCATAAATTCTTCATACTCCAGTGTAGTACCATCATCTTTAAATAAATCCACAACAAAGACAATACCTCTGTCATACCACTTGTCAATAAACAAAGAATTTCTTTGTGGGGAGAAAAGTTGTGCACATAACACAGTTTCCAAGCAAGTAAAGCTTGTTGGTGAAAATTAGAGAGAGAAATCGTCAATTTAGAAGGGGTGAAATCGCATTTTAAAAGAAAATCTAGACCACCTAATCTACGAAGTATAGTATTGGGGATATAGTACCAAATCGAATTATTACTACAGAGCCATCTTTTTAACCAACCAATTCTAAATGAACTAATTAATTCTTTGAAATCTAAAACTTCCAATCCACCCTCAGAACGCCTGTTAGACCAAACAGATTTCCTAATTTATGGGACTTATTCTTCCAAATAAAATTCAGTAACATTTTATTTATATCATCAGCAATTTTGTCCCTAATAAATAAAGATAAAGCAGGGTAAACACAACGGGACAACCCCTCTGCTTTAGATATAAGAACTCTGCCATAGATGGATAGATCTCGTTGAAGCCAAGAATTAAAGATTATTTGAGTTTTCTTTATTTTAGGAGAAAAATTGAGATGTTGACGAGCCAATCTATCTTTAGTAAGGAAAATCCCCAGGTACTTGACACAGTCTTTAACAGGTATATGATGTATTGATGATTGTTGGGTATCATAGAGACAAAATAATTCACACTTTGATAAATTTATATATAAGCCTGAGGCTTCAGAGAAAGATTGAATAATATAAATACTTAAAGGAATTTGGCTTTGATCTTCAAGAAATAAGGTAGTATCGTCAGCAAGCTGAGATATTTTAAATTCTTAACCAAATACAGAAATACCTTTCAAAGTAGGATTTTGTAAAATATCAAGTGATAACAATTCAACAGCCAAAAGAAAAAGAAATGGAGAAATGGGACAACACTGACGCACTCCTCTGTCACAATTAAAACGTTTAGTAGTTTGCAAGCTAACCAAAACTGAAGAATTAATATCATTATAAAGCATTCTCACCATGTTAATACATTTATTTCTGAAACCAAAAACACTAAAAGATTTAAACAAAAATTGGTGCTCTAATGAATCAAGTGCTTTATAAAAATCCAAAAACATTATAATAGAATCTGAATCAATATTCTCTGAATAGTCAATGAGATCAAGTACAAGTCTTATATTGGAACTAATGTGTCTATTCTTCATAAACCCATTTTGCGTTTCGCCAATTATACTATTAAGACCAGATTTTAAACGAGTTGCAAATATTAAAGTAAGTAGTTTATAATCAACATTTAACAATGATATTGCTCTTCAGTTTTCAATTAAAAGTGGATCTTTATCTGATTTGGGGATCAAAGAAATTAGTCCCTGCTTCATTGTGGGTGTCATCTCTCCTTTGTGAATACATTCTTTAAACAAACAATATAAAGGCTGCTTTAAGAGATCCCAAAAATGTAAATCAAATTCAACAAACAGGCCATCAGTACCTGGAGATTTTCCCCTTTTCATAGATTTCAGTGCCACTTCCATTTCAGTAATAGAAAGGTCAGAGTCACATAGTAATTTATTAACACCTCATTAACACCTGAAACTTTATCACAGACACACAAAAGAAAAGAATCACATTTTTCTTGAGAAAACGGAGAAGTATACAGTTCTTTGTAAAAATTGTATACAAAAGTTGAGATCATTCCTGGATCTGTACATAAATCACCATTAATCTTTAGAGCAGAGAGAGATGTTTTTTTTACGATTTCTTTTCTCTAGAGCAAAAAAGGAATTAGTGTTTCTTTCACCCTTCTCGATCCATTTTGCTCTAGAACGTATGAAAGCCCCTTTAGCAATCTCTGTGTACATATTTTCAATTTTCATTTGACAGACACTATATTCTACCTCATCCTCTTTACTGGGATAATGTTCGAGATGCTTCGGCACTTCGCGTCTCAGCGTATGACATCAAACTACCGCGAGATGCAGCCCTGCCTCGATCTGCTTGCAGGATGGATCCCGCGAGATTTCATTCAGCAATTCCCCTCCCCCACGCGGCACACCCTGGATCGCGCCGGCGCCGTTACTCACTCACCGCTTTGCTGTCACTTTCGGGAGGAGGCGTTTGCCGTCAGTGTATCCAAGGTAAGAATTACAGTTTTAAAACTGAAAATGTAGAGCTCCAATGTAACTACATTGTTTACAAACCATAATGTTAACCGAAACACAGTTAGGCTTTTTTGTCACATTAGAATTTAGACATCATACACAGATTGCGCCATATTTTTCCTCTTATTTCTGGCGTTAATGTGTAAACGATGATGCTGTGTTCCTTGGTGTTCCCTGCGCCCTCGAAAAGTAAAAGACAGTAAAAAAAAAAGCTCATAGTTAAACTGCAGAGTTTGGCACCGGGCTGTGCGCTCACGATGCAGGAAGATTACAGCGCTGATGTCAAACGGCTCATATAGCAGAGAAGCTGGTGTAAATAAGGCAGCCTGGGACAGATCTCCATCTGAAGAGTAAACAATAAGGCTGCTGTACTTTTAACAATACATAAAATACAATAATATCCCAACAGTATTGAATATTTATAATGCAGACAGGAGTTTCTGCCTTATATAAATCTGCATCATTTTGCATTCGGGTGTTATTACAAATCATACAAATTGTTCTGACTCTACAAATGTTTTTGCCGAAATTAGAATTTGAACTTTTTTTTAAAGTAATAAGCATTTTTTCTTACAGAAGGTAATCGGACGGTCTCGGATTAGACAAGATTCACCTAACGAGTCAACTACCCTAAGTTTGCTCTGCTGTTAATTCTCGCAAAATCAGTTTGTTCTTCGCTGCTATTGGAGACTTTCAGTAAAACATACGGGTAACACTTTAGAACACTGTTTCTTACTTAATCCATAACTAATAAGGAAATCCTGTAAAATTAATAACACGGAAGTCACTGTTATTAATTACTAAGGAATGCATGTTAACCAATCAGTATGTTACAGCATTTTATGATTCTGTTAAATAACAGTTAGGTAATCAATAACTAATAAATAACTATTCAATTCTGTCATGTCCCCTGAAGAATTACTATTAATTATCTACTAATTCCAGTTAGAAAAATAACTACCAAGTAACCACTAATGAACAGTCATATACAATTTTTATGATGAAGATGCAAGAGTAATAAATACAAATGTATAACAAATTGTATATAAGTTTTTGCCTGTATGGTAAATAATTGCTTTGTGAGTGTGTTCTGCATCCGGAAATTAACTTCGGAAAGGAACCCCACCCCTCCCTCTAAAGCATCCTTAATAATAGGGCACATACTTTATTAATTAGGAACGAATTTTCTGATTTATTTATTTATTTATTTATTTATTTATTTATTTAAACAAGTGTTTTACTTACATTATGTTGTGTTTTAGAGTTAATGGAAATGACCGTAAAAATGAATGGATAATGTCCCGGTCATGAGCTGCCAGTACTTTTCCTGTTATTTTACAGATTTCTTTCTTATTTCTTATTTTACAGATTTCTTTCCTCCCGCGGAATGCCGCTGAATCCTGTGAGCTCGTTGTTTAGAATTGAAATAAATGTCTTGTGCTTCACAGAATATCCACCAGATGGCGCATGGAACAACACACTGTATCTACAGGCCAGAGCAAAATCGCTTATAAACACTTTGCAATTATTTGTCTTGGAGCGATTGTTAAATATGCTTATAGATTATTACAGTACGCTTCATTTTACAAATAGAATTAACATAATTATCATCAGTGTCTGATAAATTATTAACGGCATGTAATGTGATTGTAAGAAAACCTCCACAATAAAATATAAATCATGGTAATAGGTAAATATGGTAATAGGGACATTGAAAACTGTGTTTACACACGACTGCATGAGTGTAAAGCGGATCATTATTTGATGTGCTTTGTAAACAGTTTATTGCACTAGCGCTGCATTTGGGAGATCATGTTTACTGTAGGCTACACAACTAATTGATTGTGTATATTTAACTTTATTCAGCTGTTAAAGTTATTTGAAAAATATCGTGCCTACCAGCTCATTATTTATTATTATTATTATTTTGTTGCTGTTTTTGTTCAAATCTAAAGATGCATGCGTGTGCGTGCATAAAGAGAATGTCCTTTTAGCAGTACAGTTTCCATAGTAGTGAAATGTTGTGTATAACTGTAGAATTAGCCTAATTATTAATTTAACCAAAGTTTAAATCATTACTCGCTCCGAAATGAATGCTGTTCATGAAATCATCGAAATATTTGCAGTTATCCTACTGTATGAATAAAACACTATAACAAAATCACATAAACAGTGAATAAACTGTACATGGCAAATGAAGGTATATATGTATACAAAGCATAAATCTTTATTCAGATTTAAAATGAGCACTTTGTCATTTGTAATACATATGTTGAGGATCTCATCCGTCCGATGTTCGCCCATGTTCTTCTGATGTACGCTAATGCATGTAGTTTTTTAATAAACTGGGTAAATTCCCGACATGAAACAAACAACAGTTTACATGCTTAGGACGTTTGCGCTGTACGAATGTCCAGACTTCTACGGTGACTGGGAAGGGACATGTTCGGTAGTTTTGTCGTGGCCACAGCATTAACTCGTGGGAACGTGATAATACACTATATTACCAAAAGTATTCGGTCACCTGCCTTGACTCACATATGAACTTAAGTGCCATCCCATTCCTAACCCATAGGGTTCAATATGATGTCGGTCCACCTTTTGCAGCTATTACAGCTTCAACTCTTCTGGGAAGGCTCTCCACAAGGTTGAGGAGTGTGTTTATAGGAATTTTTGACCATTCTTCCAAAAGCGCATTGGTGAGGTCACACACTGATGTTGGTCGAGAAGGCCTGGCTCTCAGTCTCCGCTCTAATTCATCCCAAAGGTGTTCTATCGGGTTCAGGTCAGGACTCTGTGCAGGCCAGTCAAGTTCATCCACACCAGACTCTGTCATCCATGTCTTTATGGACCTTGCTTTGTGCACTGGTGCACAGTCATGTTGGAAGAGGAAGGGGCCCGCTCCAAACTGTTCCCACAACGTTGGGAGGATGGAATTGTCCAAAATGTTTTGGTATCCTGAAGCATTCAAAGTTCCTTTCACTGGAACTAAGGGGCCAAGCCCAACCCCTGAAAAACAACCCCACACCATAATTCCTCCTCCACCAAATTTCACACTCGGCACAATGCAGTCCGAAATGTACCGTTCTCCTGGCAACCTCCAAACCCAGACTCATCCATCAGATTGCCAGATGGAAAAGCGTGATTCATCACTCCAGAGAACGCGTCTCCACTGCTCTAGAGTCCAGTGGCGGCGTGCTT
Organism: Pangasianodon hypophthalmus; assembly: GCF_027358585.1. Taxonomy (NCBI): domain Eukaryota; kingdom Metazoa; phylum Chordata; class Actinopteri; order Siluriformes; family Pangasiidae; genus Pangasianodon; species Pangasianodon hypophthalmus. The sequence goes on along the minus strand of NC_069728.1, from coordinate 1,038,444 downwards.
TACACCACTGCATCCGACGCTTTGCATTGCACTTGATGATGTGTGGCTTGGATGCAGCTGCTCGGCCATGGAAACCCATTCCATGAAGCTCTCTGCGTACTGTACTTGGGCTAATCTGAAGGTCACATGAAGTTTGGAGCTCTGTAGCAATTGACTGTGAAGAAAGTCGACGACCTCTTTGCACTATGCGCTTCAGCATCCGCTGACTCCTCTCTGTCAGTTTACGTGGCCTACCACTTCGTGGCTGAGTTGCTGTTGTTCCCAAACTCTTCCATTTTGTTATGATAAAGCTGACAGTTGACTGTGGAATATTTAGGAGCGAGGAAATTTCACGACTGGATTTGTTGCACAGGTGGCATCCTATGACAGTTCCACGCTGGAATTCACTGAGCTCCTGAGAGCGGCCGATTCTTTCACAAATGTTTGTAAAAACAGTCTGCATGCCTAAGTGCTTGATTTTATACACCTGTGGCCAGGCCAAGTGATTAGGACACCTGATTCTGATCATTTGGATGGGTGACCGAATACTTTTGGTAATATAGTGTATGTCGTGGTCACGAGTTCATTTTGTCGAAGCAACGACATCCTTTTCTCGTGGCCACGACTTCTTATGTTTGAGGGAACAACTTATTTTTCTCGTGGCCACGACTTCTTATGTTTGAGGGAACAACTTATTTTTCTCGTGGCCACGACTTCTTATGTTTGAGGGAACAACTTATTTTTCTCGTGGCCACGAGTTTAATGCGTAAACAAACATGATCCTAGAAACCCGGGATTATTCGAAATAGATATATAGATATATATTATTTTTTTTATTTTCAATGTTTCGTTTCATTTGCATTTTAAAACTATGCAAATGAAATGAAGAACTGCTAGTGTTTATATGGCGTAGTCCTATTAATTACTAGCTGAAACAGAATGAAATATTACAGCCTACACTGTAAAGACCTGCGCTGTAAAATAACAGTAACTTACTGGCAGCTGTGGTTGCCAGCGTTGTACTGTTAATTTACAGCTCTTCATTTTTACAGTATGTTACTGTTATTATACCATGTGGTAACTCATTTCATTTTGGAAACCGATTGCTTTAAACCATTCGAGTTAAAAAAAACTAGTGTTTATATGGTGTTAGTACAGTGAACGTATTTCATTTGAGTCCACTAAGAAGAGATATTTCTTAATATAAAACCGCAAACACTTAAAGTGTAATAATAAAGCAACCAAAACATGACTTTTACTCGAATCTTTGTAGCTCGTCATTAACCAGCAACAGCACACATTTATGTAGTAAAACACTTAGTAAAGAGACTGTCACTGCATCAGCAACTCCACAGTTACTGCTTTTAAATAAAGCAGCAGAACATCAGTGTTTGTGGCTCATCACTGACTGAAGCACAGGCTCTACTCTCCAGCACAATGATGAGCCACAACACTAAAGTAAACTAACACACCTCTCTTGTGCATTAATACAGTTCAGGTTAATATTTACTCTCCTTAGCAGTTAATGATTTTGCATAATTTTTTCTCTATGAACATTCACTAATATTTTAGTGAAATTAACTTGTTTTGTTTGGTAAATCTGACTGTTATGTTTTACAGTATATTAACGCTAATCTACTGGCAGCTCTGGTTGCCAGCATGCTACTGTTTTTCTACAGTTTGTTGCCGTAAATTAATTAGTTTATTACTGTTAAATTACGTTTCATGCTGTTTTTTTTCCCTTCATCTTACATCTTTAACCCTTTAAACCCCACAGCAAAATGCTCGGTTTAAATGAACACTTATAATGTGTCCACACCACAGAGTGTTAGAGTGACACTGAATCAGTGCTGAAGTTAATGAGATAATTATGTGATTAATTAAGTGCTGATTGAGCGTTAGTGATGAACACCTGCTGAACCTGATGAACACAAGAACTACAACTGACTTGTACTGCAGTGATTTTATTGGTTTTGAGGTTAAAACCAAGGACTAGTTCACAAAAGTAGGTTTTTTAAATAATCTCAAATATTTAATGAACAGTTTGATTGACAGCATTGGTCCCAGCAAAGTTGTTCAGAATGAGGAGATCTATTATACGATATGAAGAGCTAGTGTATGTGTGAATATATGAACCTTTTTTTTTTTTTTTTTTGGTAATTTAAGGTCATTTACAACAGAAATATTGTGTTTTTAAAGACTTTTTAACTGTTATAGCGCCACCAATGGTCTGATATCCAGGAAGCTTTGCATGCTTGGTAAGAGTCATCTGACACATGTTTTCCCCAAGTTTCATAAAGTTCAAAGTGCAATCAATCTCCTCACAAATTAATAATGAAAAAAGAAAATCTACAAATGAAGGAAACGATTTTGGATATTCAGTCAAGGAGAGTGAGAGATAATCTCATATTCTCGGGTATTCCTGAAAATGACTCTAATAAGCCAGAATCTACAATTAAATACTTCATGCGCAATGAACTGAAACTACCTGCTGATATGGTAAACAATATTACCTTCCATCATGTGCATCGTCCTATCTGAAAGCTAGACCGCGTCCTAGAATCGCAAAGTTTGTACACTACAAGCAAAAAGAACTGGTCAAGAGCAGAGGAAGAGAGTTAAAAGGCACCGCTTTCGGGATAAACGACCAGTTTCCTCGCGAAATAATGGAGCGCCGGAAAAAACTGAATCCTGTTCTCAAGCAGCATCGGCAAGCCGGGAGCCGTGCTTCACTTGTGCTGGATAAACTATACAGAAATGGCCAATTGTACAGAGATTCTCAAATCACTCCTTGGCTCATCTAAGCTTGGAGTCAAGCAAGGGAATGAACAAACGAACAAACAAACAAACAAACAAACAAATAAATAACAAATGCCTTGGTGTAAAACTCTATCGATCCCTCAAAGCATATGTCCTCCCTCCCTAACCCTATTTGTCTGGTGAACACTTTTTTTTTTTGACCTAATACTCTACTGACTATTCATATTTTCAAAATGTCATTGTATTCAGTTGTCTTTTTTTTGTATTCAGTAGTCTTACTTTTTATTTCCTTCATTGGTATGTCTCACAGAGTTATGTCTTCTGCTTTACTACCCTTTTACATCACTTATATAGTCATTATTATAGGCAATCGGCAGACATCGTTTTTCTTTTTATCAGGTTCTGTAACATCAACTATATGGCTCTAGCCATCAAAATAATTTGATGGAATATAAGAGGAATCAGTTCTCCGGCAAAAAGAACAAAGATTTTAAATCACTTGCATATTTTAAATACAGACATTTGTTTCTTACAAGAAACCCATTTACCAGAAGCAGAATCTCGGAAACTAGCAGCTAAATGGATTGGCCTGACTTTTCATTCTACTTTTCCTCCAGAAAAAGAGGAATATCCATCTTAATCAGACGCAACACTCCATTTTCTCATGAGTCAACATTAACAGATAGTGAAGGTCGCTATATTATTATCAACGGAACTATAGGAAAAGACAATATTACTTTAGTAAACATATATGGACTAAATTGGGACAGGCCATCATTTTTTCACTGATTATTTTCAGAGATACTCACGTTCCCCAATTCAAATGTTATCATAGGCGGAGGTTTTAACACAGTTTTGGACCCGAAAATAGACCGCTCAACAAATGCAACATGCAAAATAAATCATTCATCATCATTTATTAAAAGTTACATGTCAGACTATGGGCTGATAGCTATTTGGAGACTTAAGAATCCTAACAGGAATGAATATTCATATTATTCCCCACATCACAAGTCCTATTCCCATATAGATTACTTTCTGACAATCTGTTCTATAATATCAAAATCACTGACCCAGCTATTCATGCTATTGCTATTTCTGACCATGTGCCCATTAGTATTACTTTTATTGCAGAACACCAGCCACTTTACCCACCCAGATGGCGTTCAAAGCATATTTACTGGTTTATTATACAGTTTGCTTGTGTCAAGTCAAGCACCCTTTATTAATATATTGTATATAGTTAAACATTTTGGTTATTAATGCCTTAAAATATGGTGATTTATTCACATTGTTGTTTATGTAACAGAAATACAAATAAAGAAAATAACATTTTGTAAATCAAGATTTTTTCTGTTTGTTCTCAGGCACTTCACTTTCAGCCTGAGACCTTCAGTATCAGGTAATTATGATTAATTATCAATTTGTGATTCTTTCCATGTTTATATGGTGCTTAACTTGTGCAAGAACTTGAAAATATGTTGTGGCCACGAGATCATTTTGTGGAAAGAACCAATGTGTTTCCAGTAGCCATGAGTTGATGCGCAAACAAACCTGTGTGATTATAGCAATGTCAGATTATTAATATTAAAAAGAGATTTTTGAGTTGCCAATATTATATTGCTTGTTTTTGTCACAGCAACTGAATGAAGTTCAAATAATTATATTAGGCCTATAATAAATTTATTTCATTGTCCGCTTCGTTTTATGTTTATTCTTACCCAGTTAAAGCCATTTATTGTCTATTTTTAATGAAGTTTTAAAAGTTATAATAGTAATGCAATTTATTTATTAGCAGACAAGTTTGCTACATTTAAGTGATAGGTGACGGTTTGGGGCTTCAGGGTTGGGGCTGCAGTCTGCTGGACGGTAGCTCTCCAGGAGCATGGTTGTAGATGCCTGTACTGGATACACTTAGTTTTTCAGGGAGGTTTGCAGGTAAGTTTCTTCTAGCGTCTTGGAGATATTGCCACAGTTCTTCTGGATTTAGTCAGTGTCAGTTTGTTCTGTTTCTTCATGTAATAATAGACATGACTGAATGATGGTGAGACCAGATCTCCGTGTGGAGCACCTATGTGATCTATTGTCACACTTCTTGTACATACAGAAATCTCACTGGATTATTAAAAATAATGGCAAAAGCAATGTTTGGAAATGTAAACTGATATTTCCTACTGACACACTACTGTAAATGATGTAAATAACTGACTTAAAACCATTTATTGGGGTGAAAATACCGACGTGCCTAAGACTTTTGCACAGTACTGTATATATGCATGTATGTGTGTATATTAATGCATATATATAAATATACACAGTACACACACATTATGTAAACACAGACTTTTATTTTGGATGATTAATCGATTTGCTATTAATCGATTTGACAGCCCTAATAAATAATATGCCGTATCTGATATTGAGAAAATGGTCTATTAGTGATTGTGATTTCAACTTTAGTGAAGTTACATTATTACACCATTAGATGGCAGCAAGGACAGTCTTTATGAGTGAGTAAGTAGCATACTTTTATATCGAAAGAGACCAAAACAGGGACATTGTCTTTACTTAAAACAACACATTATAAGACATAATTGACAAATACACTGAACAGTACTGTCATGGGAAATCCCCTTGACTGTTATAAAGATACAAAGATATGGCTTTTGAGTACTGAGTGTTGCATAACCATGGGAAACATCTAAGGGTTAGGAATGTAAACCCAGTTCCCTGAGAAGGGAATGAGACACTCTGTCAGTTGCTGACGCTATGGGCGATGTGTCCCATGGCACCTGGTGTCTGAATATTGTAAAATCACACCAAACCTATTGGCAGACAGCAGTCAGATGACAGCACATGGAGTGTCCTTTCACATAAAAGGGTGACTGTTTTACATCAGGTTTGTTTTTTCTGAATGGAGAAGCAACGGGATGCCTTAGAGAGGGCAACAAGGTGTAGCATCTCATTCCTTTCTTTGGGAACCAAGCTTGCATACAGAACACCTAGACATTCCCTTTCGAGGGAACTCAATGCTGTGTCTGTTGTTGACACATTTATTTAACCATTAATGAAACGGGCCCTTTTGCTTTAGCTATAGGACAGTCTAGAGCCCTTAAAACCATGGCTATCTTGGGAGATTACAAAAAGAGAAACACAAGCGTAATGGAAATGTCTGAAAACAGAGATCAGCCCATTTGCAAGGAGCATAATCGTGCTTCAATACCCAGTGTGATCATTTGGAGCATATCTTATCTTATTGGACGGCTGGAAAAAATCTCACACACTGGAAAAAAACAAACAAACAAACAAAAAAACCATTCAATGTGAAAGCATATATATCAGAGGTGCTCAATTCTGGACCCCGAGATCTACTTTCTTGCAGACTTTATCTCCAACCGTGATAAAATTCACCTACCTGCAACTTTCTAGTTATCCTGAAGTACAGATTGTTTCAACGGCAACAACACAGACAAACGCTTTGTGGCTCAAACTTAACTTCCGGTAGACTTCCACAAAGAATCAATAACAACAGAGTCCCTGTAGAGTCGATTATTTCATTGCAATTATTATAAGCTAAAATATACATATAAATTAAACATAATATAAATTGTTATATTATTAGCCACTAGCCAGACCGATAAACAAACACAGACCGGAAGTTAACTTCAGGCCAGACGCATGCGTCCGATGAAACTGTCTATAGCATCCAGAATATTAGCTTGTTCTGGTTTGACTGAATAGGGATGAAGCGAGACTTTTCTGGCTCAAGGATTAGCAGTTAATTTGGATTTGCTCCACCAGTGATGAGATGATTTCAATCAGTAGCTGTGGATACATGGACTCTAATAATCCAATTGTAATCAGACTAGTAGCACAATCGGAATTAAAAAAGTCACATGTAACCAAGTCAATCGGAATGAATTGCCAAATCCAATTAAAAATTCAGTCATATTGTAAGGAGTGGTTTATTCCTCTTGTAATCCGATCGACAGGACATGTAAACAGGACATGTAAACACTTTGTATGTCACACAGAATGAGCTGCTGCTGTTGTGTCATTATAAAACTCACCTTTCGCTCAGCGTCTGTGAAGTGGGGAATGAAAATGTCATATCAGTCCTTGTTTCCAACTCTCAAGCACAGACAACAGAAAGGGGTGCTTTAACTGCATGATAAATATAAGCAGCACAGCACAACAGCTCTTGTGTTCATCATCCTCTAATTAGGACACAAAATCAGGGCTCGACCTTAAGCCTTGTCCTTAATACTTGCTCTAGCATGCCCTGAATGACCAATTCACTTGTCTAAATAAAAAAGTTACTTGTCTGGGGAAATATCATTTATTCCGAAGCAGTATTCTCATCAGTGTTCTATCAGCTTTTACATACTTCAGTCTGCTTATTTGTGATATTCACTGCATGGGCATTTTTAACCTTATTAACTGTAATCATCTTTCATCATCATGCACCTTTAACAAAATCACAAACTGATTCTTTGTTGGAAAAAAAAATCACTTTGTGAACTTTTCAAAATAATTTAACAGTATTCTCTTTCTCTTTCTCTCTCTTCTGACATCACATATCTGAAAACTCGAAATATCTATTTCCATCGAAGAGAGACTCTGAAAATGGGTTCATATTGGTCACAATATCAACAATCCGAAGAGGAGAAAAAAAGAATCCAGGAAGAACTGGATCGAATTAAAAAAAAAGAAGAAGTAGAGAGAAAAGAAAATGAGAAGAAACTGAGAGAACTGGAAGATTTTAAAATGAAAGCAGAAGAAAAAAGAAAAATAGATGAGAACAACAGAGCTAGAGAACAAGAAGAAAAGAAAAGAATCCAAGCAAATAAAAACTGACGTCACAAACCAACACCTAATGTGCAACGACCTAATATAACAGTACATAAGGAGCATTAAAACTGTTATTAATGCAAGATATTTTAATGCAGTATGTTTAATCATCACATGCGATTACTAGTGGTGAATGCAGTAATTTGCTGGACTGCATTATACAGCATTCTTAATTTGATTTCCTTGTTGCAGAAGGATGACAAGTTGTGTATTCTTATCTTCCGTATGCTTCTGTAACTCCTAATTACAAATTAAAATGATTCATCCTTAAGATCTTTAGCAGTCATCTGGATGCATTTCATTTAAAGCATTGTATTTTCTTTTATGATGTGTTAAGCTGTATTGCTGTCAGATAAGAGCCTACCTGTGCTTTTTCCTTGTTGCACTGCTATAAAAACAACAACAAATATTCACCCACTAATTAAAAAACAAATCTTCTGAAATCCAAGTGTGTTTTCTTTTAGAAATTGCTTGTTCTTATTTTGAAAATGTGGGCATGTGGGATTTTATTTGTTGTTTTTCCATTTCTATTTTGGTATCATTTTAAACAGACTCAGAGAAGAGTTCAATTGTAAAAGTGTTACTCATTAAACAAATTCATATTTACACACATATAATTTATGTTCTAGAAAGGGAAGCCATATTTCAGAACAGAGACTACAACCAGCTTCATCAGAAACATGCCTCACTCGGAGACCATTGACCTGGCTTGTCTTGGCCGACCGTTTCAGCTGGGAATGCTGTATGATTGCAGAAAGGATTCTCTCATTCCAGGTATTAAAATCACAATATGCTAATATAGATATGAAATAAAACTATCCAGATAGACCTAAAACAGAGAATGGATGAATACTCTTGAAGCTATTACTAAAACAAAAGCCAAAAATGCACTCAAAGTGAAATAAAATCGCATTTACAGTACATGTTCATAGCATGTTTCCATAGTTCTTGGCTTACTATAACAGGCAATTATATACTTTCTTTTAAGGAATAACTCTCTGGGACTCTGATATGCTACAGAAGAATATTAATGTACATACACAGCCAAACACTGACTTCAAAATCATTGCTTCAGATTCAAGTGAAGACAAAGCAGAAGCTTTGAATGTCTCTGCATCTCTTGAAGCCAGCTTTCTATGTGGATTAGTCAGTGTGAAAGGCTCAGCTGACTATTTACATGACAAGAAGAAGTCCAAAAATCAGTCTCGAGTCACTTTACAGTATCGGACAACCACGCGTTTTGAGCAGTTAACTATGGAGCATCTTGGAGTAGGGAACGTAAAGCACAGCCATGTATTTAAAGAGGGTTCGGCCACACATGTTGTTACGGCTCTACTGTATGGAGCTCAGGCATTCTTTATCTTTGATCGTGAGGTTTCATCCAGTGAAAGCCATCAAGACATACATGGCGACCTCCACGCAACAATCAAAAAGATTCCTACAATATCAATTGAGGGCCAGGCATCTTTGACCATGAAAGAACTGGACAAAGACAAAATAGACAAGTTCAGCTGCACTTTCCATGGAGATTTTGCTCTGGAAAATAATCCAGTTACTTACGTAGACGCCATCAAGGTGTACTCAGAGCTGCCGAAACTGTTGGGGGGAAAAGGAGAGAATGCTGTGCCCATGACCGTGTGGCTTTATCCTCTGAAAAAACTTGATTCAGCAGCTGCTCAGTTGGTCAGGGAGATCAGCGTTAGCCTGGTACGACGAGCACAACGGATCATGGATGGACTGGATGATTGTGACATTCGGTGTCAAGATCTGATGAGGGACAATGTCGCCATCCAGTTCCCTGAAATCAAAGCCAAGCTCAAAAACTTTAAGGACCTCTGCTCAGAGTACAAAGTCATTTTTCAGAAATATCTCTGCAGGCTTCTTCCATCTATAAGGGGTGGAGGAAAAGAAGAACAGGAGCTTTCAGATTTTCTGAACAGAAAAGAAATGTCCCCATTTCAGGGTGTTCTGATAAATAAGTACCTAAATGAGCGAGAGCGGGAGATCACTGTGGTTGGATCTTACCTCGACATCATGAAAGACATCCCTGTTCTTTCAACCAGCAATGACCTGGACAAGATTGTCTTGAAAGCATCTAATGACTATGTGGTAGCCTTTGCACTCTCCTCCTTAAATGAAAAGGAACTCTACCTTTCAGACTTAAAGAATTACCTTAAACAACAAACAAGTGACAAAGGGGAACAGCCAAGCTATGACCAAAGCTCTACAGAAAGGGCAAAAGAATGGTTTTCTTTGGAAGATGTAACTGCACAGAACAGGGAAAACATACAGGCCTTCGTAGATTTCAAAGAAGCCAATAAAGGAAGAAAGAACATTGAATTCTGCATTGTATCGATCCCAGATGAACTCAGCACTGCCTCTTCAATTCGTGTTTATGAACGAGCAAAACTCATCAGCTCAGAGGACGAGCTTCCCTCAAAACCCCCAATGCCCAATTTCTTGTGCGCCGCGCATGACTGCATACATCTGCAGATCACGCCTCCTGACCACGGCGTTAGTTGTGTGACCTCGTACTGTATTTCATACAAGTCTGCAGAGAGCTCTGAATGGACAGAGGTGTATACTGACGGAATTTCTGATCAGGTCACTGTCAAGCAGCTACAGCCGCATAAAGAATACTGTTTTACCTGTAAGGCAGTGTGTCGTCCAGGTGTGAGTCTGGCAAGTGACAAAACTCAGTTCTTCAAGACCCTTCCATGTGCTCCTCCAGGAGCACCCACAGTCAAAAGAGTAGAATCTGAGTCTGCAACATTAACTTGGGATGTCCCTAAATCTGTGGGCGAAGATATTATGGTCACTGGATACGTGTTGGAATTCAGAGAACGACCAAAGGATCAGGAAACCGAAAAGCCATGGACATCTGTGAAATCTGCAAGCAGGGATTACACTTTTCAGGGACTGAAAGCAAACACAGTCTACACAGCCAGAATTTTTGCAAACTGTGGAAGTGATGGAGTGAGTCTCCCCAGCCCTGAAACTGTGTTTTCTGCATGTTCAAAGAGCAAATCCTCAGACGAGGCTGGAAGTGGATTGTTCCTGGTTCAATCTTCACGCATACAGAAGCGGAATCCTTCAATTTATAAACTGACACTACGCAAAAAAATGAAAGAGAATGTAGAGTTTGATCAGTATGTCTTTGGAAAACAGGTGGAGGATGTGAAAAACAAAGTCATTCTTCTTGTAGGAGCGACAGGTGCAGGAAAAACCATGCTCATCAATGTGATGGCCAACTACATACTGGGCGTAAAGTGGGAGGAAGCGTATCGCTTCAAACTAATCCACGAAGAGACTCATCGCACACAGGCCGAGAGTCAGACATCTATCGTCTCATCTTATGAGCTGTACAGTCAGCCTGGCTTTAAAATTCCCTACCCGCTCACAATCATAGATACACCCGGCTTTGGTGATACAAGAGGAATCGAATATGATAAACTGATTACAAAGCAGCTGAAAAGCTTTCTTTGTAGCCCTTTGGGAATCGATCACATTGATGCCGTCTGCTTCGTCGTTCAGGCCTCTCTGGCTCGCCTGAGTGCCAATCAGAGGTACATCTTTGACTCAATTCTGTCCATTTTTGGCAAAGACATCGGAGAGAACATCATGATTATGGTGACATTTGCAGACAGTGAACAAATCCCAGTCCTGGAAGCCATCAAAGCAGCAGATCTGCCCTGTCAGAAAAATACAAAGGGAGAGCCCATGCATTTCAAGTTCAACAACACAGCTGTGTATGCAGACAAGACCATAAAAGAGCCTACAACCTCTGACAGTGATTCAGATGAAGATGGTGAAGCCAATGGTAATAAACTGTACAACATTGTCTGGACATCGACTTTCAAACAGATGAAGGCCTTTTTCAAGGCACTGGGCAAATCTGAAAATAAAGATCTGACACTAACCAAAAAAGTCCTGGAAGAACGAGAGCGCCTCGAAAAAGCCATGGCAGATCTGACCCCTCAAATCACTGCTGGCCTCACTAAACTGAGAGAAATTAACACAATTAAGGAACGTTTGAAAAATGAGAGAAATAGCATAAAACAAAGTGAGGATTTTGAGCAAGAAGTTGAGGTGATAATACCAAGAAGACACCCCATAGATAGTTTTGCCCTGAATTGCAACTTATGCTTATTCACATGCCACTCCACCTGCTTCCTCCCTGCAGAAGATTCTGTGAAGACTTGCGCTGTGATGGATGAATCTGGATGCTGTGTTGTCTGCCCTAACTCCTGCTCTCACACTTTTCATTTAAAGGAAAAGGCAAAGTGGACATATGAAAAGAAAATAGAGAAAAAAACCATTAACGAGCTGAAAGAAAACTTCATGAAGGCACACGGAAGAATTTTGCAAACACAGGATTTGATTGATGTCCTTGAAAAGGACTTAACTTCAATTCAGGCCAAACTGAGGAAGCTAATCAAAATGTCCTCTGATTGCTTGAATCAACTGAATAAAATTGCACTGAAGGCCAGCTCTCTCTCCACTGCAGAATACCTTGAAATCTTGATCAAAACGCAGAAGGCGGAGAAACGTCCTGGATTTGAAGAACGCATTGTTGAACTCGAGAGGATTAAAAATGAAATTCTTCTTCAGAAAAAAATCACAGAAGGAGATGATCTGCTCACAGAGGAAGAGCCACCGCCAATGAAATCTGGAGACTGTGGAAATTTCGAGTTCTTAACTTCAGTTTTTAATCATGACAGAGATGAAAATGACGACTGATGAGTTATAAAATCACCAGAAAGATTTTAATTTTTCTTCTTTTTTTTGCTCATATAATCACATAGAGGTCTGTGTCTGGACTCAGTCAAGAGGCTGACCTTACTATATTCAGCTTTTTAAAACTGGCAAATGGGATTGTGGGAATGTTATTTTATTTTCAGATCTGGTGCATGTCATACTGCTGTTTAATTGTGAAACATTCCATAATTGAAAAGTGTCAAAATGTTGGGGAAAAGTCTGTGAAAATCAACATCAAGCAAGAAAACGAACAAAGTTGTAGATTGATGATGTCTATATTCGTATATTGGTTTATCTATATGTGGTACTATAGTTAAAGGGGTAATATGTGGTTAACAATGAGTTAAATGATTGTGTGATAACTAATCAAAAAATAATAAAGATGAACAAATAAAATAGTCTGTTGTCTCATTTAAGTAGCATCAAAGTATGAAAGTGTTTGGTTTGTTCAGTATCTTCTTTAAAGTCTAATTATGCATCACTGGCTCATGACAGGATTGGTGGGGAGAAAGACTACTGAATGAGATCACTAAATACGATTTGGGGTGTTAGGCGATCCATCTTTGTCAAAACGTCATAAGCTATGACCCAAGCCAACCAGCTACGCGGTGAATCACAACACTATAACCTTTAAATTGAAGCAAAAATGTTTTGAAAACCAGCCAGAAAGATAAAGGTACAAGACTGTGTAATGTAGGTAAGAACTACAATCTTATGAGGCAGTGCAAAAGATAATCAAATTAAAAACAATGGAGAAATATATAAATATGCATATGTATAAATATATAGGCTGTACATAAAACAAATTGTCAAGTTGATCATGTGCATTTATATATGACTATATACTTGTATGTGTCATTATGTTAGATTTTGCATGAGCTTTTTACCAAAATCAAGCTCAAATTAAGTTTTTGACCAGCTAATTTTTCATCTTTAGAACAACTGTGTCTGAAGCCGTAACCCACATAGCAATTGTCGTCTGGCTCAGCTCTGGGCCAAACAACCAGTTACGCTCAGCCCACATGCAGTAAAGAGTTACGGCCCTTGTTCGGCCCAGATCTGGACTACAGGCATGAGCCACACATTAGCCATAACTGGCCCAAATCTCAGCCAAATAGTAACTTATTTTTATGTATAATCATGTTCTATTTTTAACTGTTTTAAATTCATTTTAAATCAATTTTTAAATCATTTTAAAAGTTTTTAAATTCCTTATTTTATTGTTATGATTATTTTTTTATGATTATTTTACTTCCTTTTATGTAAAGCACTTTGAATTACCATTGTGTATGAAATGTGCTATATAAATAAACTTGCCTTGCCTTGCTTTATAACCAGCCCTGAACTGGGCCAGAACAACTTTTAATAGTGCTACCCAATCTCCGCCTTCAGTAAACCATATAGAGAGCAGTCTTTAACCAGAAACCCCAAAACTGAGGTAGAAAAAAAAGCCAAAAAAAAAAAAAAAACAACTCTGCCACGGATCCATCGATAGGCTGTAAAACACACAGTTACACCTTTAGACAATTAAGCATCTGTAATTCACACATCTTTAGATTGTGAAGGAAAAACTTTCTGGCTCAGCTGGGACTCGAACCAGTGATCTTGCTGTGAGGGGACAGCACTTCCCACTGAGCCACTTATGCTGCACTTAGCCTCAGACATAAAGTACAGACACTTGTGGAATAATAATAAATAAAAAATTGCAAAACTTTTTTCATGATTGTATGTATATAAAATAAAATAATAAAAAAAAAACCATTTACAGGTACAAAAACTCTGTTTGGATGTACAACTGACACAGCAAAATCCTCAGTGAACACTGAGGAGATGAATGATCAAAACACGAGATGAATGATCAAATTAAATGATCAAATAACTGATGATTGAGCATTTGGTAAATTCAACTGCAAGTCAGATGCATTAAATCTCTGAAGATCTCAGCAGAGGATGATCAAACAACTCCACAAAACAGCATCACCAGCTTCACTCATTACTAACCAGACTGACTTTAGTTCTGTCAGACGTCTAGAGAAGCTCTTATTGAGAATTAATAGAGGTTTAGATATTGATATTTATTTCATTTGAAGTCACCATTGTGGTGGGCAGTGTTTGCCTTAGTTCTTGGTCCTCGTACTTCTTGTGTTAGCTTTTCTTCGGCTGCTGTAACTGTGTGTTTGTAAAGCACAGTTGTTGTGGCAAAGAAAGCCAAGATTGAATGGGATCAGGTACTATCTCCCTATCTTGCTTATTATGTTTTAAACGACAGTTACAGAACAATACAACAGACGTTATAAAGCCAGGGTAACAAAGGATAAAAGAAAAGAAAAGATTTTTTTTACAATCACAGACATGCATGACCTTTACATTACTCAAAGATTTTGAAGCTAGAACACAAAAGGACAGTTCTGATTGCCTTTCTGTTAGTACTGTGTTGAATAGCACAAAAGTAGATTAATAACAAAAACGTCGTTTTTCAGATTATCATAATTAAAACATCCAAAAACTACATTTTCCAAATGCAAATTAAAATTAAAGAGTACCTTTTCTCTGATAAACATAGAGGCATAACCCAACCAAAAGACATTAAATAATAAAGTTCAATATTTACATTAGGCAACTCAAATTAACACTCACTTCTCTCTAGGAAGTCTCAATCATAGATGTAAACAATGAGACAAGGGCAGAAGTTCTGCTTCAATGGTCTCAACACAACTGAGATAAAGATACACCAAATCACCAAACTAAAGTTTCACAACAACAGGTCTGGAGGTGAAGAGGAGTCCTCAGCTGCCACCAGCAACACTGCTCTGTGCGCAGCTGGAGTGTAAATCCTCTCTCTCCTCCGCCATCCCCCAATCACAGCAGAGCTCTAATGAACAGCGTCAGGTGGTGATACTGCTTCTGCAGGGAGAGAGAGAGAGAGAGAGAGAGAGAGAGAGAGAAACAAAGCATAGCTTGGCACAGCAACAAAACCTACGGCTCTGGACATAACAACATGTACACTTTGTTGTCATTCCGATTAAAATCATTCCGATTGAAAGATTCGGTGGACAGATTACATGAGACGTGTTTACATGTGCCGGCGCTTTCAGTCGGAATGACTTTGTGACATGCGCACATTAGCCTGTGTCCTGTTTGCCGCCTTTTATTCCTGTCAACATGGAGTTCCATTATTTCTTATGCGCGCTCTTTTTATGTAAAGTGTTGCTCTTAATCAAGCAACAGTGTGAATTTGTATGGCGTTATTTTAATGACAAATGTCGAGAGCACATTCTTGTTGTGCGAAAGCACATTAATATAATACGCGGATTGCCTTTGCAGATACACGCTGCTCTCGAGCAGAGAAGAGCGCGCGCACTTAAACCGTGTCTCTCCTCTCACTTAAACGGTGTCCTGTGCACTCGCACATCTCTCTGTGCTCACGCGCTAGATATTCATTCTTTTCACATCTGAATTAAACGTCAAAAGTTATAAACCAATCAGATTTCAAAGATGGATCTGTAATTTGTTTACAAATTTAACACTACTTAGTCATAATAGTCCAAAATGAGAAATGAAGCGGGTGCTTGGATGATTTGTAAATAACCGAGTTTAACAGTTTGGTCAACCCCCTCTGAGCGATTTATCTAAACACAACCAAAAAAAGTATATGATTCTTTAAAGTTCGTGAGGTCATACTGTCATTTCTATAGACATGTTGGTAGATTGTATTCAGTCTTAATTATTTGGTTTTACAACTGGAAATAACTTTAAATAACTTTTTCACCTCTTAGAGTCTAATGAAGAGTATTTGTAATGAACATTGTTTCATCCAGATTTAAAACTATTGCAAAAGGCTGAAAGGTATAAATAACACATTGATCTGTGGCCATGTAGTTATAGAAGTCATGTAGCAAATGCTGATGTTTTTTTGTCATTTTTTCCGCCTCCTCACTTAATTTAATATTTCACTGCTGCACTATTTATAATTAATCTGACATTTACATACACAAGGTCTTTATGTTATAAAGTCTGATACTGCACTGCTGTGTAATTACAGAAATATTTAGACATTTCTTAAAGTCATTATTATTTGGGTAAAATGTTCCTTAATTCTGTAAAAAGTTTAGTTTAACCATAATTACTGAATAATTCAAATGAGTTACTGAATGATATGTTTTAAAGTGAATAACTGAATAACAATCCATGGATTTTAGAGGTTCATTTCACATGTACTATAGAATAAGCGATGTTGTAGTCTGTGTGTGTAAATCTGTGTTATTGAGTGTGTGTGTGTGAGTGTGTGAGTGAGTGTGTGTGTGAATCTTTGTTATTGAGTGTGTGTGTGTGTGTGTGAATCTGTGTTACTGAGTGTGTGTGTGTGTGAGGGTGTGTGTGAGTGAGTGTGTGTGTGAATCTGTGTTATTGAGTGTGTGTGTGTGTGTGTGAATCTGTGTTATTGAGTGTGTGTGTGTGTGAGGGTGTGTGTGAGTGAGTGTGTGTGTGAATCTGTGTTATTGAGTGTGTGTGTGTGTGTGTGTGTGAATCTGTGTTATTGAGTGTGTGTGTGTGTGAGGGTGTGTGTGAGTGAGTGTGTGTGTAAATCTGTGTTATTGTGTGTGTGTGTGTGTGAGTGTGTGTGAATCTGTGTACTGTGTATCATCGGGTCCTCGGCTCCTGGCTGCCAGGATTGTGGTCTGGATGGTGGAGTTCCCTGTGTAAAGTGTGTTATTATGTACATGTATGTAAGGATTTAATGAAAAAAAGGTATCGCGCTCATTGGTTATTTCACTGTCATGACCCGCCCACTTCATTGTATTTGTAAATCTGAAATGAAAAAGGGATGTTAGTTTTTGTCCCATTCTCTCCATCTTTTCTTCCTGCTTTGGGCATAGTGGATTTTAGACTGAGTTATTATCTAAAACTCAGCTGGCCTGTGGAATTCAAAAGTTTGATTGGTACAAAGGAGCCCGGTGTGTGCTGAGAAAACATTCCCCACACCATTACACCACCTCCACCAGGCTGGACTGCTGACCCAGCAGGTTGGGACCATGGATTCATGCTGTTGATGCAGAATTTTCTTTTCTCGTTTGTTTTCACTCGCGTTTCACAATATTTTTCACAGTAACTAATAAGTTTTTATTTTTATTTCTAAAGCACTTTAGTAAACCCTTTTACAGCACTTCATAAATCTCATAAACCACAATCCATCACATGACTTACAACTTTACACATGAGGAGAAAAACAGGCTCCTGCTAAGAGGTATTAAAATCAGCACTGTCTACATGGCTTTTTAACAAGTTTCTTAATTATAGTATTAAATAAATTAATTCATAAATAAAATTCTACCAGTACATAATGATTTTATTTTCAAGCAGAAAAAAAGAGAAACGAAAAGGGAAAAAAGAGCACAAATGAGCTCAGTGTGTTATGAGTTGTGTGGAAATATCGTTTGAGAGGTTTGAAAAGCATTGAATTAAATTTCAGAATCTTTACTGCCATCTACAGGAAAATGCACAAGTTCTCCATCTAACATCTGACGTTTCCCATCGAGAAAATCAAGATAAACATGTTTTTATAACAAGAACACATACTTGACATGGCCACAGTTCAGTAAGTACATATACACAACCATATGAAAAGATCCTCGGATGTACAGCCACCTGAGAAACTCATATTTAAAGCTACTTACAATGGATATGAAAAGTCTACACACCCATGTTAAAATGGCAGGATTTTGGGATGTAAAAACATGAGAAATTACAGCGTATAAAAATTAAGTGAAAAACGATCAGAAACATTTCAGGGAAAAATAGGAAAAATAAAAAATGTTACAATAACCTGGTTGCGTAATTGAGGGTGTGGCTGTGTTCAGAATGAACCAATCACATTAAACCTCATGTTCAAAAGTAACTATCATACAGCCGTCATCAATGAAATTATTCTGATTAAACCCCAAATAAAGACCAGCACGCATTCATATATTTAATTTATTAAATCATTTCATTATTTGAACCAAGTTATTTACTGCAAATGCAGAGAGTCAAGTTTGGAAATGTGGCCACACGAGAGTAACCAAGATCCATCCAGCACAACCCACTTCACTAACTACACAAAACCTCTGTTTAACTTATAGCATGGAGTATAGTGTTAATAACAGTGACTAGTATAATAACTGCAATTTCCCACAATCATTATTCTGTTATTAAGTGTTTTCCGGAGGTGTTTATAAGTCTAGATACTCCTTGTATTCTTGGCTTGGTTTTTTATCCTGTGTAAATAACTGTGATAATATAAAGTGCTGGACTTAAAGCACAGCCATGTTTTACACCTCTGTGTATTTCAAAAGAATCAGTTAAACATCCACTGATATTAATTTGTACTTTTGATTATATGGAAGTTGAGTAAGGGGTGTTCCTAATAAAGTGGCCTGTACGTATGAGTAAGGGGTGTTCCTAATAAAGTGGCCTGTATGTGTGAGTAAGGGGTGTTCCTAATAAAGTGGCTTGTATGTGTGAGTAAGGGGTGTTCCTAATAAAGTGGCCTGTACGTATGAGTAAGGGGTGTTCCTAATAAAGTGGCCTGTACGTATGAGTAAGGGGTGTTCCTAATAAAGTGGCCTGTACGTATGAGTAAGGGGTGTTCCTAATAAAGTGGCCTGTGTGTGTGAGTAAGGGGTGTTCCTAATAAAGTGGCCTGTATGCGTGAGTAAGGGGTGTTCCTAATAAAGTGGCCTGTATGCGTGAGTAAGGGGTGTTCCTAATAAAGTGGCCTGTACGTATGAGTAAGGGGTGTTCCTAATAAAGTGGCCTGTATGTGTGAGTAAGGGGTGTTCCTAATAAAGTGGCCTGTACGTATGAGTAAGGGGTGTTCCTAATAAAGTGGCCTGTATGTGTGAGTAAGGGGTGTTCCTAATAAAGTGGCCTGTACGTATGAGTAAGGGGTGTTCCTAATAAAGTGGCCTGTATGTGTGAGTAAGGGGTGTTCCTAATAAAGTGGCTTGTATGTGTGAGTAAGGGGTGTTCCTAATAAAGTGGCCTGTACGTATGAGTAAGGGGTGTTCCTAATAAAGTGGCCTGTACGTATGAGTAAGGGGTGTTCCTAATAAAGTGGCCTGTACGTATGAGTAAGGGGTGTTCCTAATAAAGTGGCCTGTGTGTGTGAGTAAGGGGTGTTCCTAATAAAGTGGCCTGTATGCGTGAGTAAGGGGTGTTCCTAATAAAGTGGCCTGTATGCGTGAGTAAGGGGTGTTCCTAATAAAGTGGCCTGTACGTATGAGTAAGGGGTGTTCCTAATAAAGTGGCCTGTATGTGTGAGTAAGGGGTGTTCCTAATAAAGTGGCCTGTACGTATGAGTAAGGGGTGTTCCTAATAAAGTGGTGTGTGTGTATGAGTAAGGGGTGTTCCTAATAAAGTGGCCTGTATGTATGAGTAAGGGGTGTTCCTAATAAAGTGGCCTGTATGTATGAGTAAGGGGTGTTCCTAATAAAGTGGCCTGTATGTATGAGTAAGGGGTGTTCCTAATAAAGTGGCCTGTATGTATGAGTAAGGGGTGTATGTAATAAAGACCTTTAAAATAAAACCTTGGATAATAGAATCACCGTTTTTCCACCTGATGATAAAAATATCAGCGATTAAACAAAATGTGCGCTTTATTTGGGGAAATAACAGAGAGGTGATGAAAATGGAAGTTTGATTTAAAGCTAAAGAACAAGGAGGACTGAATGCAGCTGAATTAGGAAATAAATGAAAGAGAGCATTTATAAGAGATTTATAAACACATTAATAACAGAACAGTGATTGTGCGGAAATTGCAGTTCCTGGGTTTGGCCACACGAGGGCAGTCAAGCTCCATCCAGCACAACACGCAGCGCCGCCTCAAACAGCCGGTAGGCCTCGTGTCCTTCCCACAGACACAGAGCTCATCAGCCTTATTACTGTGCACTGGATTATTCTGCCATAACAACTCCAACACACGGCTCTTCTCTACTCTTTACTACTACTACTACTATTATTATTATTATTAGTATTATTATTATTAGTAGTAGTAGTAGTATTTTTAATTTATTTTGTATCCTTTATTAAGAACATATCTTCAGGCCTCTCAGCACTTGACATGGAAATGTTAAAAAAAGGTTTAGATTTACTTTTATATCCGGATATCTGTAACAACTGGTTTGTGACAAAAAGTCCATTGTTAAAAACTCTATATAATGAAATAAACGAGTGAACGAATGAATAAATAAATAAAATTAAAACGCCTGTCTTGCATTTTTAAATCAAACTTTAAAAAGCTCTCAATTTGTTACAGTAATTCTTCAACATTACAAACTTTTAAATATACAAAAATAACTATTTACAGCATAGTCCAATCATGTTATTATACCTACATAGTTATTTCCCTTAAATATGGACAGAGATCATATTTTTAATAAAGACCATGGAGATTTATTTTAAGATCTTCGCTCCATTGTCCTTTGTCTTTTTAGTTCATTTAAGATTAGTTTAAAAAGCGTCTCAGCTGGGAGATGGCATTGCTTACTGATCATTGCACCTTGTTTTCCACATTTTATACTTAACAATACACATTATAAGCCAATAAAAATCTTTTATATTTTTGGCTATTTTTTTCCTCCAAATATTCCATACATTATTGTCTTTTCATTTATGTTTATATTCAGCTCTAGATTTTTGTGGGTTTTTTTGCCATATCTCAGCTGAGTGTGAGCAATTTCACTGTAAAATGTAATAAGTTGACTTTACCTAGAAAAAGTGAGGAAACCGATTGCTTTAAAATTTTCAAGTAAGCTGAACTTCAAAAATTAATTTAAGACAAAAAGCAACAATAAACTCCGGCAAAACATTGTTTATTTTTCTTCAGTTTTCTTCAGGCACTACAATGTACCAAACACTGCCATTCAGACATTCCTAAATGCCAAACATTATTCTTCAGTGTAACATTAACAATTCTTTGCACAACTCAAATGTGCAGTGCAACTAAAAACAATCTTTCTTTTACAATATAATCCAAATGCAGACTAATTACGACTGACGAGTGACTGTTTCAAACACAACACCCAAGAATCCTGACTTTTGTTCAACCACAAGCTTAACACAATCTCACACAGCATTGACTTCCATCAGCAGAAGGTTTTTAAGTGACTGTAGTTTTGGTTTCAGGGATTTATGTCCAAGGGAAAGAAACACTCTTTGCATAAAATCAAAGGTGTTCTTTAGTTGTGGAGGATACTCCAAATTTAGTGCATATATCAGCCCAAAAAGCGGCACATGGCATGTGGAAGATTTTCAGGATCATCCATCACTATGGCTCCTTCTAGAGTAATTGCTCTGTGCAAAGCCTCCAGATGCAGTGCTTGTGGAGAATCCTGGCTGTCTTCAGGTATCACGCTCAGAAATGTGGGCTGTGTCCCAATCACAGTCCTAATAAAGAACAGAAATATTACAATCCTAGTGACATTAAAAAGCACAGAGGACCGTCACCTCTCGCTCGAGCTTCACAACGCGCTTACATTTACATTTTCTCATTCTTCCTTCTCAAAACTAAAATGTGAACAAAAACAATAATGTCCTACTAAAGATGCCTTTAATATTTTTAATCTTTTTTTTAAGGCTCCTCATGAACGTGTTTGTCTTCCCCGCGTCTTTGCGCCCCTGCCGGTCACCTTCGCTAATGTTGGCGAGGTAAAGTAGTTTCTTGGTTAAAACAGAGCTTTAAGATTTTCATTTTTTTCTGATTTTTCTCCCATATGGAATGAACGGAGGATACACGGATTCTAGTAAATGTTAAACTGCTAATTTCCATCAACACAATCCAGCAATTTGATTATAATCCCACCACATCCACTGTCACTGTGTAACGCTAACTCATTTAATATGACTGTTACACGGTTGATTAATGTAAACTGACCAATTAACCAATTAAGCAATTAAACACTAGAACAAACAATATGCTTTTCCCCTCAGCTTCCAAATCGACTCCACCTGCAGGTAGAACTGCGCATGCGCCCCACAACTTTACAAAATCCTCATTATTTTAAGAAGAGGTTAATTGGATTTGATGCGTTTAATAAAACAAAGTTTAAAAAGTTGTCATTGCTTAGTACAGAAGGATCCTTTAATTGAAGCGCTATGTCGATGGCCCCAAGTCCAGCAGAAGCTGTAGGTTTGTAGAAAAGCTCCCGGTTCGTTACTTCCCTGTTATTGCCCCAGATAAAGCCAGCGCAAAGCTTGTTTCATTTCATTCCGCATTTATTGTCGGGAGGGAAAATGGCAGCTAAAAACATTAGTTTACATCATATGAAGGTCTTGCTTATTTGAATCCTAGTTTTATAATTCAGCAGCTTTCCAGTGATGGATTTCTGTCTTAATCTCCGCGACCACTCATTTTGCTGCTCAGATCCGGTTTAAGAACAACTCCGAAATAACAAGCGCTCCTCTCTCCGTGATAGAGCAACACAGCCGCTCTCTGATTGGCTGAGACCGTTGTGGCAGAAGGACCAATCACAAACACGCCGGCAAATTCCAGCGTCCGCCCACCGTTCTATTCTACTCTACACCCCTCCCACCCCCGTGTGTGACGCTGCCTCTGTGTGTGTGTGTGTGTGTGTGTGTGTGTGTGTGTGAGAGAGAGAGAGAGAGCATGAAAACAGACAGAAGGGAAAATAGACACACAAACGCACAAACTAACAAAACTATATACAGCGATATAGAGAAAAATAAATTCTTACTAGTTTGCCCATATGTTCATGTTATTCCTACAGCCTCTGTCACTGTTTTGGGATCAGGAATGAGGTTTTAGAAAGACGATCAGGAATCAAATCCACTAAAATCAACATCAGCCATCAGAGTATCATGTTATATAAGGCCTCTGGGCCGAGTTGAAGGAGAGCCGTGTCAGTGCTCTTGCTGTATTTGTGTTGTTTGTAGTCTTCTGAAGCTGCTGCCAGTGGTCAAAGCCTCCAGAACAGCTGAGTGAGTATTTTTATTTATAAATGTATTATTGCATGATTTGTTATGTTAATGTAACACTGAACGGCACTGTTTGGATTAAAGCTTGTTAGAAGTTACTCTAATCATCTTCAAATAAACACTTTTTACACTAACACATTATGGCTGCACTGAGGACTGGGCAAAAATCTTCATGATATGGATTATTTCAGAACTATTACAAATGAGAACACAAAAAAACATAACAATATGAATACAAATGATAAAAAGTAAATATTAAAATACTCTGCCTTTTAGGTACAAGTTCCGTATCTTTTGTTCTGTGTGACACAGTGTTGTGCTGAGTTTCACTCTGTCATGCTCCTCCTTGTTTTTTGTTTTTTTTCAATTTTCTCCCTAATTTAGTTATGGCTGATTCCCACCCTACAGTTCAGTCTTACGCCAACTGCATCTTTTCAAACTGCTCATGCTCACAGACGCCCATGATCAGTTAGTATCACTGTGATTGATAGGGGAGAGAGAGTATGCCACCCCTCCCTCCCTGAGAGAATGGACTCACTTGCTCACTGGGACTCCAGACCAATGATGGCTGTGGCATCGTTGGGATTTGAACTCACGATTTCTGGAAAATAGGATGAAAGCTTTTCTGTTGTGCCACTCAGGAGCCTTATTTTTGTAACAGCACACCACTAGTAGCTCCTATCCCTAACCTTGGTGAATTAAATCAGCTGCCATGAACTGGCTTTTACGGCATTGCTGATACAGAGGATACAGGAAAGATCTTTCAGTAGACATTATTCATTATTCTATTTTCTCATCCTACAATATGTATCACCATATCATACAGCCCTGTCTGCACTGAGGGACACATGAGAGAGAATAAGGATGCTTTCACACCTAAATTTGTTTGGTTTGGACAGATCAAACTTTCTCTTTAGTTTGGATCAGTTTGGACGTATGTGACTCCACCTGTACTCGGGTCCACACCAAACACCTGATCCAGTGTCTTTGTAAAATCGGAGGTCTCGTGGTGACTGATTTGTCACTGTATGAGCAAAGAGAACAACACACCAACTCTTTTACCATCTTTGTGAAATTCAACACTCATTGTAACTCACTGTATAACTAACTGTAAAGTACAACTAGTATTGGCATGTTATTAACTCGTAGTGTACAGTTCTATAATCCTTTATTATCTGTAATAAAATGCACTGTTTGAGATCAGTGTTCTGATTTTTCATTATTTCTCTTCCAGGCTGTGTGAGTGTAATCTGACAGAGGAAAGCTGTAGAGTTCTGTCCTCAGTTCTCAGCTCAAACTCCTCCAGTCTGAGAGAACTGGACCTGAGTCACAATAAACTGCAGGATTCAGGAATGAAGCTGCTCTCTGCTGGACTGGAGAATCCAGACTGTACACTGGAGACACTGTGGCACACACACACACACACACACACACACACACAGAAAGAGAGAGAGAGAGGGGGCACAGAGTTTTAATACACACACGCACATACACAATTTTATTAAATGCAGCAATATCTAGTTTTTGTAGTAACTGTAATAGTA
The DNA here is from genome assembly GCF_027358585.1 of Pangasianodon hypophthalmus. Lineage (NCBI taxonomy): Eukaryota > Metazoa > Chordata > Actinopteri > Siluriformes > Pangasiidae > Pangasianodon > Pangasianodon hypophthalmus. The sequence continues at coordinate 1,013,581 of NC_069728.1, read as the reverse complement.
GTGATCAGATATATTTCCATTGGTTTGTGTGTGAGATGGAGAGTAAATGTACTGTATATAAAGATTTTGTGTAGTTCATGTTTTCAATGCTAAAACTGAGTGTGTTAAGTGTGAGAAGGTTTTCTTTCTTGCAGGATGAGTTACTGCCGTATTACAGATGAAGGTTGTGCTGCTCTGGCTTCAGCTCTGAGGTCAAACTCCTCATCACACCTGAGAGAACTGAATCTGTACTATAATAATCCAGGAGAATCAGGAGTGAAGCTGCTCACTGATCTACTGAAGGATCCACACTGTAACCTGAAGAAACTACAGTGAGTTACTGACCTAATGTCTCTTTACTGTACTGTATGATTTTGAATAATATTCACTGTGTACTATATAACATTGACAGTTTGTGTGTGTGTGTGTGTGTGTGTGTGTGTGTGTTTATACTGATCTTGTTTGTTTACACTGATGCTCTTCTCTCTCTTTAAGCATAAAGTATGATAAACTCACCAGGACTGGCGTATGACAGGAGTCTCACCTCAAAGCTCTTTTCCAGGATAAAGCAGTTTTGGTGAAGCGTTAGAACCCGTCCCACATTTCCAGCAGTTTGCGAGCTGAATCATTCATATTCACATGTAGAAGTTCCATAACAATAACCGTGACTGATCACATCCTTTTATCCACTCAGCTACAAGTTACTTCAGGCTTTAATAACATATTTTACAATCCAAAGTCAAATCCTTCAGCATCTACACACAACACAGAGATATCATCACATCATCACACTGATTACACAAATACACATCCATGTGTTGTAGCTGTTTATAGCTTATTTTTAGCTCCTTATTTCTATCTGACATTTGTTTCTCCACTGATGATTGATTCACAGTTGTGATATTGATATATATTTTTTCCTCTTAAAATGATTTTCAGACCTCTGTTCTTTGTTTGCTAATCTGTGATTAATGGTAACCATGGTAACAGGTGGTTGCTTGATTTGTTGTTATAGTGATAAATTGACCTCACTTCTATCTGACTGGTTCCTTGGGTCCAGACCAGCAGGGTTCTTTTCCCAGACTTGAATAGTTTTTGCTGAACAATACCTAGATATTTTCTGGTGAAAAAGTACAGAACAGTTCCAGCACTGGTACCTTATTTCAGTACAAAAACATACACATTATCTGATTCTACATGAAAATATGTTTTGAGTTCAAAATGTAAGCTCACATAACTGAGCATGACATCACTTCCTGTACACATGACTACAATGAACAACTGAAGCTGAAGAATGTAGAAGCAGCTGAAATGTTATGATATCAGATTGTACTGATTTTTTCATCACAGAGAGTCTCATGAAGAACAGAAGCGTGAAATAAAACTCTGCCTTCCTTCCTGCTAATAATCATTATGATGATGTAAAGAGATTAATAATGTTCTTCTCTGGTGATCAGTTCACACCATGCCAGGATTCATTATTCTGTAATCTCACACCAGCTAATTACAGTAAACACGTATTTGAGTGTAAGTAAGCAACGTCTATCACTTCGTCAAAGTTTGACTGTTTAGGATGTTTAGATTTTTTAAAAACTGTAACTGAAAAGCTTTAAGTACATGCACTGTATGCATTCCTGTCATTTAATACAGTTTAGTATAAATGTTGTATACACTCACTGTCCACTTTATTAGGAACACCTGTACACACAGTCATGCAGTATATTGGTAATTTGTAACATGAAATATACAATATATAAGCAAATATGCAAAAAAAGAAAAATATATATATATATATATATATATATATATATATATATATATATATATATATATATATATATATAATTTTAATTTATTTATCCTCCTGAGACTCCATAGTGTTTACTGTGGGACACTGAGCCTCATTTTCTGTTTATTAACTGTAGCAAACCTTACGGGTTTGGGCGGAAATGAGGAAGCAGGAAGCAGGATTAGGAACGACTCAGGGGTTTTATTCTCCAGTTTCACTGTCGCTTTCAGAGGTCTATTTTATTTACACACACGGCTCTGTGCTGGTTAATTCATTCTCTCTCTCTCTCTCTCTCTCTCTCTCTCTCTCTCTCTCTCTCTCTCTCTCTCTCTCTCTCTCTCTCTCTCTCCTTCTGCACTCGTTAGTAGAATTCCCCACAGGTGTGCGTTCCTTACCGCTCACCTTCTCCGGCTCCGCCCTCCATTCACAAACTGGTGCTCGACCACGCCCCCGCTTCCACAGCACTTTTCTTTTTTGTGAACTCGGTGAAAGTGAACTCAATTTTAGCTTCATCTGATCATAGTATGTTTCTTATCTATGCTAATGAGAGTTCTGAGGTAGTTTTGGCTGAACAAGTTCTCATTAGTTTGGCCAATTTTACTTCATTAGTCAACACAACAGAGCAGCTTGTTCAGCAAAGTATGATTTAGTCACTAGCAGAATGGAGCAGTAAAAGGTTGAGTGCTATTGTAATCAGATACTTAAGTTTATTGAATTGAGAAGATGATTTGTTTATTTACAGCATAACGAACTCCAGCACTTATTCCATTTCAAGTACAGAAGCGATCCATAATTAACCAGAAGAAATAGGAATAGTGTCGCTCAGATTCAGTCACGTGTAGCAAACACTCCTGACATTTCCCCTGGATAATTCCCATCAGCTCGTCCTTCTGCATCGTATCACTGCGACAGATGTTGGAACAGCTGGCTTATGTGGATTACTGCAAACACACACATACACACTTCATCCACCTGATGATATGCTTCAGAACATTACTGCTGAAATATTGAACATGTGAGAGGAGAAAGAGTGTCTCACCTCATCAGAGGGCCAGGAAATGTTCAGTTCTTCCCATCAGACACGTATTTATCATCACATTGCAGGACATTGGACTCCATCTGGAGTTAAACTGAGGAAGAGCAGAGAAAGAAATTTTGTTCACCATGGCTGTAACTAGCTAAAAGTACACTGAGGTGTGGAGCTCAGGAGTTTCAGTATGTTCTACCTGTCCAGCATGAATGATGATCAGCTCCTTCTTCAGGATGAGAAATAAAAACCTCAGAACAGTTTTTCATCATGAGCAAGGCCATCATCTTCACTAAGCTTTTTGAAATCTATCAGTTTATATGGTTATGCTGATTTATATGCTTTAAATTATTTTGAATGAATTGAAAGGCAGTTTTATTTTTATTTTCACTATTCATTTTCATAAAAGTGAGAATTTCTCACTTATAAACTTATCAATGTTAATAAACAGAAATGAGGCTTGTTGTCCCACAGTAAACATCTCATGAGGATAAATAAATTAAAAACACCTTTATTTTTTGCTTATTTTCTTATATATTGTATATTTGATGTTATAAATTGCCAATATACTGCATGACTGTGTACAAGTGTTCCTAATAAAGTGGATAGTGAGTGTATACAGCATATATACAAAACTGTATTAAATGACAGGAATACATACAGTGCATGTACTTGCAAGCTTTTCAGTTACAGTTTTAAATATCTTAAATAGTCAAACCTAGATGCAGTGAGAGATGTTACTTTCTAGTTCAGCTCTTTCACTTATTTTATCACAAGAGCGTACTTACACTCAAATACGTGTTTACTGTAATTAGCTGGTGTGAGATTACAGAATAATGAATCCTGGCATGGTATGAACTGATCACCAGAGAAGAACATTATTAATCTCTTTACATCATCATAATGATTATTAGCAGGAAGGAAGGCAGAGATTTATTTCACGCTTCTGTTCTTCATGAGACTCTCTGTGATGAAAAAATCAGTACAATCTGATATCATAACATTTCAGCTGCTTCTACATTCTTCAGCTTCAGGTGTTCATTGTAGTTATGTGTACAGGAAGTGAGGTCATGGTAAGTATTGTGAGCTGACGTTTTGAACTCAAGACATATTTTCATGTTGAATCAGATAATGTGTATTTTTTTTAACTGAAATAAGGTACCACTGGAACCATTCTGTACTTTTCACCAGAAAATATCTACTTATCGTTCAGCAAAAACTATTCAAGTCTGGGAAAAGAACCCTGCTGGTCTGGACCCAAGGAACTGGTCAGATAGAAGTGAGGTCAATTTATCACCATAACAACAACTAAAGAAACAGAGCTCTTACCATGGTTACCATTAAAAACAGATTAACAACAAAGAACAGAGGTCTGAAAATCATTTTTAGAGGGAAAAAAAATTTAAATCAATATCACAACTGTGAATCAGTGATCAGTGGAGACACAAATGTTGATGAAGCTAAAAATAAGCTATAAACAGCTACAACACATGGATGTGTATTTGTGTAATCAGTGTGATGATGTGATGATATCTCTGTGTTGTGTGTAGATGCTGAAGGATTTGACTTTGGATTGTAAAATATGTTATTAAAGCCTGAAGTAACTTGTAGCTGAGTGGATAAAAGGATGTGATCAGTCACGGTTATTGTTATGGAACTTCTACATGTGAATATGAATGATTCAGCTCCCAAACTGCTGGAAATGTGGGACGGGTTCTAACGCTTCACCAAAACTGCTTTATCCTGGAAAAGAGCTTTGAGGTGAGACTTCTGTCATACGCCAGTACTGGTGAGTTTATAATACTTAATTCTGAAAGACAGAGAAGAGCATCAGTGTAAACAAACATCAGCATAAGCACCATCACATACAAACACACAGTAAAAGTGACAATATTATGCAGCATACAGTGAATATTATTTAAGCATTAAACAGAAGATATTTGTCTGTTCCTACTTTATTCCTAATCATCCATGAAGCAGCATGTTTATAATTTCATATCATACAATACAGTACAGTAAAGAGGCAGTAAGTCAGTAACTAACAGTAATGTCTCCAGTTTACAGTGTGGATCCTTCAGTAGATCAGAGAGCAGCTTCACTCCTGATTCTCCTGGATTATTATAGTACAGATTCAGTTCTCTCAGGTGTGATGAGGAGTTTGACCTCAGAGCTGAAGCCAGAGCAGCACAACCTTCATCTGTAATACGGCAGTAACTCATCCTGCAAGAAAGAAAACCTTCTCACACATAACACACTCAGTTTTAGCATTGAAAACATGAACTACACAAAATCTTTATATACAGTACATTTACTCTCCATCTCCCACACACAACTATGAAAATATGTCAAATCACTACAAGTATAATAAATTACCACAGGTGAAAACCGGATGTTTATTAAATTTCTCTGTGTGTGAGATAACAAATTCTGATAGCGTGTCCAGTGAACTTTTCTGATCCTTCTGGAATGTAACAAACACAGAAGCTGAAGTAACTTTGATAAAATATTATTAGGTGGCTGTTGTTGTCAACAGTAAATAACAGTTTCTTGATTTGGGAAAAATGTTGTTTTAAAACATAGTTAGCTTTTTTACTCAGTAACATTAGATAAGAAATAGAAAGCTTTCCAGAAAATTCCACAGGACATCTGGTTCAGGAGTTGAATAAAGTTATATAATTAACAAATGCTAATAAATAAATAAATAATGAATGAATAAATAAATGTGTTATAATTGTGAATGAAAAATGTTTTCTTTTTCAACAGCAATGATTTTTTCACTGTTTTTCAGTGCATAGTGATAGGGTTCACAAGAAAAACCCTTTGGTACAGACCACACCCACTTCCTGTTTAAACCTGAATAAGAAAACAGTTGCAAATATTTTGAGCACTAAACAGATAGAGATAATAGCATTGTGTTACACCTCTAGCAGAGACACAAGATCTAAACAGCTATAATTACAATTCATAAATATAATTTTTATTTATTCATGATATATGATTAATCTAGAAAGTAAATCTGATCCTCACAAACACATTTCAGTTTCTTACAAACATTTAAATCATATTTTAAAATGTATAGCTACATAAAACACACAATCATTTCTGTATGTAACATTTGGTGGTAAAGTGATAATCTGTGTGTGTGTGTGTGTGTGTGTACCTCAGTATCTCCAGTGTACAGTGTGGAGTCTCCAGGCCAGCAGAGAGCAGCTTCACTCCTGAATCCTGCAGTTTATTGTCACTCAGGTCCAGTTCTCTCAGACTGGAGGAGGTTGAGCTGAGAACTGAGGACAGAACTCTACAGCTTTCCTCTGTCAGATTACACTCACACAGCCTGGAAGAGAAACGATGAAGTGTTTGATTTATTTATCTGATTGTGAAATGAGGTGTTTCCATCAGTTGGGAAATAAATTGTCTACCTGAAAACAAGGTTCTAATGTCAGGATAAAAATATAAAATGAACAGCCTGTGTATAAACTTGGACTGCTCTTGGACAGATCCATGTGTCTCAGCTCATATGAAACGATTTATTTAACTTTCTGAAACAAGATAATAACAGAGAGGCCACTCTGAACAAACACGTCTCTTTTTTTCTAGCAGAGAGTTTTTCATACAGTGTGTTCAGCAGCTCTGGGGAAAGTTCTGCTGGAGATCATTTACACATTTAAACACTGTCCTTTACTGCTTCATTACAGTGTGTTTAATCTCACTTCATTTTTTGCTATCTGACAGAACCATACAGAAGAGAGGAGGAGAGGACAGAAGAGACAGAGACAGGGAGAAAGGGAAAGAGATGGATAGAGGTAGAGACACAAGATCTAAACAGCTATAATTACAATTAGCTATAATAAGTAATAAGTACAGTTTTTATTTATTCATGATATAGAATCTAGAAAGTAAATCTGATTTTCACAAATACATCTCAGTTTCTTACAAACATTTAAAGCATATCCTAAAATTTACAGCTACATAAAAAACACACAATCATTTATGTACCTCAGTTTCTCCAGTGTACAATGTGGATTCTCCAGTCCAGCAGAGAGCAGCTTCACTCCTGAATCCTGCAGTTTATTGTGACTCAGGTCCAGTTCTCTCAGACTGGAGGAGTTTGAGCTGAGAACCGAGGAGAGAACTCTACAGCTTTCCTCTGTCAGATTACACTTCCACAGGCTGAAAGAGAAATGATGAAATATCAGAACACTGATCTCAAATACACAAACACAGCCATAATACAACTAAAATTTAACATGTAACAGAAATGTCTGTGTGTTTCTCTCACACACAGAAATCAGAGGGCCTGACACCACATCAACGCATTTACAGGCCAATACTAGTCATAGTGTACAATATATATATATATATATATATATATATATATATATATATATAAAATGTATTGTTCAACCCTAAGGGTTTAATTATTGAGATATTGATCCCATCTAATCACCACCAGCCGCCACTGCTAACATGCCAATACTTGTTGTACTTTACAGTGAAGTCAATAGGCCAATTTCTCTGATGTTATCTGTCCTCATCTAACTGGTACCATGTCCAGCTTTATAACATATTCTGATAGTGTGTCCAGTCAACTTTTCTGATCCTTCTGGAATGTAACAAACACAAAAGCTAAAGTAAATCTGATCAAAAATTATTAGGTTGCTGTTGTTGTCAATAGTAAATAACAGTTTCTTGATTTGGGAAAGAAGTTGCTGTTCTGAAACATATTTAGCTTTTTTACTCAGTGTGATGGCGGGCCGGCAACCCACGCGCAAAAGAAGCGCAGCGCTCCTCACATGACCACCGGCAGGGTGCTGAACAGACAGAGCTGATTCAGCACCCCCATCATTTTGGACAGCCTGAGCACACGTGACTGCGAGACGGAGCGAGGAAACTCAACTTGGCTGGCAAGTAATGAGTGCGGCGGCTGCAATCTACCCTCCAGCAGAAGACAAGTATAAAAGGCCACTCTCAAGATAGATTAGGGGAGGCTATGCAGTGCACTAATCTCTGTTTCTTTCTCTCACATAGAGGCCGACGTCAGCGAGGAAGATGAGGGCAAACCTCTGCCCGGTGACCTCTGCCCTGTTTGAGAGCAACCGCCGTGCTCTTTATGTCTTGCTGCCATGCTGCTGCTGCCTGCTCCCTGCGCTCGTCTCGGGGATGACCACGCCCTCACCTCACTTCACCAGCCACCTTCACCTTCACCCCCACTTACTTGCTGCACCAACTTATAAAATAAAGAGCTTGTTCCCCTTCCTCCTGCCTCATGCTCTCTGTGTTCCCGTGTTGTTACAGTGGTGAAGAATGCGGGCATGAACAAAGACCCCGGCATCAAGATGGACCATGTATTCCAACAGTTCCTGCAAATCCATTTACAGCAGGAGGCAGTGACCCAGGAGCTGGGCTGAGGCCTCCCGTTTGCCACCTAAGAGCTGCTGGAACTGAGGAAAGGGCTGCCCGACACTGCAATCCCCCTCTCCAACCCCTGCCGAGAGGCCCAGTGCCTCCTTACCAAGCTCACCAGCAAAGATAGAGGCATACCTAATCACGTTTGAGTGAGTTGCCCAGCATGAAAACTGGCCCAAGGAGGACTGGGTCCACTCCCTTACTCCTTTCCTCATAGGGGAGGTCCAGCTGGCCTACCACACACTTTCCCCTGATAAGGCTACCCAGTATGACCTGGTGAAGAAGGAGATCCTCCTACGCTGCAGCCTCTCTCCAACCAGTGTAGCGGCAGAGTTCCACTGCTGGAATTACAGCCAGAGATCCTCTCTGCTGCCGAGGTCATTGAGAAGGTGGCCATGGACCAGTTCCTGAGGGCTTTGCCCCCCAAGAGCTGAAAGTCGTAGGTCTGATGGGTGCCCACAATCTCCAAGAGATGCTGGAGACACAGGAGCGAGCGATAGCCACCCTGGATATTGGCAGGGGCGAGTGAAGAGAGTTCTCCCGGCCTCCGCTGAAGAGATGCCTTCGACCAGCACTCCCAAGAGGAGGGGAGATCCAGCCAAAATCGCTCTGCCTACGGAACCATCAGTGACGAGTCCAAGCCTACCGCGCCGGACCCCGCCACCACTCGACGTGCTGACAAGGATGTGTGCTCCATAGAGTCACCCCTCCCAGCCTCCCGACCATCCCCATCAGGGTCAACAGCAGGCCAGTCTTGGCCCTCCTAGACTCAGGGAGCACCGTCACCTTGGCCCGGCCTTCCCTCCTGTCCGCCCCCAAGACCACTGGCTCCCTGACAGTCACCTGTGTGCATGGGGACTTGCGTGAGGTACTAGCGGCCTGAGTCAGCATGAGACACAAAGCCAGGGAATGGCCGCTGCTTGTGGGCCTCATGCCAGAACTCCCCGTGCCTTTGTTCCAGGGATGTTCCTGGGATGAACAACATGGCCGGGGGCCCAGGGGGCCTGCATGGTCCAGAGCGAGGGAGATGCCAGGGCAACCTCAGCAGATGAGACCGCCATCACCACTACCCCTGTCACCTCTGTGTTTTCCCAGGTCACCTGGGAGGGGAATTTCAGCCAGGAGCAGAAGGAGGAAGACTGACTGAAGCGCTGTTGGAGCCAGGTGCAGGTCATTGAGAGAGTCTCCCAGAATCCCGAGCAGTGACTCCCAGCAACCCACTTCCTGGTACACGGGGGGCCTCATGTACTACAAGACAGGGCATCAAGGGCAGCCCTGCAAGCTGCTGCTGGTTCCATGCAGCCAAACTATGCCCTCATGCACCTGAGGTCTATGCGTTCTGCCAGCAGTGCCCCCAGTGTCAAAGAACTACCCCCTATAGGCCTGCTCCTGCACCCCTCATTCCTCTACCCACTATCGGTGTTCCCTTCGAGAGTATAGGCATTGGCCTCATGGGGCCACTGCTGAAGTCTGCCCAGGGCCACAACCACATTCTTGTCATCATGCACTATGCCACTTGATACCCTGAAGCAGTCCCACTTTGGAAGACCACCTCCCGGAACATCGCCCATGAGCTCCTCCTCCTCTTCAGTCAGGTTGGAATTCCCAAGGACATCCTCACCGACCAAGTTACGTCCTTTATGTAAAACTAATGGTGGATCTGTGTCGGCTGTTACAGGTGAAGCACCTGAGGATGACCGTCTACCACCTCCCAGACAGATGGAAGGGTTCAACCAAACGTTGAAGAGGAGGAGGGTGGTAGACAAAGAGGGGAGGAACTCGGACCTTCTCCTCCTCTACGTCCTCTTCACTGTCCGAGAGACACCCCGGGCTTCCACTGGGTTCAACCCCTTTGAACTTCTCTTTGGACGGAGACCTCGAGGACTGCTGGACGTGGCCCGGGAGGCATGAGAAGAGCAGCCCTCCCCCTACCGTTCCCTCATCAATCACATCCAAGATATGCAAGAGCGGCTCAACAGAGAGACGCCCATCATCTGGGAGCACATGGAGGCTGCTCAGCAAGAACAGAGGAGAACCTACAACAGACCAGCCCAACCCTGCGAATTATGGCCCGGAGACCAGGTCCTCCTCCTCCTTCCCAATGCCTCCTGTAAATTTCTGGCTCACTGGCAAGGCCCCTATACAGTCCTTGAAAAGGTGAGCACCGTCAACTACTGCCTGCAGCAACCAGGTAAGTGCGCCGACACCCAACTTTATCATATCAATTTGATGACAAAATGGACTGAACCTGTCCTTGAGGTGTCTGCGTTTGCGAGTCTTTCTACAGATCTTTCGGAGTGTACCTTGGTCCACTGAGGAGAGGAGCTCACCCCGGACCAAAGCCAGGAGATGTCAGAGCTGCTGGACTACAACATTAAAACCCCACCGGGAGCTGTGGTCAGACAGCAGCCCTACTGCATCCCTGAGGCCCACCGTAAGGCAATCAAGGAGCAAGTCAGCCGGATGCTTAGAGATGGTGCCATCGAGGAGTCCATCAGCCCCTGGTCAAGCCCCATAGTTGTGGTGCCCAAGCCCAACGGAAGCATCTGGATATGTAATGACTTCAGGCAGCTCAAACAGGTTTTGGAATTTGACAGCTACCCCCTTCCTATGGTTGACAACCTGGTGGAGCGTTTGGCGAGGACCCGGTTCATCTCTACCCTCAATCTGACAAAGGGGTACTGGCAGGTGGCCCTTAGCCCAGAGGCTAAACCGAAGATGGCATTCTCCACCTCCGGCGGCCACTGTCAATATCGGGTTCTCCCTTTTGGCCTGCATGGGGCTCCTGCTGCATTTCAACGACTAATGGACATCGTCCTGCGGCCCCACCATCAATACGCAGCCGATTATATCAATGATGAGGTGATCCACTCCTCCACCTGGTCCGACCACCTTCACCATCTCAGGGAGGTCCTGGGTGAGCTTCGGAAATCCGAGCTGACTGCCAACCCTAAGAAATGCTATCTGGGATTCACAGAGGCACAGAACCTGGGGTACCTCATCAGCAGGAGTCTTCTGAAACTGCAAAAGAAAAAGGTGGAGGCTGTCAGGGACTACCCACACCCAGCCACAAAGAAAGAGGTATGTGCTTTCTGGGGTTGGCCAGGTATTATTGCTGTTTTGTGCCCAACTTCTCCTCGATTGCGTCTCCCCTCTCAGAGCTTACTAGAAAAGGCCAGCCGGACCAGGTGCCCTGGAGTCGGGAAATCTAAGAAACCTTGAAGATGCTGAAACAGGCCCTGACAAGCTCTCCCGTCCTGAGAAATCCCGACTTCAAACTCCCTTTCATGGGACACACAGATACGTCGGAGATGGAACTGAGAGAGGTGCTGTCACGAACCTTTGAAGGAGAGGAGCATGCTAACGAGAAGTGTGCTGCCATTGAGAAGGAGGGCCTGGCCATCAAATGGGATGTGGAAGAGTTAAGATACTAGCTGGCTGGCCGACCCTTGACCCTGGTCACTGACCATGTACTCCAACAGTGGATGGCCAAGGCCAAAGACACCAATTCCAGGGCAACACGTTAGTTCCTCTCCTTGCAGGACTTTAATTTCACTGTGCAACACCGAGCAGGGGCTCAGCAAAGTAATCCACTCAAAGTAATGTGGATGGGCTCTCCTGTTGATTCTCCCTCTGGGCCCATCACATGCCAGCAGTAGGCTCGGAGCTGAGTGGGGGTACTGTGACGATGGGCCGGCAACCCACGCGCAAAAGAAGCGCAGCGCTCCTCACATGACTGCCGGCAGGGTGTTGAACGGACAGCGCCGGTTCAACACCCCCATCATTTTGGACAGCCTGAGCACACGTGGCTGCAAGGCAGAGCGAGGAAACTCGACTTGGCCGGCAACTAATGAGTAAAGCAGCTGCAATCTAACCTCCAGCAGAAGACAGAGGAGTATAAAAGGCCACTCTCAAGATAGATTAGGGGAGGCTATGCAGTGCACTAATCTCTGCTTCTCTATCTCAAATAGAGGCCGACGTCAGCGAGGAAGAAGAGAGCAAACCTCTGCCCAGTGACCTCTGCCCCATGTGAGAGCAACCGCCATGCTGTCTATATCCTGCCGCCATGCTGCTGCCGCCTGCTCCCCACACTTGGCTCTGGGACGACCACGCCCTCACCTCACTTCACCAGCCACCTCCACCTTCACCCCCACTTACTTGCTGCACCAACTTATAAAATAAAAAGCATGTTCCCCATACTCCTGCCTCACTGTGTCTGTGTTCCGTCCTTCTGGTGGTCCCGTGTTATTACATCAGTCAAATTAGATTAGAAAGAAAGCTTTCCAGAAAGTTCCACAGGATGTTTGGTTCAGCAATAAGTTGAATCAAGTTATATAATTAAAATAAATAAATTAATAAGGAAGTAAGTAAATAAATAAATGTGTTATAATTTGTGAATGAAACATGTTTTCCTTTTGCAACAGGCCCGAATTTTTCATAGTTTCACAGTTTTTATTTATTCATATGATTAATCTAGAAAGTAAATCTGATTCTCATAAATACATTTCAGTTATTTTTTAGAAACATTTAAACATCTATAAATGTAAGACCTAAAATTTACAGATACAAAAAAAATCAGTTAAAATGACACGTGTGTGCGTCAGAGAGAAAGAAAGAATGAATATATACTTGTATATCTGTCTCTCTCTCACACACACAAATCATTTCTGCATGTAATATTTAGTGATAAAGTGATGCTGCTAGACTAGTATCTCTAGTTTAATATGTGTGTGTGTGTGTGTGCGTGTGTACCTCAGTATTTCGAGTGTACAGTGTGGATTCTCCAGTCCAGCAGAGAGCAGCTTCACTCCTGAATCCTGCAGTTTATTGTCACTCAGGTCCAGTTCTCTCAGACTGGAGGAGTTTGAGCTGAGAACTGAGGACAGAACTCTACAGCTTTCCTCTGTCAGATTACACTTCCACAGCCTGGAAGAGAAATGATGAAATATCAGAACACTGATCTCCAACACACAAACACAGCCATAATGCATCTAAAGTTGAACATGTAACAGAAATGTCAGTGTGTTTCTCTCACACACAGAAATCAGAGGACAGGACGCCACATCAGCACAGTTACAGGAGCAGGGACGTCTTTCTGCACTCCACAATCTCTCAGTGACAATTTATCATAAGACCATTAGGTCATGTACATAACACACGTGTTCACGTGTTCACACATGTTTCTACAACCAATACTGCAGATATAGTACATTTTATTATAGAAAATAAAGAATTATAGAACTGTACACTACCAGTTAATAACATGCCAGTACTAGTCGTACTAGTACTTTACAGTGAGTTATATGTTGAATTTCACAGAGACAGTAAAACAGTTGTGTGTTTTTCTTTGTGCTCTTACAGTTACAAATCTGTCACCTTGAGACCTCTGATTGTTGTTTGGTGTGGACCTAAGTACAGGTCCAGTGTTCACATACGTCTAAACAGATCCAAATTAAAAAGATTAAAGTATTAAATTAAAAGTTTGATCGGTGCAAACCGAACAAGGTATGTGTGAACATACATACATATCATAGAACAATGAAATAGAATAATGAATAATGTCTATTGATAGATATTTTCCTATATCCCCTATATTACCAATTGCCAAATGTCACAAAAGCTACTTTTCAGCAGCTGATTTATGTCACTAAGGTTGGCACTAGGAGCTACTAGCAGTGTGCTGTAACAAAAACAAAAACAAGCATGGAGGAGTGTGACAGAGTGAAACTCAGCTGAAATTAGCCCAAATAAAAGTTAAGGAACTGGTACCTAAAAAAGGAGGTGGTAACATTAATTGCACCCCTGAAATTAAAAGAAAACAGTGTTTTAATATTAACTTTTTAAATTTTTTATTGATGTCTTGTTCCCATTTTGACAGTGTTATGTTTTTCTTGTTTTTATTTGGAAAGTTCTGTTCAATGTCATACTTCAACTTTCATATAAGTAGAAAAGAGAAAAGATAAAAAAAAAATCAGGAATGCAAAAAGTTATTTTGTATAGATACTTTTTTCATCCATTTTAGACTAAACTTTATAAATCAAGATATAAGATTTTGTGATATAAGAAGAGGTGAAACAATCTTCTGTAACACTACCATAGGATGTTTAAAGATGATTAGAGTAACTGTTAACAAGCATTAATCCAAACAGTGCAGGTCGGTGTTACATTAAAATAACAAAAGATGCAGTAATAAATTTATAAATAAAAATACTCACACAGCTTTTCTGGAGGCTTTGACCACTGGCAGCAGCCTCTGAAGACATTCAACTGATGGGTCATATTTCCTCAAATTAAACTCATCCAGCTCCTGTTCTGAGTTCAGTAACACAAACACCAGAGCTGACCACTGAGCAGGAGATTTTTTGATTCCACTCAGACGTCTGTAACCTCCTCTGTTCAGGTAATTTTGTACTTCCTGCACTAGAGAATGATCATTCAGTTCATTCAGACAATGGAATAGATTGATGGATTTCTCTGGAGATGGATTCTTCCTGATCTTCTCCTTGATGTACTTGACTGTTTCCTGTTTGCTGTGAGAGCTGCTTCCTGTCTGTGGCATTAAGCCTCGTAAGTGAGTCTGATTGGACTCCAGTGAGAGACCCAGAAGGAAGCGGAGGAACAGGTCCAGGTGTCCATTCTCACTCTGTAAGGCCTTGTCCACTGCACTCCTGAGGAAATCAAACATGTTTGACTTTGTGAAAAGATCAGACAGATCAGTCCTTTGTTGTTCTGTTACATTTCTGCTGATGAAGTAGAGAAATGTGTATAAAGCAGCCAGAAACTCCTGAACGCTCAGATGTACAAAGCTGAACATCTTCCCCAGGTGAAGCCCAAACTCCTCTCTGAAGATTTGGGTACACATTCCTGAGTACACTGACACTTCTCTGACATCAATGCCACACTCTCTCAGATCTTCCTCATAGAAGATCAGGTTTCCTTTCTCCAGCTGTTGGAAAGCCAGTTTTCCCAGTGCCAGGATACTCTCTCTGGTCTGCTGAGGATCAGGGTCACATTTCTGATGGTACTTTTGGTCCTTGTGTTTGATCTGAAAGATCAAGAAGTGTGTGAACATTTGAGTCAGAGTCGTTGGGATCTCTCCACTCTCTGCTTCACCCAAAATTCTCTCTAGAACAGTGGCTGAAATCCAGCAGAAGACTGGGACGTGGCACATGATGTAGAGGCTTGTTGAAGACTTCACGTGTGTGATGATTTTACTGACCAGGCTCCGATCACTGATCATCTTCCTGAAGTACTCCTCTTTCTGAGGATCACTGAAGCCTCGTACCACTGTTACCTGGTCTACACACTCAGGAGGGATCTGATTGGCTGCTCCTGGTCGAGAGGTTATCCAGAGGAGGGCAGAGGGAAGCAGATTCCCCTTGATGAGGTTTGTCAGCAGCACATCCACTGAGGCTGACTCTGTCACATCACACAATCTCTTATTGCTCTGGAAATTTAGAGGAAGTCGACACTCATCCAGACCATCAAAGATCAACACCACTTTGTAGGAGTCGCAGTCTATTAATCTTAGTTTTCTCATTTCTGGGAAAAAGTGATGAAGAAGATTCATCAGACTGAGGTTTTGCTGCTTCATCAGATTCAGCTCTCTAAAGGGAAATGGAAACATGAAGAAGACGTCCTGATTTGCTTTTCCTTCTGCCCAGTCCAGAATGAACTTCTGCACAGAGACTGTTTTTCCAATTCCAGCAACTCCTTTAGTCAGCACAGTTCTGATGGACTTGTCTTTAAAGAGGTCATTACATTTGATGGATGTGTCCTGTGTTGATGATCTCCAGGACACTGTCTCAATCTGTCTCACCTCATGTTCATTATTGACGTCTCCACTCCAACTCTCTGTGATGTAGAGCTCTGTGTAGATCTCATTCAGAAGTGCTGAGCTTCCATGCTGTGAGATTCTTTCGTTAATTCTTTTAAACTTCTCTCTCAGGTTGAATTTCAACCTTGGCTGATACACAGAGGCCACAGACTCTAATAAACAAAGTAATAACATGTTTTAATGCAAAATCACTGAACACAATATAAAATGTAAAATTCTTTCAAATGCTGCTGTTCATTCCTGATTCATGTACTAAATATTATTGAAGGAACAGGACCATTGTACAGAGTAACCACAAGCTGGACCACGAACAGAACAGAAAAGCACCAGATGTACATGATACTAAAATCAAACTTAAAACTAAAAGTGTTAATATCTAAAACAATTTCCTCTCTCTAAAGTAAACCTGATGGAATAAAGTCATGATTCAGAGCTCTTACTGTTGTGCAGTGTGTTAGCGAGATCTGTGTGGTTCATGTTCTTCAGGACGTGCAGTGTGATCTTCAGCGCTCCCTCTCTGACACTGTATAGATCCTCCTCATCCTCCACCTCCGTCTCAGTGCATGCTGGGTAATCTGGACTCAGGAGCTTCTTATATCTCTTCAGCTCATTCTTTATCAGAGTGATGACTTTGTGTTCCAGCTCCTGGTTAGAAACACACAGAAACAGATCTAAATATTATAATATTGCACAGTGAGAGATGCTTTTATTTTATGAAAAGAAAAAACTCTGCCTATTACCATATTTACAACTGTCTGATTACCCATAATGCTGCTGCACATTGATAAAATATCATAAGTCACACACATACCATTAATATAGACTCCAACTGATTCCTGATGATGTTTGATTTCTTCTTTTGTGGTCTGCGAACAAACAAAACACATCCTGTAATATGGACTATATGTATTCATAGCTGAACAACACACACTAATAAATACAAAGTTAAAGATAAAGGTGCATGAGGTAAGTTAAGAACATTTTTAATATACCTCTTTGGCCTTCTTCTTTGCCTCCTGCCTGGCAGCTCCATGTCCAACATTCTCCTACCAGTATACTCACTCTCCCTCTTCTGAACATGTCCAAACCATCTTAATCTGGCCTCCCTAACTTTGTCCCCCAAACGTCCAACATGAGCTGTCCCTCTGATGTACTCGTTCCTAATCCTGTCCAACCTTGTCACTCCCAAAGAGAACCTCAACATCTTCAGCTCTGCTGCCTCTAGTTCTGACTCTTGTCTCTCCTCCACCTGCTCCCTGCTCTCACTACAGATCACAATGTCATCCGCAAACATCATTGTGCAAGTAGACTCCTGTCTGACCTCCTCTGATAACTGGTCCATCACCATAGCAAACAGAAAGGGGCTCAGAGCCGATCCCTGATGCAGTCCAACCTCCACTTTGAACTCCTCTGTCTGACCTACAGCACACCTCACCACTGTCTTACTCCTCTCATACATGTCCTGCCCCACTCTCACATACTTCTCTGCTACTCCCGACTTCTTCATACAGTACCACAGCTCTTCTCTTGGCACCCTGTCATATGCTTTCTCCAAGTCTACAAACACACAGTCCAACTCCCTCTGACCATCCCTATACTTCTCCATCAAAATTCGCAGAGCAAAAATTGCATCTGTTGTGCTCTTTCTGGGCATGAAGCCATACTGCTGCTCACAAATTTCCACTACTTTCCTTAACCTAGCTTCCACTCCTCTTTCCCATAGCTTCATTGTATGGCTCATCAACTTTATCCCCCTATAGTTGCTGCAACTCTGCATGTCACCCTTATTCTTAAAGATCGGCACTAATACACTACTTCTCCGGGATGTCGTCAGGACCAACTGCCTTCCCACTTTTCATCCACTTCAAAGCCTTCCTGACTACTTTCTGTTCCACAGAGGTCACCCCTTCTACTCTTTTTTCCCTCCCATTTTCCTCATTCATCAGCTCTTCAAAGTACTCCTTCCATCTCCTCTGTCCACTCCATTCACTTGTGAGCACCCTTCCATCTCTATCCTTAATAACTCTAACTTGCTGCACATCCTTCGAATCTTGATCCCTCTGCCTAGCTAACCTGTACAAGTCCGTCTGTCCTTCTCTAGTGTCTAACCTAGTGTACAACTCATCATATGCCTCCTGCTTGGCCTTAGACACCTCCCTCTTCACTCTGCGCTGTAACTCCTAGTATTCCTGTCTACTCTCTTCAGTCCTGTCCATGTCCCACTTCTTCTTGGCTGACCTCTTCCTCTGGATACTATCCTGAACTTCCCACCAAGTCTCCTTATCTTCTTTCCTCCTTCCAGATGACACACCCAGCACCTTTCTTCCTGTCACCCTGATCACTTCTGCTGTAGTTTCCCAGTCATCTGGCAGCACCTGACCACCCAGAGCCTGCCTCAACTTCTGTCTAAAGTCCTCACAACATGCCTCCTTTTCCAGCTTCCACCACTTAGTTTTCTTCTCTATCTCTATCTTTGACCTCTTCTTCTTACAGACCATCAAAGTCATCCTACAAAGTCATCTTTCTCCTCTGACTCACAACCTACCTGTGGGGCATAACCACTAACAACATTCAACATCACCCCTTCAATCTCTAACTTCAGACTCATCACCCTGTCTGACACTCTCTTCACCTCCAGAACATTCCTCCCAAACTCCTCCTTCAAGAACACACCTACCCCATTTCTCTTACTATCCACACCATAATAAAACAGTTTGAATCCTGCTCCTATACTACGAGCCTTGCTACCCTTCCACCTGGTCTCTTGTATACACAGTATATCCACCTTCCTTCTCTCCATCATATCAGCCAGCTCTCTACCTTTCCCTGTCATAGTACCAACATTCAGAGTTCCTATTCTCAGTCCTACACTCTTACCTTTCCTCTTCTCTCTCTGTCTACTCACTCTCCTCCCTCCTCTACTTCTTCGACCAACAGTAGCCCAATTTCCACCGAAGCCCTGTAGGTCACCGGTACCGATGGCGGTCGTTGTTAACCCGGGCCTCGACCGATCCGGTATGGAATTCAGAGTACTGACGATTCGCATGATTAAATTTGGCAATGTTTTACGCCCTGCCTGACGCAACTCTCTCTATTTATCTGGGCTTGGGACCGGCACAGAAGTCACTGGACTGTGACCCCCATGGCTAGATTAGTAGTAAGAATAATAATACATAGCATAAATGTAAGACACTGCAGAATAATAAGGAACTGATCTATGGAGCTCTCTCTCTATACAACAACTGACTTTAATTAATTATGCTTTATAATTTACCCAGCACACAGCTCTAATACAGAAGTAGGTGATAAAGTGAAAATCTTCCTCTGACTCGCTCGTTTTTCTTTTTCTTTTTCGACTTTGTTCCACTCGACGCCTCAATGCTGGACAATGCTGGAGCACATCTGTGGTTCTCTTTCATAGCTAAACCACTTTCACTAACTGTTAACAACAGTGACTAGCATGGCTATAGGCTAGTTTATATACAGGATGGCTGAATGAATTATTATCTAATCATGTTACACAGGTACTCTGCTTATTACATTTGTGAGCTTCACAGCTTCATGTCTTTGTGTCTCCAGGTGGCTTTTATTAGTATTTTAGCATTTAGCTTTTGTTCACACAGCCAAAAGCAGCATGAATGCCAAGTTATAATACTAGAAATAAGCAAAATTCCTCTCATAGTGATTTATGAGGATGGTCAAGAGTCCTCTTAATGCACCACCACTTATTTGTAACGAGTTCTCAGTGATTTGTCAGGTAAACCTATTGCTATTAGAATTGTTAGCATAGCTAACATTATCTACCATTACAATATCAAGGTGGTTAATCCAAAGCACTTCTCTATTCGACTCTCTGAGTGATGAAAACCTATCTACTGGATTTGTTGAAGTGAAGGGACATTTAGGAGTGTCTATATGATGACTGACACGAGGCCCAGCCAAAAACCTCTAACCTGGAAGGCAGATTTCCAAACAGTTTTTTTTTTTACACTTTTACGCTGAGGCCATGACCATTGTTTTTTTTTTTTAACTTTTTTTTTAACTCATATTCTGCAAATTTCTAGGTGATGTAAAAATCATTTAGTGAACCTTTAACACTCTTCTCTTAACACAATACACTCATTTCAGGATTTCCTAACTAACACAAACATATTTAGAAATAAATGAATGAATGAATGAATGAATGAATAAAATAGTTATATAGTCATTAATTTCCAACGTGTAAATGTTCTTCTGTAGCACCACAGACCCTCCAGCTCAGGGACTGCAGGCTGAACTGAAATTTTAAAGCAGTTTTCCTCACTGCCAGTCCGAGACCTGCAACACTGCACAGTCTAGTGTTTTAGAATGATGGAGGGAATAATTATATTTATAATTAAACTGTTAAACAATGATTAATAATTTATTAATAATTATATTAAAAACACTGTTAAACAATGTGTTCATCATTAAACACCAATATCTCCATCTTTTTAATTCAGCTACAGTCTGCACACTTATTCAAACAGGAGACTCGCCTCATACCTCATACAGTGAATGATTTCTCTAAACTGTTCTTACATCAGATCAGTGATATATTCACATCTTATTAAACATCTTAAAGCAAAGTTTAGTTCCTCTGTTAACTAGTGAGTGTTTAGAGATACAGATCTGTTCCCATGAGACGGTGTGTATTTATTGCTGGTAAATGGAAAAGTAACTCACCTCTCGTCTTTCTTTAATTCCTGTTTTCCAGACACACTCATGTTGGAGGTCTTGTCTCCTTCTCCAGATTACAGCAGGACACACGTTTACTTCTCTCCAACATCGGTGTGTTAAATCAAACCCTGTATCAGCACAGAGTTCACTTACAGGAAATAGTCACAGTATCAAGCCATAAACCAACCTGTGTACATTAAAACTTCAGTACAAACCCACAAAACTCTTCTGCATCTAGTGTCACTTCAGTGTGCTTATAGCTTTAGATTTAGATACTCACTGTGTTTTTAATCTTGAATAGTTTGTATTTTCTCCTCGTCACAAAATGGAGTCTGATGGCTTCTGAATCACTTTCACTGACAGCCTCGAACCTGGTTTATCCAGCAGAGGGGGAAGGGCATGTTGCAGATTAAAAAAACATACATTTTAGGAAAGTTGCCAATCTATTCTTTAAAAAAACGGCTGTCACAGAATGCACTGAATCATACCTAACATTACATATCAAATGAATCCAGCAGCTAAACACATCACACAAAACAGAACATCACAAAATTGAACACAACTGGCTGTAGAAAATATTTGACAGTAAAGAGATGTTTATAATTCTGTGTTTTACAAGTGCTTTTAAAATTTCAGTAAGCCAACTAGAATTTCAGTGAAGAACCAGTTACAATTATCCAAAATGCTATAGCTATACAGCCAGCCTATGTGAAATTAAATCACAGATTTTGAGAGGTTTTCCCCAATCTATAGAGACACATCATAAATAAAAGGGTGGTCCCACCTTCAAGAACATTTTAATATTAGCCTATATAAAGTAGGTGTGCAGCTGTGGTCTCTTCTTATGCACTATGATTAGCTCTAACTTCTTGACACAGATGGAGGGGCTACTAGGTTCTGCAGTAGTTCAATTAATTAACTCAGTTAGAATAAGTAAAATGGACAGGGTGATGGACCAATTTCTTTCACCAAATATAAAATTCTTTAGTACAGTAGTCCATAACAGTACCATGTTACAGTACACCCTTCAAACGTGACACAATTTGTGCACTAGAACCTTCAGGATTTGAAAACATTCATTGTATGTCTCAGGTGCTCAAACTATGTATAGGCAATGAACCATTTAAGGTCATTTAAGATGATATAAAATATAATAGTCTGAGTAGTAGTTGTATTGAGCTCTATAAAAAAAAGAAAAATGTTTTTTAATCAATTGGTCCTATTTAAACCAAAGTTCTCTGCTCTGAACATGTATAGCTAAGATGGCACTGGTGTTCACTCCTCAAGATGGCTGACTGGCTAATGCAGCGAAGACTCGCGAAAACGTGCTAGCTAAGAAATTCCTCACAATAATAAGAAATAAAAGAGATGGCCGATGTGATGTCCTACATGGAGAAGAGCACGTTTCACAAGAGAGATTTCTGGCATCCAGTCACATCCAGGAATGCATTATGCCACCGGCATCCATGATTTAGCTTAGAGGTCAAGTTCACAGTTAAACTCTCCTGAAACAGCATGAAGGCAAAAAAAAGAAAAGATTGGAGCTAACAGCTTACACAGCTTTGATTACCCAGCTATAACCAAACTAGATGAAATAAGTAAAGAATATTTTAAAATGAATCACACTTGGCTATCCTGCTGATGTCCCACCAGCTGGCTAACCTAGCATGGCCGACAAATTATTCACTCGTGGCTAACATCAAATCTGGTTAACGCATCAAATTTGTTTAAACATCGAACTTGTTTATATGCAATAAACACAGAAACAAATAGACAAAAAAATATACTAAAAAGGATTACAGAGAAACTAATACGCTTACAGGTAGAGGTCTAGTTCAACTCTTTTCCAGTGGTAGCTCAGTGGTTGAAGACTTCTGATCAGAAGGTCATGAGTTCAAATCCCAGCACTGCCAATCTGCCACTGCTGGGCCCCTGATTAACGCCCTTAACCCTCAAGTGCTCAGTTTTATAAAATAAGATGAATGTAAGTCACTCTGGATAAGGATGTCTTCCGAATCAGTATTGAAATATCAAAACAGAAAGAATTACAAAATAAATCCAGTTAGCTTAAATTCAGAAATACTAAAACCTTTACAATCCATACCATAATGATGTCATAAAAATAATCAAATGCTTTTGTTTAAATATAATTGACCCATATAGAAATCCATATTCAAAATACCCACATGTTATAAGTGCCATAATCAAGTCTAACAAGTCAAGTCATCTCCATGAGCAACACCATTACACGAAACAGAATGATTAACAATCTAAATTGGCTGGAGAGCTCATAAAAATACTATTCAGTGTACATGAACAATCATTATGATAATTATAGGGGTATTCTAGGACATCTGATTCAGGTTTTCCCACATTCCTGAGCTCTAACACAAGTGAAGAAAAAGTAAAACTACTCTAGCAATACTGTTTGAAAAGGCATCTTTGCTCAACTTCGATCACAAAATGTGCACAAACACCACAGCAAAATGTTCATAAATACAATACGTGCATAAAAAACAGCACTTTGATATCTTAGCGGAAGAGAAAATGGACACAGGTATTGAAGTGAATAAAGCTCTGGTGTTCATGCTGTGACTTCTTCAGTGCCAGAGATATACTAAGCTTCTCCTCCTGTATGTCAGGCACTATCTACAGGCCGGGTTCCTCTACAAATACAAAGCTTGTATTTTCTTCTAATGTGACACTATATTGGACAAATGCATTAGAAAACTATTTCTAAGTTGTGGGAGGTTATACTGAAATCTGACTCCCGGACAAAACATACTCCCCTTCGCATGCACGCGCATCACACAGTTGAGTTTGAACGCTCCACTGATTACCATAGCCGTTGTCTAAACTTAAATTAATAAACAGAAATTGAATTAGTTTGGATAAAGGATGCAAAAAAAAAATAAAAAAATGGCAGATCCATTCAACTTGGAAAGTGGTGAGGCTTTGACAGCGTTAGGAATAAAGCTGCAGTTGCAAAAGCAAAAGTGTTCATTTCACATAGACATGAATGTCCTGCTGCCTGAACTTCACACCCAAGACGTTTGTGCTGTTGACATTTCTTAATAGTTCATGCAGTGTTTCTTAGTAAAGTACTGTATTACTCTTCCCTTTGCACTTGCGTATGAATGTTGTTAAAAACACTAATATTTAATCACATATAACATATAATTTTTTTTCATGAAAGTAGGCTTTATACAGCATTCATCACACAATATATATTTCAATACATTGTCTAAGATACAAGGCAATTAAATGTTTGCAGTCTAACAATAGGCCTGTAGATGGCCTACTCCCACATTTTTGAAAGCTGTATTTTAGTTACATGACAATGTTTCATTACTTAAAAAAAAAAAAAAACAGAAATAAACCAAATTATTAGTCACATCAGTGATGATTAACTCATAAAAAGACAAGGATGTAAAGAAACCTCAAATTTTTTTCTAAACTCATCACTATTTTCCAGCACATTAGGGCACAAAAAGCATTATGATGTTTTTCTTCAGATTTTTTTTCACTAATCAACCTACAGTAGAGATAACAGTAACAATTGCTTTGAGGTCAGCTGCTGTAAAAAAAAAAAAAAAAAAAACAGCTGCCATGTTGCTTAAAGAGATAAAGATTGATGAGTTCATTCCAGAGTTTAATACAATGCCACATGAATTCAGTATGTGCCTACTCAATTATTTTCTGACAGACACACTACATTTATGCTGCTGACACATCTTATTAGGGCTGTGTCCTCAGAAGCATTGGACTTCAGTAGGATGGGTTTACCAGAGGGGAGCAGAATTTCCACAATGTTAAAATTACACCTGTTGAACTTATACTCCCCTCTCCAACAGAGGTGACATTTTCGCCCAGGCTCCCGTTGATTTCCCACTCTGTATCAGATGCGTTTAATATTTTCTGTAAAAATCACATGACACCTGTGGGGGTGCTTCCTGGGGTAAAGTTGCCACATTCATGAAGCTACATTTCATATTTTCCTGGTACATATTGTTTTTACCAAATGGAACGCCTCTCCTGCGAGCCCAGTGTTGTCAGTTAAGTCATTTCTATTACTCAGACAAGTTTAAGTTCATCTGTAAATTGTTAGTTAAAAAAAAACAAAGTCTTATAAACATATGTTCCTATCAACAGGAAGCAGAACAGTACAGCAGTGAGTGGTGGTATCACATATCAGGCCCAGGATGTGCTACAGGATGAGCCAGTGGAGTGTAAATTGAGGGCTATGTAGAAGGAGTGATTGGTCTAATGCTCTCATTCAGGCAAGTAGAAATCTATACATAGATTTGCATGTTATATTATTGCTGTTGTTATTTTTCCCTATTCTTCACTGCATAATGTAATATTGTGGCTAAATGTTTTAGATCTTTTTATTTTCACAAATTGTGCCTGTTCATTTACAGGGTGATCTTACTTTTAGGATGAGCCAATACAGTGGACAGTTGAGGTTTAGGGAGGAGGACAGATTGACGGGTTTCAACACTGGTGTCATCAACAAGAAACAGTAGGCCTCCTTATGTTATGAAATGGCCATGCAAAAATTGCAAGTTCAGCACATAAAAACATTTAGAGCTCTTAACGCATTATAGATTGAAACATCTACACACCAGTCAAGGCCAGTCAGAACCCTGCTTGTACTCAGATTGTCCTTGTTTAAGGACATTTAAAGGTTGGGGTGCACTTCACACACATTCGTCTAGAGATTCAAACAATACTGAAGGCACCTTTTAAAACTTGTTTCCAGATTTTACCAAGTCACATGGACTTGACTGATTCATTGTTGTTTAATGTTGACAAAATAAACTGTTTAATTGTATTGTATTTTAGTTGTGTGATTTGTGATAAACGTATGTTAAATGCATAGAGAAAATGAATACATTTATTTGGTAACATTTATCAAAAGGAAATTGGCAACATTTACATACAGTTGAGGTCAAAAGTTTACATCCCCCTTTCAGAATCTGCAAAATGTTTATTATTTTACCAAAATAAGAGGGCTCATATAAAATGCATGTTATTGTTTATTTAGTGCTGACCTGAATAAGATATTTCACATAAAAGATGTTTACATATAGTCCACAAGAGAAAATAATAGTTGAATTTATAAAAATGACTCCGTTCAAAAGTTTACATCTCCTTGATTCTTAATACTGTGTTGTTACCCGAATGATCCACAGCTGTGTTTTTTGTTTACTGATAGTTGTTCAAGAGTCCCTTGTTCATCCTGAACAGTTAAACTGCCTGCTGTTCTTCAGAAAAATCCTTCAGCTCCCACAAATTCTTTGGTTTTCCTGCATTTTTTGTGTATTTGAACCCTTTCCAACAAAGAATTTGTTCAGTAAACAAAAAAACACAGCTGTGGATCATTCGGGTAACAACACAGTATTAAGAATCAAGGGGATGTAAACTTTTGAACGGGGTCATTTTTATAAATTCAACTATTATTTTCTCTTGTGGACTATATGTAAACATCTTTTATGTGAAATATCTTATTCAGGTCAGCACTAAATAAACAATAACATGCATTTTGTATGATCCCTCTTATTTTGGTAAAATAATAAACATTTTGCAGATTCTGAAAGGGGTATGTAAACTTTTGACCTCAACTGTAATTATATTGAGTAATATAACTTCATAGAGCTATTTTAAAATAGAAAAAAAAAATCTATTTATTTATTTCATAATAGTAGATAGTAAAATTTACTTAATATTTTGATGACAGCAACGTTCCTGTCTATGAAAAAAAATAAATTTTATTTAATTACTTTAAATAAATATAACTTATGACTTATAATTTATATAATTAAGTAACATTTACTTAATATCTTCACAAATGTTAAGTTCAGTGGTGAATAGATTTTACTTGATAGTGGCAAGCGAGTTGTACTTGAGTTTACAGCAGTAAAATTCACTTTTTTTTTTTTTTTACTTCAAATTGTTGTACTTCAAATTGTAAGAGGATTTTATTAAGTATATCCGTTTTGTTTTTGTGTTTTTCAGAATAGCAAGAGACAAAATGAGCAACATCACTGCATATGCAGATGATAGAAGTGTTTTTGTTAAAAATCAGACTAGAGGTCACAAAAAAAAAAGTTTTGAAATAGTATGAAGAAATGTCAGGAGCTAGATGAAATCAAAATCAAGCAGAAGCAGTGTGGATGGACAGCAGCACTTCTCCAGAAATTAAAGAAGAAATCAAATGACTGGCTCTGACTCTTACGCTGAACACAACTGGGGGAAAAAGGAGCAGGAAATCAAATGCCAAACCCAGACTTGGAAAAGATCTCATTCTAAAACTAGAATCGAAATCATGAAGACTTTTGTTCTTTCTAAACTCCTATTCTTAGCCACTGTTTTTCCTCCTGACAATGCATGTCTAACAAAACTAAATGACATGTGTGTGGGATTTATCTGGGGAACAACAGAGAAGTAACAACACCGACACTTTTCTACAAACTAAAAGAGCTTGGAGGACTTCAGGCCATTGAACTAGGAAACAAATTCAAAAGAGCTTTCTGTAAAAATGAGACACAAGCCAATGAATAGAGGAGCAGATTGGATAGAAGAGAGAAAATCATGGAAGAAAAAAGAGGAAGAGCAAGACAAAACATGCCCTTTTACTAATTAATATACAGAGATTTTACAATCAAACACGAAAACTTCAACTTAGACTGGTTTAATTTATCGAATAAATGTATTTATAAGTATTTATATTTGGTTAACTACTACAAGTGTAGATTTATAAACACCGCCATAAAATGCTTAATAACAGAACAGTGATTGTGGGAAATTGCAGTTCCTGGGTTTGGCCACACGAGGGCAGTCAAGCTCCATCCAGCACAACACGCAGCGCCGCCTCAAACAGCCGGTAGGCCTCGTGTCCTTCCCACAGACACAGAGCTCATCAGCCTTATTACTGTGCACTGGATTATTCTGCCATAACAACTCCAACACACGCCTCTTCTCTACTCTTTACTACTACTACTACTATTATTATTATTATTATTATTAGTAGTAGTAGTAGTAGTATTTTTAATTTATTTTGTATCCTTTATTAAGAACATATCTTCAGGCCTCTCAGCACTTGACATGGAAATGTTAAAAAAAGGTTTAGATTTACTTTTTATATCCGGATATCTGTAACAACTGGTTTGTGACAAAAAGTCCATTGTTAAAAACTCTATATAATGAAATAAACGAGTGAACGAATGAATAAATAAATAAAATTAAAACGCCTGTCTTGCATTTTTAAATCAAACTTTAAAAAGTTACAAACTTTTAAATATACAAAAATAACTATTTACAGCATAGCCCAATCATGTTATTATATCTACATAGTTATTTCCCTTAAATATGGACAGAGATCATATTTTTAATAAAGACCATGGAGATTTATTTTAAGATCTTCGCTCCATTGTCCTTTGTCTTTTTAGTTCATTTAAGATTAGTTTAAAAAGCGTCTCAGCTGGGAGATGGCATTGCTTAGTGTCTTTAAAATCTCTTCTTTTTGCAGGATTGTCCCACATCTATCTTCCTTTAATTGCACAAGTCTGCTCTCTTTCCATTCTTTAGTTTAACGCGTGATTCATGCGGTTGATGAGGATTTTAGTGAGTATTTTATAATCGATATTCATGAGACTTATCTGCCTCCAGTTCTCCAGCTCATATGGCTCACCTTTCCTAAATCTTAGTGTCATAACACACTGGTACAGAGATTCATTTCAAATCCCTCCCTTTATGGCTTGGCTGTAGAAGTCAGTTAGGAGATGTGCAATGTGTTGAACTGCAGCTTTGGAGAACTCAGCTGGAAGCCCATCAGCTCCCGGACTTTTCCCCTCCTTTAACTGCACTATTGCTTCTAGCGCTTCTTTTACATCTATTGGCTTAAGAAGGTTGTTGTGGGTTTTGTTTTTAAACTTCCCACATTTCATTAAATCTTTTAATAGTTTTATTGGTTGAATTTCTTTTGCCAGTTGGTCTATAGCTTCTTTATGTAGTAATGTGTGGGATTTAGTTTCCAGAAGCTTCTCTTGCCGTGTGACTCCATCATTAGCTTCACTTTCACAGATCAGTGATCGGAGGCTACTGAGTGATCAGGTCTGTAATGTGCTACTCGGATGGTTTAGAGCTGGACATTCTGTCTCTTCTTCTTCTTATTATTGAGTCGAAACGGTGAAACCGATGTCCTGAGGGAATTTCTGTCTAAAAGACTCTTTCACTTCATGTGTTTCACAAACCTTTTGGAGTAGTTTCCCTTCTCTGGATATTGATGTGTTTGTATTGGGAAATTTATCCTTTTCATGTGTAATGGGATTGAAATCTCCACATAAAATAATATTATAGCCATCATTTAACACTTCATATAATTTATAAAATATTCTCATTTTACCAGCTCTATCTGAGGGGTTTACACATGAATAATTCTCATGTTTTGGTTCTTATAAAAGCAGTTAATGACTAAAAGTCCTGGGATGAGATCTCGGTTCATCACCAATAGAAATCCTAACATCTCCACAAGGCCACATTTTCTTACCATTGTCCTTAATAGAATTGTTCATTAACCTCAATTCCTGTCTAAAAATAAAAGCTTGGATAATAGAAAGGTCTTTATTATTTGTGTTCTGGTTTTGTAATTGGATAATTGCATGAATGAGCAGGTGTTCCTAATAAAGTGCAAACTTGTTGCGTCACTGCTGGATTACCCACCAAAAAAAAAAAAAAAAAAAAAAAAAAAAAAAAAAAAAGTGCCTGTTGCACAAAGCGAGTTGAACAAACTCAGGGCTGCAGAGGAAGCTTTGAGTTGACAAAACCAAACAAATGTAACCGGGTTAATGAAGGTTAACAGGTTTCATGACGCTGGTTATCAACTTTCTCAGTTTTAACCCTGAATCAGTGTTCACTCAGTGAGCGCGTGCACGTAAAAGCCAGATGCCTGCAGCAAACAGCCAATAGCGTTCAAGATTGAAAAAAAGCAGGTGAGCAGACTTCCGGCTGAAGAGCAAGAAATGATTATGTAGAAATATGAGGAATTTAAACCCACATTAACCACCGCAAAAAGAAAAAACTATACCATCTGCCGAATATCAATATCTTTCATACAGATGTTCATCAGGAAAAATCCAGGGGATTGTGTCTGTCCCTAAAAATCCTTTCTCTTCGAAGTGCCCTTCTGATTGTTTGAGCTCCAGAGGATTCTCCACAAACTGTGAAGCATCACTACAAACATTAAAGGTTAACTTTCACACGTCAGACTTTTCTCACTTTGCCCCAGAGCAGGTTTGCCCATGGCAATGAAACCTGATAAAAAAAAAAAACAATCCACCTTGTTGAGACCGAAAAACCAGCGTTTGCTCGAATTAAACACAAACTTACCTGAGTAGCCACTGAAACCGGCTTCGTGCAGCAGGCCTCAGGAGCCAATACAGAGCTGCAGGCTTAACAGCACTTTTTGTTAGAAAATTTGTGAACTTCATACCAGGTGATGGTGGTGGAGCAGAACAAACATGGGGATGTTAGGTGTATAGAAATGCTGCAAAAGAAACTAAACTACAGATGGAATTTCCAAAGATTATATCCATGTGGGATGTTTACATGAAGATGTATTTAAATGATTTGCTTATATGTTTGTTTATTGGTTCAGTGGTATTGCAAAATGTGATATTGTGTGAACCCCTGCAGAAGTGTGAACTCCCTGCCTGTGGAAAGAGGAGATCCCTTCAGCCCTAGGAGAAGAAGGCTGCTTCTCAATTGTAAGAATGCAAAGAATGGACTTGCACTCTGGTGAAGGCCGGGCTTGCCAGGCTAACTTGGAAGAAGGAACTCAGAAAGACAGGAGGACAGAGAACGTATCTTTGTGAGAATTGAGATGTGCTGAGGTCTTCCTGTTTGCGCAATGGACTGTTCCAGCATATTTCTATTATAGTGGGTCAGGACCATCATCTTTTCAGTGCTCCCTACGTAATATTTTTCAGCTGCTTGATAGATTTACTGCTAAATGGCTGATTAACCAAAAGTTATTTAAGCATGTTTTAATGTTGTTTGCAACTGCAACCTCATGTTAACTAAAAACTAAGCTAACGAGTTAACCTTTAGCTCAGGATGGAAGCTAGTGTCGTTTCATTAAAATACTTCTGAGGGATAAAGTCGATTTTTCAAAAACCTCATATATATATATATATATATATATATATATATATATATCAATCTTTTGTTGGTATTGTGGTTAAAAAGACATTAAAACTTAGTTATGGGTCAGCTTCCGTCATCCTCCATGGTTTTGCCGCAGTGACTTCTGGGTTTTCAAGTGGGTTCGATACGCTCATGTCTGCATCCGATGCATCTTCGATATCAAGAACACATCTGGGTAATTTCATATGTCCTCAGTACTTGTGTTCTTGAGTATTGGAATTGAACTTTGGCGGTGGACGATGACATAGAACAAGTACACAAGGACACAAGATCATATAAGAACGCATATTGTGAAATGGCTGAAGTCTTACTGATAGAGCTCTGAGAAAGGAGCCTGAAATATTTTCCTAGCACAACCCTGTGTATTTATAGAAATCTAAAACTGCTATTGATTTATTTTGAGCAGTCAATCCATCATTGATAAACAAACCAAAATAAACCAGCACCATGTCTCTGTGGCAAGGTGGGTGTGTGTGTGGGTGTGTGCGCGCAGATGTGTTTACCACTTGTCTGCATCACTGCTCTTCCCTCTGCAGAATAAACCAGATAAACCAGTTAGACAGTACCAGTGAAGGTGAAACTCAGCAGCACCATTTTGTGTGGAGGGGAAAATAAACCATTTCAGGAGTAAAAACACAGTGAGTATCTAAATCTAAAGCTATAATATATTAACACACTGAAGTGACACTAGATGCAGAAGAGGTTTGTGGGTTTGTACTGAAGGTTTAATGTATACAGGTTTATGTGACAGGTGACTCTGTGCTGATACAGGGTTTGATTTAACACACCGATATTGGAGTAAAGTAAACGTGTGTCCTGCTGTAATCTGGAGAAGGAGACATGACCTCCAACATGAGTGTGTCTGGAAAAATGGACATAAAAAAATATGAGAGGTGAGAGAGAGAAAACTAACCCCCTTTCATCAAACTGCATTTTGACAGTTTTTCGTCCAATCAGAGTGCGCCACGTCACGAAGTCCCTCCCCTTTTTTATCCAATCAGAGCGCACCGTGGCGGGAAGTCCCACCCCCCTTTCGCCCGATGAGATTCTTCTTTTTTTCCAGATGTCCCGCCCCGATCCCCCTCCCTAATTTTTGTGGGTCCGTTCACGCGCATCTGTGTTCCGTGCGGGGGTCCGTTCACGCGCTTCAACCCCCTTTCTCTCTCACCCCCTCACCCCCTGGTCTGGGGCCCCGTGCAAATTATCCGGCCGGCGCACGAGGTCGGATTTCAGGCGGCTAGTGTCATGCCGTTCCGGTCTTAAACTTTAGCTAATATTTAATACATCTTAGATAAATTTGGATTAAAGCTAGCTAGCAAAAATTCCCCAATTGAAAGAGTTTAGCAAAAAAAAAAAAAAAACAACCCAGTGCTTAGCATCAGTTAGGTTAGTCTCGCTATTTATATTTAGCTGCGTTTTACCAACAAGCATACGGGGAACATTTAATACACAATGTACAAATTATTTATTTGTTACTGCTGTGTATAAGTGATTTATTTGAAGCTAGTCAAAGTTGATGGTCGTAGTGATGAACTTTTTTCCCCTTTACCCGTGTATCGTGCGATTTTTATTAATACTTTTATTTATTTTTGCAACATAAACGGTATCCCTGTTATATGCAAAAAGAGGATTAATGGCCCATCACGGGTGTTCTATTATCAGTGAGACTATTATTTCGATTTTTCAAGATTCTGACAAAGACGGCCCGTGGAAAACCAGCGCGTATCTTCGCCGCACTCAAGCACCGCCGGCGGGTCCGTTGTGCGAGGAATGGCCTCTGGGTTTCTGCGGACAGGGTGGACAATGGGGCTATGTGTTTAGATACGAAACCGGGGAATTGCAGCTTTATCAGGGGAAGTGTGGAGAGAGACCGGGGGTCTCGACGTGTCTAGCCTCGTTTTCCTCTAACGACTGGGGTGTGTTAAAGAAGGTTGTCCTTGAGAATTTTGACAAGGATGAAGGAAAATGGAGAGGGAACGGGAGGGCCTCTCTCCCGGAGACTTTTCCCAGCACCGCGGAGGTTTCAGAGCGAAAAGTCAAGTTTATGGCTGTATGGTTGACTAGAGCCTCAGGTACAGCTCGCTGGTTCTACATCGTTCTCTACTTCGTTTTATGATATAAAAGCAGACTCGCCCGAGAGAGGAGAAGAGCAAAAGAGAGAGAGAAAGAGAAATATGGAAGACCGCTGTGAACGCAAGCTCAAGAGAATCAGGCCTACCCGGATCGTGTTGAGGATTATAGAAGAAGAAGACGGAATGTCCGACCATCCTTCATCTCCGGAGGAGAGTTATGCCGTTCCTTTGCCGCCGACCCCTCCCCCGACCCCTGAGTTCTCGCAACAGCTTTCACCCCCTCGCTCCGAGGAACCTGTCGTCTCGGGGCACGAGGAGACTGTCGTCACGGAGCACGCTGACGAGGATCCTGCGGGGATGGAGGTTCAGGACACTCCTTCGAATGAGAACTCACCCTGCGGATCGGATGACCCGTTGCCGACGTTCATCGACGACCCTGACGCACCGCTCACACGCTGGTTGAAGAGGATCGAGTTTTTCAAATGTCTGGAATCAGCGGTGCTTCATTTACTCAACAAGGTTCTGAGAATGTACGCCGAAGCCAAATGCAACAGTTGTCAGATCAGCCATCCTAGCCAGAGACAACACACGTGCTTGCTCGACCCACCCGACGACATATATCAGACCTGCTTTCACGGTGTGATGCGGATGCTGTGGAACTCACTGTTCGTCCAAGCCCTTGAGAAATATATGGAGAGCTACATGTTTTACGAGACATGCGAGAGCGACATAATTGGGCCTGCAGCAGAGATTCTTTTGCTGGGGTATAGATCAGGAGGACCGATCTACGAGTGCATCTACCGAATGTACGATGAAATCAAACCTGACGAGGAGAGAATAGAGCGTTTCATAAAGCTGGTCATGGACTGCAACTATTCCTGTTAACTTGATTTTATTCCATGCCGTCATATATGCATTTATTCAGTGTGTTTTTTGCAGCTACCTCTTATATTTTATTCTATACTATTATATATTCGATTATTCAGTATGTTTTTTTTTGCTGCTACCTCTTATATTTTATTCTATACTATTATATATTCAATTATTGAGTATGTTTTTTTGCTGGTACCTCTTATATTTTATTCTATACTATTATATATTCGATTATTCAGTGTGTTTTTGCAGCTACTATGCGGTACTCTGGGCCATCTTGGTTCAAACTTTGTTTATGATAAAACATTAATAACGTTTGTGTGTTTGTGTGTATAAAAAAAAAAAAAAAAGTTGAATAAAAAGTCTGAATAAAGAATCATGCCTTTCTCTGTGTGTACAAAAAAAAAAGTTGTAGTAACGCGGAGCCATCAGTTCTGTATCTTATGTCTTTATTAACAATACCTGAAGACATGAAAATAAGTTGCCCAAGCTAACAACATTATTGCTTTTTTTCTGACGCATACACCTGCTCGCTCCTCACTCCCTGCAGACATGAAAATCCCCTTACAACTAGCTACTACTGCCATCTAGTGGGTAGCTGAACCATAAACCCACTTTACTACAAGAGTCTGAATAAAGAATCTCGCCTCTCTCTGTGTGTATAAAAAAGAATTTGAATCTCAATCCTCGCCTTTTTCTCTCATTTCGGTTCAGCCATGTCTGAGAAGCGTGCGATGAAAAAAGCGTATTACGATCCGTCCGACCCCGGTAGCTTCGGAGGGGTAGAAAGACTGCGAAGGGCCGTGCGAGATGAAAAGGGGAAGCCGCCGTCTGTGGAAAGGGTAAAAGATTTTTTATCGGAGCAGGATGCTTATACTCTACACAAACCGGCCAGAATACATTTTACTAGAAATAGAGTTTTTGCCCCGCGTCCCTTGAACCAATTTCAAGCCGACCTGTGCGATATGCAGGCTTTATCGGATTATAACAACGGGTACAATTATTTATTAATAACGGTCATAGACGTATTTTCCAAGAAAGCTTACGTTAGAACTCTCAAAAGAAAAACATCCGCGGAGGTGGTAAAGGCTCTAGAATCCGTTTTCTCTGAAAGCCAGACACCTGTAAAGTTACAGACCGACGCCGGAAAAGAATTTTTTAACAAGGCTTTTGAAGGTTTGATGAAAAAACATGGCATCGTGCATTTTTCCACATACAGCGAACTCAAAGCTTCGGTGGTCGAAAGATTTAATCGCACTTTAAAAGGTCGAATGTGGAGATATTTCACAGCTAACAATACCTTGCGATACCTCGACGTGCTGCAGGATTTGGTGAAAAGCTACAATAACAGTTTTCACGGCAGCATTAAAATGGCGCCGGCTCAGGTGAGCTTCGAGAACTTCGATCGAGTGTTTCAGAACCTGTACGGTAAGCCGCCACTCCGGAAGGCTAGATTGAAGATGGGTTTTGAGACGGGGGATCTTGTCAGGAAAATGTCGAACTTCGACAATCGGAAAAAACAAGAGGGGTCAGGGGGCATCGTGGTTTTGTCGCGAAGGGTGAGGAGACGACCTCCGGGGGAGTGCCTCTCGTCGAGTTCTAATAAACGTTCGACGGGTAAGAAGAAGAAAACAGTCGGCAGAAGCGGTCGCTCGAAGAGGAAACCCTCCCGGAGCTCCCATATATTTTAACCGACGTAGGGGAAATTCAAACAAAAAAACATGGCTCTCTTGCATCAGAAATCCCTCGAGTGCACGCTGCGCGAGCTGGATCTATTTTCTGCACCTATGACACAGCTTTCGATCGAAGATAAAATATACACCGAAATCTCTCCCGTGTCTGCCATCACGGACACGGGGCCCATCGAGTTTTTCATCCCCGGAGATGGGGAAAAGTATCTCGATCTGAATGACACCATGCTGCATCGCCGCGTAAAAATCACCAACGCCGATGGCACGGACCTGGCCGACGCGGCTGCGGTAGGGCTCATCAATTACCCTCTGAGTACGATATTCAGTCAATGCGACGTCATTCTGGGGGACCCTCTAATCTCACAATCGAGTGCCACACATCCCTACCGTGCCATGATCGAGACTCTGCTCAACTTTTCACCGGATACCCTCGGGAGTCAATTCACAGCCGGTCTTTTTTACAAAGACACTGCGGGAGCAATGGATTCTATAGCGATCGCCAACGGTCCTAACAGAGGATTAAACAAGAGAGCCGAATTCAGCGCTAATTCTAGAGAAGTGCACCTGCTCGGCCCACTCCACGGGGACATATTTTTCTGCGAGAGACTTTTGCTGAACTCGGTCGACCTGAGGGTCAAACTGACACGAGCCGGCGATGCTTTCTGTCTTATGGGGGCGCGCGACTCGGGATTCCGACTGAACGTGCTGGAAGCGTCTCTCTTTGTGAAAAAAGTGACCGTAGCCCCTGCTGTGCGGTTAGGGCACGCGGCGGCCCTGATGAAAGCCAATGCTCTCTATCCCCTCTCACGAGTCATCGTGAAAACCTATTCCATCCCAGCAAACTCTAGGATATGTAACCAGGAGAATCTATTTCTCGGAACCACTCCTAAATACGTGGTTTTAGGTATGGTGCACCACGAAGCGTTCACGGGGAGAAGAGACCTATCCCTGTTTAACTTTGTACATAACGACGTAGAATATCTGGCTCTCTGTCAGGATGGTAGACAGATCCCCGCCAAGGCTTTCCAGCCCCAATTCAACAACAGACAATCCGTCAGGGAGTTTTACAACATGTTCATGGCTACGGGGAGACATCTGAAAGATTTACCTCTGAGTATTAACCGCAGCGAATTTAATGAAGGATATGCCCTGTTCGCTTTTAATCTCAACCCAGCCGACGACAACGATGCGTTGTTGGTCGTATCGAGCGGTAATTTGAGACTGGAGATGAGATTCAGAGCGCCTTTAGCGAATACCATTACTCTTATTGTCTACGCTTGTTACGATTCTATTCTAGAGATTGACTCTAAAAGACAGGTGCTGGTGGATTATTACTAAACATGGATAATCTTCAGCTAGAGAGTCTTTTGCGGCATCTTCCGAGGAACGTATTTCGTGGCGTGTGGGCTTCCGGCCACCTACCCTCGCTGAATCCTTCCTTTAGACCTCCCGCCTACTTGGTGGTCAACACGCACCCTGCCCACATGCCCGGCGAGCATTGGTTAGCATTAACCCTGGAAAAGGAGGGTGAAGCCACATTTTTTGACTCTTACGGATTTCCCCCGGACTTTGCGCATTACCCTTCGACCATCATGCAGTTTTTGGAAAAACGCTCCGAAAACATCAAGTACCACAGCACTCAGCTGCAACAGTCTACGTCTACCGTATGCGGTCATCACTGCGTCTATTATCTTTACCACCGAGCCAGAGGCTTATCTTTTGACCAAATATTGTCTTTGTACAATGAGGAGGACTTGATAAAAAACGATCTTATGGTGTATGACTTTGTGAAAAAATGTAGGTTAAAAATAAAAGCGATTACTGCGGTGGGGCAGGGTTACTGTTCTTTATCCGCATGTGAATACAAGTTGTGAAAAATGAAAGACTGTACGCATAATGATTCGATTAATTAAACTCTTTATTGACAAAATAATTGTTTCAGACATTTATTATTATTGCGAATACTCGATCCATCGAGGGGTTAGAATGATTCGTTTATTGCTCCTGAACTTCTTAGAGGTGAGAGGTGCCGGGGGTGTGATCCATCGCGGAGATAATGCGGTGCTTTTAGGATGTGATTTTAAACCGGTAACGCTACCCTCCTTCAGGGAACGGTATTGTTCTCGAGCGTGCAGGTTATTTACCGAAGATAAAGGGATGTTCAGTTCCGATAAAGTATTCAGAAATTGTGTCCAACCGGTGGGAGGGGGTGTTTTTTTCTTATAGGAGAGAGAAAGATGTTTGAATAAATCGATCAAATGAGACCCTTTCGCCGTCTCACCCTTATAACCAAATCCCCCCTTCGAATTCCATGCCCCGCCGCTCTCCTTTAATTTCTCGACGATGTACGCGGCGTTCTTGCGTCCCCGAGGGGGTAGGCTTTTCAAAACTTCATCGCCCGTACGGTCGAAATCGCCCCCGCCTGACGCACGCACGGTTCGAGCGGGAGAAGAGGAGGGGTGCGGATCTCCCACACGGGCGGGGATCCGAGCCCTCTCCTCCTCGTCAACCTCTCCACCCTCTCCATCCTCGGTTCGCTCCCGTAATGTCAGAGTGACTCTACGCTCGTCTCGCCGATCCTGCTTCAGCAACGTCAAATATCTCTGCAACAAAGCGTCTTATTTTTTCATTTTTTCATAAGAACTCAGCCCCGGCTCGTTTAACACCTCCCTCATTTCATCGTTCAAATAGTCTTCGGCCGTTTCTCTGACCGTAGACCGGGTCAGACCACTTAACCGACGGGGTGAGACGAGAAACATTTTCCGAGCTTTCTTCAAAGTCATTTTATTTTTTATTGTCTACTAGAGAGCCCTCCGATAAGATTCCCTATGAGAGGTATGACGGTCGAGAGCAAAGGTAAAAGAAACCCTCCAGTCTGTTTCTTCAGAACCCTATGTTTGCTCTTTAAACAGGTTTTTTCATCCGCCAACAGCCTGATAATTTTTCTCCACTTTTTGAGTTTTTTGTATTGCGAAGGTGTTAAGGGGATGTTACCCTTGAGAAGGTTTAAAGAGATCTCACACAAGGTTCTGACGAAGTCGGGAGAGCAGTATTCGAGAATCTCTTTACGTTTCCGGGGAGCGGCGTAGTACAGAGCCGCGAGCAAGGGAGCGTTCCTTTTTATACGAGTCGTCATGACGTTTTTGGGACGTACACGGTCGAGCTCTGGTGAGGGAGCAGCCCGCTCCTCAACCTGTATCTGTCTGGGCACCCCGGGGTGAGGTCGATGATTAAATAACCGTGAGGATCTCTGGTGGCATCTTCGAAACATTCCAAGAAATAACCTTTTTGTGAAGGAAAGATCTGATGGGCTAATACGCTCACCTGTAGTTTATCCCGAGGGTTTTTAAACAATACCAGATAATTACTGTTCAGGCTGATGGTACGGTTGTGTTTACCTCGCTGAAACACGTTTTGAGTCAGCATCATGACGCTCATGTTTCTGTGGTGTCTGTACTGAGTGAAAATTTTAACCACTTCAGGATGTTCGGATGCTTGAAAGATAACGTCGTCCAGAATGATCAAATGGTTTAAGTCCTGAGGAAACAGGTTTTCATCTTCGAAAGAATCAGGAAGCCCTTTGACAAATTTTATCTTTTTATTCATTTTCTGCAATTTATCGTACATAGGCTGGTAAGAAGTGTAGACCCATACAATGTTTTCGGGTACGACATTCATGACACGTTCAGAACATTCCAGTACACTCTTTACAAAACAGGTTTTCCCACAGCCACTAGGGCCCGTTATTATACAAGAGAAAGGACAGACGAACCTGTGTTCGAAATCTGTTTCTTCTATAACCTCGAGATGTGACATTTTATTTATTTATTTGCCCCTCCAAAAAAACATAGATTAATATCCGAACGGCAGAGTAGTACCGTCTGGAAAGAGTTGTCTTTTGTCGTATACAACCCGAAACTTTTTCTGAAATGTCGAGTTTTTTTAACGAGAAACCCTTTTTATCACGAGTTATTCCGTGCTGAGGGATCTCGATAGCGCCCGGCACCCCTCCCTCCCCGGAGATCTTTAGGTAATCCTCCACCAGATCTCTGACGCTGTCAAAGTTGACTCTCTCACTACATTCTACGGTCTGTGTGATCCCTTTGACGCGCATCACCACTTTTTTTTTATTCTTTGTCTGATAGGCGTAACTCTTGGGCCCCGCTGCCGCAAACTCCTGTATGCTATCCCCGTCCAATTCGTCGGTCAGGTCACCTAGGTAATTACCCAATTCTAAAGGAGTCTCCCCCTCCTTCACCACATAAATTAAACTATCCGTGTCTGTGTAAAGAACTCTGTCCCTCAACCTTTCCAGGTAGCTGTACAGTTTGAGACGCGCATGGGCGGTGGTGAATGCGGCTGTGAACACATTACTCCTTCTGCCTGGGGGTTGAATGCAACGGTAGCTGAATCTCCACCTGATCAATGCTCTCTGGTCGTCCAGAACATCAAAGTAATCACGTATTTACTGGAAAACAGAGAGCTGAAAAACTTTTCAGGATCCGATACTATCTCGGTGCGGAGCAGATCGTCTCTCTGAGCAAACTTCTCCCAAAGACTATTGAGACAGAGTTTAGCCACCTGTCTCTGGGCCGGATTCGCCTCTATCTTTTCAGGGTCTAATCGGACCCCCTGACGCTCCAGATACTCACTGACGTACCTCTCCCTGCTGACCCGATCCTTAGCTTCGGGCGGGTAACCAGACGCTTCCTGCTTTCCTTTTAAAAACGCGTGTACGTACCCTGTGAACACAGAGTCGCTGCTTTTATCGAAGTGCCATACCTCCGTGATTTTAGCCACTCTGTAGCCCATCTCCAAGGCTTTGTTAAATTCTACAGTGACCCACACACCCGTCAATGCTCGGGCGTCATCGTCATGCAAGCAAGGGTCTCTCTGCACTCATGATTCTGCACATGTGCGACACAGAGGAAAGAGCAATTTACCACTCTTGCTTTTGTACGGTAAAACAGGGAAAAAGAGCCCACGAAGCGGGTAGACTGTGGCTCTGATGAGACCAAAGTAATTTCTAGGGTCTCCGAAATCTTTGTATATGATAGTAGAGTGATCTAAGGGATAAGAGCATGCGCTGTTAACGTATGGATATAGAGAGGTGACGTCAACGTAGAGCACCTTTTCCCCAGGCCCCGCTGTGTGTCTCAGCTTAAGAGCGCTCGTTCGACCTCCGTAAAGAGGCTCTGGAGGATTAAACGTATGGAGAAACTCTTTGACACGATCGCAAGATTTTTTCATCTCGAGCCACTCGTGTTCTCTCACCACCGTCACGCGGACGCCATGTTCGGACTCTAACGTCCTCACTCTCTCCTCACTGTTCAACCATAATTCGCTGAATCTGACGCCTCTCAACCGGCACGTCTCCGCAGGGTCGAAACACGTCGGACACCCGTGGTAAAAGCACCCGTGATATTCCCACGCATACTTTTCTCCGTCAATCTCGGCGTAACCATCTACAAAAAAAGGACCGATCTGCTTTTCCCCCCTATTTAGAGCGTGCTGAATAAAGATTTTTTCTTTCGCCATGATCCATTCTAGCCATTGGATGGACGCATGCGAGAATCTTTTACACGCCCGGGTGTAACCGTAGGGGCATGGTATGGCCAGCGTCTTAGGAGTCATATAATTTGTAATAAACACTTTCATGCAGGCTGACGCTATGGTGATCGAATCGAACTGGTCCACCCCCGTCTCTCCGAGAAACTGATCTCTGAATTTCATGCAACCCTGGGAAAGTATAATCACGTCGTTTTTACAATAATGCAGAGCTTCCTTCCTAAAGTTAAAAACGCCCCGCGCAGCCACGTCGTACCATTCGTGAAAATCTTGACATTCCCGCTCCGACATGCGTTCTACCCCATAATCGGAGGCGGGTGGGTAGGGTCCTACTTACTCGAGACGCTCGGCCGTTTAACGCACCCATGACCGTAAAACCACTTCTCTTCGCCTTTCAATGTTTTCGCATACACCAGAAAAGGTACGTGCACGCCGTTCTCTGTGGCGAACGTTTCAAAGTCATAAAAAATCAAATCAGGATGGTCGGCGCTCACGGGGAGAGGGCGAATGTAACACCTGTGGTCGGTTTCCAGCTCCCTCGTTAACGTCTCCCCACAGATTCTACATTTCGGTTTAGCGCAACGATGACCATTTCCTACACGGGTGTTCGGTCCTGTGTTGTAACACAGGCCGCATCTAGCACATTTTTTAATGAGCTCGCAGAGACTGACCGACCTACCCGTTACAAAGTTCCTCTTACCTTCTTTGTGACGGGCGAAACACGCTGGGGAACGACACTTTCTGAGACAGTCCGAGCATTCTACAAGATTGTATTCTTGCATGGGACACTCCCCATTGTTACAAATATGACAATAGCCCCGGCAGGAATGCACATAGGAGCAATTAAAACCCTTGTAGCAATAATTACAGACGAATCGCGTAGCTATAAAACCCTTGAGGTTTTTTTATCCCGTAATAATGGTTATCCAGTAAAAACAAAAACAAAGTTTGGGAACGGTCGGGGAAATCTGTTTCAAAATGCGAGAGGGTGCTAGACGTTCTGTAAAACACTACAATTTTACGTTCTAAAATGTCTTTGAATTTTCGCACGTCGCTAAAGGTGATGGATGTCTGCTCGTCCAGACCGACGGCTCGCTGCCACTCTCTAGCTTGTCTCTCGCACTGCCCGTCTGTGAAACTGCCGTTACACACGTGAGCTAGACTGATGGCGAAGCAGAGCTGATCTCCGCGGTCCTCTGTAACGTACAGGTGACGTCTTTTTTTACGTATGATTTCGCAGTCTAAAGTTTTCTCCAACTTACGTTTTCCCCCGCCTCTAGGGTTCCGCACCACCTGAACAATCAGATCCACTCTTTCGTTCGCCGCAACCCCAGTGTTCGACTGTACTAACCGATCGAGCATATCTTCAAAAACGGGTAGAATATTTTCACCCTTGCCGTCGGCGACTACCGACGCGTGAACTCTTACATTTTCACCCTCTACACTTAACTGTACCAAGTCCCCCCTCCCAGCTACGGCTCTCGCATCGTCGACCAATTCCCGAATGAGACCGATCACGTTTTGATAAAACA
The DNA here is from genome assembly GCF_027358585.1 of Pangasianodon hypophthalmus. Classification (NCBI taxonomy): domain Eukaryota; kingdom Metazoa; phylum Chordata; class Actinopteri; order Siluriformes; family Pangasiidae; genus Pangasianodon; species Pangasianodon hypophthalmus. The sequence goes on along the minus strand of NC_069728.1, from coordinate 970,903 downwards.
TAGCTATATCAGGCTCATCCCCTGGTGGAGGGATTGTTAACACGCGTCTGATTTTTACGGTATTAAAATTCTCGTGCGTCGTGACATCGATTTCTCTTTCACCTCCTCCTCCCCCTACCTGCGTCTCTTCACTATCAGCACCGCTCCCAACCCCTCCACCCCCTCCTTCTCCCAATTCTACCCCTTCGCCCACGACCCCTCCTTCTGGTACTTCTACCCCTTCGCCCACGACCCCTCCTTCTGGTACTTCTACTGCTTCGCCCGCGACCCCTCCCCCTCACCCTCCACACCTCCTTCTACCCCTTCACTGTGCGGCCTTCTTTCCCCCTCTTCTGTGCTTATAGAACGAATAGCAGCCTCGATTTCCAGAAATGGATCATCGTGCCTATTTAGACCGAGGATTGCATTTTCTATCGCCGGTAGAGGATCTTGCTGAATCATCGAGGCGTTATTGTATATGTCCTGCTGCATGTCTATGCGAAAGGAGGGGCGGATAAGCCGTAACCCTTCTACGCTCAGCCTTAATTCGGCAAGGACCCGTTCTAAAGTCTCATCCATTTTTTTTTTTTTTTATTTAAATTATATATGTATTTTTTCTTTTTTTAAATGATATGTATTTTATATATAAATTTAATATATGTATTTATTTTATATGTTTTATAGTGTTTATATGATTTATCATGTTTATAGTGTTTATATATTTATAGTGTTTATATATTTATAGTGTTTTGTAGTGTTATGTTTTTGGCTTATCTCGTATGCTTTTACTTTTAACGAGGGGTCTAAATAAAACGTCACACCTCAGGGTTAAATGATTTTTTTATTTTTCTTGCACACTTTTATTATATAATTTTCCCCTATCTATAACCCAGCATTCACAACGTAAGAAATATTTCCCTGATGCTAACATACATTCAAAAACATGAATTCACAACATCAAAATATAGCTCGACACGGACATGCATTCCAACCTTTCACACAAAACCTTTTTCACACGCGTTAGAAAACGTGGCGCTGTAGTCACGAATCAGGTTGCGAGCCGCAAGATTCCGCTGTCACGGTGCTGGCGGAGAGGTGGCGCTATTCTCAGCCGACGGACCCGTTCAGGTCTGGCTTCCTGGTTAGAGACGTTGGCTGAAAAAAATAAAAACCCCTATCAAAATCTTATACGTATAGGTATATAAAGAAGAAATGTAATATAAATATATACATAGAGGACATACCGTTATTCCGTCGTTGAGGAAACCTGCGCTTAAACAGAGGTCTAGTGGGACTCTGGCGCTCTCTCCGACATCGCTCTGCTTCCTGATTCGGTTCTGGGCCGTTATCCGATTTTGTCTCCACTTCGGTCTCTGTTTTAAAAAAGAAGGCTCGTATCAAAAAAACGTATTCACACACACACACACACACACACACACATATAAAACACACCGTTAATCACGCTTTGAGATCCACGACCCCCTTCCCTGGTTGAACATGTGGGTGACCATGTGGGTGATTCGACTGAATCTGTAGGGGATTAGAAGAAGAATGTCTAATGATCCTTTATATATATATATATTTATATATATATATATGTATATGAATAATACATTTTGAAATAAAAGACAAACCTGTAAATAACCGCTTCACTAGCGACGGTGTCTTACTGACTAATCTCCGTCTCTTCGCTTGCTGAGGCGCGTCACAGGCTTTTAAGATGGGCGTCACGCTCGCGACTTGCGGCCTCACCGGCCTCAGAGTTGTTGATATTTCTATTACGCCATTTCCGCTTCTCGGAGGAGAGGAGGGAACGCGGCGATCTCGTGAGATCGCTGGCGAAGCCCCAGTTAGAATCAAATCCAAATCAGAAGACTGTCGCTTCCCGATCCTCTCGCAAACTCATCAGGATTAATTCCGCGTGTAAAATCTGTCAAGCGTAGTAAAAAAAAAAAAAAAAAGTTTTTTCACCAGAACTAAATAACAGAGGCCAAAAACAAAAAACACAGAGAGAGATACGGTACCTGGATCCGTCTGAGTGAGGCTAATACCCTCTAGTTCTTCCGCTGTAACTTTATTAAAGAGAAAAACATATTTAAAAAAAGTACAGAAGAGTTAAAATAAAAGAGAAATTAATAGAAAAGCTTACCCTGATACTCAGGCACCTGGTGAATTTCAGCTTGAACTTTTAAAGCTGAGAATACATAAAGTGTTTATTTAAACAATGTTTTTAAGAGAAAAGAAATACCTTATAATTTCAACAAGTTTTCTTACCATGAGCCATCATGTCGATCTCCGAATTTCTTCATGGAAAATGTTAATCCGTCTCGTTTCTTATATACCCTAAAGTTCTTTTCCCACCGAAACACCTGTCACAAGTTCTCGAGCAACCATATACACCTGACGCATCATATCATCGCTTTAGAGGGTGGAGGGGTAGACTGTCGCGACCCCTCCGTCAACACGTGCTCTGCGATCGCAGAGAATCAGAATGAATGAATCCCGGTACATGAATTAAAATATTATTTTCAGCTGACAAAAGAGAGTATGAGGATATTTTCATAAAATATATTTTCAGAATATGAGGATCGCGCTGAGAAACAGAATAAAATGTGATGCTCGAATTAAAATATATTTTTTTGCATATAACAGAGATACCATTTATGTTTCAAAAATAAATAAATAAAGTATTAATAAAAGATCCGAAATTGCACGATACACGGGAAAAGGGAAAAAAAAGTTCATCACTACGACCATCAACTTTGACTAGCTTCAAATAAATCACTTATACACAGCAGTAACAAATAAATAATTTGTACATTGTGCATTAAATGTTCCCCGTATGCTTGTTGGTAAAACGCGGCTAAATATAAATAGCGAGACTAACCTAACTGATGCTAAGCACTGGGTTGTTTTTTTTTTTTTTTTTTTTTTTTGCTAAACTCTTTCAATTGGGGAATTTTTGCTAGCTAGCTTTAATCCAAATTTATCTAAGATGTATTAAATATTAGCTAAAGTTTAAGATCGGAACGGCATGACACTAGCCGCCTGAAATCCGACCTCGTGCGCCGGCCGGATAATTTGCACGGGGCCCCAGACCAGGGGGTGAGGGGGTGAGAGAGAAAGGGGGTTGAAGCGCGTGAACGGACCCCCGCACGGAACACAGATGCGCGTGAACGGACCCACAAAAATTAGGGAGGGGGATCGGGGCGGGACATCTGGAAAAAAAGAAGAATCTCATCGGTCGAAAGGGGGGCGGGACTTTCCGCCACGGTGCGCTCTGATTAGATAAAAAGGGGAGGGACTTCGTGACGTTTTAACTTATAGTTGGACGATATTCAGCAGGAGACAGAGAGAGATTCCTCGGAATCTGAATTATCCACCTGCACAGGACTGGACCCAGATTAAAATCCAGATCTGAGTGCATCATCGTCCAGTGATGTGAAAGATTGGAGCCCAGAGACAGGTTCATCATGTAAGAAACTGTCCAGTGAAGAAGATCTTGAAAGCCCAGACACAAATTTGAGTGAAGATGAAGACCAGCAAAGAGGCAAGTGCACCATTAAACAACAAAAGAACCCCAGAACTTATGTGAAAAGACACAATAAACAGCACAAGATAAACAAAACAAATAAAGACAAGTCAACTGTGACCCTAAGAAGTTGTACAAAAAGGGAAGACAGTAAAAGAGCATGGGACAAGAGACATTATTGCCTCTACTGAGGCAAATCACAATTAAAGATATCAAGGCATTTGGAGAGAAAGCATATAGAGGTCAAAGATGTGGCATATGCCTTCAATACCAAACCTCTGGAACAAGGCAGAGGAAAATAGTGACATGGAAGCAGCCCTCTGATAAAGCTTCTGTTAAGGATTATCTGCCTCACTCATATTGTTTTGGAATGTTCAGGAAAAATGACCTGTGGAGACAGGGGAAGAGTACAAAGTTGTGCTGCATCCTTGCTTCCAATAGCAGCTTCCTCAGCCGGAGGTCAGATATCAGAGCATCATCAACAACATGCGACAAGACGATGTGTCCTTTCACATCAGGGCTGATTCTCTGATTTGTAAATATGGTGAATCAGTGTATGCAAAACATGGTCGTGTGACGTCTAGGCACCAGTATATTGCACTAAGAATGAGGGAGCTTGGCTGACAAGACTGTCAAAAGTCTTGAAGATTTGTGTGTACCATCAAAATTTCCGTTTGTTGTCGATGTTGCAAAGTGTCTTATTCGGTTTAAACCTTCAACAGCAGTCTAAATTGGATTCTGTCGTAAAGGGGCTGTGGAGGTCCTGATTGGACAAACTCTTATGAACGACAATGATCTGGCAGAGAAGAAAGCAAAAAAATTCTTTGAACATTTGGAGAAAAACTGGAGGATCAGTGTTTGTCACTGCTCAACAAACCATAGAAGAAAAAAGATGGAATAAAGATGACATTCCCCTCACCAAAAATGGGATTGCTCTGAGAAACCATCTCAGGATGGTAGAAGATGAAGCAAGAGGGCAACTGACACAGGAGCATACAAGGCATTAAACGAGACTGTTCTGGCACAGGTCACTATCTTCAACAAGCGGCATGAAGGGGAAGCGTCACGCTTAACTCTTGAGACCTACAAGAAAGCAAGCACAAGTGTCATTAATGAGGACATTTATGAAACCTTGTCACCATTAGAAAAGGAGCTAAGCAAGCTATTAACCCACATAGAAATCAGGGGGAAAAAGGGGGCAAGAAGGTTCCAGTTTTCTTGATGGAGAGAATGAAGGAGTCAATGGATTTGTTGGTTAAAAGGAGAGAAGAAGCTGGTGTTCCTGCTGAAAATCCCTAACTCTTTGCAAGACCTGGCGTGTTGACAAACACACGTGGATGTGACTGTCTGTGAAAATATGCAGAAGAAAGCAAAGCAGAAATCCCTGAATTCCTTAGGTCAACTAAATTAAGAAAATAGGTTCCTGCACTCTGCCAGATCTTAGATCTTAGTGAACAAGAGCTGGAGCAAGTTGCAAGGTTCGTGGGGCATGACATCAGAGTTCACTGTGACTTACAGACAGACTGACAAAACATTTCAAATGGTCAAGATAAGTAAGCTTCTGTTTGCAATGGAGCAAGGCACTGAGATCTTAAGGGGGAAGAACCTCAGCACACTTGACTCTTCTGTCTGTGGTATGTCTGCACTCTGTTTTATTGCCAATGTAATTGTATTCTGTAGTCATACATCTTTGTTAGTGGCCTAGCCACTGGAGCCATCGTTACGAGAACTCCACTGACTTTTTTTTTGGCTGTACAGTCTTTTACAGCTGGACAATAACACTCATTTAACATCAGTTAATAGAAACACATTTCTAGGGAAACCACAGACACACACAGTACACCTTATGAGCTGTTATGTTCACTGTGCTCATGTAGTGAGTAGTGTGTACTACAGTTTCCATTGGTGGTGTTTATATATGCAGTACTTGTTTAAAATAATCCCCCCAAAAATTAGTGAAGTTTTACCGTTACATACTTCCTAATGCTAACTGGAGTAGGATTTGTTTAAAAATGTGTTTGACTGTGGTCATTTCTGGTAGTGAAAATAGTGTAAAGGTAACAACTTGCAACAGTAGATCAAATGTATTATTTACTGTTATCTTTTATAGGTGAAAGTTCCACATTGACTTCTGTGAGTGTCCCACAGAGAAAAAAGAAAGAAGGAAGAGAGGTGGATGAGGGTAAATTTTTAAATTTTCCATTTTAAAATGATCTAAACACTTGTAACCTTCGTGCTATTAAAAGCACCTCTCAGTAAAATGGAGTCCAATACAAAACCACCACTAGGACCTCAATACAAAAACATAGAATTGAATTAGGAGGATGAGGTGTCACTTTTAGTTTGTTCTTGTTTTTCAGATGGATGTTCTGACCTCTTCAACCCCCAAAAGACACTGCATTGAGGATGGAATGTCAAACGTAGCTGGTGAGTTAAATAGTGTTTATCTTGAAATCTACAAAAACCTGCCTTTTGGCAAAGCACACTACATGTTGTTAAACATATTAATGGCTAAAGTCTGATAACACTGTAACCAGCACAAACTGGGCTACAGTAATATGTGAGCAGGATGTTTATAAATGATGGTGTTTGAGAAAACAGTGTTTATGCGTGGTTAATGAAAAACTCAAATTTAAGTCACTGAAATAAGGCCATAAAACACATTGGTTCACAAGACTTTTGAGAACTGAATCTTGTAGCCTAGAATTTTTGCATCAAAATGATGTGATAATCATCTTGTTCACTCATTCACAGAAAACAATATACTGATTTAAATTTTCGAAGACACTTTGTTTCGAAAGGGCATATGCAAGAGGATGATCATGAATAATAATGTGATTGACACCTGAGAAGAAGACAAAGACCCACATAATGACCTGCATAATGAGCCTTTCAGTCAGGAATGTGGCTGAGAGGGAAGTGCTATGAAAAAGAATGTGAGGACAAAAGAAATGTATATATTTTTTGTTTGTAGTTTATTTAGAATATAGTAAAAGCCCACTCTTCCACCCTATGTATAACCTACTCTCTCACATAGTACACAGAATTGAACAGCTATACATCTTTGTGCCACTCTAGGAAACAGTTCCTTTTCAGCTGAACACACAAGTGAACATCACATGCCTGGCATTTCCAAGGAGTGTCCTGCCTCTTACCACGCTTTGCAAAGCACACAGATCCGGCGACCAGCAGTGGCATCTGAGGCCTGGCTCAGCTCCTGGAACTGGCACATGGTCAACACTGGTCCTTTTGGTGTTATTTTCTGTGACACACCACAGAGCTCTGCAATTAGTTGTTCCATAAACTCCTTGTGGCTCATGGTGCCATAAAGCTCTTTGTGTACAATAAAGGCATTGGTGGCAGCAATGTCCAAGAAGTGTAGAAATAGCTTTCTGTACCACTTCATTGTTTTGTGCTGTGTGGTGTAGTACTGTAACGGCTGATCAGACAGGTCAACGCCCCCCATGTGCTGGTTGTAGGCAGTCACAGGTGCAGGACGTGGAAAACTCTTTGTCCTCCATCCATTCTGTGTTTTCACCCTCCTCTGCACAGTGTCTCCTGTATGAGCAGCATGGATGGTGGAACAGACGGACACCTCTCGTGTCTCCATCCATTTCACAAACACAAGATGTCCATCTCGAATCCACCTGATGGAGCCCCTCGCAGATTTTTTGGTGAGTGAGTTAGCTGCATTCCGAGGGCAATCCTTCCTGTTGTCTCTGTAAGTCCCACATGCACCAAACTTCAAAGCAAACAAGTCTGTTAGAAGCTTGGGACTATTGTAAAAATGATCCATGTATACATGGTACCCAGAGCCCAAAACTCTACGGTCCAACAGAGATGTCACAGCATCATATGACAGTCCATGGCCTTGTTCTTTCCCGTGTACACAGCAAAATCGACAGTATATCCTGTAGGGAAAGTTTAGCTCATTTAAATTAAGCTGACGTATTCTCCACCATTATATAAGAACTTTTAGCTCATTAGATGTTGACTTAGTTGTGTCTTATACTCATTATGACGTAAAGATTATTAATGTAATCAGTAATATTGATTATCTTAGGGAATTTTATCAAAATAGGTTTGACGAGGCGTCTTATGCACTCTGGCAAGTCATTACGGTTGCGGCCGTCGACAGTAATAACTTCCCTTGAGGACAACCTTTATAGAGCACGGTACTACAGATCGGGCACCCTAGGAACTCAGATGGTGAGCAGGAAATCACAGAACAACATCACCTTGAACATAGACGAGACTTTATTGTACTAAGCTACTACAGACACAGGCTACTACTACTAACTACTACACACATATCCTAACTACTACACACATATCCTAACTTACCACACACAATCAACACGCACACAGACATACACATTCATACATGTGGGTATGTGACATGAGAAGAACCAGTGATAATAACCAGAGAGTTGAGTTCTGAAGCATATGCATGACCATTTTACTAGACCCTGACCTGAGTGAGCCATCATTCTGTATCAGCATTAGTTGATGAAAAAGGGTTTTAGGTTTACTGCACCAGCTTAAATGAAGTTGGGAGGTATCAATACTTGCTTTGCTTGGGTGATGAGTGGAAGGAGTTGGTGTCGGTCAGCAGGTTCTAGTCGGTTGGAGGATGTTAGAGGAGTTATGGATCGTCGCCGGAGAGGGAGGCTGGAGTCTGAACGGCTGGGAGAAAACTTGATTCAGGCGAAGTTCGAGGTTGCCAGCCTTGGGACCTTCTGAGGCAGGTTCTCTTGCTGTTCCAGCTCTGTTCAGGTTCCAGCTTCAGCTCCAGCTCCAACTCCGGCTCGGTTCTTTTCTTGGTCGAGGTGTTCTGTGTTTCTCTGTGTGGTTGTAGAGACAGTTAGTTTCCTTAATTTGATAGTCTCGATTCCTACAATCCATTTGATGAGTCCGCAAGAACAAACAACTTGAAGCCCCACCTGGTTGGTATGGCTTTCATGTACTGAGTCATTCCTGTGTTTGCTTTGCATGCCACCATTCTTTCATCCACTGCCAAATTTTGTCTTGGATGATAGATGGCCTTACATGCATGCCGGATAGTGTCCATGAGGGGTCTGACCCTGAAAAGACGGTCGTGTTCAGCTGTTCCCCTCTTTCGGTCATTGTCCTTTTCTGCATCTGGGTGACTCATGTGCAGATTCCATGAAATGGTGCGGTATCTGTCCCTTGACATGATTGTGGCAGGAAAAGGAATAGAGAAAAGACTATCCTGCCGCCAGTAGTCTCTGACGGACCTCAACTTCACCATGGCCATGTAGAAGAGTAGCCCAATGTAGCAGTACAGCTCACTGATGCTGACGTCTGTCCATTTATATTTATGGCCCTTTGCACGTGCCCTGGCAGCCTGAGCATTGGTGTTTCGACACAGAGTTGACACAGCGGTTGCAGAAAAAAACATTTTGAACAGACTCATGGGAGTGTGTGCATCACAGGGTCTTGGGTCTAGCTGTGGTCCAGGTTGCCGTGTGGGCAGGAATCTCAGAGCCTGTGGAGCCACGTCAACATCAGTCTCGGTGTTCCATGACAGAGTGGGCTGCTTATCTGCTTTGGCTCTCTTTGCCACAGGTTCTTTTGCACTGTTTTTCTCACGTCTGAAATAAAAAAAAAACAAAAAAAACAAATAAACTACATTATTAACATTATTGTGATGTTCACTGATACTAGTACTAATTTATAGAAAAAAAGAACACACATTACCACATAGCACACATTTTATCATAAAGTAAATAAATCAAATTAACATCTGTAACATCTGTTAAATAGTGAATGCACACTTGCTCTTTATTTAGCATTGAGTTTTCACAGTACCTTGGTATATGCCTACTTGATGAGAAAACAGAATGCCAATAACAAAGAAACAATATTCTAACACTATCAACCACAAATAATATTACCATATAGCTAATCATTATATATATATATATATAGCCGAGCAACATTGTAAATGATGAAGGTAATAATAAAGGGCTTACTCGTCAGGAATGATATCCTCCGCTGGGTCCAGTCGCTCTTCAAAATGCAAACGTTCATCATCCGAGTCACATTCTTCCTCTGAGGAGAAAGTAATCTCTTCGTCGCTGTCCAGAACCAGCCGGAGTGCTTCTTCACCCGCGTAGCGTGCCATCATCCAAACGCGCAGAAGAAGTGAGTAAATTCTGTGATGAAGCTTGACGTTTTATGCCGTTTCTCGGGGGCGTGTACATAATTACCTGGCTCACCTCAGATCGTTTCCATATGAACAGCGCGCTCAGTGCGAGGCGGGATCACATTAGCTATAATGAGGTGAGACAGGAGAAACCCTACCACTCCTTACTTTCATACCGATTACATAAAAAGAGATTAGTTGTCTTCGACTTGAATTGTTTCATTTCAAAGTAGACATTTCAAGCTTTCTAGACATATATTTCTCACGTCTTTGAGGCAAGTATTCGCTGAGATTCAGGGGGTTTTATTTATGTGTCTGTGAAGAGAGGTGACAGAGACGGAGAAGACAGAGAACGCTCCCTGTCTGTTTTCTTTACTCTACAAAAGCACAGCGTTTTGTTGTTATTGTGAGTGTATACAAATAAAAGTAGACCCTTTCCAGATTCCAATGATGTATTGCTCTTATCTGCCCAGATAGCAACAGAATCTGGGCGAGATCTGGCTTACTTTAGGCCCTTCTGGTTTAATTGTGGCACAGTGTTTTTGGCTGAGTCTTGGCTGGAGTTTGGTCCACCAGAAAAAGAAAACAGTCTGCTGCAAACCTGGGTGGGTTTTGGTTGGGTTTTGGTTAGCCAAAGAGTAAAGAAACAGCTTTACAGCCAAAGAAATCTTGTGAAGTGCTTCATTTGTATGTCATACATCAATAAAAAGTTCATTTTGTCCAAAACAATTGAAATAATGAAAATGTGCTTGATGTAGTTAAAATGATTGAATATTTGTTCCAGGGCAAAAACTTATCAAAAATTATTTTAAAATGAGGGATGAAACAAATGAATTCTAATGAATTGTAAGGAGGTAATATGTGTTTTTGTAAAGAAAAGAAGACTTGATGGCTCTGTAGACAAGATTAGCTTGAAGGGCACTTAAAGCAGACAAGGTGTCAATGTGCAGAATAAAAACAAAACAATAATGAAATGGTTTCGAATGAAGGAAGCTTCAGGCTGCAGCATCATTGCTAAGACAAAAGACTGAATCAAGGTTGGAACCACACTTTGACTGAATAGATGTTTAAGAGTTTATACCTGAACGGTTGTGAGGAAATGTCTTTTTCATATTGTTTTAAAAGCACCAACTTCATATAGGTTTATTCAGTAAAATGGTTTATTCACTAAAATGGAGCAAATACAAATCAAATACTGAGATACAGTCTGACAATCTGCTTCTTTATCATTTGATATCAATCCGAGAATAAAGATCTACAACTAAACAAAAAGTTACAAAGACAAACCTTCATGGATCTGTTACAGTAGTAAAACGTTTTTGTGGGATGGTAAAAAGTCATAATAAAATGAATTAATCAATTAATAAAATATACTATAAAATATAGCACTTAAATGAACTATTTCAATTGGTTTTCAGGATTTCACAGTGGGCAATATAAATTATATTACATTAGGAACATCTCAACAAATAAAAAGGCGAGAAAAATAAGCCAAATCAATGCTTGACAATTTTTCACGAGTATTCACAATTCCTTCAAACAATGAATTGAGATTATATCGAGACAATGTTTTATACTCAACGTCGTAACAACTGAAATCTGCCCTTCTCTGTACGTCTGACCATGACGTAGTCTGCAATGCATCTTGGAAATAGTAGTTGATTTGCATCTACAGTGTTAAATCCGCTTTACAAAAAGGACTACTTTTCCCAGAGTGCACCATGTCTTCAGCCTACAACAAAAAATAGACGTGTTCGACTTCATGCGGCGCGAACAAATCGATTTTCTATACTAATTGGGCTAAAAATGATATTCTAACGGTCTCACAGTTGATAAATAATGAAGGATATTTACTTACATATACTGAATTTTGAGAGAAATTTGGTATTCCGATACCTCCACGTGAATACAGTATTGTAGGATTTGTGAGGCTTTTAAAGGGCTTCAGTGAATCTAAACAATCAACATTTAAAAAAGAGCTCTTATTAAACGGTATTGATATCAAAGATAGACAATTTAATAATACATTTTTTAGATGTTTGTACTTCTGGAATAACCATTTTGAGAATATCAAATGGAGATTGATTTGGATTTATAATAACAAATTCTGTGTCACAAATAAAGTTAGTGAAATTTACTTTAAAATTATACGTAGAATTTATCCAACTAACCAGTTTCTCAGGAGATCCTGAGCTGATCTCTCGGAATTTTACGTTTTTTGTGGAATGGATGTAGAGACTGTTTTGCATCTTTTTTTCGAATGTATGCATGTTCAATTTTTCTGGATTGAGGTTGAATATTTATTTACTATGTTGAGTGGATCTAAAATTAATATAAGGAAAAGAGATGTTCTATTTCATTTTGATTAAAAAAAAAAGATATGGATAAGAGTCACATTTTTATGCTAAATCTTCTAATATTATGAGGTAAGTTTTATATACACAAATGTAAATGGCAGAAAGGAAGCCCAGTATCTCCCACTTCAAAGTTCGAATTTTACTACATCAAGGTAAGTAAAAGCTTTTTTTTTTTTTTTTTAAGAAATCTCAACTTTTAAGGTTTAGTCTTTCTCAGCAGCGCACTACTCGATCAGCTTGTTGGTTCATTCGTAGCTTTTCTGTGGTTGGTTTTTATTTGCTTTATGCTAGAAGTGCTGCAGTTATTCACAGTCCTCATTTTCAGTGCATAATGGAAAACTTGTGGGTGAAGCGAAGTGAGCGAAGCGAGCAAAAAAACCTGTGCAAAAGGGCGGCTAGGCGTGTCGATAGGATGCTTGAATCTTTGGAGAAAGAAATGAATTCTCAGCCTGAAAAGAGACCAAGCAGTGGCACCAATGCATGGAAGAGTTTTTCTGATTTCATAATCACTGTTAGTGTAAGCCTGATGTCATACAAGGGATGGTGTGGTAACCTTACAGTTTCTGTGTTTTAATGTTTCAGCACTTCTTCATGACGTCTTAACAAAACTAGAAATTGTTATGGAGCAGCAAAGAAACCTTGTAAGAATGGTTCAGGATCTCAAAGAAAACAATGTGAGGGAGATCACTGAGGCTAACCACTTAACTCCAAAACGTTTTCCAATTGAAGATTTAAGATCATTAACTTCCCTGGAAAGTGATCTTCGATCCTCTCCGGAAACGAGACGAGAAGTGGTAGGTAACACTAATGGTTATGCGCAGTTCCCTAATGCCTACTGTTATCACTTACATATCTGTTTCTAATTACTGTTCTAATTAAATTGGGTGTGATCAATCTAAAGCAAACTGATCTAAAGAGTTCATTTCTGAATTTTTGATAAGTTGTATGTAGTATAATTACTAATCCTTATTCAAAAGTATTCAAGGACTAAAAGCGTGCTTAAAACCATTTCAGGTACTGGAACTTGGATTGCTGGGTGGCGTGGATCTGAAGAACACTGTCTGGAGAATAATGAAGCAGGCAATTAAAAATGACTTTGCTAAAACCATCAGCTGGAGAGGTGTAAATGGAAAAACACCATTCCAAAGTTTGGAGCTTAAAAGTGTTGTGATTGGTAAGTGCTTTTGTTGCAAGTCTTTGTAGAACTTTCATGACTTTCATGTCATTAATGAATGTTTAATGTCTCGGTTCTTTAGTACTATATTTTACTATATGCTTTATTTATTATACATTTGATTTAAATGTAATTTTTCTAACTCTATCTGTATGCTCCTATTCTAGAGGCTGTAAGAAGAAATCCAGTTTGTGCCCAAATGACTGAGCTGGAGGTTGAGCAAGTTATTCGAAGGTGGTTTTATTTTGCTGGTGATCGTGAGGGTGGCAGAAAAAGAACAGCACCACTGCAAAATGTTCATGTAAATAACTAATTTTCTGTTATTGTGTAATTTATGCTTTTGCACATGTGTAAAAATATATATTTGTTTTTCTAACCAGCTTTTGTTTGTTGGTTTCACTTGATTTATGCACATTTACTTTAGTTTGCATTATTGCTTTGCTGTTTAACATTTATATTTTATTGCTTAGATTTTAATTACTGTTATACTTCTATTATATTGTGACTGTTGCTTTTATTTTGTCTTGATCTACTGCGGTCTTGATCAACTTGTTTACATTTTTTCACATCTGTAAATAGATTTAATTTGTCTTTTATAACCAGCTTTTGTTTCTTGGTTTCACGTACTTTATTTGTGCACATTTAGTTGTTTATGTGCATTATTGGTTTATGAAACATTTCTACTTCCTGCTTAGTTTTTAATCTCTGTTATTCTTGTAACTATTTTCCTTTTATGTAGTCTTATTCTTCTGTTATTATTGGTTTATCTTATTTCCCATTGTTCTAGTTTTATTTTTGCAACCTTTTTTGCACATCTGTAAATATATATTATTTTGTTTGTCTTTTGTAACCAGATTTGTTTGTTGGTTTCTTTTGTTTATGCCCATTTACACTTTTTTGTTTGAGGTTTTAATTTATTCACGACTACCCATTTATATTTTTGGTTGGTTTCTTTGATTTGTGCACTCTACACTTTTACTTTATTTTGCCTTGTTTATTATTGAACACTTTGCTTAGTTTTTGTTGTATTATGACTTTTGCTTTTGTTTTTTTCTTACTGTTATGTTATTGGTTTCTTATTTCCCATTGTTTTAATTTTCCTGTATCTGGCTGGGATTTTTACCTCAGTGTTAATAAAACACTATATTTTCAAAGCGTGTGGTTTTAATATATTTCACAATGATTAAATATTATCTAAGGGTGCATTCAGGCTCAGTTTGGAGCATGGGATAATGTTGGTGTAGTTATGGCTGTTTTGGGGGTTGTGGATAAGTTGTGGGTGCGTTTTATGTAAAGGTGTTGGCAGTTTGGCTCTTTTCTGGGTTACACATGGGGATTCAGGCAGTGTTATGGGACAGTTAGGGCTGATTCCAGGGACATGACAGAAGATACAGGCATGGCTCTGGTATTCTTTAGGCAAGCGGCTTAAGGTCCATTCGAGGGGAGTGGGCCGTGGTGGTATGTGGGCCATAACAACAGCCTAAATTTAACCAGATAAATAAATCAATAAACATCAGGAAGTTGGCTCTTTTCTGTCAGGTTCTGAACTAATCTGTAAGACTCTCAGAATATCTTTACACTTACAGTCTCAAGAAGAATGTTTTCATGCTGAATTAATATTGACTTTAGTTGCACAAATATTTTCTATTTGTTATTGTTATAGATTCTTCAAAGCCTCCAAAGCGGAAGTGGGAGGAAAAAGAGGTAAAAGCTGTAGAAAGGCACATGATGGGATTCATCAAGAAATGCAAAGACCCTGGTAAGCAAGACTGTGAAAAATGCATAGTAGCAGTAGTACAGCTGTAGTACAGTCCACATCAAATGATCAAGTGAAATTTGATTCCTCATGACATGACCCCTTTAAAGGAAAAAACAAGCTTTGTTATGCCAGTATCTCTGTACTAGCTTGAAAGGTGTCTAGCCAAAGACTGTATCATCAGCTCTAAAAGTATAATTAAGTGGAATTTGTGTATCACTATAGAGTCCTAAAATTATGATTTCATTAGAGTTTGTGTATAACTGGTGTCCTAAAAGTTTGAATTGAGCAGAGTTTGTGTTTGTCCCCAAATTGAAGGTAATGAGTCAGTTCTTTAAGGAAGTCTTTCATTGAAAATATCAACTGATACATGCAATGAGTGTGTCACCTGTAGTGCAGTCGTGTCTTTCTTTAGTCCCTAGACCCTCTAGAAATGGATGTACCCAAAGGTAGGGTATTCAGTCATATGACCTCATTGTGCTCTTAACTAGGTGTGTGTGTGCGCTCTTGTAAAACCAAGCTAGGTGATTGTTCCATCAGTTGGGTGCCTCAGCCCTATGGGTTGGTGTTTAAGATTGTTTTGTTTGGTTTATTTTTCCTTAAGTTATATAAGGAATTCCATTTGTGTTATTTGAAGTAGTGCTGCCAGTGGCTTTATTTACTGCTACTTCAGTGATTTTAGAGTGTCTAGCTTTTTTTTTAATACTGTGTGTTAATAAAGATTTGTATTTTGTATTGTTACCATGTTTCTTGCCTACCTTTTCTATAGGAGGAACGAACCTGTGTGCCTTAATACTCCATTGTCAGGTATTTTGAACATTTCCCTGGGTGTAGTTCCTAGGGTGGCGTAGTCGGAATCTAAAAGAACTTGGACTTGTGTTTTAAACTTGTACTGCTCCGTCACACAAACATAAAATATTCTTGTCAAAATTATAATTCACATGCTACATCAATGTCGAAAGCAACAGTGAGAGGTCTTCATTCTCTCAACTCTTAGAGAGTGCTCCTCTAAATAATAATGGAGCAGGGCAGGATGAACTTTTGAATAATAAGAAGAAAGAACTTGGGTCAATTCTACAAGAGCAAGTAAAGGGAGCACGAATAAGGGCAAGAGTCTGCTCAATTAAGGACATGGATTCACCTACTTCATTCTTTTTTAATCTTGAAAGGAAAAGTGTGCAGCAAAAGCAAATGTATCCTGAACGAATTACAACATCTGATCCTGTAGAAATAAGGAAGCTGGCGGCAGGATTTTAGACAGTTATACAGCGCCGAGAGGGATGAATAAGAAAGTGCTTCTGATCTACTCAGAGAATTACCTCAGCTGGAAGAAGAGCAGTGAAAATAAGACACTCCCTACAAGCTGTCACCAGGTCATCCTGTCCCTGCTTCCGAAGAAAGGGGATCTAGGACTTCTTAAAAATTGGACACCAATATCTTTGTTGTGTTTGGGCTATAAAATACTTTCAAAGTGTTTAGGAAATAGGCTCAAATGTTGTCTAGCTTCATTGGTTCAGAACGACCAGACATACTGTGTTCCTAACGGATCAATCATGGACAGTCTCTTTTTACTAAGGGACGTAACTGAACTTAATCAGCTTAATAATTCCAACCTTGGTATTCTCTCATTGGACCAAGAGAAAGCATTTGATAGAGTTGACAACATGCATCTTTTTAACATTCTAAAGCATTTTGGGTTTGGTGACCAATTTATATCTTATGTTCAGTTGCTGTATTCTAAAGCCTTTGTGACTGTCAAAGCGGGTGGAGGATTAAGTGCACCAATACCTGTATTTGAGGGGTATTAGGCAAGGTTTTCCACTTTGGGGGCAATTATATAGTCTTGTTATTGAGCCACTGCTGTGTAGGATAAGAAGGAATCTCAGTGGAACTTTAATTCCAGGTATAGATACTAGTGATGTACCTTGACCTTGGAGTTCAGCTTGAATGGCTTTGGAAGTTTTCCTTACCTCTTTGTCTACCATCCGCACAATCCTTCAGATCAACCTGGGGTTGCGTTTCTTCTTGTGGCCACGTCCTGGGAGGTTGGCTACAATCCAATGGAGTTTATACTTTTTAATAATATTTGCAGCTGTAGTCACAGGAACATCAAACTGCTTGGAGATGGTCTTATAGCCTTTACCTTTAAGATGGCTATCTACAATTTTCTTTCTGATCTCCTCAGACATCTCTCCCCTTTGCTTTCTCTGGTTCATGTTCAGTGTGGTGCACACAATGATACCAACCTTCACAGTGGCCTGTTTTCTCTCTTTAAATAGGCTGATTGGCTTTTACAAAGACTGAAGACACCTGTGACACTAATTAAGGTTAAACAATTAGTTTGAAACGTGATTAGAATGCAGTGATTTCTAATCTTTTTTAGGAATACCAAGAAGTCATTTCTCTTCACAATTTTATTGGTTTAATCTATCACACACTATGGGCAGGCAGGTATATATGAGACTATTGCTTTTGGTTTAATCACTTTTCAGGAGCAATGAATCATTGTTTCAAAGAACTGTAAGGGTACCAACAAATCTGTCCACCTCTGTAGAATTTGCATATTATAGCCTCACAAATGCGCAAATGTGTTTTTATGGTATTTGGGGTGTTAATGATGTTTTATGTACAGTTGATGATGGTTTGTTGATTTTGAATTTTTGAATTTTAAAAATCTATCTTGAGATATGGTTTGGTGATGTACGGTTGTAAATTGTAATAATAAAGATTTGTTAAACCTCTCTCTCTCTCTCACTCTCTCTCACACACACATTCATTCTCTCTCACTCTCTCTCTCTCTCTCACACACATTCATTCTCTCTCTCTCTCTCTCACACACACACATTCACTCTCTCTCTCTCTCTCTCACACACATTCATTCTCTCTCACTGTCTCTCTCTCTCTCTCTCTCTCTCACACACACACATTCATTCTCTCTCACTCTCTCTCTCTCTCTCACACACATTCATTCTCTCTCTCTCTCTCTCTCTCTCTCTCACACACACATTCACTCTCTCTCTCTCTCTCTCACACACATTCATTCTCTCTCACTGTCTCTCTCTCTCTCTCTCTCTCACACACACACACACATTCATTCTCTCTCACTCTCTCTCTCTCTCACTGCGCATGCGCGGCGGTGGAGCGAGTGTGGCGTGTAGAGCGCGCGAGAGCGGTTGGCGTTTTGCCAATTTTTTCCGGCATTAACTTTTTCCGCCTAAACATCTCGGAATCATTATATATATATATATATTGTGTGAGTGTGTGTGAAAGGAAAATAGCTGTGTGTGCGTGTGTGTGTTTGTGTGTGTGTGGCTTATTGGAGAAGCATGGCGACTCCGAACAATACGAAGTTGTATGAAAGTTTGACTCGCCGGCACGGTGTGTGTGTGTGTGTGTGTGTGTGTGTGTGTGTGTGCGCGCGGCGAGTGTTGAGGAATGTGTTCTAGCGATTGGTGATGTGGTGGAGCACGAGAATATTGATGAACTACCAGACCACCAACCTACAGAGGAGGGACCGTTCCCCCAGCTGAACATCGCTCCTGACCTCGACGAGATGGACTTTGGATCAGTGTCGGGGAAGCTGCTCTACCGGGCCTGTGTTAAGGTTTTAAATAAGAAAAAGCTGAGTGGGCGGGGAGACACCCCATGGAGAAGTGTACTGGGTTTTAATGATGATATTAAACCAGAGTGGAGGGCACTGTACAAACCACCATTAACCAAAAAAGCTGCCGACCTCCAATGGAGGATTTTACATGGTATTATCTCTGTGAACTCTTGTGTTTCTATTTTAAACCCTGATGTTTTACAGAGCTGCCTGTTATGTTCACAGAGAGAAACTGTTTTTCATGCTTTTATTCACTGCTCCAGACTACAGTCATTGTTTGTGTTTTTACGGAGCATCTTAAGGTCTTTTTATGTTGATTTTACTGTTCAGTGTTTTATTCTTGGTTTTAAATGTCAGGAGACACAGATTTAAGTGCCAAATGATTAATTTTATCTTTGGTCAGGCTAAAATGGCAATCTACCTGACCAGAAGAAACAAAATGGCACAAAACACAGACTGTGATGCGAAAAAAGTCTTCTGTAGACTAACAAAATCAAGAATTCTAATTGATTTTAATTTCTACAAGCGTATGAATGATCTGCAGATGTTTGAGACAGTGTGGTGTTGTGAGAAAGCTCTATGTTCTGTATCAGAAGGAGAACTCTGCTTGGCACCTGAGCTCAATTAACCCTCATAATTCTATTTTTTCACTGTTACACTTACCCTAATTTATTGAAATGTTTTTAATATTTATTTATTTATTTATTGAGTCACGCTAATTGTACCATGTATAATGTGACTTGTTCAAATAAAGGACTGTAAAAAGTCAAAAAAGGTCTCTCACACACAGACACACACACACACATTCATTCATTCATTCATTCTCTCTCTCTTTCTCACACTCACACACACACACACACACACACAAACACACACACGGCCACTTGATGGCAGTAATGCACCAGAACCGCCATCACCTTGAAGACGGTAAAGAAGCTGCTGTTTCTTCACCTAAACGAATGAATTATCAGCCTGGACTAGTCATTTTCACACTAAAACATTCCTTACAGAGTTTTACAGATTACAGATTCGGTAGAGTTATAAATAAAAAGTCTGTCTTGTGTCAGTATTTGAGGTTTTAAAACTCTCGTCCTGCTGTAAGACCTGAGGTAAGTTACACTGAAGCTGCTCGGCTAACGGTTAGTGTCCGGGTTGTAAACGCCTCTGTGCTCCCTGTTTAAGTGCACTTCATAGGGTATGATGTAATGACGTGTGGCCCCTATGTAGTGCACTCTGTATCCGCAGTGGAGTGATTTACAGTTCGGCTTCTGGGAGCTGTTTTATTTGTTTATGTTTTAGAAGCATTTAAATAACTTTAAAATAACTTTAACTTGTTCTAAATCATACTTTCTGACCAGGTTTATTGTATGCTTAATATTTCATATAATAGCATACAGTATTGTGCAAAGGTGTGTCCAGTCCATAAATATTTGGACATTAATAATAATAATAATAATAATAATAATAATAATAATAATAATAATAGGATTAATAATAGCTTTAACCTGAGGGTATTTACATCCAAAACAGGTGACTGGTGTAGGCATTACAGTACTTTTTTTTTTTTTTAAGAGGCCAAAACTAACTGGACAGTTGGCTGCTCATGTTCTATGGACAGGTGTGTGTGTGTGTGTGTGTGTGTGTGTGTTGTTCCCTCATTATTTCACTTATTTCACAGGTGAGCAGATAAAATGTCTAGCATTGATTGAGGGTGACATTTGCATTTGGGATCTGTTGCTATTAACTCTTAAAATGAAATCCAAAGAGTGGTCTCTGCCAATGAAGCAAGCCATCAGGAGGCTGAAAAATCAAAACAAACCCGTCATAGAGATAGCAAAAGCATTAAGTGTAGCCAAATCAACTATTTGGTACATTCTTAAAAAGAGAGAACACACTGGTGAGCTCAAGAACACGAAAGAACACCACAGAGAACAACTGTGGAGGATGACAGAAGTATTCTTTTCCTGGTGAAGAAAAACCCCTTCACAACAGTTGAACAGATGAAGTTAGGTAGGTGGTAGGTGTTATCAAGAGAAGACTTCATCTGTGTAAATAGATCAGCTTGTAGCAGAATGATGGGAAGAGAAGAGTATGGGGAAGAGAAGGAACTGCTCATGATCTGAAGCAGCAGGATGAACTCTGAAGTGTATAGGGCAACATTATCTGCTCACATTCAGCCAAATGCTTCACAGTGCAGATGGACAATGACCCAAAGCATACTGTTTACATGAATACGTACATATTGTTGTTTACTATTTCCTAATAATAATAACAATAATAATAATCATCATCATCTTTTTATACCTGTTATATTGAGTTCAGCAGAAGCTGAGCATCTACAACCATAGAGACGACCTCAACAACACGCCTGATGTTATCTCCATTAAAGAGGAAGAAGCTGACAAAGACTACCTCTGTAAGATCTTAGTGCACACTAGAGTCAATCCTGGAGCTCAGTGTCATTGATTATTCCACCCTAAACACTACTTATTGTACTTCTGGCACTTCACCACTTCAACAACATGACTAGGCAACAAATGCAAACCCACAGCTATCTGTATTCCAACCGATTGTGCTGCTTTCCCATTGTATAACTCTGCCTGTGAAAGAAGGAGGAGATTCTCTGGAGGTTATTGGGGAGTGAATTGTAGGCATGAGTAATAAAATATTGCTTGAAATTCAAACAAATGATTTTCAAATGGAACTAGGCATCGCATCACATCGCAATGTTAAAATGCTACCATATTTGTCTCTCATAGAGTGAAAATAAGCATGAGGCACAGCAAGTTAGGCTTAAAAGCAGCATGTAAATATGAAAATACTTTAATGTTTTGTGAAAATAAAGACTCATCTTGCATTTCTTTTGTTATTTTATTTATTAAAAATTCTTTCCTTCCAGACTGTGAGGTTTGTAAATCCTTTTTCTTCAACAAGTGTGAGGTTCATGATCCGGCACTCTTCATCCCTGATACTCTTGTTCCCATGGGAGTCCCTGACTGAGCCAGACTGAGAACCAGTAGACAGAGAGGAAGCCATTAACAGTGGATACTCCTGGGTGGTGAGTTTTTCTAAATTTGTCATAAACAAATGGCATAAGTACAAGAATAGTTTATTTCTATCCCTAACCCTATATGGTCCCCTCCGAAAGTATTGGAACGGCAAGGCCAGTTCTTTTGTTTTTGCTGTATGCTGAAGACATTTGGTTTTGAGATCAGAAAATGAATATGAGATGATAGATCAGAATTTCAGCTTTCATTTCCTGATATTTACATGTAGATGTGTGAAACAACTTAAAACAAGGCACCTTTTGTTTGAACCCACCCATTTTTCAAGTGATGACATACTGGAACATGTGACTGACAGGTGTTTCCTATTGCCCAGGTGTGCTCTGTTAGATTGATTGTTTAAACAGTGAATAGCTCTGAATGTTTACTCTTGGTTTGAGCCCGTGGTCAAAGTCACTGAGATTACATATTTTTCCCCATTCTGATGTTTGATGTGAACCTGAACTGAAGCTCTTGAACTGTATATACATATCTCCTTTGATTTGAAGGCATAGTTTCATTTAATGTATAAAATGTACATTTTTGCAGATATACATATATAGGAATACAGAGATGCTAAGAGAGAAATGTATGCTAATTGGATGAGGTGAGGAATACTTTGGTTATTTGGTCCTTTGCTTAGTCATTGATTTTATGGGTCTTGATTTGTTGGAAAAACTTTGTCTTTCTCCTGTCACTGATATTTCCCTACTGCTTTCTCTAACTCTGACTCCCATTTCTGAGATTATTCTTTTCTTTTCTGCCACTTTGACTCATTCTCTGTGTACGGGAATTGTGCACGTAATGATGAAGAGCAGAATCTTGTGGCGTTTCAGTATCGAGATGGGATTCTATATTGTTGCTGTCAACCCATTAACCCGGGACAGGAGCTCTTGGTGGGGTATGAAAAAGAGTATGCTGAAGATCTTGGCCCTACTCATTCTGACTCACTCTGGAGTGAAAAGTGCTCCACAAATGGTAAGGGAGGTTCAAATGTAATGATTTTACAATAAATATTTGGTTTTAAAACTAATTTTATTATTAAATGTATAATGTCTGGTCATTGTTTAATCAGCTCTTGTTGAACTGAGTTGTGCGTGAGCTCAAGGAAACTGTGTTCTTCAGGTTAGAATTCAAATCATTTTTCATTCCTGATTATCCTAAGGTGTGTTAATTATGTTTATATTAAATCTTAGAAATTATTATTGATTTTTAATAGTAAGATACTTATATATATATATATATATATATATATATATATATATGTATATATATATATGACCCCTGTCAGCTGTCTAACTATAGACCAATATCAAACTTCCCCTTTATCTCCAAGGTCCTAGAAAAGGTTGTAGCACAGCAGCTATGCTCACACTTACATAGGAATAACATTCATGAAATGTATCAGTCAGGATTTAGGCCTCATCATAGCACAAAGACAGCACTGGTTAAAATTGTAAATGACTTACTACTGGCCTCTGATCAGGGTTGTGTCTCCTTGCTTGTGCTGCTTGACCTTAGTGCAGCTTTTGATACTATTGATCATGCTATTCTCCTCGATAGACTAGAAAATGCAGTAGGCATTAAGGGGACGGCCCTTTCCTGGCTCAGGTCTTATTTGACTGATTGTTATCAGTTTATAAACGTAAATGGAGACTTCTCTTCTCATACTAAGGTAAAGCTTGGTGTCCCGCAAGGCTCTGTTTTAGGCCCACTGCTCTTTTCTCTATATATGCTACCTCTGGGTAAAATTATCTGTAAGCATGGTATTAGCTTCCACTGTTACGCTGATGACACACAGTTGTATGTTTCAGCAAAGCCAGATAACAGACACCAGCTTAATTAAATTGAGGAATGTGTAAAAGACATTAGAAACTGGATGTTTATTAACTTTCTCTTACTTAATTCTGACAAGACAGAAGTACTTGTACTAGGACCACAGCTAGAAGTAAGCTTTCTGATTACATAATGACTCTGGATGGTCTTTCTGTTTCATCATGTGCAGCAGTAAAAGACCTTGGTGTGAATATTGACTCTAGTCTTTCTTTTGAAGCTCATGAAGATAATATCACTAGGATCACTTTCTTTCATCTCAGAAATATTGCTAAAATAAGAAATATATTGTCACTACACGAAGCAGAAAAATTAGTTCATGCTTTTGTTACCTCTAGGTTGGATTATTGTAATGCCTTACTGTCTGGATGTTCCAGTAGGAGCATAAACAAGCTACAGTTAGTCTAGAATGCTGCAGCTAGAGTACTCATTAGAACCAGAAGATATGACCACATCACCCCTATCTTATCCACACTTCATTGGCTCCCAATCAAATTTCGTATTGATTATAAAATACTGCTATTGACCTATAAAGCACTAAACGGTCTCGTGCCACAGTACCCGAGCGAACTTTTGGTTTTTTATGATCCGCCACACCTACTTAGATCAAAAGGTGCAGGCTATTTAAGAGTAAGTAAGAGTAAGAGTAAGATATTCCTTTATTTGTCCCGCAGTGGGGAAATTGCATTTAGCAACAGCAGGGGTACAGTACAGAAAGAGTATGCACACAAGAACAAGATAGATTAAAAACTATTCTAATATGAGGTAGCAAAATCAAATAGACTCTATATATACAAAAACACTATAATACAAGCAGAATTACTAAACTAAACTAAATACACTGTACATAAATGGCTTAAATAGTGCTAAAGCAAAAATCCTAACACAAAACAAAAAAGGAGAGGGGTGTGTACACATAAGTACAGGTTGGTTGAGAATAGTGTAGCTTGCCAGTAGTGTGACGGTATTGCACATTAAAATATTGCACACTGATATTTGTTGGTACCTCGAATAGTGCGGGCTACAGCTGGGGGTAGAGCTTTCTCTTACAAAGCCCCACAGTTATGGAGCAGCCTTCCACTTAGTGTTCGGGGCTCAGACACAGTCTCAGTGTTTAAGTCTAGGCTGAAATAATATTTGTTTAGTCAAGCCTTTTGTGAATAGGTTTTTCTTAGGTACAGGGGCAGGTCTGGAGGGTTCACAGGCACAGAGTGTTGTGATGAACTCTCACGCGTTCACTCAGGTTTGTTGACGGTGGAGTGGCTGGCTGCCTTATGTCCCAGGAGCCCTCATGTCTGTGTTAGCTTCTGGCTCTCCGTTTTAGTTATGCTGTCATAGCTAGTTTCTGCCGGAGTCCCTGCTTGCACTCTGCATGCAAAGTACATTGTCCTTAACCATTAGAGGACAAAAGCTCACCTAACAATCGCTCCCTCTCTCTCCATCTCTCTGTCGAGCTATACATGCTATTTCTGAGATGCCAGTGATCCTGACCCCTTCTGCTCTCCGGACCTGCCTGACCCATTCTGATGCCCTACTTCTGGTTGGAGTTCTCATCAGTCGAGTTCACTCGCTGCTGCTGGGGGTGGCCCCATATGGACCACCTGAAGAACTGTATGGATTGCTGGGGATGTTTCCACCTGGGGGCTGTGGAGATGGTTTGGGGATCTCATATGGGGAGCTGTACTGCAATGGCTTGGGACTGCGATTCCTGTGGTGGCTTTGGGGTTGCAGTTGCCACAAGCACCTTCATACTCAGGACTCCATCAATGGACACTGGATAGATTTTAACCAACCGGACATCTTGTGAAAACTGTGTTGATTTTACTGGTTGCACATTTGCACTATTTGTCCGTATAGTACACAATAATAGAAGGCATTTATTTATAATTGCACTATCCGTTGCACCCAGATGAGGATGGGTTCCCTGTTGAGCCTGGTTCCTCTCAAGGTTTCTTCCCCATATGGTCTCAGGGAGTTTTTCCTTGCCACCGTTGCCTCTGTCTTGCTCATTAGGATAAATTCACATATTTACAATATAATTTTTGAATCTGTTTTTTTTTTCTGTAAAGCTGCTTTGTGACCATGTCGACTGTTAAAAGCACTATACAAATAAAATTGAATTGAATTCAGACAACTGTGGTAGGGAGGCAAAAAAGCATTCTCTTCTTTGCTCTCCAACTTAAACTTACTTCTGTAAAGGTTCTGATAAAAATTAATTGCTCTCCTTCAGATATCAACAGGATCTAGCAACACCTGCCCATCTTCAGAGCACAAGGCCACAATTAACTGCCTCTACCCATTCTTTTTCTCAAGGCTGAAACTGTATTTGGACGGTGCATCCTTCTGAACTATACTTTGAAGCTGACGCTCACAAGTCTGGGGTAAGTATACAGTGCGATACTAACACTCCCACCACCTCTACTCCGGGTGTTTCTTCCCAGATCTCCTCCACTCCGGCACCGGGACACCATGGATCCTGGGTGCACCAGCAGGGGAAGACGTGAGCCAGGCCCGGGGCGAGGACCTCTCCCCCTTCACCGCCTCCTGTCTTCGAGATCTCCACCTGCAACCGCTTCGCTTCAGGAGCCTGATCGAGATGGTCCGCAGCACATCGCCCGCGACGACGATCTTTGTGTCAGGACCACTTCCCACGTATCGATGTGGACATGAAAGGTTCAGTAGACTTTTTGCTTTAAATGCATGGTTATTGTCATGGTGTAAAGAACAGAAACTGCTCTTTGTTAATAGTTGGAGTTTTTTCTGGGAGAGACCTAGGCTTTATAGTGCTGATGGCCTGCACCCCAGCAGAGTCGGTGTGGAACTCCTGTCAGACAACATCTCCAGGACACTACGCTCCATATGACTAGTAAGTCAAATCTCAAATAACTGCTATGGTGACTTTTGTTCCACCCACTTAACTGATAAAAGTACTTGTGTTGTCCAATCTGTAGAGACTGTGTCTGTTCCCCGAATAGTGAGATCAAAATATAAATTTAATGCAGGATCTAGAAAAAATCTGATCGTGATTAAACCGGAAAAATGTTAAATAAATGAACAAAAACAATTTTTAAAGCTTGGGCTCCTAAACATTAGATCATTTGCACCCAAAGCAGTTATTGTAAATGAAATGCTCACAGAGAATAGTTTTGATGTACTCTGCTTGACTGAAACCTGGCTCAAGCCAAATGACTATATTGGTTTAAATAAGTCTACTCCACCAAGCTACTGTTATAAGCATGAGCCCCGTCGGATTGGTCGTGGAGGCGGTGTTGCAGTAATATATAGTGATATTCTCAGTGTTACTCAGAAAACAGGATACAGGTTTAACTCATTGGAAATACTTCTGCTTAATGTTACACTGTTAGATATGCAAAAGAAATCTCTCCTATCTCTTGCTCTGTCTACTGTGTATAGACCGTGTCGAGAAAAATGATAAAAAAATTCACTTAATTAGCTTATGGGCAGCTTAGTAGCCAGCTTTGACTATATTAGGGGACATAAGGAGTTTATGGTTTGTGTACTCTTATCAGAAATAGGGGTCTGGTACACGGTGCGTGGAAGGGAGAAGAAGTGGGCGGGTGGACAAGTGCAAGAGCAGACAGTTAAACAGAGAATAAAATTAAAATTAAAACCAAGGGAGTATAAATGAGCATTAAAGCTAGCTTTAGGGCAAGATATGTTAGAAGCGTTATCTCTTGGTACAAGTTAATCAAACATAGGTGGCCATACAGACCACGCATAATCTAGGAAGTATAAGCAGGAAATATAAACAAGCAAAGATGCATTTTAATCATATAATAGCTGCAGCCATAAAACAACAAAATGAGAGTAAAGCAAAACTCTCATGTAGCAGAAAATAAATCTACGCGTTGTCAAGTCGGTATAAAAAGTACAAAATAAAGCGAATAGAGGAAGCGAGGGCTTCTATATAATAGTTTACTAACTAGGCCAGGGGTCAGGAGACATCCCAAAACAGGATGCAGAGTCTCAGAAAACAGAAGTGTCTGGGTAACTCACCTTCCTTGAGCTCATTGGAACGTGTTGTACTATTTTTGCAATAAAGAAGTTTGTTCCTTCTCATCCAACGACTGGCGATTCTTCATTAAGGCTAATTCTTGAGTGAGTACAATAAGGGAGATATAGGTAATTGGCAGATGTTACAGTCCACCCATTGATGTGTCCACTCAGAAGGGGACTCTGAGTTCCGACAACCGCCAGGGCCATATACAGATTTCCTAAAAGAATTTGCAGATTTCCTCTCAGACCTATTGGTTAATGTTGATAAAGCGCTAATTGTCGAAGACTTTAACATTCATGTTGATAATACAAATGATGCGTTAAGACTTGCGTTTACAGACTTGATAAACTCTTTTGGAGTCAAGAAAAACATCACTGGGCCCACTCATCATTTTAATCATACACTAGATTTAATTATATCACATGGAATTGATCTTACTGATTATAGGTATTGTACCTGTAACTGACCACTACCTTGCATCGTGCATGCTGCGTATTACTAATATTAACTAAATGGCTCTGCGTTATCGTCCGGGCAGTACTATTGTTCCAGCCACCAAAGACAGGTTCACAAATAACCTGCCTGATTTACCTCAACTGCTCTGTGTACCCATAAATACACATGAACTAGACGAAATGACTAGCAATATGGTTCGTATAATCAGCATCATGGCCCTACACGACAATTTTTCCGTGCCTCCTCATCCTAGTAAGACTGTTAATAAGGACTTTACCATCAAATTTTTTAGACAGAGATGTCTTATTATTCTTTTGTAGTTGATGTCAGGGAATATTCATTCAAATCCCGGGCCACTTGATTGTTCATTTTCTGATAATTTGGTAAACAAATCTATACATTCTTTAACTTTTGACTGTTTTTGTAATCGTAAAAGTCTTGGACTAATGCATTTGAACATACGTAGTCTTCTCCCTAAAGTTGCTGAGCTCACCGCATATGTTCACACTGCAAATCCTGATATTTTTGTCATCTCTGAATCATGGCTTAAGAAATCTATTCCCAATTCTGCTGTCTCCATTCCTGGTTACAATATTTTTCGTCAAGATAGAATTTCTAAAGGTGGGGGGGTTGTTGTCTATTGTAAGGATAATTTACAGTGCTCTGTAATTACCTCAAAATCTGTTGCTAAACAGTTTGAGTTAATACTTCTAAAAATCACTTTATCCAAAAACTTTTTTATCACTGTAGCTGGTTGTTATAGCCGCCTTCTGCTCCTGCATGTGCTTTGACTGTTTTAAGTGAAACAATTGCTCCTTACATCTCCTCTGAGTTTATTATGTTAGGGGATTTGAATTGGGATATGTTTGAGCCTCCATCATCCTTACAATTGCAACTGGATGCTTTAAACTTGGCCCAGATTGTGCAGGCTCCTACAAGATATAACACCAAGACTATGGAATCTGGTACATTAATTGATATTATCCTCACTAATAGGCCAGAGAGGTATACATCTGGAGTGTTCTGTCAAAGCTTTAGTGATCACTGTAATATAGTCTGTGTTCGCAAGGGCACCACCTTAAGAAACCCTCCTGTGCTCGTTTTCAAACGTTTTTTGAAAAATTTAAATGAACAGGCTTTCTTGTATGACCTGGCTGATATGGACTGGTACAGAATTGGGCTTATTCCTGAAGTCGAAGAGGCTTGGGCATATTTTAAATTCTTGTTCAGAACTGTTTTGAACAAACATGCCCCTCTTAAAAAGATTAGAGTAAAAAACCGTCTTAGCCCTTGGTTCAGTCCAAATTTGTCTGAGCTTATTCGCCAAAAACATACTTTATGGCGTAGAGCAAAGACATCTAATAATATATCTGACTGCCAATCATATAGGGCTATGACAAATAAATGTACTCAGTCTATTAGACAGGCAAAATTGAGTTATTTTAAACATCATTTGACTGTTAATGGTCCTGATCCCCGAAAATTTTGGAATACCATCAAAAAAATGGAAAATCAAAACATTTCTTTCAGTTTGCCTACTGTAATTAAATATGATGGTGTTGTTATCACAGATAAATCCAGAATGGTGGATCAATTCAATAGACATTTTGTCAATGCTGGTTGTGCCTACGAGAATAGTTCTGGTACATCTAGTTGTTCTCCTGTCAACTTGGCATCTGTTATTCATTCACCTGCCTTAGGTCCCCCCTCCTTCTCCTTTCAGTCAATA
Source organism: Pangasianodon hypophthalmus (assembly GCF_027358585.1). Taxonomy (NCBI): domain Eukaryota; kingdom Metazoa; phylum Chordata; class Actinopteri; order Siluriformes; family Pangasiidae; genus Pangasianodon; species Pangasianodon hypophthalmus. Next base: position 941,252 of record NC_069728.1, on the reverse strand, counting down.
CAGGAGACAGAGGTACTCGAGGAATTGCTCAACCTGGATACTTGTAAGTCTGCTGAATTGGATGAATTAGACCCATTATTTTTAAAGAAAGCAGCTTATATTATCGCAGCGCCCATCGCTTGCATTTTTAATCTTTCTCTCCAAACTGGTGTCTTCCCGAGGGACTGGAAATCTGCTGCTGTAACCCCACTTTTTAAAGGGGGTGATAAATCAGATTTAAATTGTTATAGACCCATTTCCGTTTTGGCCTGTCTCTCTAAAATATTAGAGAAATTGGTCAACAAGCAGCTTATGCACCATTTGGAGACTTATAATGTCCTTAATCAGGTTCAGTCTGGCTTCAGATCTGGGCATAGCTGTATTACTGCTACACTGAAGGTTCTCAATGACATTATCTGTGCCATTGACAAGAAGGAGTACTGAGTAGCTGCATTCGTTGATCTGGCAAAGGCTTTCGACTCTGTGGACCATGAAATATTGATGGATAGGCTAAGAGGAATAGGACTCTCTGAGAGCTGTCTGGCCTGGTTCAAGAGTTATTGTTCTGGTCGTTTACAATCAGTAAGGGTGGAGGGGCTTCTGTCAGATCCCTTGCCCCTATTCAAAGGGGTCCCACAAGGAAGCATATTGGGGCCTATACTTTTTAATATTTATGTTAATGACATTATTCTTGATGCACGTGATTCTCATGTACATTTATACGCTGATGACACATACATTTATACATTTAATTCTTCCCTGACTACTGCACTATTTTTATTGCGGGCCAGTTTTACTCGCATCCAACATGCTTTCTCTAGTCTTCATTTAGTTTTAAATACAAATAAAACAAAATGTGTGGTCTTTAACAGAAATCTTCCACATGTTGAGTATCCGCCTAAAATTTTTACATTGGATGGCTCTGAGATCGATTATGTTGAATGCTATAAATATCTTGGTATCTGGCTCGATAGCAAACTGTCATTTGAAACTCACATAAATGTACTGCTCACAAAGGTTAAAACTCGTATTGGTTTTCTTTATCGTAACAAATCTTCTTTTACGCATTCTTCAAAACAGCTTCTGGTTAAAATGACAGTGCTCCCAATTCTGGATTATGGTGATGTAGTTTATAGGTTTGCTTCAAAAACTCTCCTTCATAAACTGGATGTTATTTACCACGCTGCAATCCGCTTCATTTAACACTCACCATTGTCACTTGTATTCTTTATTGAACTGGCCTTCTCTTCATTCTCGTAGACAAATTCACTGGTTTTTGTTTATTTACAAAACTCTTATTGGGAAAACTCTGCTATATTTACAGTGACTTCTTAATATTCATAATACAAGTCATAATTTGCGCTCTAGTAGTTTTATTAATTTCTGCATACCTAAAGTCCGTACCTCTTTTGGTCGTTCCTCTTTTCAGTTTTCTGCTGCCGATGACTGGAATCATCTGCAGCAGACCTTAAAGCTTAGTTCATTCATTTCGCTTACTTCCTTTAAAAATTTAATTCAGTCAATAGTACAGGATCATTGTACTTGTTTTTAGTTATTTGTTTGTTTTTATGTCACTGTTTATAATTGTGTTAATTGTATAATGTCTTTATTGTTGTACCTGCTTTTTATGTTGCCTCTTGGCCAGGTTGTCATTATAAATGAGAACTGGTTCTCAATTGACTTACCTGGTTAAATAAAGGTTATTAATATGGGCACTATCCTCTCTAATACATTAGAAGCTGTTGCCCCCTCAAATTAAAAAAGGTTAGAGAAAAACGTACTGCGCCATGGTACAACAGCAATACCCATTCTCTCAAGAAAGAAACTTAAAACAACTATTCTATTAGAAGAAGGTAGCTTATTATAATAATGATCTCCTAGCTAAAAGGGATACTCAAAGAGAAATCAAAAGGCAAATTATTGTAGAGAAGGCCCTATTTAAACAAAAAATTTTAACTAAAATGTCACAGAGAAATTCTAGACAGGCCTGGGAAGGAATTAGAACAATGATCAGTGTCCCACATACGAGTAAAGGGAAGAAACAATTTGAGGGAAATAACGAAGGAAGTGATATAAATGAAGGAACTTTCATGACATCGACTAGCAATTTTCCTATTGCAGAGGCTGATGTCAAGAAAATTTTTCAAAACTATAATATATACAAGAGTCCTGGGCCTGATGATATTTGCGCCCGTGTGTTGAAAACCTGTGCAGAGCAATTATCCACAGTCTTCACTCAGTTGTTTCAAAAGTCTCGACCAGCATGTTGTGCCAACTATATGGAAAACTTCAACCATAATACCTGTTCCTAAAGTAAACAAAACATTAGAGCTTGGTGATTATCGACCAATTGCATTAACCTCTCTGGTGTTTAAATGCTGTGAAAAGATTGTTAAAAGGTACATAGTGGAAAAAACACAGCACTTATTGGACCCTTTTCAATTTGGTTACCAGTCAAATAAGGGAGTAGATGATGCCATTTGAACATTGTTGCATATTGTTTACTTGCATCTTGAGGGTTCCAAAAATCATGTGAAAATCGTTTTTGCTGACTTTTCTTCAGCTTTTAATAATATTTTGTCATCTGTTCTGGTCAAAAGACTATCTGTAGATTTCTCCCTTGATGGAGGACTGATTTTGTGGTTGCAGGACTTCTTATGTAGTAGGATTCAACGAGTGTGTGTAGGTAGGAGTGTGTGTATTGTCTGGTAAACACATTACGAATGTTCCCAGCAAACACGTTAATGTGGGACCCACATGGGATACAAATGGGCTACAGGGGTACAGAGTGGGCATGGGCTCAAAATGGGCATCTTATCTGGGGCCCACTTGGGTGACCCAGCTAAGACCCACATGGGTGAACCCAGACGAGCTCCCCATGTGGTTCCTAGTTGGGTAATTAAAGGGAAATGTGTGCATGGGCTCACAATGGGCTACACAAGGGACCCTATTTGTTTTATCAAATATACAAGTGCAAACATAATTAATCCCATATAGGGTGATTACATGGATATATACTGCACATATGTGTCTTTAAAATTATTTTTGTTGTTGATTTGACACTTAATTTAATCAAAACCTAAAAATTCCAACACTCATGCATTTGTATCAAATTTTCCACTGACATTTAGCAAAACAAACAAACAAAAAAAACAGCCACTTTAATTGTGCTGACAACTTTCTCGCGAGATCCCATCCCCCACCACCTCAGGCTTGTTCGAGATGCTTTTTTTAAAAATTTTTTTTATTGCAAGACAAAAGAAAACAACACAAAACAGCACTGCATTGACATACAATAACAAAGGGGAAAACAAAACAAAAAACAAAACAAAAAAAACAATGACAATCAATCAGTAAGAAAAATATTTTTATAAGCCTTTAAAAAACTTGTTATTCTTACTGTTATTAATGCGCTTAAGAGATTTAACAATAAGCAAAATCTCTGCAAGAAAGACATCAAATCTAGGTAACATATTGACAAATTTGGTTTTATGAATGAAAAATTTACAATGCAAAACAAAAAAAATTAACAAGATCGATAGCATGGTCACTACCAGAAAAATACAGAAATATATGTTTCAGTGAAAATTTTAAATCACATTTTATAAAAGTAAATAAATAACAACTTAAGTTCTCCCAAAGAGATTTAACCTGATTACAGTGATAGAATAAATGAAGTAAAGTTTCTTCTTCAACTTTGCAGAATACACATAAGTTAGAGAGATCAAAAAAGGAAGCAATTTGAGAGTTCGTTGGATAAACATTATGCAAAATCTTAATGTACCTCTCTAATTTTATTAGAAATGCAGAATTTCTCAGGGAGTAACCATGCTTTCTTCCAGTGAATACTGTCAAAAAAAATTGGTCCAGAAAAATTTACATCTAGGGGATGTATATACTGAATAATGTAACATTCTCTTTATATATGTACTGTTACATTTTTTAGCAAAAAGACAAACTCCATCCAATAAAGGTTTGGGCATAACTGTTTTCCTCTCATTAAAGCAAAGGTATGTTTTAAATAAATGCACATAACTTGCAGACAAACTTTTGATGACAGAATTGAAAGATCTAGCTGGCAGAGGAAGACTATACAAAGTCATAAATTCTTCATACTCCAGTGTAGTACCATCATCTTTAAATAAATCCACAACAAAGACAATACCTCTGTCATACCACTTGTCAATAAACAAAGAATTTCTTTGTGGGGAGAAAAGTTGTGCACGTAACACAGTTTCCAAGCAAGTAAAGCTTGTTGGTGAAAATTAGAGAGAAATCGTCAATTTAGAAGGGGTGAAATCGCATTTTAAAAGAAAATCTAGACCACCTAATCTACGAAGTATAGTATTGGGGATATAGTACCAAATCGAATTATTACTACAGAGCCATCTTTTTAACCAACCAATTCTAAATGAACTAATTAATTCTTTGAAATCTAAAACTTCCAATCCACCCTCAGAACGCCTGTTAGACCAAACAGATTTCCTAATTTATGGGACTTATTCTTCCAAATAAAATTCAGTAACATTTTATTTATATCATCAGCAATTTTGTCCCTAATAAATAAAGATAAAGCAGGGTAAACACAACGGGACAACCCCTCTGCTTTAGATATAAGAACTCTGCCATAGATGGATAGATCTCGTTGAAGCCAAGAATTAAAGATTATTTGAGTTTTCTTTATTTTAGGAGAAAAATTGAGATGTTGACGAGCCAATCTATCTTTAGTAAGGAAAATCCCCAGGTACTTGACATAGTCTTTAACAGGTATATGATGTATTGATGATTGTTGGGTATCATAGAGACAAAATAATTCACACTTTGATAAATTTAAATATAAGCCTGAGGCTTCAGAGAAAGATTGAATAATATAAATACTTAAAGGAATTTGGCTTTGATCTTCAAGAAATAAGGCAGTATCGTCAGCAAGCTGAAATATTTTAAATTCTTTACCAAATACAGAAATACCTTTCAAAGTAGGATTTTGTAAAATATCAAGTGATAACAATTCAACAGCCAAAAGAAAAAGAAATGGAGAAATGGGACAACACTGACGCACTCCTCTGTCACAATTAAAACGTTTAGTAGTTTGCAAGCTAACCAAAACTGAAGAGTTAATATCATTATAAAGCATTCTCACCATGTTAATACATTTATTTCTGAAACCAAAAACACTAAGAGATTTAAACAAAAATTGGTGCTCTAATGAATCAAGTGCTTTATAAATTTCCAAAAACATTATAATAGAATCTGAATCAATATTCTCTGAATAGTCAATGAGATCAAGTACAAGTCTTATATTGGAACTAATGTGTCTATTCTTCATAAACCCATTTTGCGTTTCGCCAATTATACTATTAAGACCAGATTTTAAACGAGTTGCAAATATTAAAGTAAGTAGTTTATAATCAACATTTAACAATGATATTGCTCTCCAGTTTTCAATTAAAAGTGGATCTTTATCTGATTTGGGGATCAAAGAAATTAGTCCCTGCTTCATTGTGGGTGTCATCTCTCCTTTGTGAATACATTCTTTAAACAAACAATATAAAGGCTGCTTTAAGAGATCCCAAAAATGTAAATCAAATTCAACAAACAGGCCATCAGTACCTGGAGATTTTCCCCTTTTCATAGATTTCAGTGCCACTTCCATTTCAGTAATAGAAAGGTCAGAGTCACATAGTAATTTATTAACACCTCATTAACACCTGAAACTTTATCACAGACACACAAAAGAAAAGAATCACATTTTTCTTGAGAAAACGGAGAAGTATACAGTTCTTTGTAAAAATTGTATACAAAAGTTGAGATCATTCCTGGATCTGTACATAAATCACCATTAATCTTTAGAGCAGAGAGAGATGTTTTTTTTACGATTTCTTTTCTCTAGAGCAAAAAAGGAATTAGTGTTTCTTTCACCCTTCTCGATCCATTTTGCTCTAGAACGTATGAAAGCCCCTTTAGCAATCTCTGTGTACATATTTTCAATTTTCATTTGACAGACACTATATTCTACCTCATCCTCTTTACTGGGATAATGTTCGAGATGCTTCGGCACTTCGCGTCTCAGCGTATGACATCAAACTACCGCGAGATGCAGCCCTGCCTCGATCTGCTTGCAGGATGGATCCCGCGAGATTTCATTCAGCAATTCCCCTCCCCCACGCGGCACACCCTGGATCGCGCCGGCGCCGTTACTCACTCACCGCTTTGCTGTCACTTTCGGGAGGAGGCGTTTGCCGTCAGTGTATCCAAGGTAAGAATTACAGTTTTAAAACTGAAAATGTAGAGCTCCAATGTAACTACATTGTTTACAAACCATAATGTTAACCGAAACACAGTTAGGCTTTTTTGTCACATTAGAATTTAGACATCATACACAGATTGCGCCATATTTTTCCTCTTATTTCTGGCGTTAATGTGTAAACGATGATGCTGTGTTCCTTGGTGTTCCCTGCGCCCTCGAAAAGTAAAAGACAGTAAAAAAAAAAGCTCATAGTTAAACTGCAGAGTTTGGCACCGGGCTGTGCGCTCACGATGCAGGAAGATTACAGCGCTGATGTCAAACGGCTCATATAGCAGAGAAGCTGGTGTAAATAAGGCAGCCTGGGACAGATCTCCATCTGAAGAGTAAACAATAAGGCTGCTGTACTTTTAACAATACATAAAATACAATAATATCCCAACAGTATTGAATATTTATAATGCAGACAGGAGTTTCTGCCTTATATAAATCTGCATCATTTTGCATTCGGGTGTTATTACAAATCATACAAATTGTTCTGACTCTACAAATGTTTTTGCCGAAATTAGAATTTGAACTTTTTTAAAGTAATAAGCATTTTTTCTTACAGAAGGTAATCGGACGGTCTCGGATTAGACAAGATTCACCTAACGAGTCAACTACCCTAAGTTTGCTCTGCTGTTAATTCTCGCAAAATCAGTTTGTTCTTCGCTGCTATTGGAGACTTTCAGTAAAACATACGGGTAACACTTTAGAACACTGTTTCTTACTTAATCCATAACTAATAAGGAAATCCTGTAAAATTAATAACACGGAAGTCACTGTTATTAATTACTAAGGAATGCATGTTAACCAATCAGTATGTTACAGCATTTTATGATTCTGTTAAATAACAGTTAGGTAATCAATAACTAATAAATAACTATTCAATTCTGTCATGTCCCCTGAAGAATTACTATTAATTATCTACTAATTCCAGTTCAGAAAAATAACTACCAAGTAACCACTAATGAACAGTCATATACAATTTTTATGATGAAGATGCAAGAGTAATAAATACAAATGTATAACAAATTGTATATAAGTTTTTGCCTGTATGGTAAATAATTGCTTTGTGAGTGTGTTCTGCATCCGGAAATTAACTTCGGAAAGGAACCCCACCCCTCCCTCTAAAGCATCCTTAATAATAGGGCACATACTTTATTAATTAGGAACGAATTTTCTGATTTATTTATTTATTTATTTAATTATTTATTTTAACAAGTGTTTTACTTACATTATGTTGTGTTTTAGAGTTAATGGAAATGACCGTAAAAATGAATGGATAATGTCCCGGTCATGAGCTGCCAGTACTTTTCCTGTTATTTTACAGATTTCTTTCTTATTTCTTATTTTACAGGTTTCTTTCCTCCCGCGGAATGCCGCTGAATCCTGTGAGCTCGTTGTTTAGAATTGAAATAAATGTCTTGTGCTTCACAGAATATCCACCAGATGGCGCATGGAACAACACACTGTATCTACAGGCCAGAGCAAAATCGCTTATAAACACTTTGCAATTATTTGTCTTGGAGCGATTGTTAAATATGCTTATAGATTATTACAGTACGCTTCATTTTACAAATAGAATTAACATAATTATCATCAGTGTCTGATAAATTATTAACGGCATGTAATGTGATTGTAAGAAAACCTCCACAATAAAATATAAATCATGGTAATAGGTAAATATGGTAATAGGGACATTGAAAACTGTGTTTACACACGACTGCATGAGTGTAAAGCGGATCATTATTTGATGTGCTTTGTAAACAGTTTATTGCACTAGCGCTGCATTTGGGAGATCATGTTTACTGTAGGCTACACAACTAATTGATTGTGTATATTTAACTTTATTCAGCTGTTAAAGTTATTTGAAAAATATCGTGCCTACCAGCTCATTATTATTATTATTATTATTGTTATTATTATTATTTTGTTGCTGTTTTTGTTCAAATCTAAAGATGCATGCGTGTGCGTGCATAAAGAGAATGTCCTTTTAGCAGTACAGTTTCCATAGTAGTGAAATGTTGTGTATAACTGTAGAATTAGCCTAATTATTAATTTAACCAAAGTTTAAATCATTACTCGCTCCGAAATGAATGCTGTTCATGAAATCATCGAAATATTTGCAGTTATCCTACTGTATGAATAAAACACTATAACAAAATCACATAAACAGTGAATAAACTGTACATGGCAGATGAAGGTATATATGTATACAAAGCATAAATCTTTATTCAGATTTAAAATGAGCACTTTGTCATTTGTAATACATATGTTGAGGATCTCACCCGTCCGATGTTCGCCCATGTTCTTCTGATGTACGCTAATGCATGTAGCTTTTTAATAAACTGGGTAAATTCCCGACATGAAACAAACAGTTTACATGCTTAGGACGTTTGCGCTGTACGAATGTCCAGACTTCTACGGTGACTGGGAAGGGACATGTTCGGTAGTTTTGTCGTGGCCACAGCATTAACTCGTGGGAACGTGATAATACACTATATTACCAAAAGTATTCGGTCACCTGCCTTGACTCACATATGAACTTAAGTGCCATCCCATTCCTAACCCATAGGGTTCAATATGATGTCGGTCCACCTTTTGCAGCTATTACAGCTTCAACTCTTCTGGGAAGGCTCTCCACAAGGTTGAGGAGTGTGTTTATAGGAATTTTTGACCATTCTTCCAAAAGCGCATTGGTGAGGTCACACACTGATGTTGGTCGAGAAGGCCTGGCTCTCAGTCTCCGCTCTAATTCATCCCAAAGGTGTTCTATCGGGTTCAGGTCAGGACTCTGTGCAGGCCAGTCAAGTTCATCCACACCAGACTCTGTCATCCATGTCTTTATGGACCTTGCTTTGTGCACTGGTGCACAGTCATGTTGGAAGAGGAAGGGGCCCACTCCAAACTGTTCCCACAAGGTTGGGAGGATGGAATTGTCCAAAATGTTTTGGTATCCTGAAGCATTCAAAGTTCCTTTCACTGGAACTAAGGGGCCAAGCCCAACTCCTGAAAAACAACCCCACACCATAATTCCTCCTCCACCAAATTTCACACTCGGCACAATGCAGTCCGAAATGTACCGTTCTCCTGGCAACCTCCAAACCCAGACTCATCCATCAGATTGCCAGAAGGAAAAGCGTGATTCATCACTCCAGAGAACGCGTCTCCACTGCTCTAGAGTCCAGTGGCGGCGCTTTACACCACTGCATCCGACGCTTTGCATTGCACTTGATGATGTGTGGCTTGGATGCAGCTGCTCGGCCATGGAAACCCATTCCATGAAGCTCTCTGCGTACTGTACTTGGGCTAATCTGAAGGTCACATGAAGTTTGGAGCTCTGTAGCAATTGACTGTGAAGAAAGTCGACGACCTCTTTGCACTATGCGCTTCAGCATCCGCTGACCCCTCTCCGTCAGTTTACGTGGCCTACCACTTCGTGGCTGAGTTGCTGTTGTTCCCAAACTCTTCCATTTTGTTATGATAAATCTGACAGTTGACTGTGGAATATTTAGGAGCGAGGAAATTTCACGACTGGATTTGTTGCACAGGTGGCATCCTATGACAGTTCCACGCTGGAATTCACTGAGCTCCTGAGAGCGGCCGATTCTTTCACAAATGTTTGTAAAAACAGTCTGCATGCCTAAGTGCTTGATTTTATACACCTGTGGCCAGGCCAAGTGATTAGGACACCTGATTCTGATCATTTGGATGGGTGACCGAATACTTTTGGTAATATAGTGTATGTCGTGGTCACGAGTTCATTTTGTCGAAGCAACGACATCCTTTTCTCGTGGCCACGACTTCTTATGTTTGAGGGAACAACTTATTTTTCTCGTGGCCACGAGTTTAATGCGTAAACAAACATGATCCTAGAAACCCGGGATTATTCGAAATAGATATATAGATATATATTATTTTTTTTATTTTCAATGTTTCGTTTCATTTGCATTTTAAAACTATGCAAATGAAATGAAGAACTGCTAGTGTTTATATGGCGTAGTCCTATTAATTACTAGCTGAAACAGAATGAAATATTACAGCCTACACTGTAAAGACCTGCGCTGTAAAATAACAGTAACTTACTGGCAGCTGTGGTTGCCAGCGTTGTACTGTTAATTTACAGCTCTTCATTTTTACAGTATGTTACTGTTATTATACCATGTGGTAACTCATTTCATTTTGGAAACCGATTGCTTTAAACCATTCGAGTTAAAAAAAAAAAAAAAAACATTGTTTATATGTTGTTAGTACAGTGAACGTATTTCATTTGAGTCCACTAAGAAGAGATATTTCTTAATATAAAACCGCAAACACTTAAAGTGTAATAATAAAGCAACCAAAACATGACTTTTACTCGAATCTTTGTAGCTCGTCATTAACCAGCAACAGCACACATTTATGTAGTAAAACACTTAGTAAAGAGACTGTCACTGCATCAGCAACTCCACAGTTACTGCTTTTAAATAAAGCAGCAGAACATCAGTGTTTGTGGCTCATCACTGACTGAAGCACAGGCTCTACTCTCCAGCACAATGATGAGCCACAAAACTAAAGTAAACTAACACACCTCTCTTGTGCATTAATACAGTTCAGGTTAATATTTACTCTCCTTATTAGTTAATGATTTTGCATAAATTTTTCTCTATGAACATTCACTAATATTTTAGTGAAATTAACTTGTTTTGTTTGGTAAATATGACTGTTATGTTTTACAGTATATTAACGCTAATCTACTGGCAGCTCTGGTTGCCAGCATGCTACTGTTTTTCTACAGTTTGTTGCCGTAAATTAATTAGTTTATTACTGTTAAATTATGTTTCATGCTGGGTTTTTTTTCCTTCATCTTACATCTTTAACCCTTTAAACCCCACAGCAAAATGCTCGGTTTTAAATGAACACTTATAATGTGTCCACACCACAGAGTGTTAGAGTGACACTGAATCAGTGCTGAAGTTAATGAGATAATTATGTGATTAATTAAGTGCTGATTGAGCGTTAGTGATGAACACCTGCTGAACCTGATGAACACAAGAACTACAACTGACTTGTACTGCAGTGATTTTATTGGTTTTGAGGTTAAAACCAAGGACTAGTTCACAAAAGTAGGTTTTTTAAATAATCTCAAATATTTAATGAACAGTTTGATTGACAGCATTGGTCCCAGCAAAGTTGTTCAGAATGAGGAGATCTATTATACGATATGAAGATCTAGTGTATGTGTGAATATATGAACCTTTTTTTTTTTTTTTTTTTGGTAATTTAAGGTCATTTACAACAGAAATATTGTGTTTTTAAAGACTTTTTAACTGTTATAGCGCCACCAATGGTCTGATATCCAGGAAGCTTTGCATGCTTGGTAAGAGTCATCTGACACATGTTTTCCCCAAGTTTCATAAAGTTCAAAGTGCAATCAATCTCCTCACAAATTAATAATGAAAAAAGAAAATCTACAAATGAAGGAAACGATTTTGGATATTCAGTCAAGGAGAGTGAGAGATAATCTCATATTCTCGGGTATTCCTGAAAATGACTCTAATAAGCCAGAATCTACAATTAAATACTTCATGCGCAATGAACTGAAACTACCTGCTGATATGGTAAACAATATTACCTTCCATCATGTGCATCGTCCTATCTGAAAGCTAGACCGCGTCCTAGAATCGCAAAGTTTGTACACTACAAGCAAAAAGAACTGGTCAAGAGCAGAGGAAGAGAGTTAAAAGGCACCGCTTTCGGGATAAACGACCAGTTTCCTCGCGAAATAATGGAGCGCCGGAAAAAACTGAATCCTGTTCTCAAGCAGCATCGGCAAGCCGGGAGCCGTGCTTCACTTGTGCTGGATAAACTATACAGAAATGGCCAATTGTACAGAGATTCTCAAATCACTCCTTGGCTCATCTAAGCTTGGAGTCAAGCAAGGGAATGAACAAACGAACAAACAAACAAACAAACAAACAAATAAATAACAAATGCCTTGGTGTAAAACTCTATCGATCCCTCAAAGCATATGTCCTCCCTCCCTAACCCTATTTGTCTGGTGAACACTTTTTTTTTTTGACCTAATACTCTACTGACTATTCATATTTTCAAAATGTCATTGTATTCAGTTGTCTTTTTTTTTGTATTCAGTAGTCTTACTTTTTATTTCCTTCATTGATATCTCACAGAGTTATGTCTTCTGCTTTACTACCCTTTTACATCACTTATATAGTCATTATTATAGGCAATCGGCAGACATCGTTTTTCTTTTTATCAGGTTCTGTAACATCAACTATATGGCTCTAGCCATCAAAATAATTTGATGGAATATAAGAGGAATCAGTTCTCCGGCAAAAAGAACAAAGATTTTAAATCACTTGCATATTTTAAATACAGACATTTGTTTCTTACAAGAAACCCATTTACCAGAAGCAGAATCTCGGAAACTAGCAGCTAAATGGATTGGCCTGACTTTTCATTCTACTTTTCCTCCAGAAAAAGAGGAATATCCATCTTAATCAGACGCAACACTCCATTTTCTCATGAGTCAACATTAACAGATAGTGAAGGTCGCTATATTATTATCAACGGAACTATAGGAAAAGACAATATTACTTTAGTAAACATATATGGACTAAATTGGGACAGGCCATCATTTTTTCACTGATTATTTTCAGAGATACTCACGTTCCCCAATTCAAATGTTATCATAGGCGGAGGTTTTAACACAGTTTTGGACCCGAAAATAGACCGCTCAACAAATGCAACATGCAAAATAAATCATTCATCATCATTTATTAAAAGTTACATGTCAGACTATGGGCTGATAGCTATTTGGAGACTTAAGAATCCTAACAGGAATGAATATTCATATTATTCCCCACATCACAAGTCCTATTCCCATATAGATTACTTTCTGACAATCTGTTCTATAATATCAAAATCACTGACCCAGCTATTCATGCTATTGCTATTTCTGACCATGTGCCCATTAGTATTACTTTTATTGCAGAACACCAGCCACTTTACCCACCCAGATGGCGTTCAAAGCATATTTACTGGTTTATTATACAGTTTGCTTGTGTCAAGTCAAGCACCCTTTATTAATATATTGTATATAGTTAAACATTTTGGTTATTAATGCCTTAAAATATGGTGATTTATTCACATTGTTGTTTATGTAACAGAAATACAAATAAAGAAAATAACATTTTGTAAATCAAGATTTTTTCTGTTTGTTCTCAGGCACTTCACTTTCAGCCTGAGACCTTCAGTATCAGGTAATTATGATTAATTATCAATTTGTGATTCTTTCCATGTTTATATGGTGCTTAACTTGTGCAAGAACTTGAAAATATGTTGTGGCCACGAGATCATTTTGTGGAAAGAACCAATGTGTTTCCAGTAGCCATGAGTTGATGCGCAAACAAACCTGTGTGATTATAGCAATGTCAGATTATTAATATTAAAAAGAGATTTTTGAATTGCCAATATTATATTGCTTGTTTTTGTCACAGCAACTGAATGAAGTTCAAATAATTATATTAGGCCTATAATAAATTTATTTCATTGTCCGCTTCGTTTTATGTTTATTCTTACCCAGTTAAAGCCATTTATTGTCTATTTTTAATGAAGTTTTAAAAGTTATAATAGTAATGCAATTTATTTATTAGCAGACAAGTTTGCTACATTTAAGTGATAGGTGACGGTTTGGGGCTTCAGGGTTGGGGCTGCAGTCTGCTGGACGGTAGCTCTCCAGGAGCATGGTTGTAGATGCCTGTACTGGATACACTTAGTTTTTCAGGGAGGTTTGCAGGTAAGTTTCTTCTAGCGTCTTGGAGATATTGCCACAGTTCTTCTGGATTTAGTCAGTGTCAGTTTGTTCTGTTTCTTCATGTAATAATAGACATGACTCAATGATGGTGAGACCAGATCTCCGTGTGGAGCACCTATGTGATCTATTGTCACACTTCTTGTACATACAGAAATCTCACTGGATTATTAAAAATAATGGCAAAAGCAATGTTTGGAAATGTAAACTGATATTTCCTACTGACACACTACTGTAAATGATGTAAATAACTGACTTAAAACCATTTATTGGGGTGAAAATACCGACGTGCCTAAGACTTTTGCACAGTACTGTATATATGCATGTATGTGTGTATATTAATGCATATATATAAATATACAGTACACACACATTATGTAAACACAGACTTTTATTTTGGATGATTAATCGATTTGCTATTAATCGATTTGACAGCCCTAATAAATAATATGCCGTATCTGATATTGAGAAAATGGTCTATTAGTGATTGTGATTTCAACTTTAGTGAAGTTACATTATTACACCATTAGATGGCAGCAAGGAGAGTCTTTATGAGTGAGTAAGTAGCATACTTTTATATCGAAAGAGACCAAAACAGGGACATTGTCTTTACTTAAAACAACACATTATAAGACATAATTGACAAATACACTGAACAGTACTGTCATGGGAAATCCCCTTGACTGTTATAAAGATACAAAGATATGGCTTTTGAGTACTGAGTGTTGCATAACCATGGGAAACATCTAAGGGTTAGGAATGTAAACCCAGTTCCCTGAGAAGGGAATGAGACACTCTGTCAGTTGCTGACGCTATGGGCGATGTGTCCCATGGCACCTGGTGTCTGAATATTGTAAAATCACACCAAACCTATTGGCAGACAGCAGTCAGATGACAGCACATGGAGTGTCCTTTCACATAAAAGGGTGACTGTTTTACATCAGGTTTGTTTTTTCTGAATGGAGAAGCAACGGGATGCCTTAGAGAGGGCAACAAGGTGTAGCATCTCATTCCTTTCTTTGGGAACCAAGCTTGCATACAGAACACCTAGACATTCCCTTTCGAGGGAACTCAATGCTGTGTCTGTTGTTGACACATTTATTTAACCATTAATGAAACGGGCCCTTTTGCTTTAGCTATAGGACAGTCTAGAGCCCTTAAAACCATGGCTATCTTGGGAGATTACAAAAAGAGAAACACAAGCGTAATGGAAATGTCTGAAAACAGAGATCAGCCCATTTGCAAGGAGCATAATCGTGCTTCAATACCCAGTGTGATCATTTGGAGCATATCTTATCTTATTGGACGGCCGGAAAAAATCTCACACACTGGAAAAAAAAAACAAACAAACAAAAAAACCATTCAATGTGAAAGCATATATATCAGAGGTGCTCAATTATGGACCCCGAGATCTACTTTCTTGCAGACTTTATCTCCAACCGTGATAAAATTCACCTACCTGCAACTTTCTAGTTATCCTGAAGTACAGATTGTTTCAACGGCAACAACACAGACAAACGCTTTGTGGCCCAAACTTAACTTCCGGTAGACTTCCACAAAGAATCAATAACAACAGAGTCCCTGTAGAGTCGATTATTTCATTGCAATTATTATAAGCTAAAATATACATATAAATTAAACATAATATAAATTGTTATATTACTAGCCACTAGCCAGACCGATAAACAAACACAGACTGGAAGTTAACTTCAGGCCAGACGCATGCGTCCGATGAAACTGTCTATAGCATCCAGAATATTAGCTTGTTCTGGTTTGACTGAATAGGGATGAAGCGAGACTTTTCTGGCTCAAGGATTAGCAGTTAATTTGGAGGTGCTCTACCAGTGATGAGATGATTTCAATCAGTAGCTGTGGATACATGGACTCTAATAATCCAATTGTAATCAGACTAGTAGCACAATCGGAATTAAAAAAGTCACATGTAACCAAGTCAATCGGAATGAATTGCCAAATCCAATTAAAAATTCAGTCATATTGTAAGGAGTGGTTTATTCCTCTTGTAATCCGATCGACAGGAAATGTAAACAGGACATGTAAACACTTTGTATGTCACACAGAATGAGCTGCTGCTGTTGTGTCATTATAAAACTCACCTTTCGCTCAGCGTCTGTGAAGTGGGGAATGAAAATGTCATATCAGTCCTTGTTTCCAACTCTCAAGTACAGACAACAGAAAGGGGTGCTTTAACTGCATGATAAATATAAGCAGCACAGCACAACAGCTCTTGTGTTCATCATCCTCTAATTAGGACACAAAATCAGGGCTCGACCTTAAGCCTTGTCCTTAATACTTGCTCTAGCATGCCCTGAATGACCAATTCACTTGTCTAAATAAAAAAGTTACTTGTCTGGGGAAATATCATTTATTCCGAAGCAGTATTCTCATCAGTGTTCTATCAGCTTTTACATACTTCAGTCTGCTTATTTGTGATATTCACTGCATGGGCATTTTTAACCTTATTAACTGTAATCATCTTTCATCATCATGCACCTTTAACAAAATCACAAACTGATTCTTTGTTGGAAAAAAAAATCACTTTGTGAACTTTTCAAAATAATTTAACAGTATTCTCTTTCTCTTTCTCTCTCTTCTGACATCACATATCTGAAAACTCGAAATATCTATTTCCATCGAAGAGAGACTCTGAAAATGGGTTCATATTGGTCACAATATCAACAATCCGAAGAGGAGAAAAAAAGAATCCAGGAAGAACTGGATCGAATTAAAAAAAAAGAAGAAGTAGAGAGAAAAGAAAATGAGAAGAAACTGAGAGAACTGGAAGATTTTAAAATGAAAGCAGAAGAAAAAAGAAAAATAGATGAGAACAACAGAGCTAGAGAACAAGAAGAAAAGAAAAGAATCCAAGCAAATAAAAACTGACGTCACAAACCAACACCTAATGTGCAACGATCTAATATAACAGTACATAAGGAGCATTAAAACTGTTATTAATGCAAGATATTTTAATGCAGTATGTTTAATCATCACATGCGATTACTAGTGGTGAATGCAGTAATTTGCTGGACTGCATTATACAGCATTCTTAATTTGATTTCCTTGTTGCAGAAGGATGACAAGTTGTGTATTCTTATCTTCCGTATGCTTCTGTAACTCCTAATTACAAATTAAAATGATTCATCCTTAAGATCTTTAGCAGTCATCTGGATGCATTTCATTTAAAGCATTGTATTTTCTTTTATGATGTGTTAAGCTGTATTGCTGTCAGATAAGAGCCTACCTGTGCTTTTTCCTTGTTGCACTGCTATAAAAACAACAAATATTCACCCACTAATTAAAAAACAAATCTTCTGAAATCCAAGTGTGTTTTCTTTTAGAAATTGCTTGTTCTTATTTTGAAAATGTGGGCATGTGGGATTTTATTTGTTGTTTTTCCATTTCTATTTTGGTATCATTTTAAACAGACTCAGAGAAGAGTTCAATTGTAAAAGTGTTACTCATTAAACAAATTCATATTTACACACATATAATTTATGTTCTAGAAAGGGAAGCCATATTTCAGAACAGAGACTACAACCAGCTTCATCAGAAACATGCCTCACTCGGAGACCATTGACCTGGCTTGTCTTGGCCGACCGTTTCAGCTGGGAATGCTGTATGATTGCAGAAAGGATTCTCTCATTCCAGGTATTAAAATCACAATATGCTAATATAGATATGAAATAAAACTATCCAGATAGACCTAAAACAGAGAATGGATGAATACTCTTGAAGCTATTACTAAAACATAAGCCAAAAATGCACTCAAAGTGAAATAAAATCGCATTTACAGTACATGTTCATAGCATGTTTCCATAGTTCTTGGCTTACTATAACAGGCAATTATATACTTTCTTTTAAGGAATAACTCTCTGGGACTCTGATATGCTGCAGAAGAATATTAATGTACATACACAGCCAAACACTGACTTCAAAATCATTGCTTCAGATTCAAGTGAAGACAAAGCAGAAGCTTTGAATGTCTCTGCATCTCTTGAAGCCAGCTTTCTATGTGGATTAGTCAGTGTGAAAGGCTCAGCTGACTATTTACATGACAAGAAGAAGTCCAAAAATCAGTCTCGAGTCACTTTACAGTATCGGACAACCACACGTTTTGAGCAGTTAACTATGGAGCATCTTGGAGTAGGGAACGTAAAGCACAGCCATGTATTTAAAGAGGGTTCGGCCACACATGTTGTTACGGCTCTACTGTATGGAGCTCAGGCATTCTTTATCTTTGATCGTGAGGTTTCATCCAGTGAAAGCCATCAAGACATACATGGCGACCTCCACGCAACAATCAAAAAGATTCCTACAATATCAATTGAGGGCCAGGCATCTTTGACCATGAAAGAACTGGACAAAGACAAAATAGACAAGTTCAGCTGCACTTTCCATGGAGATTTTGCTCTGGAAAATAATCCAGTTACTTACGTAGACGCCATCAAGGTGTACTCAGAGCTGCCGAAACTGTTGGGGGGAAAAGGAGAGAATGCTGTGCCCATGACCGTGTGGCTTTATCCTCTGAAAAAACTTGATTCAGCAGCTGCTCAGTTGGTCAGGGAGATCAGCGTTAGCCTGGTACGACGAGCACAACGGATCATGGATGGACTGGATGATTGTGACATTCGGTGTCAAGATCTGATGAGGGACAATGTCGCCATCCAGTTCCCTGAAATCAAAGCCAAGCTCAAAAACTTTAAGGACCTCTGCTCAGAGTACAAAGTCATTTTTCAGAAATATCTCTGCAGGCTTCTTCCATCTATAAGGGGTGGAGGAAAAGAAGAACAGGAGCTTTCAGATTTTCTGAACAGAAAAGAAATGTCCCCATTTCAGGGTGTTCTGATAAATAAGTACCTAAATGAGCGAGAGCGGGAGATCACTGTGGTTGGATCTTACCTCGACATCATGAAAGACATCCCTGTTCTTTCAACCAGCAATGACCTGGACAAGATTGTCTTGAAAGCATCCAATGACTATGTGGTAGCCTTTGCACTCTCCTCCTTAAATGAAAAGGAACTCTACCTTTCAGACTTAAAGAATTACCTTAAACAACAAACAAGTGACAAAGGGGAACAGCCAAGCTATGACCAAAGCTCTACAGAAAGGGCAAAAGAATGGTTTTCTTTGGAAGATGTAACTGCACAGAACAGGGAAAACATACAGGCCTTCGTAGATTTCAAAGAAGCCAATAAAGGAAGAAAGAACATTGAATTCTGCATTGTATCGATCCCAGATGAACTCAGCACTGCCTCTTCAATTCGTGTTTATGAACGAGCAAAACTCATCAGCTCAGAGGACGAGCTTCCCTCAAAACCCCCAATGCCCAATTTCTTGTGCGCCGCGCATGACTGCATACATCTGCAGATCACGCCTCCTGACCACGGCGTTAGTTGTGTGACCTCGTACTGTATTTCATACAAGTCTGCAGAGAGCTCTGAATGGACAGAGGTGTATACTGACGGAATTTCTGATCAGGTCACTGTCAAGCAGCTACAGCCGCATAAAGAATACTGTTTTACCTGTAAGGCAGTGTGTCGTCCAGGTGTGAGTCTGGCAAGTGACAAAACTCAGTTCTTCAAGACCCTTCCATGTGCTCCTCCAGGAGCACCCACAGTCAAAAGAGTAGAATCTGAGTCTGCAACATTAACTTGGGATGTCCCTAAATCTGTGGGCGAAGATATTATGGTCACTGGATACGTGTTGGAATTCAGAGAACGACCAAAGGATCAGGAAACCGAAAAGCCATGGACATCTGTGAAATCTGCAAGCAGGGATTACACTTTTCAGGGACTGAAAGCAAACACAGTCTACACAGCCAGAATTTTTGCAAACTGTGGAAGTGATGGAGTGAGTCTCCCCAGCCCTGAAACTGTGTTTTCTGCATGTTCAAAGAGCAAATCCTCAGACGAGGCTGGAAGTGGATTGTTCCTGGTTCAATCTTCACGCATACAGAAGGGGAATCCTTCAATTTATAAACTGACACTACGCAAAAAAATGAAAGAGAATGTAGAGTTTGATCAGTATGTCTTTGGAAAACAGGTGGAGGATGTGAAAAACAAAGTCATTCTTCTTGTAGGAGCGACAGGTGCAGGAAAAACCATGCTCATCAATGTGATGGCCAACTACATACTGGGCGTAAAGTGGGAGGAAGCGTATCGCTTCAAACTAATCCACGAAGAGACTCATCGCACACAGGCCGAGAGTCAGACATCTATCGTCTCATCTTATGAGCTGTACAGTCAGCCTGGCTTTAAAATTCCCTACCCGCTCACAATCATAGATACACCCGGCTTTGGTGATACAAGAGGAATCGAATATGATAAACTGATTACAAAGCAGCTGAAAAGCTTTCTTTGTAGCCCTTTGGGAATCGATCACATTGATGCCGTCTGCTTCGTCGTTCAGGCCTCTCTGGCTCGCCTGAGTGCCAATCAGAGGTACATCTTTGACTCAATTCTGTCCATTTTTGGCAAAGACATCGGAGAGAACATCATGATTATGGTGACATTTGCAGACAGTGAACAAATCCCAGTCCTGGAAGCCATCAAAGCAGCAGATCTGCCCTGTCAGAAAAATACAAAGGGAGAGCCCATGCATTTCAAGTTCAACAACACAGCTGTGTATGCAGACAAGACCATAAAAGAGCCTACAACCTCTGACAGTGATTCAGATGAAGATGGTGAAGCCAATGGTAATAAACTGTACAACATTGTCTGGACATCGACTTTCAAACAGATGAAGGCCTTTTTCAAGGCACTGGGCAAATCTGAAAATAAAGATCTGACACTAACCAAAAAAGTCCTGGAAGAACGAGAGCGCCTCGAAAAAGCCATGGCAGATCTGACCCCTCAAATCACTGCTGGCCTCACTAAACTGAGAGAAATTAACACAATTAAGGAACGTTTGAAAAATGAGAGAAATAGCATAAAACAAAGTGAAGATTTTGAGCAAGAAGTTGAGGTGATAATACCAAGAAGACACCCCATAGATAGTTTTGCCCTGAATTGCAACTTATGCTTATTCACATGCCACTCCACCTGCTTCCTCCCTGCAGAAGATTCTGTGAAGACTTGCGCTGTGATGGATGAATCTGGATGCTGTGTTGTCTGCCCTAACTCCTGCTCTCACACTTTTCATTTAAAGGAAAAGGCAAAGTGGACATATGAAAAGAAAATAGAGAAAAAAACCATTAACGAGCTGAAAGAAAACTTCATGAAGGCACACGGAAGAATTTTGCAAACACAGGATTTGATTGATGTCCTTGAAAAGGACTTAACTTCAATTCAGGCCAAACTGAGGAAGCTAATCAAAATGTCCTCTGATTGCTTGAATCAACTGAATAAAATTGCACTGAAGGCCAGCTCTCTCTCCACTGCAGAATACCTTGAAATCTTGATCAAAACGCAGAAGGCGGAGAAACGTCCTGGATTTGAAGAACGCATTGTTGAACTCGAGAGGATTAAAAATGAAATTCTTCTTCAGAAAAAAATCACAGAAGGAGATGATCTGCTCACAGAGGAAGAGCCACCGCCAATGAAATCTGGAGACTGTGGAAATTTGGTGTTCTTAACTTCAGTTTTTAATCATGACAGAGATGAAAATGACGACTGATGAGTTATAAAATCACCAGAAAGATTTTAATTTTTCTTCTTTTTTTTGCTCATATAATCACATAGAGGTCTGTGTCTGGACTCAGTCAAGAGGCTGACCTTACTATATTCAGCTTTTTAAAACTGGCAAATGGGATTGTGGGAATGTTATTTTATTTTCAGATCTGGTGCATGTCATACTGCTGTTTAATTGTGAAACATTCCATAATTGAAAAGTGTCAAAATGTTGGGGAAAAGTCTGTGAAAATCAACATCAAGCAAGAAAACGAACAAAGTTGTAGATTGATGATGTCTATATTCGTATATTGGTTTATCTATATGTGGTACTATAGTTAAAGGGGTAATATGTGGTTAACAATGAGTTAAATGATTGTGTGATAACTAATCAAAAAATAATAAAGATGAACAAATAAAATAGTCTGTTGTCTCATTTAAGTAGCATCAAAGTATGAAAGTGTTTGGTTTGTTCAGTATCTTCTTTAAAGTCTAATTATGCATCACTGGCTCATGACAGGATTGGTGGGGAGAAAGACTACTGAATGAGATCACTAAATACGATTTGGGGTGTTAGGCGATCCATCTTTGTCAAAACGTCATAAGCTATGAACCAAGCCAACCAGCTACGCGGTGAATCACAACACTATAACCTTTAAATTGAAGCAAAAATGTTTTGAAAACCAGCCAGAAAGATAAAGGTACAAGACTGTGTAATGTAGGTAAGAACTACAATCTTATGAGGCAGTGCAAAAGATAATCAAATTAAAAACAATGGAGAAATATATAAATATGCATATGTATAAATATATAGGCTGTACATAAAACAAATTGTCAAGTTGATCATGTGCATTTATATATGACTATATACTTGTATGTGTCATTATGTTAGATTTTGCATGAGCTTTTTACCAAAATCAAGCTCAAATTAAGTTTTTGACCAGCTAATTTTTCATCTTTAGAACAACTGTGTCTGAAGCCGTAACCCACATAGCAATTGTCGTCTGGCTCAGCTCTGGGCCAAACAACCAGTTACGCTCAGCCCACATGCAGTAAAGAGTTACGGCCCTTGTTCGGCCCAGATCTGGACTACAGGCATGAGCCACACATTAGCCATAACTGGCCCAAATCTCAGCCAAATAGTAACTTATTTTTATGTATAATCATGTTCTATTTTTAACTGTTTTAAATTCATTTTAAATCAATTTTTAAATCATTTTAAAAGTTTTTAAATTCCTTATTTTATTGTTATGATTATTTTTTTATGATTATTTTACTTCCTTTTATGTAAAGCACTTTGAATTACCATTGTGTATGAAATGTGCTATATAAATAAACTTGCCTTGCCTTGCTTTATAACCAGCCCTGAACTGGGCCAGAACAACTTTTAATAGTGCTACCCAATCTCCGCCTTCAGTAAACCATATAGAGAGGAGTCTTTAACCAGAAACCCCAAAACTGAGGTAGAAAAAAAAGGCAAAAAAAAAAAAAAAACAACTCTGCCACGGATCCATCGATAGGCTGTAAAACACACAGTTACACCTTTAGACAATTAAGCATCTGTAATTCACACATCTTTAGATTGTGAAGGAAAAACTTTCTGGCTCAGCTGGGACTCGAACCAGTGATCTTGCTGTGAGGGGACAGCATTTCCCACTGAGCCACTTATGCTGCACTTAGCCTCAGACATAAAGTACAGACACTTGTGGAATAATAATAAATAAAAAATTGCAAAACTTTTTTCATGATTGTATGTATATAAAATAAAATAATAAAAAAAAAAACATTTACAGGTACAAAAACTCTGTTTGGATGCTGAAATGTACAACATACACAGCAAAATCCTCAGTGAACACTGAGGAGATGAATGATCAAAACACGAGATGAATGATCAAATTAAATGATCAAATAACTGATGATTGAGCATTTGGTAAATTCAACTGCAAGTCAGATGCATTAAATCTCTGAAGATCTCAGCAGAGGATGATCAAACAACTCCACAAAACAGCATCACCAGCTTCACTCATTACTAACCAGACTGACTTTAGTTCTGTCAGACGTCTAGAGAAGCTCTTATTGAGAATTAATAGAGGTTTAGATATTGATATTTATTTCATTTGAAGTCACCATTGTGGTGGGCAGTGTTTGCCTTAGTTCTTGGTCCTCGTACTTCTTGTGTTAGCTTTTCTTCGGCTGCTGTAACTGTGTGTTTGTAAAGCACAGTTGTTGTGGCAAAGAAAGCCAAGATTGAATGGGATCAGGTACTATCTCCCTATCTTGCTTATTATGTTTTAAACGACAGTTACAGAACAATACAACAGACGTTATAAAGCCAGGGTAACAAAGGATAAAAGAAAAGAAAAGATTTTTTTTACAATCACAGACATGCATGACCTTTACATTACTCAAAGATTTTGAAGCTAGAACACAAAAGGACAGTTCTGATTGCCTTTCTGTTAGTACTGTGTTGAATAGCACAAAAGTAGATTAATAACAAAAACGTCGTTTTTCAGATTATCATAATTAAAACATCCAAAAACTACATTTTCCAAATGCAAATTAAAATTAAAGAGTACCTTTTCTTTGATAAACATAGAGGCATAACCCAACCAAAAGACATTAAATAATAAAGTTCAATATTTACATTAGGCAACTCAAATTAACACTCACTTCTCTCTAGGAAGTCTCAATCATAGATGTAAACAATGAGACAAGGGCAGAAGTTCTGCTTCAATGGTCTCAACACAACTGAGATAAAGATACACCAAATCACCAAACTAAAGTTTCACAACAACAGGTCTGGAGGTGAAGAGGAGTCCTCAGCTGCCACCAGCAACACTGCTCTGTGCGCAGCTGGAGTGTAAATCCTCTCTCTCCTCCGCCATCCCCCAATCACAGCAGAGCTCTAATGAACAGCGTCAGGTGGTGATACTGCTTCTGCAGGGAGAGAGAGAGAGAGAGAGAGAGAGAGAGAAACAAAGCATAGCTTGGCACAGCAACAAAACCTACGGCTCTGGACATAACAACATGTACACTTTGTTGTCATTCCGATTAAAATCATTCCGATTGAAAGATTCGGTGGACAGATTACATGAGACGTGTTTACATGTGCCGGCGCTTTCAGTCGGAATGACTTTGTGACATGCGCACATTAGCCTGTGTCCTGTTTGCCGCCTTTTATTCCTGTCAACATGGAGTTCCATTATTTCTTATGCGCGCTCTTTTTATGTAAAGTGTTGCTCTTAATCAAGCAACAGTGTGAATTTGTATGGCGTTATTTTAATGACAAATGTCGAGAGCACATTCTTGTTGTGCGAAAGCACATTAATATAATACGCGGATTGCCTTTGCAGATACACGCTGCTCTCGAGCAGAGAAGAGCGCGCGCACTTAAACCGTGTCTCTCCTCTCACTTAAACGGTGTCCTGTGCACTCGCACATCTCTCTGTGCTCACGCGCTAGATATTCATTCTTTTCACATCTGAATTAAACGTCAAAAGTTATAAACCAATCAGATTTCAAAGATGGATCTGTAATTTGTTTACAAATTTAACACTACTTAGTCATAATAGTCCAAAATGAGAAATGAAGCGGGTGCTTGGATGATTTGTAAATAACCGAGTTTAACAGTTTGGTCAACCCCCTCTGAGCGATTTATCTAAACACAACCAAAAAAAGTATATGATTCTTTAAAGTTCGTGAGGTCATACTGTCATTTCTATAGACATGTTGGTAGATTGTATTCAGTCTTAATTATTTGGTTTTACAACTGGAAATAACTTTAAATAACTTTTTCACCTCTTAGAGTCTAATGAAGAGTATTTGTAATGAACATCGTTTCATCCAGATTTAAAACTATTGCAAAAGGCTGAAAGGTATAAATAACACATTGATCTGTGGCCATGTAGTTATAGAAGTCATGTAGCAAATGATGACGTTTTTTTTTGTCATTTTTTCCGCCTCCTCACTTCATTTAATATTTCACTGCTGCACTATTTATAATTAATCTGACATTTACATACACAAGCCTTTATGTTATAAAGTCTGATACTGCACTGCTGTGTAATTACAGAAATATTTAGACATTTCTTAAAGTCATTATTATTTGGGTAAAATGTTCCTTAATTCTGTAAAAAGTTTAGTTTAACCATAATTACTGAATAATTCAAATGAGTTACTGAATGATATGTTTTAAAGTGAATAACTGAATAACAATCCATGGATTTTAGAGGTTCATTTCACATGTACTATAGAATAAGCGATGTTGTAGTCTGTGTGTGTAAATCTGTGTTATTGAGTGTATGTGTGTGAGTGAGGGTGTGTGTGAATCTGTGTTATTGAGTGTGTGTGTGTGTGAGGGTGTGTGTGAGTGAGTGTGTGTGTGAATCTGTGTTATTGAGTGTGTGTGTGTGTGTGTGTGTGTGTGTGTGTGTGTGAATCTGTGTTATTGAGTGTGTGTGTGTGTGAGGGTGTGTGTGAGTGAGTGTGTGTGTGAATCTGTGTTATTGAGTGTGTGTGTGTGTGTGTGTGTGTGTGAATCTGTGTTATTGAGTGTGTGTGTGTGTGAGGGTGTGTGTGAGTGAGTGTGTGTGTAAATCTGTGTTATTGTGTGTGTGTGTGTGTGAGTGTGTGTGAATCTGTGTACTGTGTATCATCGGGTCCTCGGCTCCTGGCTGCCAGGATTGTGGTCTGGATGGTGGAGTTCCCTGTGTAAAGTGTGTTATTATGTACATGTATGTAAGGATTTAATGAAAAAAAGGTATCGCGCTCATTGGTTATTTCACTGTCATGACCCGCCCACTTCATTGTATTTGTAAATCTGAAATGAAAAAGGGATGTTAGTTTTTGTCCCATTCTCTCCATCTTTTCTTCCTGCTTTGGGCATAGTGGATTTTAGACTGAGTTATTATCTAAAACTCAGCTGGCCTGTGGAATTCAAAAGTTGTTTGATTGGTACAAAGGAGCCCGGTGTGTGCTGAGAAAACATTCCCCACACCATTACACCACCTCCACCAGGCTGGACTGTTGACCCAGCAGGTTGGGACCATGGATTCATGCTGTTGATGCAGAATTTTTCTTTTCTTGTTTGTTTCCACTCGCGTTTCACAATATTTTTCACAGTAACTAATAAGTTTTTATTTTTATTTCTAAAGCACTTTAGTAAACCCTTTTACAGCACTTCATAAATCGCATAAACCACAATCCATCACATGACTTACAACTATACACATGAGGAGAAAAACAGGCTCCTGCTAAGAGGTATTAAAATCAGCACTGTCTACATGGCTTTTTAACAAGTTTCTTAATTATAGTATTAAATAAATTAATTCATAAATAAAATTCTACCAGTACATAATGATTTTATTTTCAAGCAGAAAAAAAGAGAAACGAAAAGGGAAAAAAGAGCACAAATGAGCTCAGTGTGTTATGAGTTGTGTGGAAATATCGTTTGAGAGGTTTGAAAAGCATTGAATTAAATTTCAGAGTCTTTACTGCCATCTACAGGAAAATGCACAAGTTCTCCATCTAACTGAACGTTTGGATGAAAAGTGAAGCCTTTGAGTCAACTTTGTGTTTTTGCTGCCATCTGCAGGAAACACGATGGTACTGTGCGCGTGCACGTGAAGGAGGGGGTAGGATCCAGCCGAGCAGTCGGACCTGACTTTCGCCATCGTTTATAAGTAAGTTGAGTAAAGGGTGTTCCTAATAAAGTGGCCTGTATGTGTGAGTAAGGGGTGTTCCTAATAAAGTGGCCTGTATGGGAGTAAGGGGTGTTCCTAATAAAGTGGCCTGTATGCGTGAGTAAGGGGTGTTCCTAATAA
Organism: Pangasianodon hypophthalmus; assembly: GCF_027358585.1. Lineage (NCBI taxonomy): Eukaryota > Metazoa > Chordata > Actinopteri > Siluriformes > Pangasiidae > Pangasianodon > Pangasianodon hypophthalmus. The sequence goes on along the minus strand of NC_069728.1, from coordinate 913,727 downwards.
AGTGGCCTGTATGGGAGTAAGGGGTGTTCCTAATAAAGTGGCCTGTATGTGTGAGTAAGGGGTGTTCCTAATAAAGTGGCCTGTATGTGTGAGTAAGGGGTGTTCCTAATAAAGTGGCCTGTGTGTGTGAGTAAGGGGTGTTCCTAATAAAGTGGCCTGTATGGGAGTAAGGGGTGTTCCTAATAAAGTGGCCTGTATGTGTGAGTAAGGGGTGTTCCTAATAAAGTGGCCTGTATGGGAGTAAGGGGTGTTCCTAATAAAGTGGCCTGTATGCGTGAGTAAGGGGTGTTCCTAATAAAGTGGCCTGTATGCGTGAGTAAGGGGTGTTCCTAATAAAGTGGCCTGTATGCGTGAGTAAGGGGTGTTCCTAATAAAGTGGCCTGTATGCGTGAGTAAGGGGTGTTCCTAATAAAGTGGCCTGTATGTGTGAGTAAGGGGTGTTCCTAATAAAGTGGCCTGTGTGTGTGAGTAAGGGGTGTTCCTAATAAAGTGGCCTGTATGGGAGTAAGGGGTGTTCCTAATAAAGTGGCCTGTATGTGTGAGTAAGGGGTGTTCCTAATAAAGTGGCCTGTATGCGTGAGTAAGGGGTGTTCCTAATAAAGTGGCCTGTGTGTATGAGTAAGGGGTGTTCCTAATAAAGTGGCCTGTATGTGTGAGTAAGGGGTGTTCCTAATAAAGTGGCCTGTGTGTGTGAGTAAGGGGTGTTCCTAATAAAGTGGCCTGTATGCGTGAGTAAGGGGTGTTCCTAATAAAGTGGCCTGTATGTGTGAGTAAGGGGTGTTCCTAATAAAGTGGCCTGTATGCGTGAGTAAGGGGTGTTCCTAATAAAGTGGCCTGTGTGTATGAGTAAGGGGTGTTCCTAATAAAGTGGCCTGTATGTGAGTAAGGGGTGTTCCTAATAAAGTGGCCTGTGTGTATGAGTAAGGGGTGTTCCTAATAAAGTGGCCTGTATGCGTGAGTAAGGGGTGTTCCTAATAAAGTGGCCTGTGTGTATGAGTAAGGGGTGTTCCTAATAAAGTGGCCTGTGTGTATGAGTAAGGGGTGTTCCTAATAAAGTGGCCTGTGTGTATGAGTAAGGGGTGTTCCTAATAAAGTGGCCTGTGTGTGTGAGTAAGGGGTGTTCCTAATAAAGTGGCCTGTATGCGTGAGTAAGGGGTGTTCCTAATAAAGTGGCCTGTATGTATGAGTAAGGGGTGTTCCTAATAAAGTGGCCTGTATGCGTGAGTAAGGGGTGTTCCTAATAAAGTGGCTTGTATGTGTGAGTAAGGGGTGTTCCTAATAAAGTGGCCTGTGTGTGTGAGTAAGGGGTGTTCCTAATAAAGTGGCCTGTGTGTGTGAGTAAGGGGTGTTCCTAATAAAGTGGCCTGTATGGGAGTAAGGGGTGTTCCTAATAAAGTGGCCTGTATGTGTGAGTAAGGGGTGTTCCTAATAAAGTGGCCTGTATGCGTGAGTAAGGGGTGTTCCTAATAAAGTGGCCTGTGTGTATGAGTAAGGGGTGTTCCTAATAAAGTGGCCTGTGTGTATGAGTAAGGGGTGTTCCTAATAAAGTGGCCTGTGTGTATGAGTAAGGGGTGTTCCTAATAAAGTGGCCTGTATGTGTGAGTAAGGGGTGTTCCTAATAAAGTGGCCTGTGTGTGTGAGTAAGGGGTGTTCCTAATAAAGTGGCCTGTATGCGTGAGTAAGGGGTGTTCCTAATAAAGTGGCCTGTATGTGTGAGTAAGGGGTGTTCCTAATAAAGTGGCCTGTATGCGTGAGTAAGGGGTGTTCCTAATAAAGTGGCCTGTGTGTATGAGTAAGGGGTGTTCCTAATAAAGTGGCCTGTATGTGAGTAAGGGGTGTTCCTAATAAAGTGGCCTGTGTGTATGAGTAAGGGGTGTTCCTAATAAAGTGGCCTGTATGCGTGAGTAAGGGGTGTTCCTAATAAAGTGGCCTGTGTGTATGAGTAAGGGGTGTTCCTAATAAAGTGGCCTGTGTGTATGAGTAAGGGGTGTTCCTAATAAAGTGGCCTGTGTGTATGAGTAAGGGGTGTTCCTAATAAAGTGGCCTGTGTGTATGAGTAAGGGGTGTTCCTAATAAAGTGGCCTGTGTGTGTGAGTAAGGGGTGTTCCTAATAAAGTGGCCTGTATGCGTGAGTAAGGGGTGTTCCTAATAAAGTGGCCTGTGTGTATGAGTAAGGGGTGTTCCTAATAAAGTGGCCTGTATGTGAGTAAGGGGTGTTCCTAATAAAGTGGCCTGTGTGTATGAGTAAGGGGTGTTCCTAATAAAGTGGCCTGTATGCGTGAGTAAGGGGTGTTCCTAATAAAGTGGCCTGTGTGTATGAGTAAGGGGTGTTCCTAATAAAGTGGCCTGTGTGTATGAGTAAGGGGTGTTCCTAATAAAGTGGCCTGTGTGTATGAGTAAGGGGTGTTCCTAATAAAGTGGCCTGTGTGTATGAGTAAGGGGTGTTCCTAATAAAGTGGCCTGTGTGTGTGAGTAAGGGGTGTTCCTAATAAAGTGGCCTGTATGCGTGAGTAAGGGGTGTTCCTAATAAAGTGGCCTGTATGTGTGAGTAAGGGGTGTTCCTAATAAAGTGGCCTGTATGCGTGAGTAAGGGGTGTTCCTAATAAAGTGGCCTGTGTGTATGAGTAAGGGGTGTTCCTAATAAAGTGGCCTGTATGTGAGTAAGGGGTGTTCCTAATAAAGTGGCCTGTGTGTATGAGTAAGGGGTGTTCCTAATAAAGTGGCCTGTATGCGTGAGTAAGGGGTGTTCCTAATAAAGTGGCCTGTATGTATGAGTAAGGGGTGTTCCTAATAAAGTGGCCTGTATGCGTGAGTAAGGGGTGTTCCTAATAAAGTGGCTTGTATGTGTGAGTAAGGGGTGTTCCTAATAAAGTGGCCTGTGTGTATGAGTAAGGGGTGTTCCTAATAAAGTGGCCTGTGTGTATGAGTAAGGGGTGTTCCTAATAAAGTGGCCTGTATGTATGAGTAAGGGGTGTATGTAATAAAGACCTTTAAAATAAAACCTTGGATAATAGAATCACCGTTTTTCCACCTGATGATAAAAATATCAGCGATTAAACAAAATGTGCGCTTTATTTGGGGAAATAACAGAGAGGTGATGAAAATGGAAGTTTGATTTAAAGCTAAAGAACAAGGAGGACTGAATGCAGCTGAATTAGGAAATAAATGAAAGAGAGCATTTATAAGAGATTTATAAACACATTAATAACAGAACAGTGATTGTGAGAAATTGCAGTTCCTGGATTTGGCCACACGAGGGCAGTCAAGCTCCATCCAGCACAACACGCAGCGCCGCCTCAAACAGCCGGTAGGCCTCGTGTCCTTCCCACAGACACAGAGCTCATCAGCCTTATTACTGTGCACTGGATTATTCTGCCATAACAACTCCAACACACGCCTCTTCTCTATTCTTTACTACTACTACTACTATTATTATTATTATTATTATTAGTAGTAGTAGTATTATTTATTTATTTTTTATCCTTTTTTAAGAACATATCTTCAGGCCTCTCAGCACTTGACATGGAAATGTTAAAAAAAGGTTTAGATTTACTTTTTATATCCGGATATCTGTAACAACTGGTTTGTGACAAAAAGTCCATTGTTAAAAACTCTATATAATGAAATAAACGAGTGAACGAATGAATAAATAAATAAAATTAAAACGCCTGTCTTGCATTTTTAAATCAAACTTTAAAAAGCTCACAATTTGTTACAGTAATTCTTCAACATTACAAACTTTTAAATATACAAAAATAACTATTTACAGCATAGTCCAATCATGTTATTATACCTACATAGTTATTTCCCTTAAATATTGACAGAGATCATATTTTTAATAAAGACCATGGAGATTTATTTTAAGATCTTCGCTCCATTGTCCTTTGTCTTTTTAGTTGATTTAAGATTAGTTTAAAAAGCGTCTCAGCTGGGAGATGGCATTGCTTACTGATCATTGCACCTTGTTTTCCACATTTTATACTTAACAATACACATTATAAGCCAATAAAAATCTTTTATATTTTTGGCTATTTCTTTTTTCAAATATTCCCTACATTATTGTCTTTTCATTTATGTTTATATTCAGCTCTAGATTTTTGTGGGTTTTTTTGCCATATCTCAGCAGAGTGTGAGCAATTTCACTGTAAAATGTAATAAGTTGACTTTACCTAGAAAAAGTGAGGAAACCGATTGCTTTAAAATTTTCAAGTAAGCTGAACTTCAAAAATTAATTTAAGACAAAAAGCAACAATAAACTCCGGCAAAACATTATTTATTTTTCTTCAGTTTTCTTCAGGCACTACAATGTACCAAACACTGCCATTCAGACATTCCTAAATGCCAAACATTATTCTTCAGTGTAACATTAACAATTCTTTGCACAACTCAAATGTGCAGTGCAACTAAAAACAATCTTTCTTTTACAATATAATCCAAATGCAGACTAATTACGACTGACGAGTGACTGTTTCAAACACAACACCCAAGAATCCTGACTTTTGTACAACCACAAGCTTAACACAATCTCACACAGCATTGACTTCCATCAGCAGAAGGTTTTTAAGTGACTGTAGTTTTGGTTTCAGGGATTTATGTCCAAGGGAAAGAAACACTCTTTGCATAAAATCAAAGGTGTTCTTTAGTTGTAGAGGATACTCCAAATTTAGTGCATATATCAGCCCAAAAAGCGGCACATGGCATGTGGAAGATTTTCAGGATCATCCATCACTATGGCTCCTTCTAGAGTAATTGCTCTGTGCAAAGCCTCCAGATGCAGTGCTTGTGGAGAATCCTGGCTGTCTTCAGACATCACGCTCAGAAATGTGGGCTGTGTCCCAATCACAGTCCTAATAAAGAACAGAAATATTACAATCCTAGTTACATTAAAAAGCACAGCTTCCAAATCGACTCCACCTGCAGGTAGAACTGCGCATGCGCCCCACAACTTTACAAAATCCTCATTATTTTAAGAAGAGGTTAATTGGATTTGATGCGTTTAATAAAACAAAGTTTAAAAAGTTGTCATTGCTTAGTACAGAAGGATCCTTTAATTGAAGCGCTATGTCGATGGCCCCAAGTCCAGCAGAAGCTGTAGGTTTGTAGAAAAGCTCCCGGTTCGTTACTTCCCTGTTATTGCCCCAGATAAAGCCAGCGCAAAGCTTGTTTCATTTCATTCCGCATTTATTGTCGGGAGGGAAAATGGCAGCTAAAAACATTAGTTTACATCATATGAAGGTCTTGCTTATTTGAATCCTAGTTTTATAATTCAGCAGCTTTCCAATGATGGATTTCTGTCTTAATCTCCGCGACCACTCATTTTGCTGCTCAGATCCGGTTTAAGAACAACTCCGAAATAACAAGCGCTCCTCTCTCCGTGATAGAGCAACACAGCCGCTCTCTGATTGGCTGAGACCGTTGTGGCAGAAGGACCAATCACAAACACGCCGGCAAATTCCAGCGTCCGCCCGCCGTTCTATTCTACTCTACACCCCTCCCACCCCCGTGTGTGACGCTGCCTCTGTGTGTGTGTGTGTGTGTGTGTGTGTGTGTGTGTGTGAGAGAGAGAGAGAGAGAGAGCGCATGAAAACAGACAGAAGGGAAAATAGACACACAAACGCACAAACTAACAAAACTATATACAGCGATATAGAGAAAAATAAATTCTTACTAGTTTGCCCATATGTTCATGTTATTCCTACAGCCTCTGTCACTGTTTTGGGATCAGGAATGAGGTTTTAGAAAGACGATCAGGAATCAAATCCACTAAAATCATCATCAGCCATCAGAGTATCATGTTATATAAGGCCTCTGGGTGGAGTTGAAGGAGAGCCGTGTCAGTGCTCTTGCTGTATTTGTGTTGTTTGTAGTCTTCTGAAGCTGCTGCCAGTGGTCAAAGCCTCCAGAACAGCTGAGTGAGTATTTTTATTTATAAATGTATTATTGCATGATTTGTTATGTTAATGTAACACTGAACGGCACTGTTTGGATTAAAGCTTGTTAGAAGTTACTCTAATCATCTTCACATAAACACTTTTTACACTAACACGTTATGGCTGCACTGAGGACTGGGCAAAATCTTCATGATATGGATTATTTCAGAACTATTACAAATGAGAACACAAAAAACATAACAATATGAATACAAATTATAAAAAGTAAATATTAAAACACTCTGCCTTTTAGGTACAAGTTCCGTATCTTTTGTTCTGTGTGACACAGTGTTGTGCTGAGTTTCACTCTGTCATGCTCCTCCTTGTTTTTTGTTTTTTCTTCAATTTTCTCCCTAATTTAGTTATGGCTGATTCCCACCCTACAGTTCAGTCTTACGCCAACTGCATCTTTTCAAACTGCTCATGCTCACAGACGCCCATGATCAGTTAGTATCACTGTGATTGATAGGGGAGAGAGAGTATGCCACCCCTCCCTCCCTGAGAGAATGGACTCACTTGCTCACTGGGACTCCAGACCACTGATGGCTGTGACATTGTTGGGATTTGAACTCACAATTTCTGGAAAATAGGATGAAAGCTTTTCTGTTGTGCCACTCAGGAGCCTTATTTTTGTAACAGCACACCACTAGTAGCTCCTATCCCTAACCTTGGTGAATTAAATCAGCTGCCAAGAACTGGCTTTTATGGCATTGCTGATACAGAGGATACAGGAAAGATCTTTCAGTAGACATTATTCATTATTCTATTTTCTCATCCTACAATATGTATCACCATATCATACAGCCCTGTCTGCACTGAGGGACACATGAGAGCGAATAAGGATGCTTTCATACCTAATTTGTTTGGTTTGGACAGATCAAACTTTCTCTTTAGTTTGGATCAGTTTGGACGTATGTGACTCCACCTGTACTCGGGTCCACACCAAACACCTGATCCAGTGTCTTTGTAAAATCGGAGGTCTCGTGGTGACTGATTTGTCACTGTATGAGCAAAGAGAACAACACACCAACTCTTTTACCATCTTTGTGAAATTCAACACTCATTGTAACTCACTGTATAACTAACTGTAAAGTACAAATAGTATTGGCATGTTATTAACTCGTAGTGTACAGTTCTATAATCCTTTATTATCTGTAATAAAATGCACTGTTTGAGATCAGTGTTCTGATTTTTCATTATTTCTCTTCCAGGCTGTGTGAGTGTAATCTGACAGAGGAAAGCTGTAGAGTTCTGTCCTCAGTTCTCAGCTCAAACTCCTCCAGTCTGAGAGAACTGGACCTGAGTCACAATAAACTGCAGGATTCAGGAATGAAGCTGCTCTCTGGAGACTCCACACTGTAGACTGGAGACACTGAGGTACATACACACACACACACACACACAGAAAGAGAGAGAGAGAGAGGGCACAGAGTTTTAATACACACATGCACATACACAATTTTATTAAATGCAGCAATATCTAGTTTTTGTAGTAACTGTAATACTAGTGATCAGATATATTTCCATTGGTTTGTGTGTGAGATGGAGAGTAAATGTACTGTATATAAAGATTTTGTGTAGTTCATGTTTTCAATGCTAAAACTGAGTGTGTTAAGTGTGAGAAGGTTTTCTTTCTTGCAGGATGTCAAGCTGCAGTATTACAGATGAAGGTTGTGCTGTTCTGGCTTCAGCTCTGAGGTCAAACTCCTCATCACACCTGAGAGAACTGAATCTGTACTATAATAATCCAGGAGAATCAGGAGTGAAGCTGCTCTCTGATCTACTGAAGGATCCACACTGTAACCTGAAGAAACTACAGTGAGTCACTGACCTAATGTCTCTTTACTGTACTGTATGATTTTGAATAATATTCACTGTGTACTATATAACATTGACAGTTTGTGTGTGTGTGTGTGTGTGTGTGTGTGTTTATACTGATCTTGTTTGTTTACACTGATGCTCTTCTCTCTCTTTAAGCATAAAGTATGATAAACTCACCAGGACTGGCGTATGACAGGAGTCTCACCTCAAAGCTCTTTTCCAGGATAAAGCAGTTTTGGTGAAGCGTTAGAACCCGTCCCACATTTCCAGCAGTTTGCGAGCTGAATCATTCATATTCACATGTAGAAGTTCCATAACAATAACCATGACTGATCACATCCTTTTATCCACTCAGCTACAAGTTACTTCAGGCTATAATAACATATTTTACAATCCAAAGTCAAATCCTTCAGCATCTACACACAACACAGAGATATCATCACATCATCACACTGATTACACAAATACACATCCATGTGTTGTAGCTGTTTATAGCTTATTTTTAGCTCCGTATTTCTATCTGACATTTGTTTCTCCACTGATGATTGATTCACAGTTGTGATATTGATATATATTTTTTTCCTCTTAAAATGATTTTCAGACCTCTGTTCTTTGTTTGCTAATCTGTGATTAATGGTAACCATGGTAACAGGTGGTTGCTTGATTTGTTGTTATAGTGATAAATTGACCTCACTTCTATCTGACTGGTTCCTTGGGTCCAGACCAGCTGGGTTCTTTTCCCAGACTTGAATAGTTTTTGCTGAACAATACCTAGATATTTTCTGGTGAAAAATTACAGAACAGTTCCAGCACTGGTACCTTATTTCAGTACAGAAACATACACATTATCTGATTCTACATGAAAATATGTTTTGAGTTCAAAATGTAAGCTCACATCACTGAGCATCACATCACTTCCTGTACACATAACTACAATGAACAACTGAAGCTGAAGAATGCAGAAGCAGCTGAAATGTTATGATATCAGATTGTACTGATTTTTTCATCACAGAGAGTCTCATGAAGAACAGAAGCGTGAAATAAATCTCTGCCTTCCTTCCTGCTAATAATCATTATGATGATGTAAAGAGATTAATAATGTTCTTCTCTGGTGATCAGTTCACACCATGCCAGGATTCATTATTCTGTAATCTCACACCAGCTAATTACAGTAAACACGTATTTGAGTGTAAGTAAGCAACGTCTATCACTTCGTCAAAGTTTGACTGTTTAGGATGTTTAGATTTTTTAAAAACTGTAACTGAAAAGCTTTAAGTACATGCACTGTATGCATTCCTGTCATTTAATACAGTTTAGTATAAATGTTGTATACACTCACTGTCCACTTTATTAGGAACACCTGTACACACAGTCATGCAGTATATTGGTAATTTGTAACATGAAATATACAATATATAAGCAAATATGCAAAAAAAAAAAAAAAAAAAAAAAAAAATATATATATATATATATATATATATATATATATATATATATATATATATATATATTATATATATATATATATATATATATATATATATATATATATATATATAATTTTAATTTATTTATCCTCCTGAGACTCCATAGTGTTTACTGTGGGACACTGAGCCTCATTTTCTGTTTATTAACTGTAGCAAACCTTACGGGTTTGGGCGGAAATGAGGAAGCAGGAAGCAGGATTAGGAACGACTCAGGGGTTTTATTCTCCAGTTTCACTGTCGCTTTCAGCGGTCTATTTTATTTACACACACGGCTCTGTGCTGGTTAATTCATTCTCTCTCTCTCTCTCTCTCTCTCTCTCTCTCTCTCTCTCTCTCTCTCTCTCTCTCTCCCTTCCCTCTTCTGCACTCGTTAGTAGAATTCCCCACAGGTGTGCATTCCTTACCGCTCACCTTCTCCGGCTCCGCCCTCCATTCACAAACTGGTGCTCGACCACGCCCCCGCTTCCACAGCACTTTTCTTTTTTGTGAACTCGGTGAAAGTGAACTCAATTTTAGCTTCATCTGATCATAGTATGTTTCTTATCTATGCTAATGAGAGTTCTGAGGTAGTTTTGGCTGAACAAGTTCTCATTAGTTTGGCCAATTTTACTTCATTAGTCAACACAACAGAGCAGCTTGTTCAGCAAAGTATGATTTAGTCACTAGCAGAATGGAGCAGTAAAAGGTTGAGTGCTATTGTAATCAGATACTTAAGTTTATTGAATTGAGAAGATGATTTGTTTATTTACAGCATAACGAACTCCAGCACTTATCCCATTTCAAGTACAGAAGCGATCCATAATTAACCAGAAGAAATAGGAATAGTGTCGCTCAGATTCAGTCACGTGTAGCAAACACTCCTGACATTTCCCCTGGATAATTCCCATCAGCTCGTCCTTCTGCATCGTATCACTGCGACAGATGTTGGAACAGCTGGCTTATGTGGATTACTGCAAACAGACACATACACACTTCATCCACCTGATGATATGCTTCAGAACATTACTGCTGAAATATTGAACATGTGAGAGGAGAAAGAGTGTCTCACCTCATCAGACGGCCAGGAAATGTTCAGTTCTTCCCATCAGACACGTATTTATCATCACATTGCAGGACATTGGACTCCATCTGGAGTTAAACTGAGGAAGAGCAGAGAAAGAAATTTTGTTCACCATGGCTGTAACTAGCTAAAAGTACACTGAGGTGTGGAGCTCAGGAGTTTCAGTATGTTCTACCTGTCCAGCATGAATGATGATCAGCTCCTTCTTCAGGATGAGAAATAAAAACCTCAGAACAGTTTTTCATCATGAGCAAGGCCATCATCTTCACTAAGCTTTTTGAAATCTATCAGTTTATATGGTTATGCTGATTTATATGCTTTAAATTATTTTGAATGAATTGAAAGGCAGTTTTATTTTTATTTTCACTATTCATTTTCATAAAAGTGAGAATTTCTCACTTATAAACTTATCAATGTTAATAAACAGAAATGAGGCTTGTTGTCCCACAGTAAACATCTCATGAGGATAAATAAATTAAAAACACCTTTATTTTTTGCTTATTTTCTTATATATTGTATATTTGATGTTATAAATTGCCAATATACTGCATGACTGTGTACAAGTGTTCCTAATAAAGTGGATAGTGAGTGTATACAGCATATATACAAAACTGTATTAAATGACAGGAATACATACAGTGCATGTACTTGCAAGCTTTTCAGTTACAGTTTTAAATATCTTAAATAGTCAAACCTAGATGCAGTGAGAGATGTTACTTTCTAGTTCAGCTCTTTCACTTATTTTATCACAAGAGCGTACTTACACTCAAATACATGTTTACTGTAATTAGCTGGTGTGAGATTACAGAATAATGAATCCTGGCATGGTATGAACTGATCACCAGAGAAGAACATTATTAATCTCTTTACATCATCATAATGATTATTAGCAGGAAGGAAGGCAGAGATTTATTTCACGCTTCTGATATCATAACATTTCAGCTGCTTCTACATTCTTCAGCTTCAGGTGTTCATTGTAGTTATGTGTACAGGAAGTGAGGTCATGGTAAGTATTGTGAGCTGACGTTTTGAACTCAAGACATATTTTCATGTTGAATCAGATAATGTGTATTTTTTTTTAACTGAAATAAGGTACCACTGGAACCATTCTGTACTTTTCACCAGAAAATATCTACTTATCGTTCAGCAAAAACTATTCAAGTCTGGGAAAAGAACCCTGCTGGTCTGGACCCAAGGAACTGGTCAGATAGAAGTGAGGTCAATTTATCACCATAACAACAACTAAAGAAACAGAGCTCTTACCATGGTTACCATTAAAAACAGATTAACAACAAAGAACAGAGGTCTGAAAATCATTTTTAGAGGGAAAAAAAATTTAAATCAATATCACAACTGTGAATCAGTGATCAGTGGAGACACAAATGTTGATAAAGCTAAAAATAAGCTATAAACAGCTACAACACATGGGTGTGTATTTGTGTAATCAGTGTGATGATGTGATGATATCTCTGTGTTGTGTGTAGATGCTGAAGGATTTGACTTTGGATTGTAAAATATGTTATTAAAGCCTGTAGTAACTTGTAGCTGAGTGGATAAAAGGATGTGATCAGTCACGGTTATTGTTATGGAACTTCTACATGTGAATATGAATGATTCAGCTCGCAAACTGCTGGAAATGTGGGACGGGTTCTAACGCTTCACCAAAACTGCTTTATCCTGGAAAAGAGCTTTGAGGTGAGACTTCTGTCATACGCCAGTACTGGTGAGTTTATAATACTTAATTCTGAAAGACAGAGAAGAGCATCAGTGTAAACAAACATCAGCATAAGCATAAGCACCATCACATACAAACACACAGTAAAAGTGACAATATTATGCAGCATACATTGAATATTATTTAAGCATTAAACAGAAGATATTTGTCTGTTCCTACTTTATTCCTAATCATCCATGAAGCAGCATGTTTATAATTTCATATCATACAATACAGTACAGTAAAGAGGCAGTAAGTCAGTAACTAACAGTAATGTCTCCAGTTTACAGTGTGGATCCTTCAGTAGATCAGAGAGCAGCTTCACTCCTGATTCTCCTGGATTATTATAGTACAGATTCAGTTCTCTCAGGTGTGATGAGGAGTTTGACCTCAGAGCTGAAGCCAGAGCAGCACAACCTTCATCTGTAATACGGCAGTAACTCATCCTGCAAGAAAGAAAACCTTCTCACACATAACACACTCAGTTTTAGCATTGAAACATGAACTACACAAAATCTTTATATACAGTACATTTACTCTCCATCTCCCACACACAACTATGAAAATATGTCAAATCACTACAAGTATAATAAATTACCACAGGTGAAAACCGGATGTTTATTAAATTTCTCTGTGTGTGAGATAACAAATTCTGATAGCATGTCCAGTGAACTTTTCTGATCCTTCTGGAATGTAACAAACACAGAAGCTGAAGTAACTTTGATAAAATATTATTAGGTGGCTGTTGTTGTCAACAGTAAATAACAGTTTCTTGATTTGGGAAAAATGTTGTTTTAAAACATAGTTAGCTTTTTTACTCAGTCACATTAGATAAAAAATAGAAAGCTTTCCAGAAAGTTCCACAGGACATCTGGTTCAGGAGTTGAATAAAGTTATATAATTAACAAATGCTAATAAATAAATAAATGAATAAATAATGAATGAATAAATAAATGTGTTATAATTGTGAATGAAAAATGTTTTCTTTTTCAACAGCAATGATTTTTTCACTGTTTTTCAGTGCATAGTGATAGGGTTCACAAGAAAAACCCTTTGGTACAGACCACACCCACTTCCTGTTTAAACCTGAATAAGAAAACAGTTGCAAATATTTTGAGCACTAAACAGATAGAGATAATATCATTGTGTTACACCTCTAGCAGAGACACAAGATCTAAACAGCTATAATTACAATTCATAAATATAATTTTTATTTATTCATGATATATGATTAATCTAGAAAGTAAATCTGATCCTCACAAACACATTTCAGTTTCTTACAAACATTTAAATCATATTTTAAAATGTATAGCTACATAAAACACACAATCATTTCTGTATGTAACATTTGGTGGTAAAGTGATAATCTGTGTGTGTGTGTGTGTGTGTGTACCTCAGTATCTCCAGTGTACAGTGTGGAGTCTCCAGTCCAGCAGAGAGCAGCTTCACTCCTGAATCCTGCAGTTTATTGTCACTCAGGTCCAGTTCTCTCAGACTGGAGGAGGTTGAGTTGAGAACTGAGGACAGAACTCTACAGCTTTCCTCTGTCAGATTACACTCACACAGCCTGGAAGAGAAACGATGAAGTGTTTGATTTATTTATCTGATTGTGAAATGAGGTGTTTCCATCAGTTGGGAAATAAATTGTCTACCTGAAAACAAGGTTCTAATGTCAGGATAAAAATATAAAATGAACAGCCTGTGTATAAACTTGGACTGCTCTTGGACAGATCCATGTGTCTCAGCTCATATGAAACGATTTATTTAACTTTCTGAAACAAGATAATAACAGAGAGGCCACTCTGAACAAACACGTCTCTTTTTTTCTAGCAGAGAGTTTTTCATACAGTGTGTTCAGCAGCTCTGGGGAAAGTTCTGCTGGAGATCATTTACACATTTAAACACTGTCCTTTACTGCTTCATTACAGTGTGTTTAATCTCACTTCATTTTTTGCTATCTGACAGAACCATACAGAAGAGAGGAGGAGAGGACAGAAGAGACAGAGACAGGGAGAAAGGGAAAGAGATGGATAGAGGTAGAGACACAAGATCTAAACAGCTATAATTACAAGTAATAAGTACAGTTTTTATTTATTCATGATATAGAATCTAGAAAGTAAATCTGATTTTCACAAATACATCTCAGTTTCTTACAAACATTTAAAGCATATCCTAAAATTTACAGCTACATAAAAAACACACAATCATTTATGTACCTCAGTTTCTCCAGTGTACAATGTGGATTCTCCAGTCCAGCAGAGAGCAGCTTCACTCCTGAATCCTGCAGTTTATGTCACTCAGGTCCAGTTCTCTCAGACTGGAGGAGTTTGAGCTGAGAACCGAGGAGAGAACTCTACAGCTTTCCTCTGTCAGATTACACTTCCACAGGCTGGAAGAGAAATGATGAAATATCAGAACACTGATCTCCAACACACAAACACAGCCATAATGCATCTAAAGTTGAACATGTAACAGAAATGTCAGTGTGTTTCTCTCACACACAGAAATCAGAGGACAGGACGCCACATCAGCACAGTTACAGGAGCAGGGACGTCTTTCTGCACTCCACAATCTCTCAGTGACAATTTATCATAAGACCATTAGGTCATGTACATAACACACGTGTTCACGTGTTCACACATGTTTCTACAACCAATACTGCAGATATAGTACATTTTATTATAGAAAATAAAGAATTATAGAACTGTACACTACCAGTTAATAACATGCCAGTACTAGTCGTACTAGTACTTTACAGTGAGTTATATGTTGAATTTCACAGAGACAGTAAAACAGTTGTGTGTTTTTCTTTGTGCTCTTACAGTTACAAATCTGTCACCTTGAGACCTCTGATTTTGCACAGACACTGGTTCAGTTGTTTGTTGTGGACCTAAGTACAGGTCCAGTGTTCACATACGTCTAAACAGATCCAAATTAAAAAGATTAAAGTATTAAATTAAAAGTTTGATCGGTGCAAACCGAACAAGGTATGTGTGAAAGCGTCCTTATTCTCTCTCACTTCTGTCCCTCAGTGCAGATAGGGCTGTGCAATATTGTGATACATATCATAGAACAATGAAATAGAATAATGAATAATGTCTATTGATAGATATTTTCCTATATCCCCTATATTACCAATTGCCAAATGTCACAAAAGCTACTTTTCAGCAGCTGATTTATGTCACTAAGGTTGGCACTAGGAGCTACTAGCAGTGTGCTGTAACAAAAACAAAAACAAGCATGGAGGAGTGTGACAGAGTGAAACTCAGCTGAAATTAGCCCAAATAAAAGTTAAGGAACTGGTACCTAAAAAAGGAGGTGGTAACATTAATTGCACCCCTGAAATTAAAAGAAAACAGTGTTTTAATATTTATTTTTTAAATTTTTTATTGATGTCTTGTTCCCATTTTGACAGTGTTATGTTTTTCTTGTTTTTATTTGGAAAGTTCTGTTCAATGTCATACTTCAACTTTCATATAAGTAGAAAAGAGAAAAGATAAAAAAAAATCAGGAATGCAAAAAGTTATTTTGTATAGATACTTTTTTCATCCATTTTAGACAAAACTTTATAAATCAAGATATAAGATTTTGTGATATAAGAAGAGGTGAAACAATCTTCTGTAACACTACCATAGGATGTTTAAAGATGATTAGAGTAACTGTTAACAAGCATTAATCCAAACAGTGCAGGTCGGTGTTACATTAAAATAACAAAAGATGCAGTAATAAATTTATAAATTTATAAATAAAAATACTCACACAGCTTTTCTGGAGGCTTTGACCACTGGCAGCAGCCTCTGAAGACATTCAACTGATGGGTCATATTTCCTCAAATTAAACTCATCCAGCTCCTGTTCTGAGTTCAGTAACACAAACACCAGAGCTGACCACTGAGCAGGAGATTTTTTGATTCCACTCAGACGTCTGTAACCTCCTCTGTTCAGGTAATTTTGTACTTCCTGCACTAGAGAATGATCATTCAGTTCATTCAGACAATGGAATAGATTGATGGATTTCTCTGGAGATGGATTCTTCCTGATCTTCTCCTTGATGTACTTGACTGTTTCCTGTTTGCTGTGAGAGCTGCTTCCTGTCTGTGGCATTAAGCCTCGTAAGTGAGTCTGATTGGACTCCAGTGAGAGACCCAGAAGGAAGCGGAGGAACAGGTCCAGGTGTCCATTCTCACTCTGTAAGGCCTTGTCCACTGCACTCCTGAGGAAATCAAACATGTTTGACTTTGTGAAAAGATCAGACAGATCAGTCCTTTGTTGTTCTGTTACATTTCTGCTGATGAAGTAGAGAAATGTGTATAAAGCAGCCAGAAACTCCTGAACACTCAGATGTACAAAGCTGAACATCTTCCCCAGGTGAAGCCCAAACTCCTCTCTGAAGATTTGGGTACACATTCCTGAGTACACTGACACTTCTCTGACATCAATGCCACACTCTCTCAGATCTTCCTCATAGAAGATCAGGTTTCCTTTCTCCAGCTGTTGGAAAGCCAGTTTTCCCAGTGCCAGGATACTCTCTCTGGTCTGCTGAGGATCAGGGTCACATTTCTGATGGTACTTTTGGTCCTTGTGTTTGATCTGAAAGATCAAGAAGTGTGTGAACATTTGAGTCAGAGTCGTTGGGATCTCTCCACTCTCTGCTTCACCCAAAATTCTCTCTAGAACAGTGGCTGAAATCCAGCAGAAGACTGGGACGTGGCACATGATGTAGAGGCCTGTTGAAGACTTCACGTGTGTGATGATTTTACTGACCAGGCTCCGATCACTGATCTTCTTCCTGAAGTACTCCTCTTTCTGAGGATCACTGAAGCCTCGTACCACTGTTACCTGGTCTACACACTCAGGAGGGATCTGATTGGCTGCTCCTGGTCGAGAGGTTATCCAGAGGAGGGCAGAGGGAAGCAGATTCCCCTTGATGAGGTTTGTCAGCAGCACATCCACTGAGGCTGACTCTGTCACATCACACAATCTCTTATTGCTCTGGAAATTTAGAGGAAGTCGACACTCATCCAGACCATCAAAGATCAACACCACTTTGTAGGAGTCGCAGTCTATTAATCTTAGTTTTCTCATTTCTGGGAAAAAGTGATGAAGAAGATTCATCAGACTGAGGTTTTGCTGCTTCATCAGATTCAGCTCTCTAAAGGGAAATGGAAACATGAAGAAGACGTCCTGATTTGCTTTTCCTTCTGCCCAGTCCAGAATGAACTTCTGCACAGAGACTGTTTTTCCAATTCCAGCAACTCCTTTAGTCAGCACAGTTCTGATGGACTTGTCTTTAAAGAGGTCATTACATTTGATGGATGTGTCCTGTGTTGATGATCTCCAGGACACTGTCTC
Source organism: Pangasianodon hypophthalmus (assembly GCF_027358585.1). Lineage (NCBI taxonomy): Eukaryota > Metazoa > Chordata > Actinopteri > Siluriformes > Pangasiidae > Pangasianodon > Pangasianodon hypophthalmus. Next base: position 896,364 of record NC_069728.1, on the reverse strand, counting down.
AATCTGTCTCACCTCATGTTCATTATTGACGTCTCCACTCCAACTCTCTGTGATGTAGAGCTCTGTGTAGATCTCATTCAGAAGTGCTGAGCTTCCATGCTGTGAGATTCTTTCGTTAATTCTTTTAAACTTCTCTCTCAGGTTGAATTTCAACCTTGGCTGATACACAGAGGCCACAGACTCTAATAAACAAAGTAATAACATGTTTTAATGTAAAATCACTGAACACAATATAAAATGTAAAATTCTTTCAAATGCTGCTGTTCATTCCTGATTCATGTACTAAATATTATTGAAGGAACAGGACCATTGTACAGAGTAACCACAAGCTGGACCACGAACAGAACAGAAAAGCACCAGATGTACATGATACTAAAATCAAACTTAAAACTAAAAGTGTTAATATCTAAAACAATTTCCTCTCTCTAAAGTAAACCTGATGGAATAAAGTCATGATTCAGAGCTCTTACTGTTGTGCAGTGTGTTAGCGAGATCTGTGTGGTTCATGTTCTTCAGGACGTGCAGTGTGATCTTCAGCGCACCCTCTCTGACACTGTATAGATCCTCCTCATCCTCCACCTCCGTCTCAGTGCATGCTGGGTAATCTGGACTCAGGAGCTTCTTATATCTCTTCAGCTCATTCTTTATCAGAGTGATGACTTTGTGTTCCAGCTCCTGGTTAGAAACACACAGAAACAGATCTAAATATTATAATATTGCACAGTGAGAGATGCTTTTATTTTATGAAAAGAAAAAACTCTGCCTATTACCATATTTACAACTGTCTGATTACCCATAATGCTGCTGCACATTGATAAAATATCATAAGTCACACACATACCATTAATATAGACTCCAACTGATTCCTGATGATGTTTGATTTCTTCTTTTGTGGTCTGCGAACAAACAAAACACATCCTGTAATATGGACTATATGTATTCATAGCTGAACAACACACACTAATAAATACAAAGTTAAAGATAAAGGTGCATGAGGTAAGTTAAGAACATTTTTAATATACCTCCTCTTTGGCCTTCTTCTTTGCATCCTGCCTGGCAGCTCCATGTCCAACATTCTCCTACCAGTATACTCACTCTCCCTCTTCTGAACATGTCCAAACCATCTTAATCTGGCCTCCCTAACTTTGTCCCCCAAACGTCCAACATGAGCTGTCCCTCTGATGTACTCGTTCCTAATCCTGTCCAACCTTGTCACTCCCAAAGAGAACCTCAACATCTTCAGCTCTGCTGCCTCTAGTTCTGACTCTTGTCTCTCCTCCACCTGCTCCCTGTTCTCACTACAGATCACAATGTCATCCGCAAACATCATTGTGCAAGTAGACTCCTGTCTGACCTCCTCTGATAACTGGTCCATCACCATAGCAAACAGAAAGGGGCTCAGACCCGATCCCTGATGCAGTCCAACCTCCACTTTGAACTCCTCTGTCTGACCTACAGCACACCTCACCACTGTCTTACTCCTCTCATACATGTCCTGCCCCACTCTCACATACTTCTCTGCTACTCCCGACTTCTTCATACAGTACCACAGCTCTTCTCTTGGCACACTGTCATATGCTTTCTCCAAGTCTACAAACACACAGTCCAACTCCCTCTGACCATCCCTATACTTCTCCATCAAAATTCTCAGAGCAAAAATTGCATCTGTTGTGCTCTTTCTGGGCATGAAGCCATACTGCTGCTCACAAATTTCCACTACTTTCCTTAACCTAGCTTCCACTCCTCTTTCCCATAGCTTCATTGTATGGCTCATCAACTTTATCCCCCTATAGTTGCTGCAACTCTGCATGTCACCCTTATTCTTAAAGATCGGCACTAATACACTACTTCTCCGGGATGTCGTCAGGACCAACTGCCTTCCCACTTTTCATCCACTTCAAAGCCTTCCTGACTTAATCCTTTCTAATCTTATCTACTTTCTGTTCCACAGAGGTCACCCCTTCTACTCTTTTTTCCCTCCCATTTTCCTCATTCATCAGCTCTTCAAAGTACTCCTTCCATCTCCTCTGTTCACTCCATTCACTTGTGAGCACCCTTCCATCTCTATCCTTAATAACTCTAACTTGCTGCATATCCTTCGAATCTTGATCCCTCTGCCTAGCTAACCTGTACAAGTCCGTCTGTCCTTCTCTAGTGTCTAACCTAGTGTACAACTCATCATATGCCTCCTGCTTGGCCTTAGACACCTCCCTCTTCACTCTGCGCTGTAACTCCTTGTATTCCTGTCTACTCTCTTCAGTCCTGTCCATGTCCCACTTCTTCTTGGCTGACCTCTTCCTCTGGATACTATCCTGAACTTCCTCATTCCACCACCAAGTCTCCTTATCTTCTTTCCTCCTTCCAGATGACACACCCAGCACCTTTCTTCCTGTCACCCTGATCACTTCTGCAGTAGTTTCCCAGTCATCTGGCAGCACCTGACCACCCAGAGCCTGCCTCAACTTCTGTCTAAAGTCCTCACAACATGCCTCCTTTTCCAGCTTCCACCATTTAGTTTTCTTCTCTATCTCTATCTTTGACCTCTTCTTCTTACAGACCATCAAAGTCATCCTACAAAGTCATCTTTCTCCTCTGACTCACAACCTACCTGTGGGGCATAACCACTAACAACATTCAACATCACCCCTTCAATCTCTAACTTCAGACTCATCACCCTGTCTGACACTCTCTTCACCTCCAGAACATTCCTCCCAAACTCCTCCTTCAAGAACACACCTACCCCATTTCTCTTACTATCCACACCATAATAAAACAGTTTGAATCCTGCTCCTATACTACGAGCCTTGCTACCCTTCCACCTGGTCTCTTGTTTACACAGTATATCCACCTTCCTTCTCTCCATCATATCAGCCAGCTCTCTACCTTTCCCTGTCATAGTACCAACGTTCAGAGTTCCTATTCTCAGTCCTACACTCTTACCTTTCCTCTTCTCTCTCTGTCTACTCACTCTCCTCCCTCCTCTACTTCTTCGACCAACAGTAGCCCAATTTCCACCGAAGCCCTGTAGGTCACCGGCACCGATGGCGGTCGTTGTTAACCCGGTATGGAATTCAGAGTACTGACGATTCGCATGATTAAATTTGGCAATGTTTTACGCCGGATGCCCTTCCTGACGCAACTCTCTCTATTTATCTGGGCTTGGGACCGGCACAGAAGTCACTGGACTGTGACCCCCATGGCTAGATTAGTAGTAAGAATAATAATACATAGCATAAATGTAAGACACTGCAGAATAATAAGGAACTGGTCTATGGAGCTCTCTCTCTATACAACAACTGACTTTAATTAATTATGCTTTATAATTTACCCAGCACACAGCTCTAATACAGAAGTAGGTGATAAAGTGAAAATCTTCCTCTGACTCGCTCGTTTTTCTTTTTCTTTTTCGACTTTGTTCCACTCGACGCCTCAATGCTGGACAATGCTGGAGCACATCTGTGGTTCTCTTTCATAGCTAAACCACTTTCACTAACTGTTAACAACAGTGAATAGCATGGCTATAGGCTAGTTTATATACAGGATGGCTGAATGAATTATTATCTAATCATGAATGCCAAGTTATAATACTAGAAATAAGCAAAATTCCTCTCATAGTGATTTATGAGGATGGTCAAGAGTCCTCTTAATGCACCACCACTTATTTATAACGAGTTCTCAGTGATTTGTCAGGTAAACCTATTGCTATTAGAATTGTTAGCATAGCTATATAGTTATCTACCATTACAATATCAAGGTGGTTAATCCAAAGCACTTCTCTATTCGACTCTCTGAGTGATGAAAACCTATCTCCTGGATTTGTTGAAGTGAAGGGACATTTAGGAGTGTCTATATGATGACTGACACGAGGCCCAGCCAAAAACCTCTAACCTGGAAGGCAGATTTCCAAACAGTTTTTTTTTTTACACTTTTACGCTGAGGCCATGACCATTGTTTTTTTTTTTTTTTTTTTTTTTTTAACTTTTTTTTTTAACTCATATTCTGCAAATTTCTAGGTGATGTAAAAATCATTTAGTGAACCTTTAACACTCTTCTCTTAACACAATTCACTCATTTCAGGATTTCCTAACTAACACAAACATATTTAGAAATAAATGAATGAATGAATGAATAAAATAGTTATATAGTCATTAATTTCCAACGTGTAAATGTTCTTCTGTAGCACCACAGACCCTCCAGCTCAGGGACTGCAGGCTGAACTGAAATTTTAAAGCAGTTTTCCTCACTGCCAGTCCGAGACCTGCAACACTGCACAGTCTAGTGTTTTAGAATGATGGAGGGAATAATTATATTAATAATTAAACTGTTAAACAATGATTAATAATTTATTAATAATTATATTAAAAACCCTGTTAAACAATGTGTTCATCATTAAACACCAATATCTCCATCTTTTTAATTCAGCTACAGTCTGCACACTTATTCAAACAGGAGACTCGCCTCATACCTCATACAGTGAATGATTTCTCTAAACTGTTCTTACATCAGATCAGTGATATATTCACATCTTATTAAACATCTTAAAGCAAAGTTTAGTTCCTCTGTTAACTAGTGAGTGTTTAGAGATACAGATCTGTTCCCATGAGACGGTGTGTATTTATTGCTGGTGAATGGAAAAGTAACTCACCTCTCGTCTTTCTTTAAGTCCTGTTTTCCAGACACACTCATGTTGGAGGTCTTGTCTCCTTCTCCAGATTACAGCAGGACACACGTTTACTTCTCTCCAACATCGGTGTGTTAAATCAAACCCTGTATCAGCACAGAGTTCACTTACAGGAAATAGTCACGGTATCAAGCCATAAACCAACCTGTGTACATTAAAACTTCAGTACAAACTCACAAAACTCTTCTGCATCTAGTGTCAGTTCAGTGTGTTTATATATTATAGCTTTAGATTTAGATACTCACTGTGTTTTTAATCTTGAATAGTTTGTATTTTCTCCTCGTCACAAAATGGAGTCTGATGGCTTCCGAATCACTTTCACTGACAGCCTCGAACCTGGTTTATCCAGCAGAGGGGGAAGGGCATGTTGCAGATTAAAAAAACATACATTTTAGGAAAGTTGCCAATCTATTCTTTAAAAAAACGGCTGTCACAGAATGCACTGAATCATACCTAACATTACATATCAAATGAATCCAGCAGCTAAACACATCACACAAAACAGAACATCACAAAATTGAACACAACTGGCTGTAGAAAATATTTGACAGTAAAGAGATGTTTATAATTCTGTGTTTTACAAGTGCTTTTAAAATTTCAGTAAGCCAACTAGAATTTCAGTGAAGAACCAGTTACAATTATCCAAAATGCTATAGCTATACAGCCAGCCTATGTGAAATTAAATCACAGATTTTGAGAGGTTTTCCCCAATCTATAGAGACACATCATAAATAAAAGGGTGGTCCCACCTTCAAGAACATTTTAATATTAGCCTATATAAAGTAGGTGTGCAGCTGTGGTCTCTTCTTATGCACTATGATTAGCTCTAACTTCTTGACACAGATGGAGGGGCTACTAGGTTCTGCAGTAGTTCAATTAATTAACTCAGTTAGAATAAGTAAAATGGACAGGGTGATGGACCAATTTCTTTCACCAAATATAAAATTCTTTAGTACAGTAGTCCATAACAGTACCATGTTACAGTACACCCTTCAAACGTGACACAATTTGTGCACTAGAACCTTCAGGATTTGAAAACATTCATTGTATGTCTCAGGTGCTCAAACTATGTATAGGCAATGAACCATTTAAGGTCATTTAAGATGATATAAAATATAATAGTCTGAGTAGTAGTTGTATTGAGCTCTATAAAAAAAAGAAAAATGTTTTTTAATCAATTGGTCCTATTTAAACCAAAGTTCTCTGCTCTGAACATGTATAGCTAAGATGGCACTGGTGTTCACTCCTCAAGATGGCTGACTGGCTAATGCAGCGAAGACTCGCGAAAACGTGCTAGCTAAGAAATTCCTCACAATAATAAGAGATAAAAGAGATGGCTGATGTGATGTCCTACATGGAGAAGAGCACGTTTCACAAGAGAGATTTCTGGCATCCAGTCACATCCAGGAATGCATTATGCCACCGGCATCCATGATTTAGCTTAGAGGTCAAGTTCACAGTTAAACTCTCCTGAAACAGCATGAAGGCAAAAAAAAGAAAAGATTGGAGCTAACAGCTTACACAGCTTTGATTACCCAGCTATAACCAAACTAGATGAAATAAGTAAAGAATATTTTAAAATGAATCACACTTGGCTATCCTGCTGATGTCCCACCAGCTGGCTAACCTAGCATGGCCGACAAATTATTCACTCGTGGCTAACATCAAATCTGGTTAACGCATCAAATTTGTTTAAACATCGAACTTGTTTATATGCAATAAACACAGAAACAAATAGACAAAAAAATATACTAAAAAGGATTACAGAGAAACTAATACGCTTACAGGTAGAGGTCTAGTTCAACTCTTTTCCAGTGGTAGCTCAGTGGTTGAAGACTTCTGATCAGAAGGTCATGAGTTCAAATCCCAGCACTGCCAATCTGCCACTGCTGGGCCCCTGATTAATGCCCTTAACCCTCAAGTGCTCAGTTTTATAAAATAAGATGAATGTAAGTCACTCTGGATAAGGATGTCTTCCGAATCAGTATTGAAATATCAAAACAGAAAGAATTACAAAATAAATCCAGTTAGCTTAAATTCAGAAATACTAAAACCTTTACAATCCATACTATAATGATGTCATAAAAATAATCAAATGCTTTTGTTTAAATATAATTGACCCATATAGAAATCCATATTCAAAATACCCACATGTTATAAGTGCCATAATCAAGTCTAACAAGTCAAGTCATCTCCATGAGCAACACCATTACACGAAACAGAATGATTAACAATCTAAATTGGCTGGAGAGCTCATAAAAATACTATTCAGTGTACATGAACAATCATTATGATAATTATAGGGGTATTCTAGGACATCTGATTCAGGTTTTCCCACATTCCTGAGCTCTAACACAAGTGAAGAAAAAGTAAAACTACTCTAGCAATACTGTTTGAAAAGGCATCTTTGCTCAACTTCGATCACAAAATGTGCACAAACACCACAGCAAAATGTTCATAAATACAATACATGCATAAAAAACAGCACTTTGATATCTTAGCGGAAGAGAAAATGGACACAGGTATTGAAGTGAATAAAGCTCTGGTGTTCATGCTGTGACTTCTTCAGTGCCAGAGATATACTAAGCTTCTCCTCCTGTATGTCAGGCACTATCTACAGGCCGGGTTCCTCTACAAATACAAAGCTTGTATTTTCTTCTAATGTGACACTATATTGGACAAATGCATTAGAAAACTATTTCTAAGTTGTGGGAGGTTATACTGAAATCTGACTCCCGGACAAAACATACTCCCCTTCGCATGCACGCGCATCACACAGTTGAGTTTGAACGCTCCACTGATTACCATAGCCGTTGTCTAAACTTAAATTAATAAACAGAAATTGAATTAGTTTGGATAAAGGATGCAAAAAAAAAATTAAAAAATGGCAGATCCATTCAACTTGGAAAGTGGTGAGGCTTTGACAGCGTTAGGAATAAAGCTGCAGTTGCAAAAGCAAAAGTGTTCATTTCACATAGACATGATTGTCCTGCTGCCTGAACTTCACACCCAAGACGTTTGTGCTGTTGACATTTCTTAATAGTTGATGCAGTGTTTCTTAGTAAAGTACTGTATTACTCTTCCCTTTGCACTTGCGTATGAATGTTGTTAAAAACACTAATATTTAATCACATATAACATATAATTTTTTTTCATGAAAGTAGGCTTTATACAGCATTCATCACACAATATATATTTCAATACATTGTCTAAGATACAAGGCAATTAAATGTTTGCAGTCTAACAATAGGACTGTAGATGGCCTACTCCCACATTTTTGAAAGCTGTATTTTAGTTACATGACAATGTTTCATTACTTCAAAAAAAAAAAAACAGAAATAAACCAAATTATTAGTCACATCAGTGATGATTAACTCATAAAAAGACAAGGATGTAAAGAAACCTCAAATTTTTTTCTAAACTCATCACTATTTTCCAGTACATTAGGGCACAAAAAGCATTATGATGTTTTTCTTAAGATTTTTTTTCACTAATCAACCTACAGTAGAGATAACAGTAACAATTGCTTTGAGGTCAGCTGCTGTAAAAAAAAAAAAAAAAAAAAAAAAAAAAACAGCTGCCATGTTGCTTAAAGAGATAAAGATTGATGAGTTCATTCCAGAGTTTAATACAATGCCACATGAATTCAGTATGTGCCTACTCAATTATTTTCTGACAGACACACTACATTTATGCTGCTAACACATCTTATTAGGGCTGTGTCCTCAGAAGCATTGGACTTCAATAGGATGGGTTTACCAGAGGGGAGCAGAATTTCCACAATGTTAAAATTACACCTGTTGAACTTATACTCCCCTCTCCAACAGAGGTGACATTTTCGCCCAGGCTCCCGTTGATTTCCCACTCTGTATCAGATGCATTTAATATTTTCTGTAAAAATCACATGACACCTGTGGGTGACCCCGTTCAAAAGTTTAAATCCCCTTGATTCTTAATACTGTGTTGTTACCCGAATGATCCACAGCTGTGTTTTTTGTTTACTGATAGTTGTTCAAGAGTCCCTTGTTCATCCTGAACAGTTAAACTGCCTGCTGTTCTTCAGAAAAATCCTTCAGCTCCCACAAATTCTTTGGTTTTCCTGCATTTTTTGTGTATTTGAACCCTTTCCAACAAAGAATTTGTTCAGTAAACAAAAAAACACAGCTGTGGATCATTCAGGTAACAACACAGTATTAAGAATCAAGGAGATGTAAACTTTTGAACGGGGTCATTTTTATGAATTCAACTATTATTTTCTCTTGTGGACTATATGTAAACATCTTTTATGTGAAATATCTTATTCAGTATTAAGCACCAAATAAACAATAACATGCATTTTGTATGATCCCTCTTATTTTGGTAAAATAATAAACATTTTGCAGATTCTGAAAGGGGTATGTAAACTTTTGACCTCAACTGTAATTATATTGAGTAATATAACTTCATAGAGATATTTTAAAATAGAAAAAATTTATTTATTTATTTATTTCATAATAGTAGATAGTAAAATTTACTTAATATTTTGATGACAGCAACGTTCCTGTCTATGAAAAAAAATAAATTTTATTTAATTACTTTAAATAAATATAACTTATGACTTATAATTTATATAATTAAGTAACATTTACTTAATATCTTCACAAATGTTAAGTTCAGTGGTGAATAGATTTTACTTGATAGTGGCAAGCGAGTTGTACTTGAGTTTACAGCAGTAAAATTCACTTTTTTTTTTTACTTCAAATTGTTGTACTTCAAATTGTAAGAGGATTTTATTAAGTATATCCGTTTTGTTTTTGTGTTTTTCAGAATAGCAAGAGACAAAATGAGCAACATCACTGCATATGCAGATGATAGAAGTGTTTTTGTTAAAAATCAGACTAGAGGCCACAAAAAAAAAAGTTTTGAAATAGTATGAAGAAATGTCAGGAGCTAGATGAAATCAAAATCAAGCAGAAGCAGTGTGGATGGACAGCAGCACTTCTCCAGAAATTAAAGAAGAAATCAAATGACTGGCTCTGACTCTTACAAACACCAAATACACTGAACACAACTGGGAGAAAAAAGGAGCAGGAAATCAAATCCCAAACCCAGACTTGGAAAAGATCTCATTCTAAAACTAGAATCGAAATCATGAAGACTTTTGTTCTTTCTAAACTCCTATTCTTAGCCACTGTTTTTCCTCCTGACAATGCATGTCTAACAAAACTAAATGACATGTGTGTGGGATTTATCTGGGGAACAACAGAGAAGTAACAACACCGACACTTTTCTACAAACTAAAAGAGCTTGGAGGACTTCAGGCCATTGAACTAGGAAACAAATTCAAAAGAGCTTTCTGTAAAAATGAGACACAAGCCAATGAATAGAGGAGCAGATTGGATAGAAGAGAGAAAATCATGGAAGAAAAAAGAGGAAGAGCAAGACAAAACATGCCCTTTTACTAATTAATATACAGAGATTTTACAATCAAACACGAAAACTTCAACTTAGACTGGTTTAATTTATCGAATAAATGTATTTATAAGTATTTATATTTGGTTAACTACTACAAGTGTAGATTTATAAACACCGCCATAAAATGCTTAATAACAGAACAGTGATTGTGGGAAATTGCAGTTCCTGGGTTTGGCCACACGAGGGCAGTCAAGCTCCATCCAGCACAACACGCAGCGCCGCCTCAAACAGCCGGTAGGCCTCGTGTCCTTCCCACAGACACAGAGCTCATCAGCCTTATTACTGTGCACTGGATTATTCTGCCATAACAACTCCAACACACGCCTCTTCTCTACTCTTTACTACTACTACTATTATTATTATTATTATTAGTAGTAGTAGTAGTAGTAGTAGTAGTATTTTTAATTTATTTTGTATCCTTTATTAAGAACATATCTTCAGGCCTCTCAGCACTTGACATGGAAATGTTAAAAAAAGGTTTATATTTAATTTTTATATCCGGATATCTGTAACAACTGGTTTGTGACAAAAAGTCCATTGTTAAAAACTCTATATAATGAAATAAACGAGTGAACGAATGAATAAATAAATAAAATTAAAACGCCTGTCTTGCATTTTTAAATCAAACTTTAAAAAGTTACAAACTTTTAAATATACAAAAATAACTATTTACAGCATAGTCCAATCATGTTATTATACCTACATAGTTATTTCCCTTAAATATGGACAGAGATCATATTTTTAATAAAGGCCATGGAGATTTATTTTAAGATCTTCGCTCCATTGTCCTTTGTCTTTTTAGTTCATTTAAGATTAGTTTAAAAAGCGTCTCAGCTGGGAGATGGCATTGCTTAGTGTCTTTAAAATCTCTTCTTTTTGCAGGATTGTCCCACATCTATCTTCCTTTAATTGCACAAGTCTGCTCTCTTTCCATTCTTTAGTTTAACGCGTGATTCATGCGGTTGATGAGGATTTTAGTGAGTATTTTATAATCGATATTCATGAGACTTATCTGCCTCCAGTTCTCCAGCTCATATGGCTCACCTTTCCTAAATCTTAGTGTCATAACACACTGGTACAGAGATTCATTTCAAATCCCTCCCTTTATGGCTTGGCTGTAGAAGTCAGTTAGGAGATGTGCAATGTGTTGAACTGCAGCTTTGGAGAACTCAGCTGGAAGCCCATCAGCTCCCGGACTTTTCCCCTCCTTTAACTGCACTATTGCTTCTAGCGCTTCTTTTACATCTGTTGGCTTAAGAAGGTTGTTGTGGGTTTTGTTTTTAAACTTCCCACATTTCATTAAATCTTTTAATAGTTTTATTGGTTGAATTTCTTTTGCCAGTTGGTCTATAGTTTCTTTATGTAGTAATGTGTGGGATTTAGTTTCCAGAAGCTTCTCTTGCCGTGTGACTCCATCATTAGCTTCACTTTCACAGATCAGTGATCGGAGGCTACTGAGTGATCAGGTCTGTAATGTGCTACTCGGATGGTTTAGAGCTGGACATTCTGTCTCTTCTTCTTATTATTATTGAGTCGAAACGGTGAAACCGATGTCCTGAGGGAATTTCTGTCTAAAAGACTCTTTCACTTCATGTGTTTCACAAACCTTTTGGAGTAGTTTCCCTTCTCTGGATATTGCTGTGTTTGTATTGGGGAATTTATCCTTTTCATGTGTAATGGGATTGAAATCTCCACATAAAATAATATTATATCCATCATTTAACACTTCATATCATTTATAAAATATTCTCATTTTACCAGCTCTATCTGAGGGGTTTACACATGAATAATTCTCATGTTTTGGTTCTTATAAAAGCAGTTAATGACTAAAAGTCCTGGGATGAGTTCTCGGTTCATCACCAATAGAAATCCTAACATCTCCACAAGGCCACATTTTCTTACCATTGTCCTTAATAGAATTGTTCATTACCCTCAATTCCTGTCTAAAAATAAAAGCTTGGATAATAGAAAGGTCTTTATTATTTGTGTTCTGGTTTTGTAATTGGATAATTGCATGAATGAGCAGGTGTTCCTAATAAAGTGCAAACTTGTTGCGTCACTGCTGGTTTACCCACCAAAAAAAAAAAAAAAAAAAAAAAAAAAAAAAAAAAAAAAAAAAGTGCCTGTTGCACAAAGCGAGTTGAACAAACTCAGGGCTGCAGAGGAAGCTTTGAGTTGACAAAAACAAACAAATGTAATCAGGTTAATGAAGGTTAACAGGTTTCATGACGCTACATTAACCACCGCAAAAAGAAAAAACTATACCATCTGCCGAATATCAATATCTTTCATACAGATGTTCATCAGGAAAAATCCAGGGGATTGTGTCTGTCCCTAAAAATCCTTTCTCTTCGAAGTGCCCTTCTGATTGTTTAAGCTCCAGAGGATTCTCCACAAACTGTGAAGCATCACTACAAACATTAAAGGTTAACTTTCACACGTCAGACTTTTCTCACTTTGCCCCAGAGCAGGTTTGCCCTGCAGTGTATGTTACCATGGCAATGAAACCTGATAAAAAAAAAAAAACAATCCACCTTGTTGAGACCGAAAAACCAGCGTTTGCTCGAATTAAACACAAACTTACCTGAGTAGCCACTGAAACCGGCTTCGTGCAGCAGGCCTCAGGAGCCAATACAGAGCTGGAGGCTTAACAGCACTTTTTGTTCGAAAATTTGTGAACTTCATACCAGGTGATGGTGGTGGAGCAGAACAAACATGGGGATGTTAGGTGTATAGAAATGCTGCAAAAGAAACTAAACTACAGATGGAATTTCCAAAGATTATATCCATGTGGGATGTTTACATGAAGATGTATTTAAATGATTTGTTTATATGTTTGTTTATTGGTTCAGTGGTATTGCACTTTGTGATATTGTGTGAACCCCTGCAGAAGTGTGAACTCCCTGCCTGTGGAAAGAGGAGATCCCTTCAGCCCTAGGAGAAGAAGGCTGCTTCTCAATTGTAAGAATGCAAAGAATGGACTTGCACTCTGGTGAAGGCCGGGCTTGCCAGGCTAACTTGGAAGAAGGAACTCAGAAAGACAGGAGGACAGAGAACGTATCTTTGTGAGAATTGAGATGTGCTGAGGTCTTCCTGTTTGCGCAATGGACTGTTCCAGCATATTTCTATTATAGTGGGTCAGGACCATCATCTTTTCAGTGCTCCCTACGTAATATTTTTCAGCTGCTTGATAGATTTACTGCTAAATGGCTGATTAACCAAAAGTTATTTAAGCATGTTTTAATGTTGTTTGCAACTGCAACCTCATGTTAACTAAAAACTAAGCTAACGAGTTAACCTTTAGCTCAGGATGGAAGCTAGTGTCGTTTCATTAAAATACTTCTGAGGGATAAAGTCGATTTTTCAAAAACCTCATATATATATATATATATATATATATATCAATCTTTTGTTGGTATTGTGGTTAAAAAGACATTAAAACTTAGTTATGGGTCAGCTTCCGTCATCCTCCATGGTTTTGCCGCAGTGACTTCTGGGTTTTCAAGTGGGTTCGATACGCTCATGTCTGCATCCGATGCATCTTCGATATCAAGAACACATCTGGGTAATTTCATATGTCCTCAGTACTTGTGTTCTTGAGTATTGGAATTGAACTTTGGCGGTGGACGATGACATAGAACAAGTACACAAGGACACAAGATCATATGAGAACGCATATTGTGAAATGGCTGAAGTCTTACTGATAGAGCTCTGAGAAAGGAGCCTGAAATATTTTCCTAGCACAACCCTGTGTATTTATAGAAATCTAAAAGTGCTATTGATTTATTTTGAGCAGTCAATCCATCATTGATAAACAAACCAAAATAAACCAGCACCATGTCTCTGTGGCAAGGTGGGTGTGTGTGTGGGTGTGTGCGCGCAGATGTGTTTACCACTTGTCTGCATCACTGCTCTTCCCTCTGCAGAATAAACCAGAAAAACCAGTTAGACAGTACCAGTGAAGGTGAAACTCAGCAGCACCATTTTGTGTGGAGGGGAAAATAAACCATTTCAGGAGTAAAAACACAGTGAGTATCTAAATCTAAAGCTATAATATATTAACACACTGAAGTGACACTAGATGCAGAAGAGGTTTGTGGGTTTGTACTGAAGGTTTAATGTATACAGGTTTATGTGACAGGTGACTCTGTGCTGATACAGGGTTTGATTTAACACACCGATATTGGAGTAAAGTAAACGTGTGTCCTGCTGTAATCTGGAGAAGGAGACATGACCTCCAACATGAGTGTGTCTGGAAAAATGGACATAAAAAAATATGAGAGGTGAGAGAGAGAAAACTAACCCCCTTTCATCAAACTGCATTTTGACAGTTTTTCGTCCAATCAGAGTGCGCCACGTCACGAAGTCCCTCCCCTTTTTTATCCAATCAGAGCGCACCGTGGCGGGAAGTCCCACCCCCCTTTCGCCCGATGAGATTCTTCTTTTTTTCCAGATGTCCCGCCCCGATCCCCCTCCCTAATTTTTGTGGGTCCGTTCACGCGCATCTGTGTTCCGTGCGGGGGTCCGTTCACGCGCTTCAACCCCCTTTCTCTCTCACCCCCTCACCCCCTGGTCTGGGGCCCCGTGCAAATTATCCGGCCGGCGCACGAGGTCGGATTTCAGGCGGCTAGTGTCATGCCGTTCCGGTCTTAAACTTTAGCTAATATTTAATACATCTTAGATAAATTTGGATTAAAGCTAGCTAGCAAAAATTCCCCAATTGAAAGAGTTTAGCAAAAAAAAAAAAAAAAACCCAGTGCTTAGCATCAGTTAGGTTAGTCTCGCTATTTATATTTAGCCGCGTTTTACCAACAAGCATACGGGGAACATTTAATGCACAATGTACAAATTATTTATTTGTTACTGCTGTGTATAAGTGATTTATTTGAAGCTAGTCAAAGTTGATGGTCGTAGTGATGAACTTTTTTCCCCTTTACCCGTGTATCGTGCGATTTTTATTAATACTTTTATTTATTTTTGCAACATAAACGGTATCCGTGTTATATGCAAAAAGAGGATTAATGGCCCATCACGGGTGTTCTATTATCAGTGAGACTATTATTTCGATTTTTCAAGATTCTGACAAAGACGGCCCGTGGAAAACCAGCGCGTATCTTCGCCGCACTCAAGCACCGCCGGCGGGTCCGTTGTGCGAGGAATGGCCTCTGGGTTTCTGCGGACAGGGTGGACAATGGGGCTATGTGTTTAGATACGAAACCGGGGAATTGCAGCTTTATCAGGGGAAGTGTGGAGAGAGACCGGGGGTCTCGACGTGTCTAGCCTCGTTATCCTCTAACGACTGGGGTGTGTTAAAGAAGGTTGTCCTTGAGAATTTTGACAAGGATGAAGGAAAATGGAGAGGGAACGGGAGGGCCTCTCTCCCGGAGACTTTTCCCAGCACCGCGGAGGTTTCAGAGCGAAAAGTCAAGTTTATGGCTGTATGGTTGACTAGAGCCTCAGGTACAGCTCGCTGGTTCTACATCGTTCTCTACTTCGTTTTATGATATAAAAGCAGACTCGCCCGAGAGAGGAGAAGAGCAAAAGAGAGAGAGAAAGAGAAATATGGAAGACCGCTGTGAACGCAAGCTCAAGAGAATCAGGCCTACCCGGATAGTGTTGAGGATTATAGAAGAAGAAGACGGAATGTCCGACCATCCTTCATCTCCGGAGGAGAGTTATGCCGTTCCTTTGCCGACGACCCCTCCCCCGACCCCTGAGTTCTCGCAACAGCTTTCACCCCCTCGCTCCGAGGAACCTGTCGTCTCGGGGCACGAGGATCACGCTGACGAGGATCCTGCGGGGATGGAGGTTCAGGACACTCCTTCGAATGAGAACTCACCCTGCGGATCGGATGACCCGTTGCCGATGTTCATCGACGACCCTGACGCGCCGCTCACACGCTGGTTGAAGAGGATCGAGTTTTTCAAATGTCTGGAATCAGCGGTGCTTCATTTACTCAACAAGGTTCTGAGAATGTACGCCGAAGCCAAATGCAACAGTTGTCAGATCAGCCATCCTAGCCAGAGACAACACACGTGCTTGCTCGACCCACCCGACGACATATTCAATTTCAATTAAATTTTATTTGTATAGCGCTTTTAACAATGGACATTGTCACAAAGCAGCTTTACAGAAATAAATGGATTCACAAAAATATATTGTAAATATTTAAATTTATCACTGTGAATTTATCCCTAATGAGCAAGCCAGTGGCGACGGTGGCAAGGAAAAACTCCCCGAGATGATATGAGGAAGAAACCTTGAGAGGAACCAGGCTCAAAAGGGAACCCATCCTCATCTGGGTGCAACGGATAGTGCAATTATAAATAAATCCCTTCTATTGTGTACTATATGGACAAATAGTGCAATTGTGCAACCAATAAATTCATCACAGTATTTGCAAGAGGTCCGGCTGGTTAAAATCTATCCACTGTCCACTGATGGAGTCCTGAGTACGAAGCTGCTCGTGGCAACTGCAGCCCCAAAGCCACTACAGCAATCGCAGTCCCAAGCCATTACAGTACAGCTCCCCATATGTGATCCCCAAGCCATCTCCACAGCCCCCAGGTGGCACCATCCCCAGCAATCCAAACAGTTCTTCAGGCAGTCCATATGGGGCCACCCCCAGCAGCAGCGAGCGAACTCAACCGATGAGAACTCCAACCAGAAGTAGGGCATCAGGATGGGTCAGGCAGCGAGGAGGAGCAGAAGGGGTCAGGATCACTGGCATCACTGGCATCTCAGAAGTAGCATGTGTAGCTCGACAGAGAGTGAGGGAGAGAGAGAGATGGAGAGAAAGGAAGAGATTGTTAGGTGAGCTTTTGTCCTCTAATGGTTAAGCACGATGTACTTTGCATGCAGAGTGCAAGCAGGGACTCCGGCAAGACTAGCTGTGACAGCATAACTGAAAGGGAGAGCCAGAAGCTAACACAGACATGAGGGCACCCTGGGACATAAGGCAGCCAGCCACTCCACCGTCGACAAACCTGAGTGAACGTGTGAGAGTGGGGGGGCGACAGCATCCAAACATCCCATTTCACCACAACACTCTATGCCTGTGAAACCCTCCAGACCTGCCCCTGTACCTAAGAAAACTATTCACAAAAGGCTTGACTAAAGAAATATGTTTTCAGCCTAGACTTAAACACTGAGACTGTGTCTGAGCCCCGAACACTAAGTGGAAGGCTGTTCCATAACTGTGGGGCTTTGTATGAGAAAGCTCTACCCCCAGCTGTAGCCCGCATTATTCGAGGTACCAACAAATAGCCTGCATCTTTTGATCTGAGTAGGCGTGACGGATCATAAAAGACCAAAAGTTCGCTCAGGTACTGTGGCGCGAGACCATTTAGTGCTTTATAGGTCAATAGTAGTATTTTATAATCAATACGAAATTTGATTGGGAGCCAATGCAGTGTGGATAAGATAGGGGTGATGTGGTCATATCTTCTGGTTCTAGTAAGGACTCTCGCTGCTGCATTCTGGACTAACTGGAGCTTGTTTATGCATCTACTGGAACATCCAGACAGTAAGGCATTACAATAATCCAACCTAGAGGTAACAAAAGCATGAAGTAATTTTTCTGCATCGTGTAGTGACAATATATTTCTTATTTTAGCAATATTTCTGAGATGAAAGAAAGCAATCCTAGTTATATTATCTACATGAGCTTCAAAAGAAAGACTAGAGTCGATAATCACACCAAGGTCTTTTACTGCTGCACATGATGAAACAGAAAGGTCATCCAGAGTTATTATGTAATCAGAAAGCTTACTTCTAGCTGCATGTGGTCCTAGTACAAGTACTTCTGTCTTGTCAGAATTAAGTAAGAGAAAGTTAATAAGCATCCAGTTTCTAATGTCTTTTACACATTCCTCAACTTAATTAAGCTGGTGTCTGTTATCTGGCTTTGCTGAAACATACAACTGTGTGTCATCAGCGTAACAGTGGAAGCTAATACCATGCTTACGAATAATTTTGCCCAGAGGTAGCATATATAAAGAAAAGAGCAGTGGGCCTAAAACAGAGCCTTGCAGAACACCAAACTTTACCTTAGCATGAGAAGAGAAGTCACCATTTACGTTTACAAACTGAAAACGATCAGTCAAATAAGACCTGAGCCAGGAAAGGGCTGTTCCCTTAATGCCTACTACATTTTCTAGTCTATTGAGGAGAATAGCATGATCAATGGTATCAAAAGCTGCACTAAGGTCAAGCAGCACCAGCAAGGAGACACAACCCTGATCAGAGGCCAGTAGTAAGTCATTTACAACTTTTACCAGTGCTGTCTCTGTGCTATGATGAGGCCTAAATCCTGACTGATACATTTCATGAATGTTATTCCTATGTAAGTATGAGCATAGCTGCTGTGCTACAACCTTTTCAAGGACCTTGGAAATAAAGGGGAGGTTTGATATTGGCCTGTAGTTGGACAGTTGACAGGGATTGAGGTCAGGTTTTTTAATCAGGGGCTTGATAACTGCTAATTTAAAAGATTTAGGTACATAGCCAATGCTAAGGGAAGAATTGATTATCTTTAAAAGAGGTTTGATTGTTTCAGGAATTATCTGTTTGAGGAAACAAGTAGGTAAAGGATCTAGCATACAGGTTGATGATTTTGATGATGAAATTAGTGAAATTAGTTCAGTCTCTTCAAGGGGACTAAAGCGTTGTAGTTGTTTATCTAATATTATCATATTATCATCTACAGGGTTAGTTATAGAACTGTCCGGTTTTAAATTAATAGTCTGAATTTCTAGCCTGATATTTTCAATTTATATCATATATCAGACCTGCTTTCACGGTGTGATGCGGATGCTGTGGAACTCACTGTTCGTCCAAGCCCTTGAGAAATATATGGAGAGCTACATGTTTTACGAGACGTGCGAGGGCGACATAATCGGGCCTGCAGCAGAGATTCTTTTGCTGGGGTATAGATCAGGAGGACCGATCTACGAGTGCATCTACCGAATGTACGATGAAATCAAACCTGACGAGGAGAGAATAGAGCGTTTCATAAAGCTGGTCATGGACTGCAACTATTCCTGTTAACTTGATTTTATTCCATGCCGTCATATATGCATTTATTCAGTGTGTTTTTTGCAGCTACCTCTTATATTTTATTCTATACTATTATATATTCGATTATTCAGTATGTTTTTTTTTGCTGCTACCTCTTATATTTTATTCTATACTATTATATATTCAATTATTGAGTATGTTTTTTTGCTGGTACCTCTTATATTTTATTCTATACTATTATATATTCGATTATTCAGTGTGTTTTTGCAGCTACTATGCGGTACTCTGGGCCATCTTGGTTCAAACTTTGTTTATGATAAAACATTAATAACGTTTGTGTGTTTGTGTGTATAAAAAAAAAAAAAAAAGTTGAATAAAAAGTCTGAATAAAGAATCATGCCTTTCTCTGTGTGTACAAAAAAAAAAAAAAAGTTGAATAAAAAGTCTGAATAAAAAATCATGACTTTCTCTGTGTGTACAAAAAAAAAAAAAAAAAAAAAAGTTGTAGTAACGCGGAGCCATCAGTTCTGTATCTTATGTCTTTATTAACAATACCTGAAGACATGAAAATAAGTTGCCCAAGCTAACAACGTTATTGCTTTTTTTCTGACGCATACACCTGCTCGCTCCTCACTCCCTGCAAACATGAAAATCCCCTTACAACTAGCTACTACTGCCATCTAGTGGGTAGCTGAACCATAAACCCACTTTACTACAAGAGTCTGAATAAAGAATCTCGCCTCTCTCTGTGTGTATAAAAAAGAATTTGAATCTCAATCCTCGCCTTTTTCTCTCATTTCGGTTCAGCCATGTCTGAGAAGCGTGCGATGAAAAAAGCGTATTACGATCCGTCCGACCCCGGTAGCTTCGGAGGGGTAGAAAGACTGCGAAGGGCCGTGCGAGATGAAAAGGGGAAGCCGCCGTCTGTGGAAAGGGTAAAAGATTTTTTATCGGAGCAGGATGCTTATACTCTACACAAACCGGCCAGAATACATTTTACTAGAAATAGAGTTTTTGCCCCGCGTCCCTTGAACCAATTTCAAGCCGACCTGTGCGATATGCAGGCTTTAACGGATTATAACAACGGGTACAATTATTTATTAATAACGGTCATAGACGTATTTTCCAAGAAAGCTTACGTTAGAACTCTCAAAAGAAAAACATCCGCGGAGGTGGTAAAGGCTCTAGAATCCGTTTTCTCTGAAAGCCAGACACCTGTAAAGTTACAGACCGACGCCGGAAAAGAATTTTTTAACAAGGCTTTTGAAGGTTTGATGAAAAAACATGGCATCGTGCATTTTTCCACATACAGCGAACTCAAAGCTTCGGTGGTCGAAAGATTTAATCGTACTTTAAAAGGTCGAATGTGGAGATATTTCACAGCTAACAATACCTTGCGATACCTCGACGTGCTGCAGGACTTGGTGAAAAGCTACAATAACAGTTTTCACGGCAGCATTAAAATGGCGCCGGCTCAGGTGAGCTTCGAGAACTTCGATCGAGTGTTTCAGAACCTGTACGGTAAGCCGCCACTCCGGAAGGCTAGATTGAAGATGGGTTTTGAGACGGGGGATCTTGTCAGGATATCGAAATTAAGAGGGGCATTTGATAAAAAATACGAACAGAGTTTTACAGACGAGCTTTTTTCGGTGGCCGAACGCCTCCCTCGCGACCCTCCGGTGTACAGACTGAAAGATTACGACGGAGAACCGGTCCAAGGCACCTTCTATGAGGCCGAGTTGCAAAAAGTAAAAACGGCCGGGGGGCAAAGTCTACCACGTGGAGGAGATTCTGAAGAGGCGTACGGTCAGGGGCGAAAATCAGGTCTTTGTATGGTGGAAAAACTGGCCTGAGAAATTCAACAGCTGGATCAGAGAGAGCGATTTAAAAATATATATAAAAAACGGACGACGTTTTGAATGAGGGTTCATCATTTCCCAGTCATGTACGGGCAGAAACACGTGGGTTTTTACATCACCCTACCATCCAACGCCAGCCTCGATGTTTTTAAAGATAACAAAATCTCCAGTTACCGCGTGGATCTGGCTCAGCATATCGATCTGGAAGGGGAATGGGAGGTCGCCTTGACGGAGATTTCCTATCCTCACACGTGGTATACCGTACCCGAAGAACGAGCATACTATGAATATAAGTTTAAACCAGAAACCCCGGAGACGAAGAGCAAGGTGCATCGTCACAAATTCCCAACGGGTGTTTTTGCTAACTTGGGACAGTTCAAAACGGAGATGGAGGCTTTGTTTAGAAAAATCAACTCCGATATTTACCTGTCCTACAACAATTATCTGAGGAAATTCGATTTCCAAGCGGGCGGTCAGACTCGTGTGCGGTTTTACCCACCGCTCGCTTACATTATGGGTGTGAGACCGGGAGAATGGATAGAATTCGACAGGAAGCTGGCCGATTACCCCCCTGATCTACGAGCTGGATTTTATCACATGTTCTGTTACTGCGATGCGGTTCGCCCTCAGTTGATAGGCGACGCTTATGCTCCGCTGATGAGGGTGGTCGACGTGCGCGGAGCGTACTGGGATGTGGTAACCTTACGCTTCGATCTGCCGTATTATTTACCCGCGAGCAAGCGCCACATCGAGAACATAAAGATAAAAACGGATCAGAACCAAGAGGTTGAATTCACTTACGGGAAGGTCATCGTGACGCTTCACTTTAGACCGAAAACATACGGTGTATGAATCTATATAAAATCCATCCTTTAACGCGACCGTCATTCAATCTCAGGCGTGAGAGGACGAAGCTACGTTTGAGGGTGTCGGAGAACTAATTAAAAAATAAAATGGCTCGGGTACTAGCGATGGAAGACCCTCACAGATTCGTCCGTTACTACGAAAATCAGGCCGGAGGCGATTTAGGAGGATTTTACGGAGCCCCTGTAATGTACGGTCGCGGTATCGGCTCTCTATTCTCAAAACTGTTTCGTTTTGTATCTCCTCTGCTGAAAAAAGGGTTCGACATTGCCAAACCCCATCTTAAAACGGCCGCCACCCGTATCGCTATGGATGCGGTCGGTAGAGTCGTGGGGAAAATGTCGAACTTCGACAATCGGAAAAAACAAGAGGGGTCAGGGGGCATCGTGGTTTTGTCGCGAAGGGTGAGGAGACGACCTCCGGGGGAGCGCCTCTCGTCGAGTTCTAATAAACGTTCGACGGGTAAGAAGAAGAAAACAGTCGGCAGAATCGGTCGCTCGAAGAGGAAACCCTCCCGGAGCTCCCATATATTTTAACCGACGTAGGGGAAATTCAAACAAAAAACATGGCTCTCTTGCATCAGAAATCCCTCGAGTGCACGCTGCGCGAGCTGGATCTATTTTCTGCACCTATGACACAGCTTTCGATCGAAGATAAAATATACACCGAAATCTCTCCCGTGTCTGCCATCACGGACACGGGGCCCATCGAGTTTTTCATCCCCGGAGATGGGGAAAAGTATCTTGATCTGAATGACACCATGCTGCATCGCCGCGTAAAAATCACCAACGCCGATGGCACGGACCTGGCCGACGCGGCTGCGGTAGGGCTCATCAATTACCCTCTGAGTACGATATTCAGTCAATGCGACGTCATTCTGGGGGACCCTCTAATCTCACAATCGAGTGCCACACATCCCTACCGTGCCATGATCGAGACTCTGCTCAACTTTTCACCGGATACCCTCGGGAGTCAATTCACAGCCGGTCTTTTTTACAAAGACACTGCGGGAGCAATGGATTCTATAGCGATCGCCAACGGTCCTAACAGAGGATTAAACAAGAGAGCCGAATTCAGCGCTAATTCTAGAGAAGTGCACCTGCTCGGCCCACTCCACGGGGACATATTTTTCTGCGAGAGACTTTTGCTGAACTCGGTCGACCTGAGGGTCAAACTGACACGAGCCGGAGATGCTTTCTGTCTTATGGGGGCGCGCGACTCGGGATTCCGTCTGAGTGAGGCTAATACCCTCTAGTTCTTCCGCTGTAACTTTATTAAAGAGAAAAACATATTTAAAAAAAGTACAGAAGAGTTAAAATAAAAGAGAAATTAATAGAAAAGCTTACCCTGATACTCAGGCACCTGGTGAATTTCAGCTTGAACTTTTAAAGCTGAGAATACATAAAGTGTTTATTTAAACAATGTTTAAGAGAAAAGAAATACCTTATAATTTCAACAAGTTTTCTTACCATGAGCCATCATGTCGATCCCCGAATTTCTTCATGGAAAATGTTAATCCGTCTCGTTTCTTATATACCCTAAAGTTCTTTTCCCACCGAAACACCTGTCACAAGTTCTCGAGCAACCATATACACCTGACGCATCATATCATCGCTTTAGAGGGTGGAGGGGTAGACTGTCGCGACCCCTCCGTCAACACGTGCTCTGCGATCGCAGAGAATCAGAATGAATGAATCCCGGTACATGAATTAAAATATTATTTTCAGCTGACAAAAGAGAGTATGAGGATATTTTCATAAAATATATTTTCAGAATATGAGGATCGCGCTGAGAAACAGAATAAAATGTGATGCTCGAATTAAAATATATTTTTTTGCATATAACAGAGATACCATTTATGTTTCAAAAATAAATAAATAAAGTATTAATAAAAGATCCGAAATTGCACGATACACGGGAAAAGGGGAAAAAAGTTCATCACTATGACCATCAACTTTGACTAGCTTCAAATAAATCACTTATACACAGCAGTAACAAATAAATAATTTGTACATTGTGCATTAAATGTTCCCCGTATGCTTGTTGGTAAAACGCGGCTAAATATAAATAGCGAGACTAACCTAACTGATGCTAAGCACTGGGGTTTTTTTTTTTTTGCTAAACTCTTTCAATTGGGGAATTTTTGCTAGCTAGCTTTAATCCAAATTTATCTAAGATGTATTAAATATTAGCTAAAGTTTAAGACCGGAACGGCATGACACTAGCCGCCTGAAATCCGACCTCATGCGCCGGCCGGATAATTTGCACAGGGCCCCAGACCAGGGGGTGAGGGGGTGAGAGAGAAAGGGGGTTGAAGCGCGTGAACGGACCCCCGCACGGAACACAGATGCGCGTGAACGGACCCACAAAAATTAGGGAGGGGGATCGGGGCGGGACATCTGGAAAAAAAGAAGAATCTCATCGGTCGAAAGGGGGGCGGGACTTTCCGCCACGGTGCGCTCTGATTAGATAAAAAGGGGAGGGACTTCGTGACGTTTTAACTTATAGTTGGACGATATTCAGCAGGAGACAGAGAGAGATTCCTCGGAATCTGAATTATCCACCTGCACAGGACTGGACCCAGATTAAAATCCAGATCTGAGTGCATCATCGTCCAGTGATGTGAAAGATTGGAGCCCAGAGACAGGTTCATCATGTAAGAAACTGTCCAGTGAAGAAGATCTTGAAAGCCCAGACACAAATTTGAGTGAAGATGAAGACCAGCAAAGAGGCAAGTGCACCATTAAACAACAAAAGAACCCCAGAACTTATGTGAAAAGACACAATAAACAGCACAAGATAAACAAAACAAATAAAGACAAGTCAACTGTGACCCTAAGAAGTTGTACAAAAAGGGAAGACAGTAAAAGAGCATGGGACAAGAGACATTATTGCCTCTACTGAGGCAAATCACAATTAAAGATATCAAGGCATTTGGAGAGAAAGCATATAGAGGTCAAAGATGTGGCATATGCCTTCAATACCAAACCTCTGGAACAAGGCAGAGGAAAATAGTGACATGGAAGCAGCCCTCTGATAAAGCTTCTGTTAAGGATTATCTGCCTCGCTCATATTGTTTTGGAATGTTCAGGAAAAATGACCTGTGGAGACAGGGGAAGAGTACAAAGTTGTGCTGCATCCTTGCTTCCAATAGCAGCTTCCTCAGCCGGAGGTCAGATGTCAGAGCATCATCAACAACATGCGACAAGACGATGTGTCCTTTCACATCAGGGCTGATTCTCTGATTTGTAAATATGGTGAATCAGTGTATGCAAAACATGGTCGTGTGACGTCTAGGCACCAGTATATTGCACTAAGAATGAGGGAGCTTGGCTGACAAGACTGTCAAAAGTCTTGAAGATTTGTGTGTACCATCAAAATTTCCGTTTGTTGTCGATGTTGCAAAGTGTCTTATTCGGTTTAAACCTTCAACAGCAGTCTAAATTGGATTCTGTCGTAAAGGGGCTGTGGAGGTCCTGATTGGACAAACTCTTATGAACGACAATGATCTGGCAGAGAAGAAAGCAAAAAAATTCTTTGAACATTTGGAGAAAAACTGGAGGATCAGTGTTTCTGTCACTGCTCAACAAACCATAGAAGAAAAAAAAATTGGAATAAAGATGACATTCCCCTCACCAAAAATGGGATTGCTCTGAGAAACCATCTCAGGATGGTAGAAGATGAAGCAAGAGGGCAACTGACACAGGAGCATACAAGGCATTAAACGAGACTGTTCTGGCACAGGTCACTATCTTCAACAAGCGGCATGAAGGGGAAGCGTCACGCTTAACTCTTGAGACCTACAAGAAAGCAAGCACAAGTGTCATTAATGAGGACATTTATGAAACCTTGTCACCATTAGAAAAGGAGCTAAGCAAGCTATTAACCCACATAGAAATCAGGGGGAAAAAGGGGGCAAGAAGGTTCCAGTTTTCTTGATGGAGAGAATGAAGGAGTCAATGGATTTGTTGGTTAAAAGGAGAGAAGAAGCTGGTGTTCCTGCTGAAAATCCCTAACTCTTTGCAAGACCTGGCGTGTTGACAAACACACGTGGATGTGACTGTCTGTGAAAATATGCAGAAGAAAGCAAAGCAGAAATCCCTGAACTCCTTAGGTCAACTAAATTAAGAAAATAGGTTCCTGCACTCTGCCAGATCTTAGATCTTAGTGAACAAGAGCTGGAGCAAGTTGCAAGGTTCGTGGGGCATGACATCAGAGTTCACTGTGACTTACAGACAGACTGACAAAACATTTCAAATGGTCAAGATAAGTAAGCTTCTGTTTGCAATGGAGCAAGGCACTGAGATCTTAAGGGGGAAGAACCTCAGCACACTTGACTCTTCTGTCTGTGGTATGTCTGCACTCTGTTTTATTGCCAACGTAATTGTATTCTGTAGTCATACATCTTTGTTAGTGGCCTAGCCACTGGAGCCATCGTTACGAGAACTCCACTGACTTTTTTTTTGGCTGTACAGTCTTTTACAGCTGGACAATAACACTCATTTAACATCAGTTAATAGAAACACATTTCTAGGGAAACCACAGACACACACAGTACACCTTATGAGCTGTTATGTTCACTGTGCTCATGTAGTGAGTAGTGTGTACTACAGTTTCCATTGGTGGTGTTTATATATGCAGTACTTGTTTAAAATAATCCCCCCAAAAATTAGTGAAGTTTTACCGTTACATACTTCCTAATGCTAACTGGAGTAGGATTTGTTTAAAAATGTGTTTGACTGTGGTCATTTCTGGTAGTGAAAATAGTGTAAAGGTAACAACTTGCAACAGTAGATCAAATGTATTATTTACTGTTATCTTTTATAGGTGAAAGTTCCACATTGACTTCTGTGAGTGTCCCACAGAGAAAAAAGAAAGAAGGAAGAGAGGTGGATGAGGGTAAATTTTTAAATTTTCCATTTTAAAATGATCTAAACACTTGTAACCTTCGTGTTATTAAAAGCACCTCTCAGTAAAATGGAGTCCAATACAAAACCACCACTAGGACCTCAATACAAAAACATAGAATTGAATTAGGAGGATGAGGTGTCACTTTTAGTTTGTTCTTGTTTTTCAGATGGATGTTCTGACCTCTTCAACCCCCAAAAGACACTGCATTGAGGATGGAATGTCAAACGTAGCTGGTGAGTTAAATAGTGTTTATCTTGAAATCTACAAAAACCTGCCTTTTGGCAAAGCACACTACATGTTGTTAAACATATTAATGGCTAAAGTCTGATAACACTGTAACCAGCACAAACTGGGCTACAGTAATATGTGAGCAGGATGTTTATAAATGATGGTGTTTGAGAAAACAGTGTTTATGCGTGGTTAATGAAAAACTCAAATTTAAGTCACTGAAATAAGGCCATAAAACACATTGGTTCACAAGACTTTTGAGAACTGAATCTTGTAGCCTAGAATTTTTGCATCAAAATGATGTGATAATCATCTTGTTCACTCATTCACAGAAAACAATATACTGATTTAAATTTTCGAAGACACTTTGTTTCGAAAGGGCATATGCAAGAGGATGATCATGAATAATAATATGATTGACACCTGAGAAGAAGACAAAGACCCGCATAATGACCTGCATAATGAGCCTTTCAGTCAGGAATGTGGCTGAGAGGGAAATGCTATGAAAAAGAATGTGAGGACAAAAGAAATGTATATATTTTTTGTTTGTAGTTTATTTAGAATATAGTAAAAGCCCACTCTTCCACCCTATGTATAACCTACTCTCTCACATAGTACACAGAATTGAACAGCTATACATCTTTGTGCCACTCTAGGAAACAGTTCCTTTTCAGCTGAACACACAAGTGAACATCACATGCCTGGCATTTCCAAGGAGTGTCCTGCCTCTTACCACGCTTTGCTTTGCAAAGCACACAGATCCGGCGACCAGCAGTGGCATCTGAGGCCTGCTCAGCTCCTGGAACTGGCACATGGTCAACACTGGTCCGTTTTGGTGTTATTTTCTGTGACACACCACAGAGCTCTGCAATTAGTTGTTCCATAAACTCCTTGTGGCTCATGCTGCCATAAAGCTCTTTGTGTACAATAAAGGCATTGGTGGCAGCAATGTCCAAGAAGTGTAGAAATAGCTTTCTGTACCACTTCATTGTTTTGTGCTGTGTGGTGTAGTACTGTAACGGCTGATCAGACAGGTCAACGCCCCCCATGTGCTGGTTGTAGGCGGTCACAGGTGCAGGACGTGGAAAACTCTTTGTCCTCCATCCATTCTGTGTTTTCACCCTCCTCTGCACAGTGTCTCCTGTATGAGCAGCATGGATGGTGGAACAGACGGACACCTCTCGTGTGTCCATCCATTTCACAAACACAAGATGTCCATCTCGAATCCACCTGATGGAGCCCCTCGCAGATTTTTTGGTGAGTGAGTTAGCTGCATTCCGAGGGCAATCCTTCCTGTTGTCTCTGTAAGTCCCACATTCACCAAACTTCAGAGCAAACAAGTCTGTTAGAAGCTTGGGACTAGTGTAAAAATGATCCATGTATACATGGTACCCAGAGCCCAAAACTCTATGGTCCAACAGAGATGTCACAGCAGCATATGACAGTCCATGGCCTTGTTCTTTCCCGTGTACACAGCAAAATCGACAGTATATCCATTTGATGAGTCCACAAGAACAAACAACTTGAAGACCCACCTGGTTGGTTTGGCTTTCATGTACTGAGTCATTCCTGTGTTTGCTTTGCATGCCACCATTCTTTCATCCACTGCCAAATTTTGTCTTGGATGATAGATGGCCTTACATGCATGCCGGATAGTGTCCATGAGGAGTCTGACCCTGAAAAGACGCTCGTGTTCAGCTGTTCCCCTCTTTCGGTCATTGTCCTTGTCTGCATCTGGGTGATTCATGTGCAGATTCCATGAAATGGTGCGGTATCTGTCCCTTGACATGATTGTGGCAGGAAAAGGAATAGAGAAAAGATTATCCTGCCGCCAGTAGTCTCTGACGGACCTCAACTTCACCATGGCCATGTAGAAGAGTAGCCCAATGTAGCAGTACAGCTCACTGATGCTGACGTCTGTCCATTTATATTTATGGCCCTTTGCACGTGCCCTGGCAGCCTGAGCATTGGTGTTTCGACACAGAGTTGACACAGCGGTTGCAGAAAAAAACATTTTGAACAGACTCATGGGAGTGTGTGCATCACAGGGTCTTGGGTCTAGCTGTGGTCCAGGTTCCCGTGTGGGCAGGAATCTCAGAGCCTGTGGAGCCACGTCAACATCAGTCTCGGTGTTCCATGACAGAGTGGGCTGCTTATCTGCTTTGGCTCTCTTTGCCACAGGTTCTTTTGCACTGTTTTTCTCATGTCTGAAATAAAAAAAAGTAAGCATTAAGTAAACAAATAAACTACATTATTAACATTGTGATGTTCACTAATACACTGATGCAGCTAGAGTTCCTGAAGGGGAACGTCTCCAGGTTACGTATGTAACCATGGTTCCCCGAGGGAACGAGACACTGCGTCTCAGTGCCATACTTCCGGCATCCCTGCGAGCACTTGCTTCATTCTCGAAGCTGCCGCTGTATCCACCGCACGCACTTTTAAGCTTCCTGGTTACTACATCACCCCGCCCTGTGACGTCTCACCCAGCCATTGGACTGATTACACACGTGATTCAGCGCATGGTCACGCTGAAGGCGTTCCCATAGCGTTTCGACACAGCGTCTCGATCCCTCGGGAACCATGGTTACATAAGTAAGCTGGAGACGTTTTTTATGTGCATTAATGATTTACTTAACATTTCTACTTAATGCTTAGTTTTTAATCTCTGTTATTCTTGTAACTATGTTCCTTTTATGGAGTCTTATTCTTCTGTTATTATTGGTTTATCTTATTTCCCATTGTTCTAGTTTTATTTTTGCAACCTTTTTTGCACATCTGTAAATATATATTATTTTGTTTGTCTTTTGTAACCAGATTTGTTTGTTGGTTTCTTTTGTTTATGCACTGCCCATTTACACTTTTTTTGTTAGAGGTTTTAATTTAGTCACTATACTATTTAGATTTTTTGGTTGGTTTCTTTGATTTGTGCACTCTACATTTGTACTTTTTATTGCCTTGTTTATTATTTAACACTTTCCCTAGTTTTTATTCTCTTATTCTTGTATTGTGACTTTTGCTTTTGTTTTTTGTTGTTGTCTTTAATTTATTACACTGTCCATTTACACTTTGTTTGAGGTTTTGATTTATTCACGACTTCCCATTTATATTTTTGGTTGGTTTCTTTGATTTGTGCACTACACTTTTACTTTATTTTGCCTTGTTTATTATTTAACACTTTGCTTAGTTTTTGTTGTATTATGACTTTTGCTTTTGTTTCTTACTGTTATGTTATTGGTTTCTTATTTCCCATTGTTTTAATTTTCCTGTATCTGGCTGGGATTTTTACCTCAGTGTTAATAAAACACTATATTTTCAAAGCATGTGGTTTTACTATATTTCACAATGATTAAATATTATCTAAGGGTGCATTCAGGCTCAGTTTGGGGGATTTTGGGATAATGTTGGTGTAGTTATGGCTGTTTTGGGGGTTGTGGATAAGTTGTGGGTGCGTTTTGTGTAAAGGTGTTGGCAGTTTGGCTCTTTTCTGGGTTACACATGGGGATTCAGGCAGTGTTATGGGACAGTTAGGGCTGATTCCAGGGACATGACAGAAGTTGTGGGTGAGTTTTGGTCTGCTTCAGGCATGGTTCTGGTATTCTTTAGGCAAGCAGCTTAAGGGCCATTCAAGGGGAGTGGGCCGTGGTGGTATGTGGGCCATAACAACAGCCTAAATTCAACCAGATAAGGCCCACAACCAATTTGCTATCTAGGACTGATGCATAGCAAAGCAGGACGAAGGTATTCTTGTACTGAGAAACTTGTACGGAGAAAAAAAACAAAAAAAAAACCACTGGCACAGATCAACACTGTATAACAACAGTCACGTAAGTTCCAAATCGCTATAACTCAAATGTACTGCATTAATGTGTGGCAGATTCATGAAACACTACTGAAAATGGGGGAAACTCATAACAGCACAAATCAAGTGCAAATGTAATGGAAAAAAAATTTTTTAGCTATGACTGCCTCCACCACACATGTTCGAAATAATAATTACTCAACAAACATTTTCCATTCATGAATGGCCTTTCTTATATGAGGGGGTTGTATCCTGTTTGTGGATGGCATCTCTGAGTACTTGAATTTGTAACACAGACAAGAGTGTTGCAATACACATGGGATATGTCAAATGAAAGGTATAGTAATAGGCCAGGAGGTAGAGAGGTGCCTCGTAGAGCAAGTCTTTAACAAAAAATACAACTAGAGGTGTATCTACAACCACCATGCAGTTCTCCTCACCAGCCAGCATGACAGGACTGGAAAAAACACGCCAGTGAATGTAGGTATCAGGATCTTCTGAGGGCTAGAAAAGCAAATATATAAATACATAATTTAAACTACAAACACAGCAAAAAATTTGTTGTTGAATGGAAGTGGGTAATGAAGAAACATTAATTTGTTTCCAGTTTGAGGCTCTTCGGAAGCATCCCAGAGCAACCAAACTGCTCCAAATATCCTTTGAGAGATGGCTTTTGGTCAAATATGCTCAGGAAAAAAAATATGTAAATGTCATATTAATTTGGGTAAATAATAATAATAAAAAAAAAACTTAAGCCAATTTTATCAGTTTCAGTTGCTTTGTATTGCTTTGAGGGACTTGGGGTGGTATAAGTACATATATGTGATGGATCCAATACGAAACAAACATTTATAAATAAAGGATAAATAAAATTTACATGCAACAACTTTTACACTCTTCAAAATGATTGGTTATTTTTTTTCTACCAAAAGGCTGGGTTGGGCCTATATATAAAATTTTATTAGGTTATTTTTTACATTGCATGGCCAATATTATGTAGCCCAATTAGGATGGTTTTAACCCAGTATTTTATTGAGAGTGTAGACATCGTAGGCACCTGCTAATAAGTCATCACTCCTGAATGACTTTGGTGCTGCAGAGCCAGATGGGAAGAGCAGTGGCAGGGCGGTAAAAACAGCAATGTTCAACTAGTTGAGGAAAAAAACAAGAGAGATCTATATCGATATCAACTAAAATATTAGGTCTGTGATAATATGTGGTAATATATATACAAAATCAATCAATGAAATATAGCTTTACCTCCATTTAATGTCTTTGGAGGCTTCATGACTTTCTTCATCACTCCATAAAACTGAACCTTGGAGTAGAAGGACTCCCATCTGCCTTTCACCTCAGAAATGTATTGGCAATTGTTTGGCTCAATGACTCTCTGCAGTTCATCCATTTCCTGAGAGAAATAATTATTGAAAGTTACAAAAATAATCAACAGGAATATATGGGATATTTGTCACTATGTTGTACATCAGTCTAAATGATGCTTCAGTGTACCCACATGGTCCAGTTCTTTGAAGCACAGGTATGCCTGTAAAATTTTTGCTGGCCTGTCTTGCTCCTTCAAAGAACCTGAGCCAATGAAATTTCTTCTGGACTGGAACTCCAGGTCTAAAAGATGAGTTACAGCAGCTTTGTTCGGCTTCTCTGATTTGTACATTTCATGTTTTTTTTTAACTTCATGTTTAGTGGGATATTTGTAGTCATCTGAAGAGGCTCTTCCAATTGATATCATGTTTGTCATGGTATTTCGGATGAGCCGGCAGAAGAGCTCCTTCGATAAGGTGACTTCACCATCTTTTCCAATACGCTGCTGCTCAAAGTATGCACGTCTCCCATATTGTAGCTCACTATCAGTGAAGAGAACATTTTCTGGGCTGGGTAACTTTAAAAACCTTGAAGTGCTGGGGTCATCATGTTTTGAACTTTCATTTGTTCATCTGCTGATGAACCTCGGGCTTCAGCAGGAATGGTGTGCCCCTAAAATACAAACGTATACATTAATAAAATCAGAAAAAAAGTCATTTAGCATTTTATTCTAAGAGCATCTCAGTTGTATGTATACGTGTTATTCTTCATCCACACCAACTTCACAATCATCTGTACTGAAAATGTAATGTCCACTAACAGGTCAAAAATATCCAAAACACAAGAACTGTAAGTTAAATTACCTGTTCTTCCTTATGAGTCAAAAGCCAAATGGCTTTGCGTCACAGGAAGTGCTCAGGACCAGGAAAGAGATCTCGAATATCCTCTCGAGACAGAGTCTTCCCCAATGTTAGCAGCTTGGAACACATGTAAATAGGTTTGTTAGAATCGCTAAGGTTTATATACTTTACATGCAGAAGTTTTCTGATATTGTAAAAGTATATCCATCTCAATATAGCCAAATAGAGAAATTTCTGTTTTCTAACCCTGTTGAAAAATACAGCATAGACCAGCATAGAAATCATGCTTGTCTATGCTGGTATCTGCTGGTGAACCAGCATAGTTGTGCTAGTCCACCAGCATGGTCTGATTATATTATAGGCCAGCAGAAACCAGAATAGACCAGCAAGGTTTATATGCTAGATTACCATTTTAGCCCATTACTTTGTCCATGCAGTTTTCAGCAACATGGACTGACCGGCATACCAGCACCAAAACACAACATAACCAGCATTCAATCTGCTCTGGTCATGCTGGTAACCAGCTATGCTGGGAACATGGACCTAACAGGACAGAAATATTAAAACTATGAAAGGGTTAGTATTACTAAACTAATACTAATTGGTACAACTAACGAGATGGAAAGCAAAATGGAACAGGCTGAAATCTCTGACAAAAGTCTTACTGAACAGACCTCAAGAGCAGGGGCGAATGCTCTTATACTACAAGGGAAGCCCAGCCTCCTCTAAAATCTCAGGAAAATGTTTGTCAGATAAACATGTTGCATTTAAATACAGCCAGTACACTCTTCAAGATTAATATTAGGGGTTATTAAGTGCTCGATCTCACGGGTCAATCGTTAGCAGTAACGTCTGGCTGATATTATCTCGTATTATCTCACGTCATTTGTTTCTCATGATAGTACATGGAAACCTGCCCCTTTTAAGCCTACTGAAGCCCAGAGGCGCTTCTTCTTCTTCTTCTTTTTCTTCTTCTGGATTTTAATGGCGGTTTGCCAACCAACTTAAAAGGTGCATTCCCGCCACCTACTAGAAAGGAGTGTGGAGCTCATGATGGTTGTGATGGGAAGAGAACAAAAAAATTTAAAAAAATAAATAAATAATAAATAAATAATTAACTAGATTCTATTCTGTTTCTTTTAGATAATGAATAATTCATGATAAATTACTGATTTCTTTGGCCCATCTTCTAACAGAAACTGGAGTGATAAATTATTTCTTCTCAAAGAGCTTAATGCTTGCATTAATCGTAATCTTGCTCTTTCATATGCCTCACGTTCCATGAGTATATGTTCTATTGTTTCTACTTGACCACACTTATCACAGTTTCCTGTTTAATGCTTCCCGATTCTATACAGAGATTGATTTAACGAACAATGCCCAATACGCATTCTGGAAATTAATACGTCGTCTTTCCTGTTCCCAAACTTTCTTCTTTCTGACCCAACTTTTTCTTGAACGCAATATAAATGTCTACCTTTTATACCACTATCCCACTCCTTTTGCCATATCTTCTTTATTTCATTTGCAATTTTTCCTTTTACTTCTGCTTTACTTAATGCTACTTTAATGTCGATTTGTAAATGTTTCAAAGCCTGTTTAGCTAGATGGTCTGCCTCTTCATTTCCTTTCACTCCTATGTGAGATGGCACCCACAAGAAATTTACTATTAGCCCGTATTGTCTTATTCTAAATAAACACTGCATCACTTCATAAACTATATCTTGTCTTGTTATAGATATACCATTTAACAAAACTGGTAAGAGCTGAAAAGTAATCAGAACATATCACTGATTTTGTTGGTTGTACTTCTTCTAACCACTGAAGTGCTAGAAGAATTGCTATTATTTCTGCAGTAAATAGAGAAATGTGATCAGAAATTCTTTTTGTTATTTTAACTTTAAGTGGGGTATGTAAACTGCTGCAGCCGTTATTCCGGAGCCTGGATCCTTTGAACCATCTGTATATATTTGTACTGCATTATAGTACTTTTGATCAGTGAATTCAATTCAATTCAATTCAATTTTATTTGTATAGCGCTTTTAACAATGGACATTGTCACAAAGCAGCTTCACAGAAATAAATGGATTCACAAAAAATATATTGTAAATATGTGAATTTATCCCTGTGAATTTATCCCTAATGAGCAAGCCTGAGGCGATGGTGGCAAGGAAAAACTCCCTGAGACGATATGAGGAAGAAACCTTGAGAGGAACCAGGCTCAAAAGGGAACCCATCCTCATCTGGGTGCAATTATAAATAAATCCCTTCTATTATTGTGTACTATATGGACAAAAAGTGCAATTGTGCAACCAGTAAATTCATCAAAGTTTTTGCAAGAAGTCCGGTTGGTTAAAATCTATCCACTGTCCACTGATGGAGTCCTGGGTACGAAGGTGCTCGTGGCAACCACAGCCCCAAAGCCACTACAGCAATCGCAGTCCCAAGCCATTACAGTACAGCTCCCCATATGTGATCCCCAAGCCATCTCCACAGCTCCCAGGTGGAACCATCCCCAGCAATCCAAATGGTTCTTCAGGCCGTCCATATGGGGCCACCCCCAGCAGCAGCGAGCGAAATCAACTGATGAGAAGTCCAACCAGAAGTAGGGCATCAGGATGGGTCAGGCAGCGAGGAGGAGCAGAAGGGGCATCAGGATGGGTCAAGCAGCGAGGAGGAGCAGAAGGGGCATCAGGATGGGTCAGGCAGCGAGGAGGAGCAGAAGGGGTCAGAATCACTGGCATCTCAGAAGTAGCATGTGTAGCTCGACAGAGAGTGAGGGAGAGAGAGAGAGGGAGAGAGAGGGAGAGATTGTTAGGTAAGATTTTGTCCTCTAATGGTTAAGCATGATGTACTTTGTGTGCAGAGTGCAAGCAGGGGCTCCGGCAAGACTAGCTATGACAGCATAACTAAAAGGGAAAGCCAGAAGCTAACACAGACATGAGGGCACCCTGGGACATAAGGCAGCCAGCCACTCCACCGTCGACAAACCTGAGTGAACGTGTGAGAGTGGGGGGGCGACAGCATCCAAACATCCCAGTTCACCACAACAATCTATGTCTGTGAACCCTCCAGAGCTGCCCCTGAACCTAAGAAAAAACTATTTACAAAAGGCTTGACTAAACAAATATGTTTTCAGCCTAGACTTAAACACTGAGACTGTGTCTGAGCCCCGAACACTAAGTGGAAGGCTGCTCCATAAATGTGGGGCTTTGTAAGAGAAAGCTCTACCCCCAGCTGTAGCCCGCACTATTTGAGGTACCAACAAATAGCCTGCACCTTTTGATCTAAGTAGGTGTGGCGGATCATAAAAGACCAAAAGTTCACTCAGGTACTGTGGCGCAAGACCATTTAGTGCTTTATAGGTCAATAGTAGTATTTTATAATCAATACGAAATTTGATTGGGAGCCAATGCAGTGTGGATAAGATAGGGGTGATGTGGTCATATCTTCTGATTCTAGTAAGGACTCTCGCTGCTGCATTCTGGACTAACTGGAGCTTGTTTATGCATCTACTGGAACATCCAGACAGTAAGGCATTACAATAATCCAACCTAGAGGTAACAAAAGCATGAAGTAATTTTTCTGCATCGTGTAGTGACAATATATTTCTTATTTTAGCAATATTTCTGAGATGAAAGAAAGCGATCCTAGTGATATTATCTTCATGAGCTTCAAAAGAAAGACTAGAGTCAATATTCACACCAAGGTCTTTTACTGCTGCACATGATGAAACAGAAAGACCATCCAGAGTTATTATGTAATCAGAAAGCTTACTTCTAGCTGCATGTGGTCCTAGTACAAGTACTTCTGTTTTGTCAGAATTAAGTAAGAGAAAGTTAATAAACATCCAGTTTCTAATGTCTTTTACACATTCCTCAACTTAATTAAGCTGGTGTCTGTTATCTGGCTTTGCTGAAACATACAACTGTGTATCATCAGCGTAACAGTGGAAGCTAATACCATGTTTACGGATAATTTTGCCCAGGAATAGCATATATAAAGAAAAGAGCAGTGGGCCTAAAACAGAGCCTTGCAGGACACCAAACTTTACCTTAGTATGAGAAGAGAAGTCACCATTTACGTCTACAAACTGATAACAATCAGTCAAATAAGACCTGAGCCAGGAAAGGGCTTTTCCCTTAATGCCAACAATGTTTTCTAGTCTATCGAGGAGAATAGCATGATCAATAGTATCAAAAGCTGCACTAAGGTCAAGCAGCACAAGCAAGGAGACACAACCCTGATCAGAGGCCAGTAGTAAGTCATTTACAATTTTAACCAGTGCTGTCTCTCTGCTATGATGAGGCCTAAATCCTGACTGATACATTTCATGAATGTTATTCCTATGTAAGTATGAGCCTAGCTGCTGTGCTACAACCTTTTCTAGGATCTTGGACATAAAGGGGAGGTTTGATATTGGTCTATAGTTAGACAGCTGACAGGGGTCAAAGTCAGGTTTTTTAATCAAGGGCTTGATAACTGCTAATTTAAAAGATTTAGGTACATAGCCAATGCTAAGGGAAGAACTGATTACCTTTAAAAGAGGTTTGATTGTTTCAGGAATTATCTGTTTGAAGAAACAAGTAGGTAAAGGATCTAGTATACAGGTTGATGATTTTGATGATGAAATTAGTGAAATTAGTTCCATCGCTTCAAGGGGAGTAAAACTTTGTAATTGTTGATTTGATATTATTATATTATCATCTACAGGGTTAGTTATAAAACTGTCCGGTTTTAAGTTAATAGTCTGAATTTCTTGCTTGATATTTTCAATTTTATCATTGAAAAAATTCATGAAGTCATCGCTGCTATATAATGATTGTGTGCATGTTTCTATTGTGGTCTTATTCCTAGTTAATTTTCCTACAGTATTAAATAAGAATCTAGGATTATTTCTGTTATCTTCAATTAGGGTGGAGAGATACATTGATCTTGCAGCACTAAGAGCTTTCCTATAGCTCAAAAGGTTCTCCTTCCATGCTATTTGAAATATTACTAATTTAGTTTGACGCCATTTACGTTTTAGTGTTCGAGTGGTCTGTTTTAAAGTTCGTGTGTGATCGCTATACCAGGGTGCTAGCTTTTTCTCCCTAATTATTTTTCTTTTTAGTGGAGCTACCTTATCTAGCGAGTTGCAGACCATTGATTCTAAGCATTCAGTCGCCTGGTCAAGTTCTTTGGGATCAGTCGGTGATCCAATCATGGTTGATATATCTGGGAGATTACTGATAAAACTCTGTGCAGTTGTTGACGTGAAAGTACGTTTGACACAGTGACGTGGCAAGGTGCATATATTCTGATTAAGACACATTTTAAATGAGATGAGGTAATGATCTGAGATAGCTTCAGACTGTGGAAATGAGACTATATTTTCTATATTTAATCCGAATGTTAGTATTAAATCTAGCCACCACTATGGGTGGGTCCTATTACATTCTGATTAACCCCTACCGAATCTAGAATGGACACAACTGCTGTTCTCAGAGGGTCATCTGGATAATCAAAATGAATATTAAAGTCTCCAACAATTAATGCTTTGTCTAAAGAAACAACCACGTTAGAGATGAAATCTGCAAATTCACATAGGAATTCTGAATATGACCCTGGGGGTCTGTAAATAATAATTACTGGAATCACCTGGGTAGACATTTTTAGTGGCTACGTATGTTATGTTAGTATAAAGAACTTCAAATGCATTGAATTTATGACTAGGTTTTTGTGTGACGCCTAGCTTATCATTATAGATGACTGCGACGCCTCCTCCTCTGCCAGTTAGACGGGGCTGATGTATGTAACTGTACCCGGGAGGACTAGCTTCATTTAATGCTACAAACTCATTTGGTTTAATCCACGTTTCTGTTAAACACAGTACATCAAACTCCTGATCAGTAATGGTTTCATTAACAGTAAGAGCTTTAGACTTAAGAGATCTAATATTCAACAGTCCTAGCTTTAGATCAACAGTGCTGGCTACGCATTCAGTTTGATTTAATTTTAAGTTAATTAGGTTACTAAAACAAACTGTCTGAGTATGTCTATAATTTTGTTTAGCTCGGGGAACAGACACAGTCTCAATACGGTGGAACCTAAGCAAGTGACGACTCAGTGCAGCTAGCAGACGGTCGGTTTAGCCTGGTTGTCTGCTCCATGGCCTTGGCTCTGGATTGTCACCGATTGACTAGGCCTGTTCTGAGACTGTGCGCTATGCTGCAAGAAATGAGAGCAGCACCTTCCGGAGTGGGATGGACACCATCCCGCCCTAAACGACCAGCCTTGCCCTCAAAGATAGTCCAATTATCTATAAAGCCCACATTGTTTTCGGAGCACCACCTGGACATCCAGCAGTTCAGTGACCATAACCTGCTGTAAGCTATCGCCATGCCACATTGAGATGGGGCCAGGGCATATTACAGCATCGGACATCGCCTTCACTAATTTACACAATGTTACTCTTAGTAATCTCAGACTGAAGAAGGCGTATATCATTAGCTCCTACATGAATAACTATCTTTGAGAACCTGTGCTTCCCTAAGACCCTAAGATTACCTGCTATGTCCGGCGCCCTGGCTCCCGGTATACACCTAACTAAAGCTAATACTGAACTTTGAACTTTCCAAAAATTTTATCACTATACGAAAGTTCAAATAAAATAAGTAATGCAGAGTCCCGCATTATTTGTCCTTCATCTCATCTTTCAGATGAAAATCTCTGTTCAAACACCCGGCAGTTTTCTGAAATACGCCTCCCATTTATTTATGTATCCATAAGGACCACGAAATCCAGCCGACTTTCCTTCTTTCCTGGCTTGCTCAATTTTTGGCTACATTGCTCGTCTTGCCAGTCTATCTTCTCTTGTTAGATCTTCTGCGAATCTGGTTCCAGCATTCTTGCACACCACTGAGTCTTTCGTTCTTTTCCACACCTCATCCCTCACTCCTCTAAGAGCAAAGAGAATGATTACTTCTCTGGATCCATTCACCTCTTTTCTTCCCATCCGATGCGCAACATCCACCGCGTCACCCATGTTGGAAGCGAATTCAGGGGTAATTTTAACAAGAAGCTGGAGCACATGTTCCCTGATGTTTTCATTAGACTTTTCCTTCATTCCTTTGATGCGAAGGCACCATCTTCTCTTATATCGCTCCTGGTCTAAGACATGGCTTCTTAGATCACCGTTTTCTTTAATGAGCATGTCCACTTGCTTTTCCATCATATTCACTTTTTCTTTACATTCTTTCAGCTCTTCGGCATGAATCTGCACAGCCTTTGCTACGCTGGTGATCATGGCGTTGTGCTGTTTTAGTTGCGCACTAATGTCTTCGTGTTGCTCGTCAACTTTGACCCCAAGTGCTTTAATCGCTTCAAGGATAGCAGTATTCGATACATCGGCGGATGGATCAATTCCAGGTGGCTTTTTAGATTTTTTCCCACCTTGAGATTTTATTGGGGTGGGTGGGTCCGAGTCTCCTCTTTCTCTTTTGTTTAAGGCATAGCAGTGTACTTCCATGTGAATTTTAAACAAGAGACTACAACAAAAATACCTTATCCACCTTGAGAATATCAATGCCGGGTATAGTGAACAGATAATTACAACCAATGATTGGAGTATAAAAGCATCATTTATGAATTAATTTGGCACTCATTAATGGAGCAGATAAAAGTTGACTGCTCAGTCCGCCATCTTCCTGGTCTCCCCCACGGGAGAGCTTTTAAAAGCAGCATTCAAGTAAGGAACGTCTTCTCATTAAAGCTGTAGACGCTATTCAGTCCAGAGCAGTGAGTGACTTTCTGCTTTTATTTTATTGTTTGGGTCATATTAACAGCATAGACAGCAGTAGGTACTGTATATTACACTGCTGTCACTTAATACACAGATCTAATATAAACATGTGATTTCCTCCCAGCTGTTTAACTTCACATACATAACTGACTGTGTTTTTGTAACTTATGCATGTTTTTAACATAGACTTGTGTATAATTGACAGTTTAAGCGCAATAAAACATGAAAGAGAACTTAGTTTAGTACTCTCATGCCATGTGACACCCGCTTTTCTGCCTTATTCTGGAAAAGGGGGCGGGGAGCAGCAGCTCATTTGCATTTAAAGAGACATGCACTAAAACAGCGAGTTTCTGCTTCCACTCAAAATAGGCATTTTCAAAATGATATAATAAATTATCTGTGGGGTATTTTGAGCTGAAACTTCAGACACGTTCTGGGGACTCCTCAGACTTATATTACATCTTGTAAAAAGGGGCATAATAGGTCTCCTTTAAGGCTAAAAGTATCTTCTAACTTGCTGATTCAGGAGAAACTCTTAAAAAAAGTGTCTGTCAGTCCTAATTTTAGGACTCCTAAGCTTTTGCTCTAAGAGTATTTCACAAAGTGTTTTAACACTAAAATCAGCTCCTAAATCTGTGAAGGCATTCAGGACTCCTAAATCAGACCAAATCACAAACCACCCTGAAATTGCTGCCTTGAAATGTAAGCAAGCTAATTTATTTATATAGCACAAAATAAAACACCATTAAAACAAACATTTCAATATTACATACAACAAACACAATTCTCTGAAGTTGTCCTAAATTACAGGAGATGTTTCTGCTTGTGCTGACTTTGCTCTATGACTGATAGGGAACAGAAGCTGTGAAGCTAAGTAGACGTCGCTCACTTTGACATTGCAGAAAGCTCCTGTTTCTTTGGCCACGTCTCTGGGAACTTTAGTGCTTTCCTCTACTTCTCTTGTTGTTGTTGCTGTGAAGAGTCTGTAGTTATTTGAGAAGTTACTCATAGATCTACCGGTTTATTCTAGTCGTGTCCTGTTCAGCCTTCGGTTCCCTGAGTGTCCTTGCTATTGTTTTGTGTTTTTCCCTTTTGTGTTTTCAGCTTTCCTTTATCTGACTTTAGTAATTAGTCCCGGTCTGCGATTGTGCCCTCGTAACTCCATTTGGCCCCTGCCCCTCCGGAGGTCTGTGCACGCCACTGGTTAGTTTTGTAGTAGTTTCTATAGTTCTAGCTTTAGTTTCTGCCATCTATCTTGTCTTGTCTTTTTTTGTTTGCTGTCTCTTGTTGGTTCCAGTCCTGTCCTGCAGGCAGTGCTTCCTGGGACGCTCACTCTCGACCGGTGCGATGCCTAAGATAGCTGAGTGTAAAGCCTGATGTACTTTGAGTTCCTGCTTCCTCCAGTCTCGTGCTGTCCTGCCATCTCTGCTTCAGCCTGTCGTCATCTTGGGCGAATCTCTCTCTGCTTGCCTGCGTAGTGTTTGGACTGTGTTCCCTCTTTGGGTCTTATCTGGTAATTGTTTAATAACTTTAATAAAATAATAATAAAATAACATAATAATAATTCCAAATTATACATTTTATTATTATTATTATTATTATTATTATTATTATTAATAAATACTGACTTTTTATTTTTTACAGTGCAGTAGGGTTATTGCAATCATATTTTTGATATAATTTAAACAATAATAGACTAACCGAGTCTTGTCAAAGCACTTGCATATCATGGGTCTTTTGTTGGTTTTGATTGCTTCTATTGTCCTCATTTGTAAGTCGCTTTGGATAAAAGCATCTGCTAAATGACTAAATGTAAATGTAAATGATTATTGCAGTCGCAACATTTCTTTATTGGTTTGCTATTTAATTAATAATTAAATACAATTAATATTTTGGTCATTATTATTTTTTATTATTATTTTATATTATTAAATACTCCCTTTTTATTTGACAGTAGAATTAGATTTTTGTATTTGTAACACATTTCTGTAATTATTTGTTATAATTTAATGAATAATTTAATTAATAAAAAGGAGCCCAGTGTTGATACAAATATATAGTAATATTTGTTTAAATCAATTGAGCAAAGACTGTACACAAGGTTTGAACACATTTTTACATGTTTTGGTAAATAAAATAATTGATTTTTTTTTCAGTGAATATACTGTCATTAAAACATTTTACTACTTAGAAGAAAAAAGATATTTTAGAAAGTAAATATTGTCAGCTTCTTTCACTGAAGGAGATCCCATACTAATTGAATATATATTTTTACTGTGGTTATAATAAAATATTTGATTAAATGCTGTTATATTTGATAATGTCAGAAACTAAAGCTGATTTCAGTCCTGAGGAATCGATTTTATTCATAATTCATACAGCATTCAGACGTTTCACACATTCATCAATTAAAATACGACCTCAAGATGATTCGACATTGTTTTATTATAAGTAACAGCGAAAAATCCCATGAATTATAAGATATATGACTGATTTAGATAGTAATAATACAAATGATTGATGTGAGACTGACGTTAATCAGCACAAATAGAGTTTGAGAAAAGCACAGACACACAGATCATCTCTCACACACTGATCTTACTGTCTAGATGAGGATTTCTGATTCATGTTAATATTAATGTCATGAAGAGACTCAATAACATCTCACTGTTACTGATTTATCATTTATCATGCACCTCAAAGCATTAGGGGTAGAATCTCTCATCAGTCTATTCTCATTAACGGACACAGTTTCACTGATCCATTATTAACCCAAAACCCAGGATAGAGCGGCTGAGTGAATGTGGTCTGGACTGTGTGGATGAGGCTCATTGTGTCAGAGACGCTGTAGAAGGACAGAGTTCCTGCACTGTGATCCACATACACTCCAATTCTACTGCTGATGGACTTTACACGGAGATGAGTCTGTAAGTTACTGTGCCAGAATGAGCATGTGGATGGAGTGCAGTCCAAACACCAGGACTGATCATTATATCCAATCACACAC
Organism: Pangasianodon hypophthalmus; assembly: GCF_027358585.1. Lineage (NCBI taxonomy): Eukaryota > Metazoa > Chordata > Actinopteri > Siluriformes > Pangasiidae > Pangasianodon > Pangasianodon hypophthalmus. The sequence goes on along the minus strand of NC_069728.1, from coordinate 852,577 downwards.
TCATCACCCTGTCCCTTCCTGCCGATGCTCTTATATGACACTGATATAGACACAGAATAATTTCCACTCCACTCGATCTCCCAGTAAGAGCGTCCACACACACTCTCTCTACACAACACCTGAGGAAGCTTGTCAAATCTGTCTGGATGATCAGGATACGGCTGCTCTTTGTCAGTCTTAGTAATCTCTCTGTTCTCCTCAGACAGACAGAGGTTTTTATTCACTGTGTTCAGATCCAGAGTGAGTTGATGGTAATCTGATGGAGATAAAACACATCAGAATCAGGAATTATGAATCTGTCTGATCTTTTAAATTAGCCGAACTGTTATCAGCAGTGTATCAGCAAAGTAAACATTCAATATATCAGCAGTGTCTCAGAACAGCTTAATCATCATTTACATGATCAACGATAAAACTCTTCTATAATGTTTCCGTTCTTCTTCTACAGGAAAAACATGAACACGCTCAGAGTTTTTCTGCTTGTTTTCTTAGTGACTTACATGCTTGGAAGTCGTTCCTGGTCCTGGGAACAATGACTGTGGAGAACAACAGACATGAAGAGTGTGACTACCATGTCAAGAGAAAATCATCCCTGCATCCATTGCTAACACATGCAGAAATCCTCCAACACAGAAGATAATTAGAAAAATGTCTCTGTTGTTTACAGAGCCCAAATCCTGACAACCACTACTGAGGGTTTGATATTATTGACATGTCGCCACATTTGGTTTGGCTTCTGTAGACATGAACTGATGAAAGATTTGTTTTGACAGGGAATAGGACTCACATTTCACTTTGATTATCACAAAAAGGAATCGTATCACTCCATAAGACTTGGACTAAACCACAACCTCCTTACTACTCTTTTTCAAAGAGACACTGATTGATTAATAAATGTCTCATTCTCAATCATTTGATTATTCTTCTGCATATTATGAAAATTTCTGTGAATACATGGAATCCATATTTTAGTTATAATTAATGAAATCATAAAAATGATGTTTTGGATTTAAATACTTCTAAAACATATTTCTTGAATTCTTAAAAACATTGTTATCAGATCTTCATTCAACTCTTGGAAGCAATAAAACCAACAGTATTTAAATGGGTTATATTAACAGTAAATATGGGATACAGTAGGCCCATGTTAGTGGAGGTAGAAGTGCCCCCGTTTTTGGATGCGTTTGAGTCGATCTCTTCTGATCTACATTTGCAACGTTTTGCGTGCATCTCTCTCCATCTGTATGATGTACATAAGAGCATCTTTCAAGTTGAATGACATGGAAAATGGAAATATGCACATGACTTTCAGTTCATAACATTTACAGAGTATATGAAGTAAAGGTAAAATGTAAGTTATGTGGTGCAGAAATGTATACTTCAAGGAAAGTTATTTTTCATTCTTCACTTATGGGTGAAAAACCTAAATACCTTTGCAGTAAGCATTAAACAACACAAGAACTTGCAGTGTTCTCTTTTTTGTTTTTGTTTTTGGCTTGAGAGTGTAAACTCCTGCAACTTGACAATGTAGACTATATCTCACAACTGTGAATTTATCTAATTATTATTACTTATTTTGGGTTGCTTTTATCATTGTGTCTGTAAAAAAAAAAAAAAGCAAGTGCAAAAGTCAAGACAACTGCTGATAAATTAGTTTAGTTCAAATGTTTACTTGCTTAACTGTATAAAAATGTGACCCGTGCTGGCAAAATGAGTCGGAATGAGCACATTTTCAAAAATGAGTTCTTTTTTATTTTCATCATTAAAATACCTTCGAAATGATATATGACTTGTTGGAATCGGACAAAAAATGACTGAGCTACAGCCGTTTGAAGGCGATAGAGTCAGCGGAGTTGATTTAGAGAACAATCCAGTTAAAGATTCCAGAGCAAAATCCCCTAGCAACGTTGCATATTTTCCTCCAATTCTATTCTTAATAATAATTACTCTATTATTAAAGACTTGTATTTCATCAAAGACTTGAACGGGTGAAATGTGCTTTAAAGTGCATATTGCAGGTTAAAAAATTTTCAAAACGAATATATGACCTTGTATGAAAATACCATATATGAAAGGTTAATGCAAGACTTAAAATGTTTTACAAGACGTGAGGGCACAACTTTAGCAGAAAAAGTGACAGTTTCCTTGACAGTTTTTTAACATCTGCTGAGGGAGTCGTTTGCCGCGCTCTGCTTTGAGCGGTCATGAGTCAGTGTGTTTTCAGTAGTTTTTGTATTTCAATTTATCATCGTCATGGTAAATTTTGTGCACTGTAAATCTTGTTTTTTAAACATTCGCTAACTACCAAATCAGTGAACATAATGATTTCAATAATGAGAAGCAACACGATGTGTATAAATTGTTGTAAAGCGCCACAGCTAGCTTGTAAGCATTAGCAATATAGTTTTAAAAACCGTTTAAAAACGTTGCCATATGAGAAGTTATAACTGGTAACCTCAGTTTGCTAATATTTAGATATTCAGCTTGTCCAGGTAAATTAATGTTATCAAACACACATATCACCTGTCTAATGTTAGTGCATGACCACATGTTTTTTTACAGAGCTCAGAGGTCCCAAGTAACTCCTGGTGTGAGTTAGAGGGTCTAAAGCGCAGCATAAGGTTTCTGACTGAGCAACATGTACAAGTGTCAGCCCTCATCACAGACAGAAATCGGCAGGTAAAGACACGCACAATTTATTCTATTTGAATCTTCTGTCCTGTCGATGAGTAATGGCAGCTCAGAATAATGGCAGAAGTTGCTCGAACCAGTGATGGTGACGTGTGTTATGCGGTTCGCAACCCAAGGCACCGCAAAGGTGGCTGGATAGTCCGTCCTGTTAAGGAAAAGCCATCATACTGTTAGCAGTTTCAGTCAGTTCCTAAATACCATTAAGTACGTCAGACCATGTGTCAGCAAAGAATGTGATCTAAACTTTTGCTTCCTTCTCCCAGCATATGCATCAGCCCTCATGGAGTCTCTGAGAGTGGAATACTCCAGGTCACCACAGGCTCTACGAGAACACAGCACTGTTTTGTCTTCCACTACACCTGCTCCCCTTTCCAGATCCCTCCAGAGGATCAACAAGGATGAGGCTGTTGGCGTGTATCTAGCACAACACAAAATATCTTTTTTTGCAATGTATAGAATACCCCTCTGGACAACTAAGTTGCCTGTCATTTCAAACAATAGGAGAGCCAAACTGCTCATGTGCATATCACTGTGTCACAGGTTTTCATGTAGGGGTCCAGTAAGTCACAGAAACAGAGACACGAGCATCTCCCATCAGTTTAGCTGCACCCTACACTTGGGTAAAAATTTAAAAAATTACAGATGTTGACATATGAACTCGAGCCTCCTTTGGACTCATGGCAGGTCAACTGAGGTAAAACAACAAACAGGGCAAATTAGCGCGAGAGCGCAATTCCAAAACAGCGCCGATGGGTGTGGAAATTTCTGCGGGTGATTTACTAACAACGCGCAAATTAAACAACACAGATGCAACATCTCACTTACATATCGACTAACGCAATATACCAAGCGCAGCGCAAATTAGCGTAGACGCGAATAAGGAATAAAGAAATAAAGAAGCCACAGTACATTGAAAAGAACCGGAGGCCAAATAATGAAGGGTTGCAAGAGGTTTTGATAGACCTGGTATTGCGTGACTCCTAGTTGAGGGTTCCAAGTCGTCTTTTATTTCCTGAAGCAAATTAAAAATAACATGGCTTGGCAAACGATATGTTCGGATAATGTGTTGTTCTGGCATTCCAAATAAATGAATACGTGTGGAAAAAATCCTCTCCCTTCTACTGTTCTCTGCGATGCCTTCTCCTAGCAACAATAACTGCAGCCATTTCAAGCGCAAAATAGTTAAGACATGATTTTTTGGGCGTTAAATAATGGCGCAAATACCAGTAATCTGACGAGCGCAAACGTTAGTAAATCTCGTCGCGTGATTCATTTGAATATTCTCCTCCCATAAATTTAGCGTCTGAAAGGGAAACTCCTACAAACGCATATTCAATAAGGTCAGGCGCATAAATAACTGTGTCCACGCCTTTGCAGCGCTAATTCGTCACTGCGCGTCTTTAGTAAAACCCGACAGTACTATTTTAACGCCAAAAGACGCTTTGCGCTGGCGCAAGCTGTTAGTAAAACTGACCCAAAGTGTGATAACAAAGCTGCTTAACATCTGTGTTATTATATGAAACCCTGTTGGTATACATGTGTCAGCTAGGAAATAACCAGAGAGAGGGCACTCACATATACCGGTGTCCAGGGCCGCGTTATCCTAATGGGCAACATGGGCTGCAGCCCAGGGCCCCGAACACTAGGGGGCCCCCGAGACAATTCTCTTTTGCGTTTATAGGGTTGCCAACCGTCCCGTATAATACGAAATCATCCCGTATAAGGCATCAGTTTGTCCTGTATTTGCAGGCATACGCTGTATGACCACCTAGTATGGAAGAATATTCAGGGCAATTTTCAAAAGTCATTTGTATTTACAATTGCGTTTTCCATAAGTGGGCGCATAAATTGTGGCATAACCCAAATGCAATTGCAAATATTGCATTATTGTATTTCCCATGTCTTACGAGTTACGAGCCTGTCATATTTAAATAGCAATATTTAAATATGGAATCGCTACTCCTTTTGCATTTGAATTTCCGATGTCTACACTGAAAGCTGCCAATCATTGTCAGGGGCGGGACTATAGTATGGGGCATGTTTGTTTTGGGAGGTGACGTCACTCAGAGACGACGGTGCCGAATGCTTTGATCAATGGAGGTAATCGGTAAAGGCTCCGCTAAAGGCAGCTGCCAATCAGTTCGTGTCTGTGTGTGAACGAACAGACAGTGAAACCTTCTTGGCACAATGAATAATTCTGTCTTTTTAACCCAAATGCAGCGATTATCCCCTGCTAACAGCGGGAGCCCAGGGCTCTACAGTGCGACCATTTCAGTCGCATTTGCGACTAAAAAATAATGCGTGCGACTATGAAAAAGCATTTAGGAGCACCAGTGCGACTGACTGACCCGATCAGCATCAGCAGCTCTATTTCGTCAACGAAAATAGTTTGAAACAAACTCCCAGCTGAGCTGCAGCGCATCTCCATTCAAACACGTTTTTATGAACACGATTGATGAATGAAGGTGCGTTTTTAAACGAATCTAGTGAGTCAATGATTCAATCACCCGTTCATAAAGAGTCACTTGCTTCGTTCCTGAATGAATCAGCCGTTCGAACGAATCAATTGAATGAATGATTCAGTGATCAAATCAGTGACTTGCCGCCACCTGCTGGCAGTTTTAGGTTCCTTTTTAAAGTCTCATGTCAGTTATTTAAATCATTTAATATTTTTATATTTAAAACGTTAATCTCAACATGAATTTATGAATTTAATTGCACTTATGCCACCTCTGAGCCTCATTAAATGTCTGTAAATATACCTACTACATGCCACTTTTGTGTTCTTCTGTGCCACCTCTGTAGTGCGAATGAATTTTGTTAATACTGATTGTATTTGATCAGTAGCTTATAAAAAGGCTTATGAAAAAAGCTTATAAATATACACTTTTGAATTTGACATAAGATGACATACTTATGAACATATGTTCAATGACGTTAGAAAAAATGTCTTTAAAAAGTTTTAAAAAATGCCCCTGTAAACCACTTTAAGGAGTCAAATATTACCTCGTAATGGGAAGGCTAATTTTTGTTATTGATCAGAAGGTGCTCCTAAATTGTCTCAACACCTCTTACTGTTTACACTCCGACTGATGCAAGTGAGTAAACTGACAGTGCAATTGTACACTTATTACAGTACATTTTATTCCTTTCTTTTAATCCGTAACAGAGAGCGTGTTGCGCGTGCCTCAAGATCTCTCACTGTTTACAGCCTCCGGACACTGCGACTGACGCACGTGATGTTTAAGGTCACCTTGGCTGTGGCATGTTCTGTGACAGCTGCCCCTAGATAGATCTGACTGGTGAAGTGTCATCTGGGGCAGGCAGAATAGGAGTATCGGCATCTTCTGTTATGTCACGTGCATCAATCGGAGTGTAAACAGACTGAGAGATCTTGAGGCAGGTGCTCAATAAGATAGGAATAAGATATAGGTGGCAAATAGGTAAATACAGTACGTGTAGATTTGCACTGTTTGTTTGCTTACGTGCATCAGTCAGAGTGTAAACAGTGTTGGGGGTGGGGGTAAGCCCAGGGCCCTGCAAAGGCTTAAAAGGCACTGCTGATGTCTGGCAGTTGAGCCTCTGTTAGAATTTAAAATGGTGATGGTGAGAACAGTGGAAGTCAATTTCCAGTAACAATTCAGAGAAAGTTACTGAGCTGAGTGATGTCATCTTGATTATGCCTTTGTTAGTAAGTAACTAGCCCCACCGTGTACCTAATACACCTAATGGGTGGTTATTAATATAGTAGCTGTTCAAATAATGAATATGCTGCTGTGTGAACAGGACAGTCTGGTAGTCACACCTGTTAAATACAGTCTCAAACATAATTCTAAATGTTGATTGTTTGAACATAGCAAATGTTTTGAGGAAATTTTTAAAAAGAAAGTGTTGATAAAAATGTACAGATGACACTTACTTGAAGAGACTGTAGGGCTGACAGTCTCACTGGCTTCACTCACTCCCACTTTACCCACTATCCTGTAGCGGATCAGGTACTGCTTTCCAGCCACCAATCCAGTCAGCTTAAATTCTTCATCAGCTGTGTCTATAGCAAGCCAATGTTCCTCAGCTCCACAATCTGCTTTGACCTGCTTGTACTCCACTCTGTACTTCACTGTTTCTCCAGTTGGGGACTTCTGCAGTTTCAGGGTCACAGTTTGCTCCAAGACATTCTTTACTGTTGGTGGGGGTGGCTTGGACACGAGCTGGAACTTTGGGTCTGTCAGTTTCCCATTTTCATACAAATAGATGGAGGAGCCTGGAATGGAGGGATTGGAGATGGCAGAAATAATGAATCGGATACTCTTCTCATCTTTATTGGCCTCTGAAAATCTCTTGAAGAGAGATAAGTTCTCTCTCATCTTTGCAATGACATCAGGATCTTTGAACCACTGTCTATATGATGCCACAGAAAGCGGTTTTTCTTTTTTATCAAGCTCTTTAAACTCTGCAGATTTTAGAAACTCTGTCAGGGTTGAAAGATTTGGGTCTTCATATTTTAGAGATGTGAAGGCCAAGCACAGTACTACATCAATATCAGGATTAAGAAGGATGGCGTTGAGCCCGTCTGAATCTTTAATGTTGATCTCATTCAGCATCTTGCTGTGATTATTCAATAAGTAAAGTTCAGACTTTGCATCATCTAACCATTGGTTAAGCAAATCACGGGAGTTGTAGTGGATGATTATGATGTCTTCCAGGGATTGTTCCTCCATACCTCCTCCTCGAATGGCAGGCAAGACCCTGGCCAGTGCTTTCTGGAGCACCATCTTGTAAATGCTAAATGAATCCTGAAATGAGTGCAGCCTTTCTTTGATGTCACTGAAAACATTTACCTCTGTTCTTCTGGACAGGTCACTGCATGTCCTCTCTACCTCCACCAGCTCCTCCATCACATCTTCAGTGTTGGAAATCAAGCGTGTGCTGATTTCTCTCACCAACTGAGCTGCTTTTGTATCCAGTAAACTTAGAGGATAGAGCCAGACTTTTATTGGCACTGCATTCTGTGGATTTTCCTTCAGCTGTTTGGGGAGGTTCTTGTACACCTCTAGGGCCTCCATGTATGTGGTGGGATTCTGCTCAAGATGGAAGTCACCATGAAATGTGCAGGTGATATTCTCAGCCTTTTTATTATCCTCATCTGTCATTTTTAAAGCTCCTTTTCCCTCAATGGAAAACCCAGGGATCTTCTTGATCATGACATTCAGTTCACCCTCAATCTCCTGCTTGTTTTCATCTTCTGCAAACGACCGATCAAACACCATGAAGGCTTGAGCTCCATACAGCACAGCCGTGACCACATGAGTTGCAGTTTTCTGGTCAAACACCTGAGGGTGGGTGATCTGGTCCAGCTGAGTCATAGTGAGTTGTTCGAATCTTGAGGTTTCACTGTAATGCATTGTCACTCTGGACTGTTGGTTGGAGGATTTGGTGTCACATAGGAACTTGGCAGATCCTCCCACCTCCACCAGCCCCCCAAAAAAGCTGGCCTTCAGGGAAGCACTTACATCTAGGAGATTGGACTTACTAGAGAGAGAATCAGAGCTACTGAACTTCACATCTGTCATGAGCTTTGAACGAGTGTCCATATCTTCACTCAGTGATTGCTTATCCCACAGAGTAACACCTGAAATGAGAAATGGTTTGTATGAGTATACATTGTACAACTGGAGTAACAATGCATCCTGTATCTGTAAGACAATTTTAAACTATTAAATGTAATATTTGTGTGCTTAATTTTATTGTGTCTCAAATTAGTTATATAAGTACTTTTAGTAACACTTTATAATAACTTTCATTGATAAGTCATTAACAAACAATACATAATGCTCAACAGATCATTAGTTAATGTATAGTCATACAGCTTGTAACCAACCACAGTACGGTTACTTTTTTTTATATATTTTTTTTTTTGTGTGTGTAGTTCCTCTACTGCACTCTATACTGCAGCCCTATAGGCTGTTTTCCATTTGGGGATAAAATGTAGGTAGGTAGTAAAGTAATGGTGTTTTCAGACGTAGTTAGCTCCCAAAAGCAAACCGTACTCAGATTCGTACAGTTAGTTTGTGGGTCCATTTGTCAAGTCAAGTCAAGTCACCTTTATTTATATAGTGATTTATACATTACTGATTGTGTCAGAGTTAGCTTTACAGTGTCGAACAGGAAAATAGTTTGTCAATAATTGCAAAAAGACAATAACAAAGAGTAATTTTTCAGTTAAAGTCAGTTCATTGATGACTGAGTGGTGTCATCATCCAGTTCACCTCTCTTCAAGTAGTGTCTGTGCAATCAGTCAAGTGTCCCCAACTAAGCAAGCCAAAGGCAACAGTGGCAAGGAACCAAAACTCCATCGGTGGCAGAAACCGAGACCAAACCAGCATGGCAGGGTTTAATTCCAGGCTGCAACAGAGGACAGATTGAGCAGAGGACTCGCCTGGTTCCTGTGGTCTTGAGCCGATGGTCGTCGAGGCGACGAGGTCTTCGTAGGGGATCTTTGTAGTTCGATTCCTTGTGATTTTTGAAACCAATGAGGTCCCGGTCTGCTTTGTATGGACCAACATAATAGTAATGCTTGAGGTTGAACAAAGCAGTTTAGTACTTGTATATGTTTTTTTTATGTATAGCCTTTGCATAGTTTATTATTATTATTATTATTATTATTATTATTATTGTTATTATTATTATTATTATTATTATTATTATTATTATTATTATTATTATTATTATTATTATTTACTTATATAATGTCAGATGTTTCAGTGTCTTGTTACTTTTTTAAAAGATAAATAAAAAAGTAAATAAATAAACCAACTGTTAACTCTAACAATACAAAATAATTCTGTTGTCATTAATGTAATCTACAGCTAGCTGTGCATTAAATGATTTTAGTGCATGATGCGGATGCAAAGAACCACCCAACGTGCAGCTGAGATCTAGCATTCTGCCCTCTTTTAACCCTTGTATTATGTTCCAGGTCAATTTGACCTATTTTGATTTTCGAGCTGTCGGAAGTACCAGTTAATTTGTGATTTTATTCTTGATATTTTGTGACTTTTTCTCACTTAGGGCCATGAACATGCATGCAAAGTAAGGATACACTGATGAGTTTTGAAGTGCACACACATAAATTTGTTACGATTTTGATGTTCGCGGGTCAATTTGACCCTTTTTTTTTTTTTTTCAAGGCAACTGTACAGACCCAAATTAAATGTATTTCTTGGGTATATGTTGTTATGTTGGTGTTTCACTACCCTGGAAAGGGAAAAATGAGCTTTTTCTCATTATTTTCAGTGCTGAAAAAGGCTCATTTCTATTTTCAATGTATATGAAATACTATCTTTTCCAGAAATTTTGTAACTTTTTCTCATTTAGGGCCATGAACATAAATTATTTTCCAAATTTGAAGTTGAGATAAAAAAAATTGAGATTCATATGCAATTTTGTTTAGGCGTTATACCAAAACTAGCCACCAGGTGCCATTCAAACGCCATTGATTTTTTTTATGCAATTTTTCTGTCACAAACGTATAAATCTTTCTCTCAGTATTACTTCTACCACCAAATATGGAATTTTGAGACGCAGACCTTTCCAACGATATGTATTTTTTCAAGACTATAAAAAGTTTTGATTCTAAAAGATCGTAATACATTTTGTAAAATGACCCCCAAAAAAGAATGCCATGGTGTATCAACCTTTCCTTCAAGATTGTTCTTATTAAAAACCATAACACATAACACAATAGGACTGGTCCAGATGTATGACCTGGTCCAACACTCTAGCCAATCTGTTAGCTAAAGAGAGCCTTGGAGTGCAGTTTATAGTCACTACGAAGAAGTGAGACGGGTCGCCAGCTCTTTATGACAGTTGGATCTCCTTTTTTACTGCACTACGGCAACTGGCACTGGCATCATACCTTCTGACAAGCTGCTATTCAGTACTTGCAACAAATCCACTCCCAGCTCTGTCCAGAATGACTTACAAAAATCACCTGGAAGGCCATCAATTCCGAGAATCCTCCCAGACCTCATGCCCTGCAGGGCCTTATACAGCTCTCCCAGGCTCAAAGCACCTGAGAGGGCTGCATTACCCTCTTCAGACAACTGCAGTAGGGATGCAAAAAAAGCACTCTCTTCTTTGCTCTCCGACTTAAACTTACTTCTGTAAAGGTTCTGATAAAAATTAACTGCTCTCCTTCAGATATCAACAGGATCTAGCAACACCTGCCCATCTTCAGAGCACAAGGCCACAATTAACTGCCTCTACCCATTCTTTTTCTCAAGGCTGAAAATGTATTTGGACGGTGCATCCTTCTGAACTATACTTTGAAATGTTGACCAGACCAGTGCCCCCTGTGTTTTATATCCTATCAGTTCAGCTAACCAAGCCTTTTTCTTTGAACAAGCTTCTAAATAGAAATGATCCCCAGTGGATTCAGCTAGCTGTTGACATTTATTTATTTCAGTCTCTAGATTCTCCAAAGATTGTGTTTACTCTCTAGTTACATTATAAGTGTACTGCTGGCAAAATTGTCTAATTTGAATCTTGCCAAAGTCCCACCACTGTTGTATAGATTGGAACTCAGGCTTTGTTCTCCTGTAGTTCTCCCTAAAAAAGTATCACCCAGCAAAGAAATGTTAAAGTGCCATAAGCACTTCTAGGTTTAAGACACCTTAAAACAAAACTGCACTGCACCATACCATGATCTGAGAAATCTACTGGAGTAATTGAACAACTATTAAAAATATTCAGCTGATGCTTGAAACCATAGAATCTAACTAATCTAGCAGAAGATATTACATTATCTCTCATATGAACAACTATGTACAGTTGAAACCAATTTACATACACCTTGCAGAATCTGCAAAATGTTTATTATTTTACCAAAATAAGAGGGATCATACAAAATGCATGTTATTGTTTATTTAGTGCTGACCTGAGTAAGATATTTCACATAAAAGATGTTTACATATAGTCCATACGAGAAAATAATAGCTGAATTTATAAAAATGACCCCGTTCAAAAGTTTACATCCCCTTGATTCTTAATACTGTGTTGTTACCTGAATGATCCACAGCTGTGTTTTTTTGTTTACTCAAGTTTTTTTGTTTACTAGTTATTCAAGAGTCCCTTGTTTGTCCTGAACAGTTAAACTGCCTGCTGTTCTTCAGAAAAATCCTTCAGGTCCCACAAATTATTTGGTTTTCCAGCATTTTTTGTGTATTTTAACCCTTTCCAACAATCACTGTATGATTTTGAGATCCATATTTTCACACTGAGGACAACTGAGGGACTCATATGCAACTATTACAGAAGGTTCAAACGCTCACTGATGCTCCAGAAGGAAAAAACATGCATTAAGCTGGGGGGTGAAAACTTTTTGAATTTGAAGATCAGGGTAAATTTAACTTATTTTGTCTTCTGGGAAACATGTAAGTATCTTCTGTAGCCTCTGAAGGGCAGTACTAAATGAAAAAATACGATATTTAGGCAAAATAAGAAAAATGTACACATCTCCATTGTTTTCTTTTGAAAAAGTTTCACCAGAAATACCTGTGCATTTATGTTAAAATTGTAACATAAATAATTATGTTTAGTGATTCTTACTTCTTTATCGCAAAACGCTAAAACTGGCACCGTTTTGTAGAGAAATTGGCTCTTTTTAATCTGTAATTTTAACCCCTCTCACGCTGTGTGATGCTGAATTCTCGTATGAGTTTCTAATGGTGTTTGTATTCTTTGCACTGTTCTAAACATTAATATTTTATGTGCAACAACAGCATGCTGTCTCATTGGCCTTACACTTGATTTTAAATCTATTTTTTGATTTAAATGGTTTTGATTGTACTGAGAATAACTTTCATCTTTTAATCTGCCGCGTGTTTTGAGTTGGAGCTCCATCAAGTTAATCCTAAATCGTCTATTTTCAATCTTAAAACCAATTTTATACACCATCATTTTCGTTGCTATAACGTGTGAATATTGTATTCTACAACAAAAACAATCAGCGCGCCTTGTTTTCACTAGTTTTATTTTGATTTAATGTTTGATATAATGTTTAATTAATGTAATTATTAATGAAAATCATTATAACGTTTCCATACCTTTTGTGGATTCACATTTGGTTGAAAAAAGGAAACGGAAAGCTTCTTTTTTTAAGTAGGTAACGCACCTGGAATGAAGGAATCCTTGCGGCAATCATACAGCATACCGGGAAACAGAGGTCTTCCTAGAGCAGCCAGTTCAATGGGTCCTGATGCCATGTCTGTAGCAAAATAAATAAAAAACAGCAAGAACAATGAGAATATTTTTCAATTGTAAACCGTATAATAATTTTATCATTCTAAAATTCTGTTTAAAAACTTGTTCGACAGGTTCTCTGAAAAGGTAAAGTCTAATAAGTTATTATTAGTTCACACAGTGTTTCACAAAATGTTTCACAAAGTGCACAGAATGGTGTAAAATGTAATCTAAAATGCAATAAACACAAATAAAGACATAACTTTCCTTCACTGAATGCATTTCTACACAACCTTTGCATCTGATAGTCTAAAGATATTTCTTTTTCCTAATGCATTTTGAATCTGCCCCTGCGATACCGCTGACCTTTAAACACCTAGTAATCTGTTTCTGGCTCTGCACACTGCCTGTTTGTGTCGTTTGAATTCATGTCTTACCTGGTGTTTCTGTGCAGTCTGTGCTATGTTCAGAAATGAAGTCGTCTGGTAATGTCTTCGACTGAAGTCTGAAGCCAGCTGGATTTCTGTTCTTATATTTATAACACTCTGTCTGGAAATGTTCCATGAAAGCTTTTTCACTGGAAGAAAGACTTCCACGGAAATACGTCTAGTTAGATGGCAAAATGGCAGACAAGAAGGTAATGATCCGATTCTTATTAAAATCTGTAAACCTGTCCGCCTCAGCCACGCCCACCTGTGATTTGATTTGTGTTCTCTCACTGTTAACGCCTTTCCCTTGTTCGTTTGATTCGTCAGAGGTTCTTCATATAGTCGTGTTTGGCTCAGTATTAGACAAGATTCACCTAACGAGTCAACTACCCTAAGTTTGCTCTGCTGTTAATTCTCGCAAAATCAGTTTGTTCTTCGCTGCTATTGGAGACTTTCAGCAAAACATACGGGTAACACTTTAGAACACTGTTTCTTACTTAATCCATAACTAATAAGGAAATCCTGTAAAAGTAATAACATGGAAGTCACTGTTATTAATTACTAAGGAATGCATGTTAACCAATCAGTATGTTACAGCATTTTATGATTCTGTTAAATAACAGTTAGGTAATCAATAACTAATAAATAACTATTCAATTCTGTCATGTCCCCTGAAGAATTACTATTAATTATCTACTAATTCCAGTTCAGAAAAATAACTACCAAGTAACCACTAATGAACAATCATATACAATTTTTATGTGTGTTTCCCCTCGACACAAAATGGAGCTGCTGATTTTATTTTCACTGACACTGTCTACCTGTTTATTGTGCAGAGGGCAAAGGGCAGTGACTGCGTACAGGTAATAAACACACACCTGTACACACCTACACAAACACACACACACACACTCAGGGACATTCTAAAACGCTTTACATGGTCTAATGCACTAAAACACCTACCAGGGAAAAGCATTTGTCTCTCACATTTCTCTTGTCATAAACACTATCTACTGCTCAGACAGCGGCACCGTAATCCAAGTGGAAGGACAATATTTTTACTAATTTAATTAAGTGTTTTCTCTCCTCCATAGAAACCAGTTATAAAGAAATACTTAACAGGACTTCATACATTAATACAGTGATATTGAAGGACTAAATTCAGTATACAGCTTACTGATGATGCATATTATATACAGGGAAATCTGTCTCTCACTGAGATGATCATAAACACAGGGGGAAACTCTACTGTTTTTACATTAAGCTTTCTCTCACAACTGGAAGTGACAACCTAAACACAGATTTGATTTCTTTCATCATAATGATGTTTGAGAAACGTGAACTTGGAATTCTATATAACTATATACATATTCCATAGATTATTTTAGAGAAAAAAATTTCTTTAAAAAATAAGGCTAAACAGTGATGAACGCTAACTTCAACCAGATCTCAGGCAAGTTGTCTATATAATGTGATCGAGAATTAAGACTGACAAGTAAAACTGATGTAGACAATAAAAAAAAAGTGGACCAATGTAAATGTGATAATCTCCATCAGAGAAGATGGTGCTGATGGAGTGGGTATTTTCTCTAAAGATCAAGTAGAAATGATTATGTCCAGGGAAATGATTCCAGGAGGATTACTGAGAGCTGATTGTCAGTGTGTTCACTCCACCTGATAGAGCTGGAAAGATGAGGAGTTTTCACAAGTTATATGAAGTTTTAAATGTCGGCTTCAGTATCATTTTGTGTGGTGATTTCAATATAGCTACACATGAGAAAAATACATTCCCAACCCAAATGTAATGATTTCTAGAGAAGGGAAACTTCTACAGAATGTATGTGATCCATGTGAACTTAAGGACACTTTTAGAGAAACATTTCCTCATGACTTTAGCTTTACATGGATTGACACTAAAACAAGAACTAGAACAGATAAAATACATATCTCTAATATGATAAAAGTTATATACTATAAAACAGTGTAATCATCTCATTTAGCTGTTTCAGTGAGAATAAACTTAAACAGAAACGAGCAGAGAGCTCACTGCAAACTCAATACAACATATCTAACAAACAAACAAGCTGCTCATGAATTAACCAGAGAAGTCAAACAAATTAAACAGTTAAAGGTTTTAATGAGATCAAACACTGAAATGTGAGATATTTTCAAAAGATCAAATACAAAATTATTTGTAAGAAATTATGAACATGAACATCTTACACTAACTGAGAGTGAGCAGTGAATTAAAAACAAACACAAAAGATATTTCTGAAAACATTTGTGATGTGATGTGGTTAATAGGCAGGTGATCAGTACAGTGTGGAGTTAAATGGAGCTGTTTTAGAGATTACAGATTTATAGAGATAAAGGCAATATATCCATTATTACATTAAAACAATAATTATCATAAAGGGAAAAAAAGGGAGTGGAGGGGGCGGGAGCATTCACTAATATTTCTCTAATATTTTCCCACCTCTATTGGCTAATTACTACAAGTATGGACTTATAAACACCGCCATAAAATACTTAAGAACCGAATAGTGATTGTGGGAAATTGCAGTTCCTGGGTTTGGCCACACGAGGGCTCCATCCAGTCAAGCGCCATCCAGCACAACAGGCAGAGTCGCCTCAAACAGCGCTGTGTGATGTTGTAGATGGATCTCTACTGCCATCGTGTGGCCAGGTTCAGGAAGTGCACGTTTCAAAGCGGTTCCGTTTTAAATACTACAAACAACACAAATACAGCAAGAGCACTGACACGGCTCTCCTTCAACTCGGCCCAGAGGCCTTATATAACATGATACTCTGATGGCTGATGTTGATTTTAGTGGATTTGATTCCTGATCGTCTTTCTAAAACCTCATTCCTGATCCCAAAACAGTGACAGAGGCTGTAGGAATAACATGAACATATGGGCAAACTAGTAAGAATTTATATTTCTCTATATCGCTGTATATAGTTTTGTTAGTTTGTGCGTTTGTGTGTCTATTTTCCCTTCTGTCTGTTTTCATGCGCTCTCTCTCTCTCTCTCTCACACACACACACACACACACAGAGGCAGCGTCACACACGGGGGTGGGAGGGGTGTAGAGTAGAATAGAACGGTGGGCGGACGCTGGAATTTGCCGGCGTGTTTGTGATTGGTTCTTCTGCCACAACGGTCTCAGCCAATCAGAGAGCGGCTGTGTTGCTCTATCACGGAGAGAGGAGCGCTTGTTATTTCGGAGTTGTTCTTAAACCGGATCTGAGCAGCAAAATGAGTGGTCGCGGAGATTAAGACAGAAATCCATCACTGGAAAGCTGCTGAATTATAAAACTAGGATTCAAATAAGCAAGACCTTCATATGATGTAACCTAATGTTTTTAGCTGCCATTTTCCCTCCCGACAATAAATGCGGAATGAAATGAAACAAGCTTTGCGTTGGCTTTATCTGGGGCAATAACAGGGAAGTAACTAACCGGGAGCTTTTCTACAAACCTACAGCTTCTGCTGGACTTGGGGCCATCGACATAGCGCTTCAATTAAAGGATCCTTCTGTACTAAGCAATGACAACTTTTTAAACTTTGTTTTTTTAAACGCATCAAATCCAATTAACCTCTTCTTAAAATAATGAGGATTTTGTAAAGTTGTGGGGCGCATGCGCAGTTCTACCTGCAGGTGGAGTCGATTTGGAAGCTGAGGGGAAAAGCATATTGTTTGTTCTAGTGTTTAATTGCTTAATTGGTTAATTGGTCAGTTTACATTAATCAACCGTGTAACAGTCATATTAAATGAGTTAGCGTTACACAGTGACAGTGGATGTGGTGGGATTATAATCAAATTGTGTTGAAAGAAATTAGCAGATCTTAGCAGCAAAATCTTAAAGCTCTGTTTTAACCAAGAAACTACTTTACCTCGCCAACATTAGCGAAGGTGACCGGCAGGGGCGCAAAGACGCGGGGAAGACAAACACGTTCATGAGGAGCCTTAAAAAAAAGATTAAAAATATTAAAGGCATCTTTAGTAGGACATTATTGTTTTTGTTCACATTTTAGTTTTGAGAAGGAAGAATGAGAAAATGTAAATGTAAGCGCGTTGTGAAGCTCGAGCGAGAGGTGACGGTCCTCTGTGCTTTTTAATGTAACTAGGATTGTAATATTTCTGTTCTTTATTAGGACTGTGATTGGGACACAGCCCACATTTCTGAGCGTGATACCTGAAGACAGCCAGGATTCTCCACAAGCACTGCATCTGGAGGCTTTGCACAGAGCAATTACTCTAGAAGGAGCCATAGTGATGGATGATCCTGAAAATCTTCCACATGCCATGTGCCGCTTTTTGGGCTGATATATGCACTAAATTTGGAGTATCCTCTACAACTAAAGAACACCTTTGATTTTATGCAAAGAGTGTTTCTTTCCCTTGGACATAAATCCCTGAAACCAAAACTACAGTCACTTAAAAACCTTCTGCTGATGGAAGTCAATGCTGTGTGAGATTGTGTTAAGCTTGTGGTTGAACAAAAGTCAGGATTCTTGGGTGTTGTGTTTGAAACAGTCACTCGTCAGTCGTAATTAGTCTGCATTTGGATTATATTGTAAAAGAAAGATTGTTTTTAGTTGCACTGCACATTTGAGTTGTGCAAAGAATTGTTAATGTTACACTGAAGAATAATGTTTGGCATTTAGGAATGTCTGAATGGCAGTGTTTGGTACATTGTAGTGCCTGAAGAAAACTGAAGAAAAATAAATAATGTTTTGCTGGAGTTTATTGTTGCTTTTTGTCTTAAATTAATTTTTGAAGTTCAGCTTACTTGAAAATTTTAAGGCAATCGGTTTCCTCACTTTTTCTAGGTAAAGTCAACTTATTACATTTTACAGTGAAATTGCTCACACTCTGCTGAGATATGGCAAAAACCCCCACAAAAATCTAGAGCTGAATATAAACATAAATGAAAAGACAATAATGTATGGAATATTTGGAGGAAAAAAATAGCCAAAAATATAAAAGATTTTTATTGGCTTATAATGTGTATTGTTAAGTATAAAATGTGGAAAACAAGGTGCAATGATCAGTAAGCAATGCCATCTCCCAGCTGAGACGCTTTTTAAACTAATCTTAAATCAACTAAAAAGACAAAGGACAATGGAGCGAAGATCTTAAAATAAATCTCCATGGTCTTTATTAAAAATATGATCTCTGTCAATATTTAAGGGAAATAACTATGTAGATATAATAACATGATTGGACTATGCTGTAAATAGTTATTTTTGTATATTTAAAAGTTTGTAATGTTGAAGAATTACTGTAACAAATTGTGAGCTTTTTAAAGTTTGATTTAAAAATGCAAGACAGGCGTTTTAATTTTATTTATTTATTCATTCATTCACTCGTTTATTTCATTATATAGCGTTTTTAACAACGGACTTTTTGTCACAAACCAGTTGTTACAGATATCCGGATATAAAAAGTAAATATAAACCTTTTTTTAACATTTCCATGTCAAGTGCTGAGAGGCCTGAAGATATGTTCTTAATAAAGGATACAAAATAAATTAAAAATACTACTACTACTACTACTACTAATAATAATAATAATAATAATAGTAGTAGTAGTAGTAAAGAGTAGAGAAGAGGCGTGTGTTGGAGTTGTTATGGCAGAATAATCCAGTGCACAGTAATAAGGCTGATGAGCTCTGTGTCTGTGGGAAGGACACGAGGCCTACCGGCTGTTTGAGGCGGCGCTGCGTGTTGTGCTGGATGGAGCTTGACTGCCCTCGTGTGGCCAAACCCGGGAACTGCAATTTCCCACAATCACTGTTCTGTTATTAAGCATTTTATGGCGGTGTTTATAAATCTCTTATAAATGCTCTCTTTAATTTTTTCCTAATTCAGCTGCATTCAGTGCTCCTTGTTCTTTAGCTTTAAATCAAACTTCTCTCTTCATCACCTCTCTGTTATTTCCCCAAATAAAGCGCACATTTTGTTTAATCGCTGATATTTTTATCATCAGGTGGAAAAACGGTGATTCTATTATCCAAGGTTTTATTTTAAAGGTCTTTATTACATACATCCCTTACTCATACATACAGGCCACTTTATTAGGAACACCCCTTACTCATACACACAGGCCACTTTATTAGGAACACCCCTTACTCATACATACAGGCCACTTTATTCGGAACACCCCTTACTCACACATACAGGCCACTTTATTAGGAACACCCTTTACTCATACATACAGGCCACTTTATTAGGAACACCCCTTACTCATACATACAGGCCACTTTATTAGGAACACCCCCTACTCATACACACAGGCCACTTTATTAGGAACACCCCTTACTCATACATACAGGCCACTTTATTAGGAACACTCCTTACTCATGCATACAGGCCACTTTATTAGGAACACCCCTTACTCATACATACAGACCACTTTATTAGGAACACCCCTTACTCACATACAGGCCACTTTATTAGGAACACCGCTTACTCATACATACAGGCCACTTTATTAGGAACACCCCTTACTCATACATACAGACCACTTTATTAGGAACTCCCCTTACTCATACATACAGGCCACTTTATTAGGAACACCCTTTACTCAACTTACTTATAAACGATGGCGAAAGTCAGGTCCGACTGCTCGGCTGGATCCTACCCCCTCCTTCACGTGCACGCGCACAGTACCATCGTGTTTCCTGCAGATGGCAGCAAAAACACAAAGTTGACTCAAAGGCTTCACTTTTCATCCAAACGTTCAGTTAGATGGAGAACTTGTGCATTTTCCTGTAGATGGCAGTAAAGACTCTGAAATTTAATTCAATGCTTTTCAAACCTCTCAAACGATATTTCCACACAACTCATAACACACTGAGCTCATTTGTGCTCTTTTTTCCCTTTTCGTTTCTCTTTTTTTCTGCTTGGAAATAAAATCATTATGTACTGGTAGAATTTTATTTATGAATTAATTTATTTAATACTGTAATTAAAAAACTTGTTAAAAAGCCATGTAGACAGTGCTGATTTTAATACCTCTTAGCAGGAGCCTGTTTTTCTCCTCATGTGTAAAGTTGTAAGTCATGTGATGGATTGTGGTTTATGAGATTTATGAAGTGCTGTAAAAGGGTTTACTAAAGTGCTTTAGAAATAAAAATAAAAACTTATTAGTTACTGTGAAAAATATTGTGAAACGTGAGTGGAAACAAACAAGAAAAGAAAAATTCTGCATCAACAGCATGAATCCATGGCCCCAACCTGCTGGGTCAACAGTCCAGCCTGGTGGAGGTGGTGTAATGGTGTGGGGAATGTTTTCTCAGCACACACCGGGCTCCTTTGTACCAATCAAACAACTTTTGAATTCCACAGGCCAGCTGAGTATTGCTAAAGACCATGTGCATCACTTTATGGCCACAATTTACCATCTTATAATGGCTAAATACAGCATGATCATGTTCCGTATCACAAAGCACAAGTCATCTCAATCTGATCCCATTAACCTGACAATAAGTTCAGCGTTCTTCAGTGGCCTCCCCTGTCACCAGATCTGAATCCAGTAGAGCACGTCAGAACGGGAGATTCACAGCATACCTGCAGCAATTATTAATCTCAGAGGAATATTTCCAACACTTTATGGAATACAAGTCACAAGAAATTGACAGCTGAGGTGGGTCATACACGGTATTAATATGATATTCCTAATAAAGTGGCCGATTACCTTTTTTGGTTTATGCAGCACAGAACAGAAGGGTGAGGGGTCATAGCAGATAATGAACAGAACCATCATGATGGCTCCTGATGACTGCAGAACAGTTTACTTGTACATAGTTTACATATTTAACTACATGATGAGAGACTTATGGGCCATCTATTGGTCTATTGTAAAGTTAGAATAAAAAAATTTCTTTAATTAATAATTTAAAAAAAGCTGTAAAAAGGTAATGTAAAGTAATACTCTAATGCATTTATCTACATCAGTAGGCTACTCTATAAAACTAGCACTTTAGCTTCCTGGTCCCTCTTGAGTTTTATATAATAACTCAGTCTAAAATCCACTATGCCCAAAGCAGGAAGAAAAAATGGAGAGAATGGGACAAAAACTAACATTCCTTTCTCATTTCAGATTTACAAATACAATGAAGTGGGCGGATCATGACAGTGAAATAACCAATGAGCGCGATACCTTTTTTTCATTAAATCCTTACATACATGTACATAATAACACACTTTACACAGGGAACTCGACCATCCAGACCACAATCCTGGCAGCCAGGAGCCGAGGACCCGATGATACACAGTACACAGATTCACACACACTCACACACACACACACACAATAACACAGATTCACACACACACTCACACACACTCAATAACACAGATTCACACACACACTCAATAACACAGATTTACACATACACACTCACACACACACACACACTCAATAACACAGATTTACACACACTCACTCACACACACACACACTCAATAACACAGATTTACACACACAGACTACAACATCGCTTATTCTATAGTACATGTGAAATGAACCTCTAAAATCCATGGATTGTTATTCAGTTATTCACTTTAAAACATATCATTCAGTAACTCATTTGAATTATTCAGTAATTATGATTAAACTAAACTTTTTACAGAATTAAGGAACATTTTACCCAAATAATAATGACTTTAAGAAATGTCTAAATATTTCTGTAATTACACAGCAGTGCAGTATCAGACTTTATAACATAAAGGCCTTGTGTACGTAAATGTCAGATTAATTATAAATAGTGCAGCAGTGAAATATTAAATTAAGTGAGGAGGCGGAAAAAATGACAAAAAAACATCAGCATTTGCTACATGACTTCTATAACTACATGGCCACAGATCAATGTGTTATTTATACCTTTCAGCCTTTTGCAATAGTTTTAAATCTGGATGAAACAATGTTCATTACAAATACTCTTCATTAGACTCTAAGAGGTGAAAAAGTTATTTAAAGTTATTTCCAGTTGTAAAACCAAATAATTAAGACTGAATACAATATACCAACATGTCTATAGAAATGACAGTATGACCTCACGAACTTTAAAGAATCATATACTTTTTTTGGTTGTGTTTAGATAAATCGCTCAGAGGGGGTTGACCAAACTGTTAAACTCGGTTATTTACAAATCATCCAAGCACCCGCTTCATTTCTCATTTTGGACTATTATGACTAAGTAGTGTTAAATTTATAAACAAATTACAGATCCATCTTTGAAATCTGATTGGTTTATAACTTTTGACGTTTAATTCAGATGTGAAAAGAATGAATATCTAGCGCGTGAGCACAGAGAGATGTGCGAGTGCACAGGACACCGTTTAAGTGAGAGGAGAGACACGGTTTAAGTGCGCGCGCTCTTCTCTGCTCGAGAGCAGCGTGTATCTGCAAAGGCAATCCGCGTATTATATTAATGTGCTTTCGCACAACAAGAATGTGCTCTCGACATTTGTCATTAAAATAACGCCATACAAATTCACACTGTTGCTTGATTAAGAGCAACACTTTACATAAAAAGAGCGCGCATAAGAAATAATGGAACTCCATGTTGACAGGAATAAAAGGCGGCAAACAGGACACAGGCTAATGTGCGCATGTCACAAAGTCATTCCGACTGAAAGCGCCGGCACATGTAAACACGTCTCATGTAATCTGTCCACCGAATCTTTCAATCGGAATGATTTTAATCGGAATGACAACAAAGTGTACATGTTGTTATGTCCAGAGCCGTAGGTTTTGTTGCTGTGCCAAGCTATGCTTTGTTTCTCTCTCTCTCTCTCTCTCTCTCTCTCTCCCTGCAGAAGCAGTATCACCACCTGACGCTGTTCATTAGAGCTCTGCTGTGATTGGGGGATGGCGGAGGAGAGAGAGGATTTACACTCCAGCTGCGCACAGAGCAGTGTTGCTGGTGGCAGCTGAGGACTCCTCTTCACCTCCAGACCTGTTGTTGTGAAACTTTAGTTTGGTGATTTGGTGTATCTTTATCTCAGTTGTGTTGAGACCATTGAAGCAGAACTTCTGCCCTTGTCTCATTGTTTACATCTATGATTGAGACTTCCTAGAGAGAAGTGAGTGTTAATTTGAGTTGCCTAATGTAAATATTGAACTTTATTATTTAATGTCTTTTGGTTGGGTTATGCCTCTATGTTTATCAAAGAAAAGGTACTCTTTAATTTTAATTTGCATTTTGAAAATGTAGTTTTTGGATGTTTTAATTATGATAATCTGAAAAACGACGTTTTTGTTATTAATCTATTTATTTTGTTGGTAAAGTTTCACATTAATAAGTGTAAATTTTCTACAAAAAAAAGAACTCTGTTTTAAAGTGTTTTATAAAGAGTTGGAAAATTACTTTTGTGCTATTCAACACAGTACTAACAGAAAGGCAATCAGAACTGTCCTTTTGTGTTCTAGCTTCAAAATCTTTGAGTAATGTAAAGGTCATGCATGTCTGTGATTGTAAAAAAAAAATCTTTTCTTTTCTTTTATCCTTTGTTACCCTGGCTTTATAACGTCTGTTGTATTGTTCTGTAACTGTCGTTTAAAACATAATAATAATAAAAAATAAATAAATAAATAAAAACTTGCTAGTATGACGTAAATAACTGCCCAGAGACGTTGCAAACGGACTTTGATCCAAGTCCGTTAAATGTAAGAAAGTGCTAGAGTTTTCTGATGTACTCAAGTATTAAAGGTAAAAAAAAACAACAACATGTATTTATGAAATGTAGTGCAGTAAAAGGAATTATGTTTTATCTAAATTTTATGTGGTAAAATTTTTCCAAAGTAAAAACTACAGATACTTGAAAATGTATTTGTACTTGAGCTGAACGGTGGTGAGAGTCCGGCTGTCTCGACACAACTAGCCGCTTTGTCTTCCACCCTTTTTTTTTCTCTCCCGCTGGCGCGCGCACGAGTTCAATGAAGGGTTTACGAGCATTATGTAAGTAACATCGTCTTTCTAGCCTCTTTGTGCCGGAACACGAGAACGGCGAAATGGTTCGCGGTCAAAAAAAAAATAAATAAATAAAAAAAAAAGCTTGTTGAACTTATACGTTGTTTCTTCTCTCTAACAACATCGTTTAAATAAATACTCTGTGTAGTTTTAGTCGTGAAAGTTCATGCCAAGTGTGATCCGAGGTCTTTTTTTTTAAGACATGTTTTCTCTCTCTTAAAAAAAGTTGTGCGTGAAGAGTTTGAGGGAATCAACCTCACGCAATCAGATCCTGGTACCGTTCTTTCTCTCATTTTTTTTCTTAGTTTTCTTTCGCTCCGTCATTCGTTCCGGTAAAACCACATTTTCCATGCACGACAGATTTTACGCGAGGCGTTAACACAGAGAACTGCGATGAGGAGGCCAGCAGCGACAGCTTCGTCAGGGTGTTGGATGAGATTCTGTAGACGGAGGATTTGCCGGTGAGAGCGTTACAAGAACATCGAGATCTTCCCCTAATTCACCTCTTCCAGTCCCCTCCTGCCCACTTCCACCTCCCATGATTCCATCTCTTCCAACCCCGTCTTCCAGGCTAGATCCACCACTACCAGCCCCTCTAGCTGTTTTGGGTGTTGTGCCCTGCAGCTTCGTGGCCTGCTCTTACCCAACTTATCAGTAATATCTGTATCTCTCTGGCCGTTCTGTTATTAAAAAAAAACAACTCCCCTTTCACAGTCAGAGCTGCTTTAGATGACTTGATTCTAGCAATAGCTGTGTCGGTACCATTGTCCAATGGTCTACAGTTCTTTACTACTAGTCTGTGAATAAGCATGTCTTCTGACACTGTTATGTTGTATTTATCCCCTGGCTCAATGGATGCATCATTGGCACACCAGGTCATTTTTGACACAGGACCAGATAATACACATTCAAATGTAGCATCTTTTCCTTTGACCACTGTGGCATCCTTCAGAGTGCTATCAAATTCCACATCAGCAACTGAGGAAAGAAATTAGTGATCCAAGTTGGCTATGCTGCTCCAGTCCATTCTATGCTCCACAGATTTCTAAAAGAACATTAACTATGCAGTTGAAAATAGATGCCCTAACATGTTTAACACCGTGATCTTCTGGGCCAACATTACTAATGGTAAATGTGTATTTATCACCAACTTTCTTCAGATTGTGTTTGAAGGAATCATTGGTGCCATCACCAAAGTCAACTATTTCACCATTCTGCAAAGCATAAATGAGTTGAATTAGATACTGCACACCTAAGCAGAGTGATTTTATGTAGTGCTTACATAAGCCTCTACAGAAAACATCATTGCAGTTAAGAAACTTGTGGCTCTCACCTTGTAGAGATAAATCTTGCTCTTGGGATTCTTGAGCTTCATCTCAAGTTCAAATTCAGCTTTTCCATTTGGTTTGACCTCTACTGGTTTCATATTTTCAACCTTTTCAACATACTGTTAAAAATAAAGGACAATGGAAAAATAAGAAATATGGGTGAAAGTACAGTGATCAGGGTAAACACTTCAAATCCATCTTTGACTGCAACAGTCTGAAGGTGTTGATACCTTCGCCTGTTCTTCCTCTCTTTCCTTCTTCAACTGGTTAAGTCTTTTCAGCATCCATTGGGAGTCGGTGATCCCAAATTCTTGACAAATGCGCTCATAGTCTTTCTTCTGAGCGCTCAATAACATCTCCCAAAACTTTGGGTCAACCCCTCTTTCTTTCCTGGGTTTTTCTTTAGCCTTTTTCACAACTCTACACAAAAAGTGATGAAAAGTAAAAGATTCCACAAAGATATTTCGAAAGAGTTTTGCTATCTAGATATATTACTTGTAAAAATGAATAACATGAAACAAACAACAAAAAATGTAGCTTCCCAAATTATTTGGTTGTGATACTTTACACAGTTTTCTTCAGCATTTTTCTGAAGTCTTCAGGTTCATTTTGTTCTGAAATAAATAAATTTAAATTACTTTTTGACTTATCGGACTAGCCATCTACTTTCTAGTCTGAACACTATTACCATTATCTTTTAATTCAACTTAAGCTGTTTAGCAATTTACATTTAAAGTACTGCATACAAACAGATTGTGTTTTGAATGACTACGTTGTGTATTTGGCAGGCTAAACATGATGTCTTGTTGTAACTTTCTGTCATCTTTAGATTACTTTTTGAAGGTTTAAGATAATTGACCTAAGTGTATGAGATAATTTAATATATGTGCACGGTTTTGCTATGCCATTTTGTTTTTCTGATCAACATCAACATTTGAATTCTCTCGAATCATTTGAATGTTGCCTTATGGTAATTTCATTACACTCTTGAAAAAAATAACTCTAGAACCCTTAAGTGTTATCCAGAACCCACCACCCCATTGCTTCCTTCTCTCCAATGGCTTCCTGTAGCTGCCCACATCAGGTTTAAAACACTAATGATTGCCTACAAAGCCAAAACCAGACACGTAACCACATACTTTAAGGCACTTATCACACCCTGCTATGTACCACGCTCCTTTCAAGGCTCTAACATGGCTTGACTGGACCCATCATTCCTCAAGACTCTTTTCTGTCCTGGCACTCAGGTAGTGGAATGAACTTCCACTGGCTGTCTGAACACTGGCTGTCTTCAAACAAAGACTAAAGATCTACCTCTTTAATTGACACTTCTGTTGAAAGAATCCCTTGTCTTGTGTGTTTTCTTTTCATGCTGTACTAACCTCCTTCAACAGGATTTTAGCTTGATGGCCTAACCTAATGAACCTAACGAGACTACAAAACACTCTGGATAATCTGCTAAATGCTGTAACTGTAAAAGCTATAAACAATCATTATACCACAGGAATCTTGAATTTGAATGTTGAATCTGAATGGTCAGAATGTATTCACTGATTTTTTCTAGAACAGCACAGCTCTGACAATGTTGACGGCTGTCACAGGTTTATATAGTACATGTTTATTTTGCAGGGACTTGGATGCTCACAATATTTAATACTAAAAATGGATTTTAAAAGAGAAAATTAAGTGTTAATTAACAAAGTAATATGTATAATCATTGCTATGGTAAAGTTTTATGTATGGAGAATATTCATTCATTCATTTATGGAAGGAGAGCACTTTGAAACAGAGTTACTGTTGTGTCTTTATGTTTTACACTGCGCAACATTTGTCTTGCTAACTTCAAGAGAGAGAGAGAGAGAGAAACTTTGAGTTGTGAACTTTCAATGTCTAAACGTCAGATTTACTCTGGTATTCTTAGACATATCTGGCCTATTTTTCCCGAATCCAGCTGAAAAAGAGAATGATCACAATAAAGCTGGGATGCAAAGAAATGTTTGCGATACAATGTAAGGTAATTATTATTATTATTATTATTATTATTATTATTATTATTATTATTATTATTATTAGTAATATTTTTTTTATCTATGAATGTAAATTATGTCTTACCTTCAAAAACCTTAAGCGTAGCTGTACAAAGAGCCATTCGCCATGTAGCAAAACATTTGTATGTATCTGCTTGGTCAGCTGTTACATTTAATATCTGTTATGAAACCTAAGCAACATCTTTTTCTTCTTCTTCTTACGGCTTTTCCCTTCAGGGGTCGCCACAGCGAATCATCACTCTCCACCTATCCCTATCTTCTGCATCCTCAACACTTGCACCTACTAGCTTCATATCCTCATTTATTACGTTCATATACCTCCTCTTTGGCCTTCCTCTTCGCCTCCTGCCTGGCAGCTCAATGTCCAACATTCTCCTACCAATATAAAACCTAAGCAACATATTTGAGTATTTACTGAGTAAGAATGTGTTTGGCAGGACTTGTGTTCACTTAAAAGGAATTTACTTACTGTTTTAAACCTCACAGTTTTTAAAAAAATGACCTATGTGTCGTTGGATTTGTATGGGTTAGCCCTCATCCACAATGCCGACAACTTGTGGCCAAAGATGAGGATAGGGGCACTGATTGACTGGTACTCAGAGCTCTTGTTTCACCACCATAGACCAGCACAGCAACTGTAACACTGCAGGCAAGGTCTCTCCTCCCATCTGAAGGAATCAGCCCCTCTCTTTTCTAAGGGAGAACCATGGACTCGGACTGGGACTCGAAAGTCCTGATTTTCATCCCAGCCGCCTCACACTCAGCAGCAAACGAGTGTGTCAGAGGCCCAGTTCAGATGGTGCCAACAGAACATCATCTGCAAATAACAGGGTTGTTGCTTCTAGCCCCCCATACTGGCCACCTCTACAGCCTTGGCTGCATCTTGATATCTTGTCCAAAAATGAGCATCTAATATCTTTAAAATCTCATCACTAGTTATAAGGGTGTTTTGTTTTTAATGTTATTATCACATATCCTGAAGGTGGATAAAATGCATGTGCACAAAATGCTATTTTGAGCGAGTGCATCATGCGGTCACACGCAGACATCAAGATTCTGCATATGAATCACCACAGTGGTTACAATCAAAAGCAAAAAAGCTTGGGAATCCAGGATGTGGAATTAAGGAAGAATCAAGTTTTGTACTATGAAGCCACCCATCATGCATTGTGCAACATGAAGCTTTTTCATTTTCATTGTCACCGTTGTTGTGATTTATATGCAAAATCGTGATGTCTGTCTTCAGGAAGTGTGATCATTTTAATGCTATTAGTGCCGATACTGCAGTTTCACAAGGTTGGTGGCTATAAATGCCAAAGGTAAACAAAATTAAAAACAAAACACCATTATAACTACTGATGAGATTTTAAAGTTATTAGATGCTCATTTTATGACTTTGTCATCACCAGCAAGATAGGGAGATAGTACCTGATCCCATTCAATCTTGGCTTTCTTTGCCACAACAACTGTGCTTTACAAACACACAGTTACAGCAGCCGAAGAAAAGCTAACACAAGAAGTACGAGGACCAAGAACTAAAGCAAACACTGCCCACCACAATGGTGACTTCAAATGAAATAAATATCAATATCTAAACCTCTATTAATTCTCAATAAGAGCTTCTCTAGACGTCTGACAGAACTAAAGTCAGTCTGGTTAGTAATGAGTGAAGCTGGTGATGCTGTTTTGTGGAGTTGTTTGATCATCCTCTGCTGAGATCTTCAGAGATTTAATGTGTCTGACTTGCAGTTGAATTTACCAAATGCTCAATCATCAGTTATTTGATCATCTAATTTGATCATTCATCTCGTGTTTTGATCATTCATCTCCTCAGTGTTCACTGAGGATTTTGCTGTGTATGTTGTACATTTCAGCATCCAGACAGAGTTTTTGTACCTGTAAATGTTTTTTTTTTATTATTTTATTTTATATACATACAATCATGAAAAAAGTTTTGCAATTTTTTATTTATTATTATTCCACAAGTGTCTGTACTTTATGTCTGAGGCTAAGTGCAGCATAAGTGGCTCAGTGGGAAATGCTGTCCCCTCACAGCAAGATCACTGGTTCGAGTCCCAGCTGAGCCAGAAAGTTTTTCCTTCACAATCTAAAGATGTGTGAATTACAGATGCTTTATTGTCTAAAGGTGTAACTGTATGTTTTACAGCCTATCGATGGATCCGTGGCAGAGTTGTTTTTTTTTTTTTTTTGGCTTTTTTTTCTACCTCAGTTTTGGGGTTTCTGGTTAAAGACTGCTCTCTATATGGTTTACTGAAGGCGGAGATTGGGTAGCACTATTAAAAGTTGTTCTGGCCCAGTTCAGGGCTGGTTATAAAGCAAGGCAAGGCAAGTTTATTTATATAGCACATTTCATACACAATGGTAATTCAAAGTGCTTTACATAAAAGGAAGTAAAATAATCATAAAAAAATAATCACAACAATAAAACAAGGAATTTAAAAACTTTTAAAATGATTTAAAAATTGATTTAAAATGAATTTAAAACAGTTAAAAATAGAACATGATTATACATAAAAATAAGTTACTATTTGGCTGAGATTTGGGCCAGTTATGGCTAATGTGTGGCTCATGCCTGTAGTCCAGATCTGGGCCAAACAAGGGCCGTAACTCTTTACTGCATGTGGGCTGAGCGTAACTGGTTGTTTGGCCCAGAGCTGAGCCAGACGACAATTGCTATGTGGGTTACGGCTTCAGACACAGTTGTTCTAAAGATGAAAAATTAGCTGGTCAAAAACTTAATTTGAGCTTGATTTTGGTAAAAAGCTCATGCAAAATCTAACATAATGACACATACAAGTATATAATCATATATAAATGCACATGATCAACTTGACAATTTGTTTTATGTACAGCCTATATATTTATACATATGCATATTTATATATTTCTCCTTTGTTTTTAATTTGATTATCTTTTGCACTGCCTCATAAGATTGTAGTTCTTACCTACATTACACAGTCTTGTACCTTTATCTTTCTGGCTGGTTTTAAAAACATTTTTGCTTCAATTTAAAGGTTATAGTGTTGTGATTCACCGCGTAGCTGGTTGGCTTGGGTCATAGCTTATGACGTTTTGACAAAGATGGATCGCCTAACACCCCAAATCGTATTTAGTGATCTCATTCAGCAGTTTTTCTCCCCACCAATCCTGTCATGAGCCAGTGATGCATAATTAGACTTTAAAGAAGATGCTGAACAAACCAAACACTTTCATACTTTGATGCTACTGAAATGAGACAACAGACTATTTTATTTGTTCATCTTTATTATTTTTTGATTAGTTATCACACAATCATTTAACTCATTGTTAACCACATATTACCCCTTTAACTATAGTAACACCATCTAGATAAACCAATATACGAATATAGACATCATCAATCTACAACTTTGTTCGTTTTCTTGCTTGATGTTGATTTTCACAGACTTTTCCACAATATTTTGACACTTTTCAATTATGGAATGTCTCACAATTAAACTGCAGTATGACATGCACCAGATCTGAAAATAAAATAACATTCCCACAATCCCATTTGCCAGTTTTAAAAAGCTGAATATAGTAAGGTCAGCCTCTTGACTGAGTCCAGACACAGACCTGTATGTGATTATATAAGCAAAAAAAAGAAGAAAAATTAAAATCTTACTGGTGATTTTACAACTCATCAGTCTTCATTTTCATCTCTGTCATGATTAAAAACTGAAGTTAAGAACTGAATTGAAGTTAATTCCTTTTCAAGGACATCAATCAAATCCTGTGTTTGCAAAATTCTTCCGTGTGCCTTCATGAAGTTTTCTTTCAGCTCGTTAATGGTTTTTTTCTCTATTTTCTTTTCATATGTCCACTTTGCCTTTTCCTTTAAATGAAAAGTGTGAGAGCAGGAGTTAGGGCAGACAACACAGCATCCAGATTCATCCATCACAGCGCAAGTCTTCACAGAATCTTCTGCAGGGAGGAAGCAGGTGGAGTGGCATGTGAATAAGCATAAGTTGCAATTCAGGGCAAAACTATCTATGGGGTGTCTTCTTGGTATTATCACCTCAACTTCTTGCTCAAAATCCTCACTTTGTTTTATGCTATTTCTCTCATTTTTCAAACGTTCCTTAATTGTGTTAATTTCTCTCAGTTTAGTGAGGCCAGCAGTGATTTGAGGGGTCAGATCTGCCATGGCTTTTTCGAGGCGCTCTCGTTCTTCCAGGACTTTTTTGGTTAGTGTCAGATCTTTATTTTCAGATTTGCCCAGTGCCTTGAAAAAGGCCTTCATCTGTTTGAAAGTCGATGTCCAGACAATGTTGTACAGTTTATTACCATTGGCTTCACCATCTTCATCTGAATCACTGTCAGAGGTTGTAGGCTCTTTTATGGTCTTGTCTGCATACACAGCTGTGTTGTTGAACTTGAAATGCATGGGCTCTCCCTTTGTATTTTTCTGACAGGGCAGATCTGCTGCTTTGATGGCTTCCAGGACTGGGATTTGTTCACTGTCTGCAAATGTCACCATAATCATGATGTTCTCTCCGATGTCTTTGCCAAAAATGGACAGAATTGAGTCAAAGATGTACCTCTGATTGGCACTCAGGCGAGCCAGAGAGGCCTGAACGACGAAGCAGACGGCATCAATGTGATCGATTCCCAAAGGGCTACAAAGAAAGCTTTTCAGCTGCTTTGTAATCAGTTTATCATATTCGATTCCTCTTGTATCACCAAAGCCGGGTGTATCTATGATTGTGAGCGGGTAGGGAATTTTAAAGCCAGGCTGACTGTACAGCTCATAAGATGAGACGATAGATGTCTGACTCTCGGCCTGTGTGCGATGAGTCTCTTCGTGGATTAGTTTGAAGCGATACACTTCCTCCCACTTTACGCCCAGTATGTAGTTGGCCATCACATTGATGAGCATGGTTTTTCCTGCACCTGTCGCTCCTACAAGAAGAATGACTTTGTTTTTCACTTCCTCCACCTGTTTTCCAAAGACATACTGATCAAACTCTACATTCTCTTTCATTTTTTTGCGTAGTGTCAGTTTATAAATTGAAGGATTCCCCTTCTGTATGTGTGAAGAATGAACCAGGAACAATCCACTTCCAGCCTCGTCTGACGATTTGCTCTTTGAACATGCAGAAAACACAGTTTCAGGGCTGGGGAGACTCACTCCATCACTTCCACAGTTTGCAAAAATTCTGGCTGTGTAGGCTGTGTTTGCTTTCAGTCCCTGAATAGTGTAATCCCTGCTTGCAGATTTCACAGATGTCCATGGCTTTTCGGTTTCCTGATCCTTTGGTCGTTCTCTGAATTCCAACACGTATCCAGTGACCATAATATCTTCACCCACAGATTTAGGGACATCCCAAGTTAATGTTGCAGACTCAGATTCTACTCTTTTGACTGTGGGTGCTCCTGGAGGAGCACATGGAAGGGTCTTGAAGAACTGAGTTTTGTCACTTGCCAGACTCACACCTGGACGACACACTGCCTTACAGGTAAAACAGTATTCTTTATGTGGCTGTAGCTGCTTGACAGTGACCTGATCAGAAATCCCGTCAGTGTACACCTCTGTCCATTCAGAGCTCTCTGCAGACTTGTATGAAATACAGTACGAGGTCACACAACTAACGCCGTGGTCAGGAGGCGTGATCTGCAGATATATGCAGTCATGCGCGGCGCACAAGAAATTGGGCATTGGGGGTTTTGAGGGAAGCTCGTACTCTGAGCTGATGAGTTTTGCTCGTTCATAAACACAATTGAAGAGGCAGTGCTGAGTTCATCTGGGATCGATACAATGCAGAATTCAATGTTCTTTCTTCCTTTATTGGCTTCTTTGAAATCTACGAAGGCCTGTATGTTTTCCCTGTTCTGTGCAGTTACATCTTCCAAAGAAAACCATTCTTTTGCCCTTTCTGTAGAGCTTTGGTCATAGCTTGGCTGTTCCCCTTTGTCACTTGTTTGTTGTTTAAGGTAATTCTTTAAGTCTGAAAGGTAGAGTTCCTTTTCATTTAAGGAGGAGAGTGCAAAGGCTACCACATAGTCATTGGATGCTTTCAAGACAATCTTGTCCAGGTCATTGCTGGTTGAAAGAACAGGGATGTCTTTCATGATGTCGAGGTAAGATCCAACCACAGTGATCTCCCGCTCTCGCTCATTTAGGTACTTATTTATCAGAACACCCTGAAATGGGGACATTTCTTTTCTGTTCAGAAAATCTGAAAGCTCCTGTTCTTCTTTTCCTCCACCCCTTATAGATGGAAGAAGCCTGCAGAGATATTTCTGAAAAATGACTTTGTACTCTGAGCAGAGGTCCTTAAAGTTTTTGAGCTTGGCTTTGATTTCAGGGAACTGGATGGCGACATTGTCCCTCATAAGATCTTGACACCGAATGTCACAATCATCCAGTCCATCCATGATCCGTTGTGCTCGTCGTACCAGGCTAACGCTGATCTCCCTGACCAACTGAGCAGCTGCTGAATCAAGTTTTTTCAGAGGATAAAGCCACACGGTCATGGGCACAGCATTCTCTCCTTTTCCCCCCAACAGTTTCGGCAGCTCTGAGTACACCTTGATGGCGTCTACGTAAGTAACTGGATTATTTTCCAGAGCAAAATCTCCATGGAAAGTGCAGCTGAACTTGTCTATTTTGTCTTTGTCCAGTTCTTTCATGGTCAAAGATGCCTGGCCCTCAATTGATATTGTAGGAATCTTTTTGATTGTTGCGTGGAGGTCGCCATGTATGTCTTGATGGCTTTCACTGGATGAAACCTCACAATCAAAGATAAAGAATGCCTGAGCTCCATACAGTAGAGCCGTAACAACATGTGTGGCCGAACCCTCTTTAAATACATGGCTGTGCTTTACGTTCCCTACTCCAAGATGCTCCATAGTTAACTGCTCAAAACGTGTGGTTGTCCGATACTGTAAAGTGACTCGAGACTGATTTTTGGACTTCTTCTTGTCATGTAAATAGTCAGCTGATCCTTTGACACTGACTAATCCACATAGAAAGCTGGCTTCAAGAGATGCAGAGACATTCAAAGCTTCTGCTTTGTCTTCACTTGAATCTGAAGCAATGATTTTGAAGCCAGTGTTTGGCTGTGTATGTACATTAATATTCTTCTGCAGCATATCAGAGTCCCAGAGAGTTATTCCTTAAAAGAAATTTTAAGGAATATAAATATAATTGCCTGTTATATTAAGCCAAGAACTATGGAAACATGCTATGAACATGTACTGTAAATTATTTTACTTTGAGTGCATTTTTGGCTTATGTTTTAGTAATAGCTTCAAGAGTATTCATCCATTCTCTGTTTTAGGTCTGTCTGGATAGTTTTATTTCATATCTATATTAGCATATTGTGATTTTAATACCTGGAATGAGAGAATCCTTTCTGCAATCATACAGCATTCCCACCTGAAACGGTCGGCCAAGACAAGCCAGGTCAATGGTCTCCGAGTCAGGCATGTTTCTGATGAAGCTGGTTGTAGTCTCTGTTCTGAAATATATCCCTTTCTAGAACATAAATTATATGTGTGTAAATATGAATTTGTTTAATGAGTAACACTTTTACAGTTGAACTCTTCTCTGAGTCTGTTTAAAATGATACCAAAATAGAAATGGAAAAACAACAAATAAAATCCCACATGCCCACATTTTCAAAATAAGAACAAGCAATTTCTAAAAGAAAACACACTTGGATTTCAGAAGATTTGTTTTTTAATTAGTGGGTGAATATTTGTTGTTTTTATAGCAGTGCAACAAGGAAAAAGCACAGGTAGGCTCTTATCTGACAGCAATACAGCTTAACACATCATAAAAGAAAATACAATGCTTTAAATGAAATGCATCCAGATGACTGCTAAAGATCTTAAGGATGAATCATTTTAATTTGTAATTAGGAGTTACAGAAGCATACGGAAGATAAGAATACACAACTTGTCATCCTTCTGGAAAAAGGAAATCAAATTAAGAATGCTGCATAATGCATTCACCACTAGTAATCGCATGTGATGATTAAACATACTGCATTAAAATATCTTGCATTAATAACAGTTTTAATGCTCCTTATGTACTGTTATATTAGGTCGTTGCACATTAGGTGTGACGTCAGTTTTTATTTGCTTGGATTCTTTTCTTTTCTTCTTGTTCTCTAGCTCTGTTGTTCTCATCTATTTTTCTTTATTCTTCTGCTTTCATTTTAAAATCTTCCAGTTCTCTCAGTTTCTTCTCATTTTCTTTTCTCTCTTCTTCTTCTTTTTTTTTAATTCGATCCAGTTCTTCCTGGATTCTTTTTTTCTCCTCTTCGGATTGTTGATATTGTGACCAATATGAACCCATTTTCAGAGTCTCTCTTCGATGGAAATAGATATTTCGAGTTTTCAGATATGTGATGTCAGAAGAGAGAGAAAGAGAAAGAGAATACTATTAAATTATTTTGAAAAGTTCACAAAGTGATTTTTTTCCAACAAAGAATCAGTTTGTGATTTTGTTAAAGGTGCATGATGATGAAAGATGATTACAGTTAATAAGGTTAAAAATGCCCATGCAGTGAATATCACAAATAAGCAGACTGAAGTATGTAAAAGCTGATAGAACACTGATGAGAATATTGCTTCAGAATAAATGATATTTCCCCAGACAAGTAACTTTTTTATTTAGACAAGTGAATTGGTCATTCAGGGCATGCTAGAGCAAGTATTAAGGACAAGGCTTAAGGTCGAGCCCTGATTTTGTGTCCTAATTAGAGGATGATGAACACAAGAGCTGTTGTGCTGTGCTGCTTATATTTATCATGCAGTTAAAGCACCCCTTTCTGTTGTCTGTGCTTGAGAGTTGGAAACAAGGACTGATATGACATTTTCATTCCCCACTTCACAGACGCTGAGCGAAAGGTGAGTTTTAGAATGACACATTGTTTATTCAACAACAACAACAGCAGCAGCTCATTGTGTGACATACAAAGTGTTTACATGTCCTGTTTACATGTCCTGTCGATCGGATTACAAGAGGAATAAACCACTCCTTACAATATGACTGAATTTTTAATTGGATTTGGCAATTCATTCCGATTGACTTGGTTACATGTGACTTTTTTAATTCCGATTGTGCTACTAGTCTGATTACAGTTGGATTATTAGAGTCCATGTATCCACAGCTACTGATTGAAATCATCTCATCACTGGTAGAGCACCTCCAAATTAACTGCTAATCCTTGAGCCAGAAAAGTCTCGCTTCATCCCTATTCAGTGAAACCAGAACAAACTAATATTCTGGATGCTACAGACAGTTTCATCGGATGCATGCATCTGGCCCGAAGTTAACTTCCGGTCTGTGTTTGTTTATCGGTCTGGCTAGTGGCTAGTAATATAACAATTTATATTATGTTTAATTTATATGTATATTTTAGCTTATAATAATTGCAATAAAATAATCGACTTTACAGGGACTCTGTTGTTATTGATTCTTTGTGGAAGTCTACCGAAAGTTAAGTTTGGGCCACATAATGTTTGTCTGTGTTGTTGCCGTTGAAACAATCTATACGTCAGGATAACTAGAAAGTTGCAGGTAGGTGAATTTTATCACGGTTGGAGATAAAGTCTGCAAGAAAGTAGATCTCGAGGTCCAGAATTGAGGAGCTCTGATATACTTTTCTGTTTCCATTACGCCATTACATTTCCATTACATTTCCATTACGCTTGTGTTTCTCTTTTTGTAATCTCCCAAGATAGCCATGGTTTTAAGGGCTCTAGACTGTCCTATAGCTAAAGCAAAAGGGCCCGTTTCATTAATGGTTAAATAAATGTGTCAACAACGGACACAGCATTGAGTTCCCTCAAAAGGGAATGTCTAGGTGTTATGTATGCAAGCTTGGTTCCCAAAGAAAGGAATGAGATGCTACACCTTGTTGCCCTCTCTAAGGCATCCCGTTGCTTCTCCATTCAGAAAAAACAAACCTGATGTAAAACAGTCACCCTTTTATGTGAAAGGATACTCCCTGTGATGCCATCTGACTGCTGTCTGCCGATAGGTTTGGTGTGATTTTACGATATTCAGACACCAGGTGCCATGGGACACATCGCCCATAGCGTCAGCAACTGACAGAGTGTCTCATTCCCTTCTCAGGGAACTGGGTTCACATTCCTAACTCTTAGATGTTTCCCATGGTTATGCAACACTCAATACTCAAAAGCCATATCTTTGTATCTTTATAACAGTCAAGCGAATTTCCCATGACAGTACTGTTCAGTGTATTTGTCAATTATGTCTTATAATGTGTTGTTTTAAGTAAAGACAATGTCCGTGTTTTGGTCTCTTTCGATATAAAAGTATGTTACTTACTCACTCATAAAGACTGTCCTTGCTGCCATCTAATGGTGTAATAATGTAACTTCACTAAAGTTGAAATCACAATCACTAATAGACCATTTTCTCAATATCAGATACGGCATATTATTTATTAGGGCTGTCAAATCGATTAATAGCAAATCTATTAATCATCCAAAATAAAAGTCTGTGTTTACATAATGTGTGTGTACTGTGTATATTTATATGTATGCATTAATATACGCACATACATGCATATATACAGTACTGTGCAAAAGTCTTAGGCACGTCTGTATTTTCACCCCAATAAATGGTTTTAAGTCAGTTATTTACATCATTTACAGTAGTGTGTCAGTAGGAAATATCAGTTTACATTTCCAAACATTGCTTTTGCCATTATTTTTAATAATCCAGTGAGATTTCTGTATGTACAAGAAGTGTGACAATAGATCACATAGGTGCTCCACACGGAGATCTGGTCTCACCATCATTGAGTCATGTCTATTATTACATGAAGAAACAGAACAAACTGACACTGACTAAATCCAGAAGAACTGTGGCAATATCTCCAAGACGCTAGAATAAACTTACCTGCAAACCTCCCTGAAAAACTATGTGCAAGTGTATCCTGTACAGGCATGCGTGTCAAAATGCTGGTCCAGGTGAACTACGGCGAACAGCAGAAGTATGTGAAGTTGGATCGTATTGAAGGACTTTTTGACTTTCATCAGTTTCACCTAAAAGGTTTGTTTTATTTCACTTGATTAAAATGATTACATATATGATTAAAATATAATAAAATAGTTTGCATATATCGCCTGGGTCATTTCATAACGATTTCTTTGCTTTAAGCATACACTTTTGAATGCTATAATGCAACGTAAATAATGATTTTTTTTTTTTTTTTCAAAATTTAATTGAATTGTTAGCATCAGATTATTGTGTATTTATAATTGAGCTGTGAAGCAAGAAAGGGTTTCATTTTTATCTTTTTATCTTTTTCAGTCATTGAGATTGCATCAGGGACTGAAGTTGATGAAGAAATATTCAGTGACCTCATTGGACAAGGCAATGTGGTGTTGAATGTTTTCTCCAATGATCGTAAGTTTTATTGAGTTTAAATAAGGAGCCAATCATTAAGCACACAATAAGTATGAGACATTTGCTTTTTCATGTTTAAAAATAAGATTTGTGTAGTAGTCATCAATATTTGTAATTCTAATATTTGCTGATTTTTTAGATTTTTCAGACTCCTTCTCTTCTGAGATGTCTGACTCCAGCAGTAGCTCAAGTGCATCAACTGTCATCTTAAGTGAAGTCCCTAACAAGAGACAAAGAACTGAGGAGGCAGCATCAGCATCTGCTAACCAGGTCAGAACTCAGAAGTCTTTCATTTATCTGAAGAATACAGAGATGAGAGCTTTCTCTTCCTCCTTTTGACAATTTTTATGCAGCAAACATTTTTATAAACCATTTCATTATATTAAATGATATATCTTAAAAAAATGTATACAAAAAAAAAAAAGCACGGACAGAAACCCGTCAGATTTAAAAAAAAACATATCTTCATTTGTGTTCTGAAGATATCAATCTTGTAAGTTTGGACAGACATGATTAAGAAAAATTTTAATTTCTGGTTAACTGCTCTGAGTTTCTGGAAATATAATTACCATTCTCATGTTTGTTTTATTTAGTTGATTGAAGATGTGCTAAAATCCAAGTCTGGTGGTGAAGCAGTAATACAGGAGTATCAAGCAACAGAAACGCTTACAGATGCCACAAGAAGACAAATGATAAATATACTGGTGGCTCACATGATTGAAACACATGGGCGTTCATTTTGCATTTCCTGTTTTCCCAAATAACTGCATGGTTATTGCATAAATTAAGATTAATAATTTGAAAAAATCTTCTTTTAGGCAACTCCCCACTAAAGCAATCAGAGAGCAGTATGCTTTAGGCATAGTGATGTTGTTTCCTTCTCTGAGAGATCCGTATTCCAAGAAAGGCTATGTAAGTTTGTTGGTTTTGCTCAGCTGGTTTTGCATGTTGTACTTGCAATGTTTTGACACAGATCGTTTCATTAAAATTGAATTTGTTGAGATTTTGTCTTATACTTGCTTACAATTTCTGTAATGTTTTCAGGAACACTTCTATGATCCAGCAAGCAACACAGGATATATCGCCTGGCGTATGAAAACGGTCCACCGGAAGATCTGTCGAGGATCTTTGCCACCTGATAGCCCTCTTGATGTTACACCTGGAGGACCAAAAGGCCAAAGGGCTATTAATTTTACAGGGCAACTTCATGGGGATGCTTGCAAAGAAGCCATGTCTTTACTCAATCACACCACAGACAGGTCCCAAATTTTTCAGAAAATGAGAGAGACCTTGAACATCGGCAGAAGCTTATCAAAGATTTTCAATAGCATACAGTTTGAGAGTATTATTTATAGTTTAATATCATCTTTCTTAAAGGTGGAACAAGACTTCGCTCTGCTTTTTGATGATGAGACTTCCTCCAGACTGCTTCAGAAGTGGGACATGTTCTTCAAACCAAATGTAATAAAAGAGACCAAGCGACTGGCTTCAACACCAGAGTTGACACAGTTGTTGCTGTCAGCTGAAACACCTGAAGAAAGTGATCCTGATGAAACAAGAAGTAAGTACACTTGAAGCTGTTAACTTTAGAAGTGTAGGCTGAACACAAATGTTTACAACTCAGTGGCTCTGTGTCCTCGTCAACCTTAAAGTTGCCAGGTAATTTATGTAAATCTCTGTTTTTAGTTCATGACCAGGAAATGGCATCCCTTTTGTTGCTGATTCATCTCCTTCCACCATCACCAGGAGGACCGAAGTGTCCAAAAATTAGTGCATGTGACGCTGTTAAAAGACTTGTCATCTTTAATAAGGTAGTTTTATTATTCAATGTGTTGTGGGTTTCTCAAAGAGGAATGAAATTATTCAGTCACTGCTATATTGCACTAGACAATGAGTTAATGATTCAACAGTGATTTTTATTATGTTGCTTTCTCTGTTGCTGCACATAATGTTTGTGTCTAATATTTGGTGTTTTTCAACCCTAGTCATGCTGCAGTTTGGAGGAACATCTCAACAACACCCAGTGGCAGCATCCGTACCTCCTTGCTGTTGGACGTCAGAAAAGCAAGATTGAAAGCTTCTACATCGCCTTGGACAAGCATCTGATCCCGTGTCAGGCAAACCGCTCTCTAGGGGCATTTGATGAACTTTTCAAAGCACATTTTGTGTTTAATTTGTCTTATGACAGAGCACTTGTCAACTTTTACACGTTCCTGCAGACAACAGTGTATAACATTGATGTGGGGCAAATGAAGGAGTCACCCAGAGTCAAAGACTTGAGAGCCAGATTGCTTAACCAGACAGTAACCTTATCTTAATTGCAGCGCATTGTGATGTTGAGAGATGCTGATCTGTTTCATTTGTAAGAAACAGCACCCTTGCAGTCAAAAGTTGATTTCTCATTTAAGAGGTGAACATAGTTACTATCCTGGATCTAAGTTCAGCACGTTCAGTTGTTCTCAGCACGGTTGTAGGCATCAGTTCGAAACATATGCCGGATTTCGTAAACACCTTAATAATGTTCATAGCAATGTTCAGCAAATTGCTCAGACTTCAACTGCTGCATGTTCCTTAAGTGAGCCGGTTGTAAGCACATCTCAAGCAGATTCTTTGGAGGACCAAATTAATCCTCAGCACCAGTCTCCTTGTTCCAGTACTTCCTCTGGTAACAATGATTCCAGGCGTACTACAGAACTGTGTGAATCAATTGTAGTGAAATTACAATCAAGTGGGATTCCAAATAGTTTAGTGTCATCAATTGTCAGAGATTTAGAGGACCTAACAGATGAGCTTCACTCACAAGCAAAGCATAACATGCTTTCAGCTTTACCTACAAGTGACCCATACAAATCTGTAATAGATGAATCTTTTTAAAAAAATTGAAAATCCATTCACAAATCTGAATACAGAATGGAAAAGAAATAAATACTTCAAAGAAAAATGGGGAGTTGTTGAGCCAGTTGAGATTACACTTGGAGTGAGATATGACAGCAGACTGAATCAGAAATCTGGTAATTACGACCAAGTACCAGTGAAAGATACTTTTATATATGTTCCGATTTTAGAAACGTTGAAATTCATGTGCAGAAATTCAGACATTTGTGATCTCCTGTAGATCAGAGCCTGACACTTTTTCAGATTTTAATGATGGTACTTATTTTAAAACCCACCCTTTGTTTACAACAAAGAAACATGCTTTACAAATTCAAATATATTATGATGATTTTGAAACGGCCAATCCCCTTGGCTCCAAACGTTGCATTCACAAAATTGGCTGTCTTTATTTTATTGTAAGAAACTTGCCCCCAAAATTTAATTCTGTTCTAATGAACATTCATTTGTTGTCACTCTTTCACACACAAGATATAAGTAAGTATGGCTTTGATATTATACTGGAACCATTGATAAATGATATAAAAGTACTGGAAAGCCAAGGATTAAGTCTTCCATTTTCAGATGAGCAGATATATGGCACAATTGCACAGATAACTGGAGATAATCTAGGGATGCACTCAATACTGGGGTTTATTGAGTCATTTAGTACCCATCATTTCTGTCGTCTTTGTTTAATTGATAAAAATGATTCTCAAACAGTGTACAGTGAAGACGATCCTAAAGTGATCCTTCGTGGAAAAGAAATTTATGAAATGCATTGTCAGTCTCTCCAAGAAAACCCACAGTTGAGGTCACTGTATGGTTTGAAAAAAAAATCTACACTAAACACATTGAAGTATTTTCATGTTTGCCATAACTACTCATTTGATATAATACATGATCTTCTTGAAGGTGTGGCTCAGTATGAAATGAAATTACTTTTTGGATATCTCACACAAACTTAATTTCGGAAGAGGATTTACTTTCAAGGATTTATTCCTTTGATTATGGGTTTTTGGAACGTAAAAACCGTCCCACAAAGGTT
The DNA here is from genome assembly GCF_027358585.1 of Pangasianodon hypophthalmus. Taxonomy (NCBI): domain Eukaryota; kingdom Metazoa; phylum Chordata; class Actinopteri; order Siluriformes; family Pangasiidae; genus Pangasianodon; species Pangasianodon hypophthalmus. The sequence continues at coordinate 809,507 of NC_069728.1, read as the reverse complement.
ATATTGGAGAGTGCTTGTAATGGAATTGGTTTAAATTCCATTCAGACATTGTGTCTTGCGAAAAACCTCCCACTTTTGTTTGGTGATATTGTTCCTCCAGGAAACAAACACTGGAGTTTATTGTTGCTGTTGCTTCAAATAATGAACATTGTGTTTTCACCTTGTTTAACTACAGGCATGACAATTTATTTGAAGCATTTGATTGCGGACCACCACAAACTATTTAAGTCCTTGTATCCACAAAAGAATTTGTTACCTAAGCATCATTTTATGATCCATTACCCCTCTTCTATAAGGAAAATTGGCCCCTTATTACATATGTGGTCTATGAGATTTGAGGCCAAACACAAGCTATTTAAAGACTTTTTCAAAAATTTCAAAAACATCACAAAATCATTGGCTAAAAGACATCAGATGGTCATTGCTTTACCCTCAAACAAAATGAGTTTAGGCCAATTAAATCATTTTCCCTTAGACCTGAGAATGTGGTCAACAATGAAATTCTTCAAATGTTGTTGTCAAAAGATGTTTTTTCAACAAGTTGGGTTAAAGTTGATGGTGTAGAATACAGAGCTGGACTTGCTGTTTGCAGTGCAATGGAAGATACAATTCCAGTTTTTTGTCAAATAAGTGATGTACTTTTGGTTGACAATAACGTTTATTTACTGTCAAACAAGCTGTTTACAGAGACATTTGATGAGCACTTTCATGCTTTTAGAGTACTACGAAGTGAGGAAAAGTGTATTTTAAAAATGTCTGAGATTTTATATTATAAGCCATTTGATATTCAAATCTCATACAGTGTTGCAGATGAAGGTTTGTATGTTATACCTTCTTTTGTTATGTTTTAATGAAACTTTTAAGTGTACTGCAAGGGAGAATTAAAAATAAACAAGTTGATAAATTAATTTGTGTTTTCAGTTCCTTTCTAAGTGTTTTAGATATTTTTAGAACAGAGTATAACTATATTTACCCAGCTAAAACATGCATCTGATAAGTGTTGAATTTTGAATGCCTTTAAGTGTTATTTTAACACTTTTTAGAATCAGAAAAATGAACTCTAATAAGGTGTTAAATTTGTAACTACTTTCAAAGTGTTACTTTAACTCCGGAAAGTGTGGAGCTATATAAACTCTGAAAAAGTGTTGAAATCAACTCTCTGGGAGTTAAATCAACACCGGACTTTTTGCTGTGTACACTAGATCTTCATATCGTATAATAGATCTCCTCATTCTGAACAACTTTGCTGGGACCAATGCTGTCAATCAAACTGTTCATTAAATATTTGAGAGTATTTAAAAAACCTACTTTTGTGAACTAGTCCTTGGTTTTAACCTCAAAACCAATAAAATCACTGCAGTACAAGTCAGTTGTAGTTCTTGTGTTCATCAGGTTCAGCAGGTGTTCATCACTAACGCTCAATCAGCACTTAATTAATCACATAATTATCTCATTAACTTCAGCACTGATTCAGTGTCACTCTAACACTCTGTGGTGTGGACACATTATAAGTGTTCATTTTAAACCGAGCATTTTGCTGTGGGGTTTAAAGGGTTAAAGATGTAAGATGAAGAAAAAAAAACAGCATGAAACGTAATTTAACAGTAATAAACTAATTAATTTACGGCAACAAACTGTAGAAAAACAGCAACATGCTGGCAACCAGAGCTGCCATTAGATTAGCATTAATTCAAGGAAAAAAATAATATACTGTAAAACATAGTCAGATTTACCAAACAAAACAAGTTAATTTCACTAAAATATTAGTGAATGTTCATAGAGAAAAAGGTTATGCAAAGTCGTTAACTGATAAGGAGAGTAAATATTAACCTGAACTGTATTAATGCACAAGAGAGGTGTGTTAGTTTACTTTAGTGCTGTGGCTCATCATTGTGCTGGAGAGTAGAGCCTGTGCTTCAGTCAGTGATGAGCCACAAACACTGATGTTCTGCTGCTTTATTTAAAAGCAGTAACTGTGGAGTTGCTGATGCAGTGACAGTCTCTTTACCAAGTGTTTTACTACATAAATGTGTGCTGTTGCTGGTTAATGACGAGCTACAAAGATTCGAGTAAAAGTCATGTTTTGGTTGCTTTATTATTACACTTTAAGTGTTTGCGGTTTTATATTAAGAAATATCTCTTCTTAGTGGACTCAAATGAAATACGTTCACTGTACTAACACCATATAAACACTAGTTTTTTAAACTCGAATGGTTTAAAGCAATCGGTTTCCAAAATGAAATGAGTTACCACATGGTATAATAACAGTAACATACTGTAAAAATGAAGAGCTGTAAATTAACAGTACAACGCTGGCAACCACAGCTGTAATTAATAGGACTACGCCATTAACACTAGCAGTTCTTCATTTCATTTGCATAGTTTTAAAATGCACATGAAATGAAATATTCAAAATAAAAAAATAATATGTATCTATTTCGAATAATCCCGGGTTTCTAGGATCATGTTTGTTTACGCATTAAACTCGTGGCCACGAGAAAAATAAGTTGCTCCCTCAAACATAAGAAGTCGTGGCCACGAGAAAAGGATGTCGTTGCTTCGACAAAATGAACTCGTGACCACGACATATTATCACGTTCCCACGAGTTAATGCTGTGGCCAGGACAAAACTACCCAACATGTCCCTCCCCAGTCACCGTAGAAGTCTGGACATTCATACAGCGCAAACGTCCTAAGCATGTAAACTGTTGTTTGTTTCATGTCGGGAATTTACCCAGTTTATTAAAAAGCTACATGCATTAGCGTACATCAGAAGAACATGGGCGAACATCGGACGGATGAGATCCTCAACATATGTATTACAAATGACAAAGTGCTCATTTTAAATCTGAATAAAGATTTATGCTTTGTATACATATATACCTTCATTTGCCATGTACAGTTTATTCACTGTTTATGTGATTTTGTTATAGTGTTTTATTCATACAGTAGGATAACTGCAAATATTTCAATGATTTCATGAACAGCATTCATTTCGGAGCGAGTAATGATTTAAACTTTGGTTAAATTAATAATTAGACTAATTCTACAGTTATACACAACATTTCACTACTATGGAAACTGTAATGCTAAAAGGACATTCTCGTTTTGCACGCACACGCATGCATCTTTAGATTTGAACAAAAACAGCAACAAAATAATAATAATAATAATAATAATAATAATAATAATAATAATAATAAATAATGAGCTGGTAGGCACGATATTTTTCAAATAGTTTTAACAGCTGAATAAAGTTAAATATACACAATCAATTAGTTGTGTAGCCTACAGTAAACATGATCTCCCAAATGCAGCGCTAGTGCAATAAACTGTTTACAAAGCACATCAAATAATGATCGGCTTTACACTCATGCAGTCGTGTGTAAACACAGTTTTCAATGTCCCTATTACCATATTTACCTATTACCATGATTTATATTTTATTGTGGAGGTTTTCTCACAATCACATTACATGCCGTTAATAATTTATCAGACACTGATGATAATTATGTTAATTCTATTTGTAAAATGAAGCGTACTGTAATAATCTATAAGCATATTTAACAATCGCTCCAAGACAAATAATTGCTAAGTCTTTATAAGCGATTTTGCTCTGGCCTGTAGATACAGTGTGTTGTTCCATGCGCCATCTGGTGGATATTCTGTGAAGCACAAGACATTTATTTCAATTCTAAACAACGAGCTCACAGGATTCAGCGGCATTCCGCGGGAGGAAAGAAACCTGTAAAATAAGAAATAAGAAAGAAATCTGTAAAATAACAGGAAAAGTACTGGCAGCTCATGAGGACATTATCCATTCATTTTTACGGTCATTTCCATTAACTCTAAAACACAACATAATGTAAGTAAAACACTCGTTTGAATGAATAAATAAATAAATAAATAAATAAATAAATAAATAAGAAAATTCGTTCCTAATTAGTTAAGTATGTGCCCTATTATTAAGGATCTTTTAGAGGGAGGGGTGGGGTTCCTTTCCGAAGTTAATTTCCGGATGCAAAACACACTCACAAAGCAATTATTTACCATACAGGCAAAAACGTATATACAATTTGTTATACATTTGTATTTATTAATCTTGCATTTTCATCATAAAAATTGTATATGACAGTTCATTAGTGGTTACTTGATAGTTATTTTTCTTAACTGGAATTAGTAGATAATTAATAGTAATTCTTCAGGGGACATGACAGAATTGAATAGTTATTTATTAGTTATTGATTACCTAACTGTTATTTAACAGAATCATAAAATGCTATAACATACTGATTGGTTAACATGCATTCCTTAGTAATTAATAACAGTGACTTCCATGTTATTAGTTTTACAGGATTTCCTTATTATTTATGGATTAAGTAAGAAACAGTGTTCTAAAGTGTTACCTGTATGTTTTGCTGAAAGTCGCCAATAGCAGCGAAGAACAAACTGATTTTGCGAGAATTAACAGCAGAGCAAACACGACTATATGAAGAACCTCTGACGAATCAAATGAACAAGGGAAAGGCGTTAGCAGTGAGAGAACACAAATCAAATCTCAGGTGGGCGTGGCTGAGGCGGACAGGTTTACAGATTTTAATAAGAATCGGATAATTACCTTCTTGTCTGGCAAGAAGGTGAAAAAGCTTTCATGGAACATTTCTAGACAGAGTGTTATAAATATAAGAACAGAAATCCAGCTGGCTTCAGACTTCAATCGAAGACATTATCAGATGACTTCATTTCTGAACATACCACAGACTGCACAGAAACTCCAGGTAAGACATGAATTCAAACGACACAAACAGGCAGTGTGCAGAGCCAGAAACAGATTACTAGGTGTTTAAAGGTCAGCGGTATCGCAGGGGCAGATTCAAAATCCATTAGGAAAAAGAAATATCTTTAGACTAATCAGATGCAAAGGTCGTGTAGAAATGCAATCAATGAAAGAAAGTTATGTCTTTATTTGTGAAAAAAGAATACTACAAACTTTTCTTCAAACTGCATTTTGACAGTTCTATCATCCAACCAGAGCGCGCCACGTCACGAAGTCCCTCCCTTTTTTATCCAGTCAGATCGCCCCGTGGCAGAAATGTCCCGCCCCGATCCCCCTCCCTAATTTTTGTGGGTCCGTTCACGCGCATCTGTGTTCTGTGCGGGGGTCCGTTCACGCGCTTCAACCCCCTTTCTCTACCACCCACCCGCCACCCGGTCTGGGGTCCGTGCGGATTACCTGGCCAGCGCATGTGCGAGGTCGGATTTCAGGCCGCTAGTGTCATGCCATTCCAGTCTTAAACTTTTTTTTTTTCCCGTGTATTGTGTGATTTCGGATCTTTTATTAAAACTTTATTTATTTATTTTTGAAACATAAACGGTATCCCTGTTATATGCAAAAAGAGGATTAATGGCCAATCACGGGTGTTCTATTATCAGCGAGACTATTATTTCGATTTTTCAAGATTCTGACAAAGACGGCCCGTGGAAAACCAGCGCGTATCTTCGCCGCACTCAAGCACCACCGGTGGGTCCGCTGTGCAAGGAATGGCCTCTGGATTTCTGCGGACAGGGCAGACGATGGGGTTATGTGTTTAGATACGAAATAGGGAAATTGCAGCTTTATCAGCTTAAGTGTGGAGAGAGTGGGGTCTCAAGGTGTCCGGCCTCGTTATCCTCTAACGACTGGGGTGTGTTAAAGAAGGTTGTCCTTCAGAATTTTGGCGAGGATGAAGGAAAATGGAGAGGGAACGGGAGGGCCTCTCTCACGGAGACTTTTCCCAGCACCCCGGAGGTTTCAGAGCGAAAAGTCAGGTTTATGGCTATCTGGATGACTAGAGCCTCAGGCACAGGACACTGGTTCTACAGGGCCAGTCACTGTGTGGAGAACAAGGAGAGAGAAGGAGTATGTAAAAAATCCAGAGAGTACTTTGTCCTGGATCAACGAGAGAGGAGAAGAGCGAAAGAGAGCGTGAGAAAGAGAAATATGAAAAACTGCTGCAAACGCGTGCTCAAGAGAATCAGGCCTACCCGGCTCGTGTTGAAGGGGACAGAAGAAGAAGGCGGTATGTCCGACCATACGCCGTTCCTTTGCTGCCGACCCCAGCCCCGAGCCCTGAGTTCTAGCAACAGCTTTCACCCCCTTGCTCCCAGGAACCTGTCGTCTCGGGGCACGAGGAGATTGTCGTCTCGGGGGACGCTGGCGAGGATCCTGCGGAGATGGACATTCAGGATACTCCTTCGAACGAGAACTCACCCTGTAGATCGGATGACTCGCTGTGGGCGTTCAACGACGACCCTGTCGGGCTGCTCTCAGGCTGGCTGTGTAAGATTGAGTTTTTCAAATGTCTGGAATCAGCGGTGCTTCATTTACTCAACAGGGCTCTTACATTGTACGCAGAATCCAAATGCAACGGCTGCCAGATCAGTCATCCTAGCCAGAGACAACACACGTGCTTGCTCGACCTGGGCGACGACGTCTATCAGACCAGCTTTGACAGTGTGGTGCGGAAGCTGTGGAGCCCTCTGTTCTTATATATATATAAATGTATGGACAGCTACGGATTTTACGAGAAGTACGAGAGTGACAAAATTAGGACGGCGACAGAGATTCTTTTGCTGGGGTATAGATCAGGAAGATCAATCTACGAGCGCATCTACCGAATGTAAGATGATATCAAACCTGACGAGGAGAGAATAGAGCGTTTCCAAAAGCTAGTCACCGAGTGCCGATATTCCTATTTAACTTGATTTTATTCCATGCCATCATATATGCATTTATTCAGTGTGTTTTTTTTGCCTCTACCTCTTATATTTTATTCTATACTATTATATATTCGATTATTCAGTGTGTTTTTTGCTGTGCTGCTAGCTATTATATACGTTTGTAGTTTGATTTTATTGCTGACACGTATATGTATACAGTTTTTGCATGCGTGTGTTTGATTGTATTCTATACTATTATATATTCCCAGGAAAGGGCCAGCGCAGCGTGCCAGGGCTTGTTGGACGCCTCTGGGAGGGTTCTATGAGCGTCCGAAGTTTGGTGAAAATAGGCGGCTCGCTCGCAAAGTTATGCCCCGTTAAGTTTCAGGCTCCGCGGAGGGCCCCGTTCCTCAGGGCTGCGGGGTCCCAGCGCCTCGGGGCGGTCCTGGTTCGTTGAGGGCAAGGGTGCTGGACGTGCCTTTAAAGTATGGTGTCGATGGGCCGCGCGGCTGCCGAGTTATTGAGCTCCAAAGTGCAAGTGCGCCTTTTTTTCCCCCGGAGCAGTGAGCACCGGAGCGCGGGCGAGGCGGCAGCGGTGGGACACCTAGGAGCGCCTCGGGGCGGCCACTTTTTTTCGGATTTCCGCGCTCTATTTCTCGGCCCGGGAAAGTGCCAGAGCCTCGAGCGAAGGCTCGTTGGACTCGTCTCGGAGTGCTGCAGGCTCCCCTAGAGTTTGGTGTGTTTGGGACGTTGGCCCGGAAAGTTATGCCTTTCAAATATCGGGCTCCGCGGAGGGCCCCGTTCCTCGGGCCCGCGGGGTCCGAGCGCCGCGGGGCCGGTCTGGTTCGGTGCGGGCAAGGGTCCCGGACGTGCCTTTAAAGTTTGGCGTCGATGCGCCGCGCGGCTGCCGAGTGATCGAGCTCCAAAGTTCAAGTGCGCCTTTTTTTCCCCCCGGAGCCGGGAGAACCGGAGCGCGGGCGAGGCGGCGGAGGCGGTCGACCTGGGAGCGCCTCGGGCCGGCCACTTTTTTTCGGATTTCCGCGCTCTGTTACTCGGCCCCGGGAAGGCCCAGCGCCGCGTGCCAGGGCTCGTTGGACGCGTCTCGGAGGCTTCTACGAGCCTCCGAGGTTTGGTGAAGATAGGCGGCTCGCTCGCAAAGTTATGCCCCGTTAAGAATCGGGCTCCGCGGAGGGCCCCGTTCCTCGGGCCCGCGGGGTCCCAGCGCCTCGGGGCCGGTCTGGTTCGTTGCGGGCAAGGGTCCCGGACGTGCCTTTAAAGTTTGGCGTCGATGGGCCGCGCGGCTGCCGAGTTATCGCGCTCCAAAGCGGCAGAGGCCGTTTTACGCCGGGGTGGCAGAACCGTAGCCGGGAGAACCGGAGCGCGGTCGAGGCGGCGGAGGCGGCCGACCTAGGAGCGCCTCGGGCCGGCCACTTTTTTTCGGATTTCCGCCCTCTATTACTCGGCCCCGGGAAGGCCCAGCGCGGCCTGCCAGGGCTCGTTGGACGCCTCTCGGATGCTTCTACGACCCTCCGAGGTTTGGTGAAGATAGGCGGCTCGCTCGCAAAGTTATGCCCCGTTAAGTTTCGGGCTCCGCGGAGGGCCCCGTTCCTCGGGCCCGCGGGGTCCGAGCGCCTCGGGGCCGGTCCGGTTCGTTGCGGGCAAGGGTCCCGGACGTGCCTTTAAAGTTTGGCGTCGATGCGCCGCGCGGCTGCCGAGTTATCGAGCTCCAAAGTTCAAGTGCGCCTTTTTTTCCCCCCGGAGCCGGGAGAACCGCAGCGCGGGCGAGGCGGCGGAGGCGGCCGACCTGGGAGCGCCTCGTGCCGGCCACTTTTTTTCGGATTTCCGCGCTCTATTTCTCGGCCCGGGAAAGTGCCAGAGCCTCGAGCGAGGGCTCGTTGGACTCGTCTCGGAGTGCTCTAGGCCCCCCCTAGAGTTTGGTGAAGATTGGCGGCTCGCTCGCAAAGTTACGCCTCTTTGAGTTTCGGTCTCCGCGGAGGGCCCCGTTCCTCGGGCCCGCGGGGTCCCAGCGCCTCGGGGCCGGTCCGGTCCGTTGCGGGCAAGGGTCCTCGAGGTCCCGTTAAAGTTTGGCGTCGATGGGCCGCGCGGCTGCCGAGTTATCGAGCTCCAAAGCGGCAGAGGCCGTTTTACGCCGGGGTGGCAGAACCGGAGCTGGGAGAACCGGAGCGCGGTCGAGGCGGCGGAGGCGGCCGACCTAGGAGCGCCTCGGGCCGGCCACTTTTTTCGGATTTCCGCGCTCTATTACTCGGCCCCGGGAAGGCCCAGCGCCGCGTGCCATGGCTCGTTGGACGCGTCTCGGAGGCTTCTACGAGCCTCCGGAGTTTGGCGAAGATAGGCGGCTCGCTCGCAAAGTTATGAATTTTTAAATGTCGGGCCCCCTCAGACCCCCGTTTCCCGGCGCCGCGGGGCCCCACCGGGGCGGGGGCGGCCTCCCTCGGTCCGTACCGTCCGCCCGAAGGTCCGTGCAAAGTCTGACGAAATTTGCGCCAGCCCATCTCGAGTTATCAGCCTAAAAGTGCCTGGCCCCTGGTATAACCGACGCTACTTTTCGAAAAAATTTCAAAGTCCCACTTTTACGCCGGGGTGGACGAACCGGGGAGCCGTCCCGCGGTCGAGGAGCTCGAGCCGGCCGACTTGGGAGCGCCCTCGGTCGGCCACGAGTCCGGATTTCCCCCCGGCTGGAGGTACGGTTGCGCCAGTGGGTCTTCAGAGGGGTGCCGTCGGGATTTCAGGAGGCAGTAGCGACTCACGGGGGCCAAGCACTCTGGACTTTGTCATTTTCTCGCAAAGTCGCCGGAGCTCCGCGGCGGCGGCGGAGGCGGCCATTCCTGCCCGAGACGGAGCTCCCTTTTCGGGCTGAAACGCGCCTTTTCCCCCGCGGCCCATATCTCCGGAACCGTAGGGCCTAGAGGCGCGGGGCCGGTGTCGTTGGAAAGCCCAGAAGGAGCTCTTTCAGCGGGCGGGAGCGGCGCGCCCGTCCGCCGCCCCACCTCCCCGAGACGGGGCTCCCTTTTCGGCCTGAAACGCGCCTTTTCCCCCCGCGGCCCATATCTCCGGAACCGTAGGGCCTAGAGGCGCGGGGCTGGTGTCGTTGGAAAGCCCAGAAGGAGCTCTTTCAGCGGGCGGGAGCGGCGCGCCCGTCCGCCGCCCCCCCCTCCCCGAGACGGGGCTCCCTTTTCGGCCTGAAACGCGCCTTTTCCCCCCGCGGCCCATATCTCCGGAACCGTAGGGCCTAGAGGCGCGGGGCTGGTGTCGTTGGAAAGCCCAGAAGGAGCTCTTTCGGCGGGTGGGAGCGGCGCGCCCGCCCGCCGCCGCGGCCGCCCTCCGCAGCCGCCTTTGCAGAAACAAAGTCCCCACTCTTACGCCGGGGTGGCAGAACCGGGGCCCGTCCTACCCCGCCGCTCGGCCGACCGCGAGCGCTCGTCCCGGGCTTCCCGGGCGGCTTCCCCGCTGCACGGAGGGTACGGTTGCGCCAGTGGGTGTGCAGAGGGGTGCCGTCGGGATTTCAGGAGGCAGTAGCGACTCACGGGGGCCAAGCACTCTGGACTTTGTCATTTTTTCTCGCAAAGTCGCCGGAGCTCCGCGGCGGCGGCGGCGGCCCTTCCTGCCCGAGACGGAGCTCCCTTTTCGGGCTGAAACGCGCCTTTTCCCCCGCGGCCCATATCTCCGGAACCGTAGGGCCTAGAGGCGCGGGGCTGGTGTCGTTGGAAAGCCCAGAAGGAGCTCTTTCGGCGGCTGGGAGCGGCGCGCCCGCCCGCCGCCGCCGCCGCCCTCCGGAGCCGCCTTTGCAGAAACAAAGTCCCCACTCTTACGCCGGGGTGGCAGAACCGGGGCCCGTCCTACCCCGCCGCTCGGCCGACCGCGAGCGCTCGTCCCGGGCTTCCCGGGCGGCTTCCCCGCTGCACGGAGGGTACGGTTGCGCCAGTGGGTGTGCAGAGGGGTGCCGTCGGGATTTCAGGAGGCAGTAGCGACTCACGGGGGCCAAGCACTCTGGACTTTGTCATTTTTTCTCGCAAAGTCGCCGGAGCTCCGCGGCGGCGGCGGCGGCCCTTCCTGCCCGAGACGGAGCTCCCTTTTCGGGCTGAAACGCGCCTTTCCCCCCCGCGGCCCATATCTCCGGAACCGTAGGGCCTAGAGGCGCGGGGCTGGTGTCGTTGGAAAGCCCAGAAGGAGCTCTTTCAGCGGGTGGGAGCGGCGCGCCCGCCCGCCGCCGCGGCCGCCCTCCGGAGCCGCCTTTGCAGAAACAAAGTCCCCACTCTTACGCCGGGGTGGCAGAACCGGGGCCCGTCCTACCCCGCCGCTCGGCCGACCGCGAGCGCTCGTCCCGGGCTTCCCGGGCGGCTTCCCCGCTGCACGGAGGGTACGGTTGCGCCAGTGGGTGTGCAGAGGGGTGCCGTCGGGATTTCGGGAGGCAGTAGCGACTCACGGGGGCCAAGCACTCTGGACTTTGTCATTTTTTGTCATTCGCTGGTAGATCGGAACACGAGACCCGCCTGGGGTAGGCGCCTGCCCGGCCTCCTCGGAGGCCGCTATGGGCACGGCAGTTCCTCCCCGCCCTGCGGGTTCGCCTCCGACGGTTTCGGTGGGGGAAGGCACGAACGGTCGAATTTCGTTCCGCAACCCAACCAACCCCCCCCCCCCCGACCGTCGACCCATCAGAGGGAGTCGTAGACGGCCGGCTCCTCATGCTTCTCGCTCCGAAGTTGGCCCGAAAACCACGGGCGGCTTCCTGTCCCCGGCGCGATCGTCCGTCCAGGTCACTCGCCGTCGCGGGGGCAAGAGGCCCGCCCGGAAATCACGGCTCTTTCCCGGTTACGTCCGGTCCGTTGTCTCCCGCGCCCGCGTGAGACGAAAAGAACAGGGAAAAAAAAAAAAGCGCCCCCGCGCCAACGCTCCCGCTCCCGCCCCTCGCCTCGTGGGGCGAGGGAGCCGCGGCGCGACCCCGAACCTCTTGTGCTCGGCGCTACCTGGTTGATCCTGCCAGTAACATATGCTTGTCTCAAAGATTAAGCCATGCAGGTCTAAGTGCACACGGACGGTACAGTGAAACTGCGAATGGCTCATTAAATCAGTTATGGTTCCTTTGATCGCTCCACACGTTACTCGGATAACTGTGGTAATTCCAGAGCTAATACATGCAAACGAGCGCTGACCCTCCTCTCCCTCCCCGGGGAGCTGGGGGGGATGCGTGCATTTATCAGACCCAAAACCCATCCGGGGGGTCTTGGGCCCCCCGGCCGCTTTGGTGACTCTAGATAACCTCGGGCCGATCGCGCGCCCTCCGCGGCGGCGACGTCTCATTCGAATGTCTGCCCTATCAA